>NC_053390.1:88888368-89550868 GCF_905171765.1 Bufo bufo
CTATGACTGTGTATACAGAGAGAGCTGTCAATCACTGATAGGACCGCCTCCTGGACTTCATTGCCCAGAATGAGCAGAAATATAAATGTATAAATGTCACATTACACTGAATCTTTTCCCATGAAACTGTATATCAATCTGCTCAGCTCTTCCTGCTCTATAACCTGCTGCCTGTAACTCAAACACCATGTTCAATGTGACAGGTTCACTTTAATTAGGATAAGACCCATGCACAGTAATCACCAGTCTTGGCAACCCAAACTCCAAGTTGCAAGTCTTCAAGCCTGTTTTCAGATGGGAGACAATGTGAGGACAACCCTTTTATTATTTGACCAAGTGCTCCCTTAGCAGCGCCACCACTGGAGAAATCAAGTAATACATGTTGCCCCTTGGAATACACTGTGTCAAAGCATTTTCCTGCAGTATACAATGATGACATAAGAAGTTTTATTGGCATTCGAAAGGTTAACAGATTTTCTACACTTTTACCGCTAACATCTATTAATGTCGCCCTGATACGTTCCTCAACGGCCGCTGTTGCTGGTCGGTCCATGTAATTCATCACCTCCTATCTGTATTGTGTCTCTTTCCTTTAAGTATGTGTCTAATATATATTCATAGCGAGAGCGGCTAAGATCATCTGCCATGCACAGAAAAATGACAGCTGGTTAAACCTTTACCCAAGTGTATAAATGGATTGATCCCAGAAGGATCAGAAACCACAAATGCAAGCATCAAGCTAAGCTGCGATGTCCGGGAATCCGTGCTTCACGCATCGTGGACAAGGAGCAAGAGATTAGAAATAAGCAGGAAGTTATACAAAATCACATAAAGTGAAGGCCGAACTCTGTAATTCCTTGTATTCACCTCTATATAACAATTCTGGAGCAGCTTTTTCGAAAATTCTACCTTGTGCTGTTCCTCTGTTATTCCTCCTAGAAATCTATAGTTTTATAATTAGCAACTGGGTGCGAACAGTTGGGGGGTGTTCCTGCATTCTCTAACATTATCCTAATCAGTGCTGACGTATCAGACTGTATAGGGACACACCACCTTGACAAGGGGATTTGCTGCTGTATTTACTACTTCTCCTATCATCAACCCAATAAAGACTTTATTTATTGCAACCAACGGGCCTTTTATTTGACTCCACCATCCATTGACCTCTGTGCTCCTTCCTTGCACCCTGCCAAACTGTTGACTATCAAGGGCACCCCAACTACAACCAGGCAGGAACCCCAATACCAGGGTGTGCCCCGAGGGAAGAAAGGGTGCGCCCCCATTCACTGTGCATGTCCCAGGCCAACACCAAAGGGGAAACACCAAAGAGAGAACTGCCACCTTGAGTTCTACCACCTATCTCAGGGCCACAACCACCACTCCCATCCTCTCCACCCTGCATCTCCACTGCGGCTCGCTGCACTAGCAATCCATTCAGAACTTCTAGCAGGAATAATACAGGAATGGCGCAACATAGAGTCATAAGAACAGATGCTCCAGAATTGTTATTACATGCGGAATGAAAGTGGTTGCTACAACAGACATGTCAGGGGAGGTGACGGGTCCTCTAAGACATAAGAGACTGTTGCACCTTCAACCTACCCACACCCTATAGTCAGAACTGCTTTCCACATACACCGATTCCTCTTAGTGTGTTCATCCTTTACCACACACTCATATCCCTCTGCTCTACATGATTCATCCCTCTGATAGGCCGATCACATCCTTGATCACAAATATATGTGGATTTGTGGTTTTATTATGTGACTAATACTCAAGTAATGTTATAAGAATTTGCTTTGTATTAGTTTTTGCTGTGGTCATTAGCTAGTATAAAAAACTGAATATTTTTGGCATGAAATGCAGATGCCCATATTTACTTAAACAGAAACTACTATCAGCAAGGATTTTGATATTCAATATTTAATTTGTAATTTTTTATTTATTTTTTATATTTTGTCAGTGCTATGCCATGGAAAGATGTAATACAAAATATTGCCCTTCTCTAGCAGTAATCTCAGAACCATGCACCAGGAAGGGTTATCTGCCAGGTAATCCCATTAGAACAGTAGGTGAGGGACTGGAAAGATTGACAGGATGGCAAGTTTACACTTCAGTTATTTGATCAGTTATTTCCATCAGTTGTTGGAAGCCAAAACCAGGTGCGGGTCAAAAACACAAAACAGGGGCAAATCTTTCCATTATACCTTATCTCTGAGTAGGCTTCACTACTGGTTTTGGCTCACAATTAGCATTGAGTGAATTGAAAAATTTGAAGCAGAATTCGGTCTGAAGATTAGGAAAACTTAAATTCGGAATTTCCTCATGCCTTGTGTTAAAGAATGGCGGTTGCGCCTGTTACAAAGTGAAAGCCCGGGAACATGAGATCACCCATAATGCCGTGTAGCCAGCCAATCCGCAGGTATCCATTCCTGTGATGTCACAGTCCTATAAAACTCTCATCCTGTGCGGGCTCCACCATTGTCCTGTGAGCTGAGCATAGAGAGAGACGTGGAAAGCGCTCATGCGCTAGGGGCAGTATTGCTGAAAATTATTAATAGAAGAATACTGGAGAGGGAGAGCGCAGGGAGAGTACAGGAAGAGTGCAGCGAGAGTACAGGAAGAGTACAGGAAGAGTACAGGGAGAGTACAGGGAGAGTACAGGGAGAGTGCAGGGAGAGTGCAGGGAGAGTGCAGGGAGAGTACAGGAAGAGTGCAGGGAGAGTACAGGGAGAGTGCAGGGAGAGTACAGGGAGAGTACAGGGAGAGTACAGGGAGAGTGCAGGGAGAGTGCAGGGAGAGTGCAGGGAGAGTACAGGGAGAGTGCAGGGAGAGTACAGGGAGAGTGCAGGGAGAGTACAGGAAGAGTACAGGAAGAGTGCAGGGAGAGTGCAGGGAGAGCGCAGGGAGAGTACAGGGAGAGTGCAGGGAGAGTGCAGGGAGAGTACAGGAAGAGTGCAGGGAGGCTTATTCTGTGTCCGTTTTGTTCATTTATTCCTACATTTATTTATACCTACATCAGCCATAAACTAATTTATGTAATTCAATACTAATAAGATGGAAGCCTTTATTATTCCAGTGCCAGTGTGCCAACCAATACCATTCAGTCTGCCCCCTTTAGGTCTTAATGATGATCATCCTCATCTTTTGCTGGCTTTACTTCTTCCAAATCATCCTTCAAAGTCTCCATGTTCTAGGAAAGTCAGCAAGTTTCAGCAGGAGGAGGAACTGGATGTTCCTGATGACATATTCTCACAGATGGCAGAAGAAGGACTTCCACTTGTAGGGCAGAAGAAGTGGGTATGCCAGAGCTGATTAATATTCTGTGTTTACTGTCAAATAACCTGCAGGAGATTTCAGGCAAGAACAGCAATAATATGCATATTGTCCCCCACCTAACCAGCCAAACCCCATACCAACAACAGACCCCGTTTAACGGTGGATTAAAGGTGCATGATTTATAGTGATCTGTGACTAATTAATTCATAACAAATCAAATTTCTTGGCTAACTTCACTTATCTCTACTCACAATCACTGATGGAAATAACAACTCCACAGCTGGTTTGTGGGCACACAGTGGGAAAATGCGTGTGCATATAGGCCCCTTGCAGACAAGTGTTCTTCCCGCAGCGAGTCTGCATCGCAGCTCCCGGCCTGACCTCCCAGCACTGACGGGATTCACATAGCATTATATTGATTTATGATGCTATGTAACCCTTACAGCTCTGGAATAACACTTGGAGTCAGTGTTATCCACTACATTCCAGAACTGTAAGGGTTACATAGCATCATAAATTATTATAATGCTATGTGACCCCTGGCAGCGATGGGAGTTCAGGCTGGGTGCTGCGATGCAGACTCGCTGCGGGAGGAACACTTGTCTGTAAGGGGCCATAAACATACAAATTAGCAGGATGGGTGCCCGGCTGCCAGTGACAGCTGGGAAGCCGAGAAGGCAGAAGCAGTGTATCAGCGCTTCTGCCTTCTCCTCAGATAGGTGAGCGGTGTGCTGTGCAGGGTGGACCCAGCTTGGAGGTAGAGGAGCTCAGAGCTGCAGGGTCAAAAGACCCTGATCAGCTCTGCCTGTGTACAAAGCCCCCACAGGAGGTTGGTTTCCCCTGCAAAAAAAAAGTATGTGTCCCCAAAGGTCTTTCAGTGACCTCTTGGGGACAAATTATGTGGAAAAAATATATAAAAAAAATAAATTGTAAAAATTATTTTAAAAAAAATGTAAAAAAATTAATATAATAAATCACAATAAATCAAACAGAAATAAAATATGATGTGGCAAAAAAATCGTAAATTATAAAAAAAAAAAAAGAAAATACAAATAAAATAAAAAAATAAAAGGAAAAATTGCTAAATAAAAGAGTGTTCACTGCCCCCTAACAGTCTTTTTATGATCCCTTGGAGGACACATTATGTGGCAAAAATATATAAAAAAATAAAATACAAATATAAGAAAAAATAAAGAAAAAGTACAAAATAGTAGAGTGTTCATTGTCCCCCAACAGTCTTTTTATGACCTATTGGGGGAGATAAATAAAAAAGGAAAGAGTGAAAAAAAAAAAAAAGTGTCAGTGTACCCCAAAGGTCTTTTTATGACCTCTTGGGGGATATTGTATCAGAAATATATAAAAAATTAAGTTAAAAAAGATAAAAAAATAATAAAATACGTAAAACAATCACACCAGCCAAAACCGTCGCCATTATCATCCCATTCACGTGAAACCATACATATTATATAACATATATATCATGGGGGCAGTATTTTGTGATGGACTGGTATTTGGCTCTGTTAGGATGGAATAATGTGCCGCAATATGGTGTTGCTGGCCCTGACTTCCATCAATTTGCACCCAACTACAAAACTGGGCCACGTTTAGTATTTTCCCAGTCCTCCCCTGCTTTAAGCCCTTATGACACTGCGAGATACTGGGAACAAGTCTTCATAGGGACGCTCATTCCTGATATCTGGCCTGTATAATGGTGCCGCACATCTCTCTGTGTAATCAGGGATGTGCTACTGATAATCAATATAACTAAATGAAGGAGGAATGACTGTGATAGCGATCATTCCTCCCCAGTCACTTTACATTGGCCGGTGTAATAGGCTGATGCAAATGAGCGCCAATCAAATTTTTTTTTTATTTGTGGCCCCTTGAAATAGAGCGATGTGACAATGCAGCCCTCAGACCAAAAAATGTTGCGCACCCCTAAAATATATAGTGACATGGGTAAAAAAAATAATAATAATTTAAAAATATATATATGTTTAACTCAAAAATGTGATATAAAAATAGATCATTTTCTTATGACACAATCCCTTTAGGTGGATGGACATTTTAAAACCCAGAATACAAAGTAAAACCTCTTGACTGTCAGGAGAAGGTGTCTGGTTCTGTCCTCGAAATCTCAGTATCTTTATATTTGTAATGCTCACTCATTCCTTACCTCACCGGCCTCACCCATTTCCTGCCCTAATCCTGTGTGTTCGAATGTTATCATATGTCTCCCCTTAACTCTGTACTTTCATATTCTTGCGAAATAAATAAAATAACACGGATGATTGTCTCAGTGGTTAACACTGCCGCCTTCTATGGCCGGGGTAGAGCTTCAATACTACCAGGGGCAATATCTGCATGGAGGTTGCACAGTATGTCCTCCCTGTGGTTGTTGGGTCAAAGAGTCTATTTGGGGACTAAAAAATAATTTGCTTTATTTCTAACACAAAGAAAGAAGTCACTGATATGTGTATTTTTAGCAGCTTGGATCCCCTGTTGTGCCGCTAGAGCCCTCAGTCACATGGAACGGGACCCCCATATTATGTGACTATGAGGACCGAGGGCCATAACTCCAACCCATTTGTGTCAGGTCATCGTCAGTAAAGTCACCGCCATGGGGCTGTTCAGAAAAAGAGTGACAGGCCCTCTGCTATTACCATTGACAAATGGTGGGGAGGAAAGTGGCAGGACCCTCGGAGAGATAGATAGATAGATAGATAGATAGATATTAGATAGATAGATAGATAGATAGATAGATAGATAGATATTAGATAGATAGATAGATAGATAGATAGATAGATAGATAGATATTAGATAGATAGATAGATAGATATATATTAGATAGATAGATAGATAGATAGATAGATAGATAGATAGATAGATAGATACGAGACCGCTTATGAATTAACAACTACCAGACCGCTTATGAATTAATGTCATTTTATTGCATAATTACAAAAAGCTATCTCACAAACATGATTAAAAGAACAGGGAAAAGGCGACATCATCTGGAGGATGAACACAGCGGATACTTCATGAATCTATCCATCTACATAAACATGATTGACAATAAAGTGCAAGTGCAAAAAACATATTCCATAATACTCTGGACCCCCAGACGAAGATAGACCCCCCAGACGAAGGTTCGCCGAAACGCGCGTCGGGGTTGGCACCATCCTGAAGGGAGCACAATATGGGTAATCGTTCATCGTCCATTTGAGTATTATGGAATATGTTTTTTGCACTTTATTGTCAATCATGTTTATGTAGATGGACAGATTCATGAACGTAGTATCCGCTGTGTTCATCCTCCAGATGAGGTCGCCTTTTCCCTGCACCTATGTTCTTTTAATCATGTTTGTGAGATAGATTTTTGTAATTATGCAATAAAATGACATTAATTCATAAGCGGTCTGGTAGTTGTTTGTAGGTTTCATATTATGGTGTATGCCACAGGCTTATGTGAGCAATTCTATAGTATAGGAATCCCTGGTTGGGGCATATATTGGGTTTCCTCTTTAAGGTTAGTAATGGATAATGTATGGAGGTGTCTATTTAGGTGTCTCCCTTGATAACCCCTTTAACTCATGTGCTCCAATTTCCGATATTACTCTTCTAGCCCCTTGTGTAAGTGACTGATGTGCCACAGATTACGTTGGTGTTAAATAATTAACACAAAGCTACAAAACCGTATAAAATTTGATCTGATAGTCTGTTGTACATAATCCTGTGTATTCTGAGAAGAGCCCTGTACAGACAGATCTGCAGCTCGGACAAATGAGCTTCCATCTTGCCACGTTTCTAATCAGTACATTCCACCGTACATACATTATCTCAGCGTACAGTAATTGCTGGAAGTCACTCACTTGACACGTGTTCACAAAGATTACATAGCGTCTACTTCTCCGTCGCCAGCCCGTCACATGCAGCTGGATACCAGACCACCATGACGAGCGGTATAAAAAAGTGCCTAATGTTCCTAGTGAGTTGTGCGAGATGTATAATTCCTCATACGCCATGTTGATCAAATACAAAATAATGTGTTTTAATGGTCATATAGTTTACCTGAATCAAGATATTGCGCCACTGTTTGGTCTGTTTTTTGGTGTAAATGAGCTGTGTCCGCTTCAGGTCAGTCAGGAGGGTCTACTTTTATTTTAGATAATCACTTTAATAAACATTTATTATTTTATGTTTTAACGTTCTATCACACTGAGACTTTTGGTGTTACTTTTAACCACATTTATAAATTGTGATTTTGCCATTTGCACCATCTACACATAGGATAAATATGTGTGGGCATGGTAAAAATTGTAAACTATCTGAGGACAACATGTAGTGAAGCCATGTACACGGCAGTGAGTTGGGAATTTTCATCGACCCTGGAAAACCCCAGCAACATAGTGAGTTCACAGTTATCTTTTGAGGACTGCTGTCACTCCCTACAGATGCACCTGATCCCAGCAGAAGGTTGAGGACAATGGCTTTGAAGTTCTTTATTTTTTGGCTTTGAAGTTCTTCATGATTATTGACCCATATGGGGAGTTTTTAGTAATTCTGGAAAACCACAATAATATATAGAGGTGCCCCCACTACATATGTAATGAAAAGTCTGCTAGATGTGTAAGACCAAGGCTTTTCTTTGCCCGGTCTAGTTAACTTGGAAGGTTTGGAGGTCAAACACATTTAAATTCCACAAATGAGTTATTTATATATTTTCTTTATATTCAATGCACTGCTTTCTACAGTAGTGATATCCAACTCATTGACCTCGAGCTGTTGCTGAATTACAACTCCCAGTATGCCCTGACAGATACAAGCAAACGGCAGAGAACCACAGGTTGGAGACCATTGACCTACAGGTTCCAGTAGCAGTAGGGTCACCTCATACAGGCATTTTAACCTGTTGTCATTCTGACTGCACTCGCTACCTGGTTGCACTTTTCCACTGGTAATAAGAAAGTTGCATCATCACACAAGAGAAGATGATCTAGGATTATATGCAGTAGTTCCCTACTATACTCTATTAGTGATGAGCGAGCAAGGTCGGCCGAACTGCATCACTATGCTCGGCAGATCCGAGTGCTCGGCCGAAAAATTTGGGTGCTCGAATACAATTTAATACAATGTAAGTCAATGGGAGAACCCCAGGCACCCCCTGCTCAGACGAGAAAAGGGTGTCTGGTTCATAAAAAAAGGTTAGAAATTTATGGAAACCCCATCAAAATGGTTTGGCAACAGCATTAAAAGGATAGCTGGATGCATCTTAGACTCCTATTATGTACAACATACAATAGACAACCACACAAAGGTTGTATACCAAAAGCCAAGTATGTACAAGCCATCCATCTATCCATGAGACAGATAACAGCCAGCATACCTTACAATGGTGGCCTTGTGCACTATGAGATATTCCAAACCAGCTCTCATCTGACTGAGAACCAGTAAACTTCAAAGTTATTTAGCATCTGTTGGATGGCTTGGGTGGACCTGCACACCTAGATCAATATCATTAGGGCGACAAAAAGTTTTCCGATTGTCCTAACATAATATTCAATAACCTTTCTATACATTTTTGTCATGTAAAAACTAATTTGCATAAACATGGGGATATGGGAAAGATATGAAAATGAGAAGAATCTCTCATGAACAGCGAATAGTCTGATCATAACACTATGGAACTAATAGAGGGCGCTGTTCATGAGTCATGATTCATGAGTCATCAATAATGATTCATGAACAGCGCCCTCTATTAGTTGCATAGTGTTATGACAAGACTATTCGCTGACTATTCGTGTAATATTCTAAAAAACGAATATATAGCAATATAGCGAATATTATGTAATAATTACAGTCGTGGCCAAAAGCTTTGAGAATTACATAAATATTGGAAATTGGAAAAGTTGCTGCTTAAGTTTTTATAATAGCAATTTGCATATACTCCAGAATGTTATGAAGAGTGATCAGATGAATTGCATAGTCCTTCTTTGCCATGAAAATTAACTGAATCCCCAAAAAAACTTTCCACTGGATTTCATTGCTGTCATTAAAGGACCTGCTGAGATCATTTCAGTAATAGTCTTGTTAACTCAGGTGAGAATGTTGACGAGCACAAGGCTGGAGATCATTATGTCAGGCTGATTGGGTTAAAATGGCAGACTTGACATGTTAAAAGGAGGGTGATGCTTGAAATCATTGTTCTTCCATTGTTAACCATGGTAACCTGCAAAGAAACGCGTGCAGCCATCATTGCGTTGCTTAAAAATGGCTTCACAGGCAAGGATATTGTGGCTACTAAGATTGCACTTCAATCAACAATTTATAGGATCATCAAGAACTTAAAGGAAAGAGGTTCAATTCTTGTTAAGAAGGCTTCAGGGCGTCCAAGAAAGTCCAGCAAGCGCCAGGATCGTCTCCTAAAGAGGATTCAGCTGCGGGATCGGAGTGCCACCAGTGCAGAGCTTGCTCAGGAATGGCAGCAGGCAGGTGTGAGCGCATCTGCACGCACAGTGAGGCGAAGACTTTTGAAAGATGGCCTGGTGTCAAGAAGGGCAGCAAAGAAGCCACTTCTCTCAAAAAAAAGCATCAGGGACAGATTGATCTTCTGCAGAAAGTATGGTGAATGGACTGCTGAGGACTGGGGCAAAGTCATATTCTCCGATGAAGCCTCTTTCCGATTGTTTGGGGCATCTGGAAAAAGGCTTGTCCGGAGAAGAAAAGGTGAGCGCTACCATCAGTCCTGTGTCATGCCAACAGTAAAGCATCCTGAGACCATTCATGTGTGGGGTTGCTTCTCATCCAAGGGAGTGGGCTCATTCACAATTTTGCCAAAAAACACAGCCATGAATAAAGAATGGTACCAAAACACCCTCCAACAGCAACTTCTTCCAACAATCCAACAACAGTTTGGTGAAGAACAATGCATTGTCCCGCACGATGGAGCACTGTGCCATAAGGCAAAAGTGATAACTAAGTGGCTCGGGGACCAAAACGTTAACATTTTGGGTCCATGGCCTGGAAACTCCCCAGATCTTAATCCCATTGAGAACTTGTGGTCAATCCTCAAGAGGCGGGTGGACAAACAAAAACCCACTAATTCTGACAAACTCCAAGAAGTGATTATGAAAGAATGGGTTGCTATCGGTCAGGAATTGGCCCAGAAGTTGATTGAGAGCATGCCCAGTCGAATTGCAGAGGTCCTGAAAAAGAAGGGCCAACACTGCAAATACTGACTCTTTGCATAAATGTAATGTAATTGTCGATAAAAGCCTTTGAAACGTATGAAGTGCGTGTAATTATATTTCACTACATCACAGAAACAACTGAAACAAAGATCTAAAAGCAGTTTAGCAGCAAACTTTGTGAAAACTAATATTTTTGTCATTCTCAAAACTTTTGGCCACGACTGTATGTAGTAAGTCAGTGATAATATCTGACACTGGAAAAGCTGGGTAATAACTCAGTGTAGATCGCAAGTTATTTTCCTTAGTGTCAGATTTTATCACTGAGTTATTACCCAGCTTTCCCTGTGTCAGATTTTATCACTGAGTTATTACCCAGCTTTCCCAGTGTCAGATATTATCCTAGTGTAGATTGCGAATATTCTAATTGTGAATTTTCCATGCAGAAGGCTACACTAATAAGCTTGTCATAAGACTCAGTCTAATATTCTTGTCAGAAGACTATGAAACCAATAGATGGCGCTATTGAGTTATGAACAGCGCCCTCTATTGGTTTCATAGTCTTCTGACAAGAACATTAGTCTTGTCATAAGACTGTGAAACCAATAGAGGGCGCTGTTCATAACTCAATCGCGCCATCTATTGGTATTCATAGTCTTATGACAGCTTAAAAACAAGGCCTGTCTTTCCCATATGCCCATGTTTATGCAAATGAGTTTTTACATGACAAAACTGTATAGAAAGGTTATTGATTATTATGTTAGGACAATCAGAAAACTTTGTCGCCCTAATGATATTGATCTAGGTGTGCAGGTCCACCCAAGCCATCCAACAGATACTAAATAACTTTGAGGATTACTGGTTTGGAATATCTGAGCTGGTTTGAAATATCTCATGGTGCACAAGGTTGCCATTGTAAGGTATGCTGACTAAGCCTGTCATCTGTCTCATGGATAGATTGATGACTTGCACATACCTGGCTTTTGGTATATAGCCTTTGTGTGGTTGTCTATTGTATGATGTACATAGTAGGAGTCTAAGATTCATCTAGCTGCCCTCTTAATGCTGTTTCTAAACCATTTTGATGGGGTTTCCATCAATTTCTAACCTTTTTTTATGAACCAGACACCCTCTTTTCTTCCGAGCAGGGGGTGCCTGGTTGTCTCCTATTGACTTCCATTATACTCAGGTGCTCGGCCGAGCACACAAATATAGCAATGTGTTCGGGCTGAACACCCGAATACTTTGGTGCTCGCTCATCACTATACTCTATACTATTTTATTTGGATTATTCCTTTTATGATTGGGAATAGTCTCAGATTTTAGGGAGGACACAAGGGGCCTCAACCACCCACCCTTTCTGCCCCAGGCAAGTTCAATCTATGTATATGCCTATCTCATATTTATCAGTGATGAGCGGCAATATTCGAATTTGCGATATTTCGCTAATATTTGTGCGAATATTTGTCATATATTCGCAAATTCGAGAACTCGTGCTCTCCAGTCATTATTTTCTTCATTGCAAAAATCGGCAATGCGATAAAAATTCATGATAAAAATTCACGATACAAAAATTTGCGATCAACACTACTCCTAAAGTCAAAGATATTGCAGCCTCTTCATTGGCCCACAAGCAAGAAGCAGTATGGGATTATGGGTACTGATGAAAAATAAATCTAGAATATTCGTGATTACGAAGATATAGCACTATATTCTAGATATTCGTGAATTCTCGACGTGCCAATATTCGCGATAAAAATTGGATTAGAATATTCGCGATCAACACTAATATTTCTCTATTAAAGCCACCATTTAAGTAGGTATTTACGACATATGCTGAGGAAAAAAGACCATATCAAGTGAAGAATACTGCAGCACTCAGTGTCTTCTTCTAGTTATGCAGGTTTATTCATCAAAAAGATGCAACGTTTCAACTTCCTACAGTTTATCAAGACTGTAGGAAGTCGAAACGTTGCATCTTTTTGGTGAATAAATCTGCATACTTAGAAGAAGACACAGAGTGTTGAGGTATTCTTCACTTGATATTGTCTACCAGGCTAGGACCTAACACCACTGGCACCGCCACGTAAGAACAAAGACCTGTAGAAAAACTTAAAAGAGGCAAAAGTATTATTTTTTTTTAGTTCCATCCCTGAAATTCTCTATATATTCTAAGGACCCCACATCTCTGCAAAACAGGGATCTCCTGATTGTCATTTACAAGGAGAGGGGTAGAGGTGGCCATAAGTGAATGTGGCACCAATTTAGAGGTCTTAGGGAGTTAATGGCTTGGCATCTTTCAAAAAACTCACATAGATTTCAGCTCTATAGTTCCATTTTGCCAAAAAGTTTTATCTACCTTAACGACACTACTCTGCAGATGATCCGCTGTCTGACCTGACCACAATGATGGGGCCATGCTGGGATGTGTTACTTGGGAGTCAGCATATGAACATTATATCTGTCAACTGTATTACACTATAACAATATGATAACCGAGTAACATTGGCTTCAGCCACCTGGGAATTTGCATAGGAAAGACTCCTGGTGACGACAGACACAGAGTTGCCAATAGTCCCAAATTTGCAGGAGACCATCCCAGCAAATCCGGCTTGTCCTGGCTCAGAAATTGGCGGGGTTTATATAAACCCCACCCAGTAATGGGTGTTGCTTGGTGGGTTTGGGGCAGAGCTAACATTTTCTAAATTTATGAACAAAATCACTATACAGATATTACATCTATTACATGTATAGACAGAATGGTCACCAATAATTGCTCAGCTGCAAGGGAAGGGTACTTGATTAGATTTAAAAAAGTGTTTTATAAGTGCACGTCAGCCTTAAGTTTTTTATGGTATGTCACACAGACATGGCAGAAAAAGAGAACAACACAGTCCTATGAGTTCAGAAGTATGCAATTTATCCATGGGACTGGCACCATTAGGCACTTCTATGATTGCGTTGTATGATGCCTTGTGCTGTATCTTATGTTGGCCCCTAATATAACCATGCAATACAGTTCTTAATTAGAAGCGCTATACAGTATAACGTCCAAATAACAGAATAATACTTTGTTATAGTGGTTAACTAATAATGTTATATAGTGCCACCACCATACACTATAAAATATTGTAATAACAGACCCACATGATGTAAATGCCACTAGAGATGTCCCGAACTATTCGCCGGCGAACATCGCATGTTCGCGTTCGCCGCGGCGGGCGAACATATGCGATGTTCGGTCCGCCCCCTATACATCATCATTGAGCAAACTTTGACCCTGTACCTCACAGTCAGCAGACACATTCCAGCCAATCAGCATACCCTCCCTCCCAGACCCTCCCACCTCCTATCAAAAAGCAAGGACAGCATCCATCTTAGATTCATTCTGAAGCTGCAGTGTCACAAATTTGACTAAGTTGTAATCGCAATGCGATTAATACAGGTTATATTAATCGCATTGCGAATTCAACTTAGAGCTGGGTTCCTAATGGTTGTATTGCTAGAATATAACGAAGATTGAGAATATAGTGCTATATTCGTTATATTCGTCAATTCTAGCAATACAACCATTAGGAACTCAGATCTAAGTTGTAATCGCATTATAATTAATGCAGGTTATATTAATCGCATTGCGAATTCAACTTGCCACACTCTGCGTCAACTACGTAATTTTCCATGGGAGTTTTGCCATGGATCCCCCTCCGGCATGCCACAGTCCAGGTGTTAGTCCCCTTGAAACAACTTTTCCATCTCTATTGTGGCCAGAAAGAGTCCCTGTGGGTATTAAAATTTGCCTGTCTATTGAAGTCTATGGCGGTTCGACCGGTTCGCACGTTCGTGAACATTTGCGTAAATTCGCGTTCGCCGGAAAATTTTATGTTCGCGACATCTCTAAATGCCACCATGTTGTGCTTAAAAAATCCAACATACTGTGAAAAGGTAACATAAAGTAGTTAGTAATAGTGCCATACAATGACTAAATATTACTGCCTTTCAGTTGCTTAAATAGTAATGTTATACAGTGCCACCACCATACACTATAAAATAATAGCAGCGTCACATGATATAAATGCATGATGTAAGTGCACTGCTTAAATAACTCCAAATACTGTGACTAGATAATATAAAGTAATCTAGTATCAGTGCCATACAATGGCTAAATAATACTGCTATATACCTAAAGGGGTTGCCTCATTAGAGACAATGGGGGTATGGGGCTAAGATATGCCCCCATTGTCTGATAGACCCGCTGGGAACCGTACCTATATCGAGGACGGAGCAGGCCAAAGTGGTGGCTGGAGGACTCCGGTCCAGCCACCACCAATCGCTCTCCCCATAGTAGTGAATGGGAGCGCACCACGCATGACTGGCCATTGCTCCCATTCATTTCTATGGGCCCGACGGAAATAGCCGTGAATAGCCCACAATAAATAGTGGGCAGCTGCACATGCGCAATGCGCCCTCCACCTCTCCGTTTAGGAGATAGGTGCAGATCCCAATGGTGGGACCCGCACCTATCAGACAATGGTGGCATATCCTAGCAATATGTCCCCATTGACTCGGATGATACAACCCCTTTAATAAGATTAGTGGTGGTCACAAGCGAGGTTATCCATGTGGTCTGCTTTCGTAGGGACTGCTGACGTCCACTATGCAACTTTGCAGGTCATGCTGAGCACCCCTAATGGCTGCTTTGGTACCACAGACCTGAAGTCTTGAAAATCCAACCTTAAAGTCCCTCAACAATTTCATTTTGACATGTTTGCATGAGTAATGATGGATTTCCCCTGTAACTTTTTTGTTATCTGATGTTAGCTAAAACATGAGTCCAGAAGACACTGGCGGGGTGGGGGGAAGCCTTAGGGACGGACTTTTGACAGATTCTGCGCCAATATTTGTAGAGATAATTGTCAGGTAGCTGAGACTTGAGAAGATGAAACGTACTGATGTGCACGTAGTCCAAAACTGAGGATGCAGAAGGCTTCTTCTAACCATCCTGTAGCGTGATTGAGGCCTCAAAGGTCAAAATGGTTCTTTATCTTTCCTCTGCAGACTTTCTTATCAATTAACTACAATCTACTGCCCAGCTGCTGGTAGGAATACCCAAGCTCTGAGAAGTAGGTCAGAAGTCAGGTATTGTCATCGTCTCGATGCCTCCAGCCAGCACGTTCCTGGGCCTCAGTTTATACTGTGAACACAGAGGGCTAATGACAGATATTAGGGAGGAACACACCTTTTTCATCTTGTAAACTGACTTAGCTGTAAAACTTCACAGTGAAGGCAGATGATTCAGCAAAAGAGTCTTAAAAGCCACCATATAGTGTATTATGTCAGCGGATGCATTACACAGACATGTCAAAGGTCGCAGTAGTCAGCCTGGGCCAAGACCTCTATAGGCTGCTTCATCTTCGTCCTTCTCTGCGTGTCTAATATCAAGATAAATTCCAGCTGCAAATGTAAATTTGTGGACATGGAGCAGTGATTAGAATAATAATAAAATGCTAGCACCAATATGTTGGCACTACCTAGACTACAGTATGAATAATATTAGTGAAGCGCTATACAAGGTCTCAGATGGGATCAAGCCATACATTACTGATTCAGGTCAGTCTATCACATCCTCTTTTTAGTATTCAGCTGCGATTTTGTAGGACAAAAATTACTGCACTCAACGGTCTTTATCTGGCCGAATCTCGGCATGTTTGCAAATAGCCTAATGCCCTCCAGAAGAAATGAGGTTCATAAACCAGACATGAATGTAATATACCTACCAGCAGTGACAGAGGATTTCCTTCTTTTGTTGTAAGGACTCATTTCCCCTTTTTGAATCCAGAGGGGAAACAAACCAGGCTGGTGTAGTGAGCTGCATTTATATTTATATAAGGAGATATATAACGCGAGTTTGACCGCGACGCGTGGTTGCGTAAGTGTGTGACTTAAGATTAAGTGACTTTAGATTCAGAGACTTCAGTGGGGGACTGCAATTAGCCTGTTTCTTATTACTACATTGTATTGTATTTTTTGCTTTTGTGGTGTAATCCCCATTTAGTCCAGTGCACATCTTGCATGATGTATGCAGTCCTGGAACAGCCGTTCAAGGGTGTATATCTTTGTTCAAGATGTGAGCAAATTACCCGTTTGGAATCGCTAATCGAGTCTCTAAATGGGCAAGTTGCAACACTGAGAGGCATTGACAATTTGCAAAAAAGTTTGCTTCTCACCGAGCAAGCACTCTTTGGGGTAGATGAGGGGGAGGGTGACAGAGAGGAGGCTGAGGAAAGTGAGGTAGCTAGCTGGGTAACAGTTAGAAAGCGGGGTAGAGGGAAGAGTGCCAGGAAGGCTAGCCCTGATCTGACAAACCCAAACAAGTTTGCACGTTTGGCAGATGAGGGGGATATCAGTCCAGGGACGGCACTGCCGCAGCCGGACACTTCCTCTGCCAGTCAGGGGAATGTCAGCTCCGGTAAGCAGGGGACCAGGAGAGCAGGGCAGGCCAGACAGGTGCTGGTAGTGGGAGACTCAATTATTAGAGGAACAGATAGGGAAATCTGTCACAAAGACCGTGATCGCCGAACAGTGTGCTGTCTTCCTGGCGCTAGAGTTTGACACATCGCGGATCGGGTTGACAGATTACTGGGAGGGGCTGAAGAAGATCCAGCGGTCATGGTCCATATCGGAACCAATGACAAAGTTAGGGGTAGGTGGAGAGTCCTTAAAAATGATTTCCGGGATTTAGGTCAAAAGCTTAGGCCAAGGACCTCAAAGGTAGTATTTTCCGAAATACTACCTGTACCACGGGCCACACAAGAAAGGCAGCGGGAGATTAGGGAAATTAACAAGTGGCTCAAGAACTGGTGTAGGATGGAGGGGTTTGGGTTCCTGGAGAACTAGGCCGACTTCTCTGTCGGCTACAGGCTCTATCGTAGGGACGGGCTGCACCTCAATGGGGAAGGGGCAGCTGTGTTGGGGAAGAAGATGGCTAGAAGGTTGGATGAGTTTTTAAACTAGGGAACTGGGGGGGAGGGTAATTACACTATAGAAGAGGGAGATAGTGCAGATAGAGACCGGGGGCAAGGTAGTGGGACTGGGGGAGGAATGGAAGGAGGGACTAGAACAGTTCAGAAGGAAAGGTGTAGGGTAAAAAATATACATAAACCTCTCAAATGTATGTATACTAATGCCAGAAGCCTGACTAATAAAACTGGTGAACTGGAATTAGTGATGTGTGAGGAGGACTATGACATAGTGGGAATAACTGAGACATGGCTGGATGATAGCTATGACTGGGCGGTTAATGTACAAGGTTACAGTCTGTTTAGAAAGGATCGTCAAAGCCGGAGAGGGGGAGGGGTTTGCTTTTATGTAAAGTCCTGTCTGAAGCCCACACTCCGTGAAGATATAAGTGAGGGACATGAACATGTGGAGTCACTGTGGGTAGAGATACATGGAGCTAAAAACAACAATAAATTACTAAAGGGACGGCCATACTGGATTTAGTATTAACCAATAGACCTGACAGAACAACAGATGTGCAGGTTGGGGGACACCTGGGAAATAGTGACCATAAAGTAATAACCTTCCAATTATGATTCAAAAGAGCGTTTCTACAGGGAGAAACAAAAATACCAAACTTCAAAAAAGCTAAATTTAGCCAACTAAGAGAGGCCATAGGCCAAACTAACTGGGACAAAGTCCTCAAAAATAAAAATACAGCCACAAAATGGGATATCTTTAAAAACATCCTAAAATCTCATTGTGAGAGGTACATACCGTATGGGAATAAAAGGTTAAGGAACAAAAAGAAACCAATGTGGATAAACAGAACTGTAAAGAAAGCAATAAATGACAAAAAGAAAGCATATAAATCACTAAAACAGGAGGGTAGCACGGAAGCACTGAAAAACTATAAGGAAAAAAACAGAACATGTAAAAAACAAATAAAAGCGGCCAAACTAGAGACCGAGAGATCAATTGCCAAAGAGAGTAAAACTAACCCTAAAATGTTCTTCAATTATATAAATGTTAAAAAGTATAAATCTGAAGGTGTCGGCCCTTTAAAGAGTAATGAGGGGGGATTCGCAGAGAACAACGAGGAGAAAGCAAAGCTGTTAAATATTTTTTTATCCAGTGTATTCACTGAGGAAAATAAACTGTCAGATGAAATGCTGAATGTTGAAATAAATTCGCCATTAAAAGTGTCCTGTCTGACCCAGGAAGAAGTACAACAGCGACTTAAAAAGATCAAAATAGACAAATCGCCAGGACCGGATGGCATATACCCCCGTATCCTAAGGGAATTAAGTAATGTCATAGCCAGACCCTTATTTCTGATATTTGCGGACTCTATACTGACAGGGAATGTCCCACAGGATTGGCGCATGGCAAATGTGGTGCCAATATTCAAAAAGGGTCCAAAAACAGAGCCTGGAAACTATAGGCCGGTAAGTTTAACATCTGTTGTGGGTAAACTGTTTGAAGGTTTTCTGAGAGATGCTATCTTAGAGCATCTTAACGGAAATAAGCAAATAACGCCATATCAGCATGGCTTCGTGAGGGATCGGTCATGTCAAACTAATTTAATCAGTTTCTATGAGGAGGTAAGTTCTAGACTTGACAGCGGCGAATCAATGGATGTGGTGTATCTGGACTTCTCCAAAGCATTTGACACTGTACCACATAAAAGGTTAGTATATAAAATGAGAATGCTCGGACTGGGATAAAACGTCTGTAAGTGGGTAAGTAACTGGCTCAATGATAGAAAACAGAGGGTGGTTATTAACGGTACATACTCAGATTGGGTCACTGTCACTAGTAGAGTACCTCAGGGGTGAGTATTGGGCCCTATTCTCTTCAATATATTTATTAATGATCTTGTAGAAGGCTTGCATAGTAAAATATCAATTTTCGCAGATGACACTAAACTGTTTAAAGTAATTAACACTGAAGAGGACAGTATACTACTACAGAGGGATCTGGATAGATTGGAGGCTTGGGCAGATAAGTGGCAGATGAGGTTTAACACTGACAAATGTAAAGTTATGCACATGGGAAGGAATAATGCAAGTCACCCGTACATACTAAATGGTAAAACACTCGGTAACACTGACATGGAAAAGGATCTAGGAATTTTAATAAACAGCAAACTAAGCTGCAAAAAACAGTGTCAGGCAGCTGCTGCCAAGGCCATTAAGATAATGAGTTGCATCAAAAGGGGCATAGATGCCCGTGATGAGAACATATTCCTACTACTTTACAAATCACTGGTCAGACCACACATGGAGTACTGTGTACAGTTCTGGGCTCCTGTGAACAAGGCAGACATAGCAGGCTGGAGAGGGTCCAGAGGAGGACAACTACAGGAAGTGCAGAATTATTAGGCAAGTTGTGTTTTTGAGGATTAATTTTATTATTGAACAACAACCATGTTCTCAATGAACCCAAAAAACTCATTAATATCAAAGCTGAATATTTTTGGAAGTAGTTTTTAGTTTGTTTTTAGTTTTAGCTATTTTAGGGGGATATCTGTGTGTGCAGGTGACTATTACTGTGCATAATTATTAGGCAACTTAACAAAAAACAAATATATACCCATTTCAATTATTTATTTTTACCAGTGAACCAATATAACATCTCAACATTCACAAATATACATTTCTGACATTCAAAAACAAAACAAAAACTAATCAGTGACCAATATAGCCACCTTTCTTTGCAAGGACACTCAAAAGCCTGCCATCCATGGATTCTGTCAGTGTTTTGATCTGTTCACCATCAACATTGCGTGCAGCAGCAACCACAGCCTCCCAGACACTGTTCAGAGAGGTGTACTGGTTTCCTTGTAAATCTCACATTTGATGATGGACCACAGGTTCTCAATGGGGTTCATATCAGGTGAACAAGGAGGCCATGTCATTAGATTTTCTTCTTTTATACCCTTTCTTGCCAGCCACGCTGTGGAGTACTTGGACGCGTGTGATGGAGCATTGTCCTGCATGAAAATCATGTTTTTCTTGAAGGATGCAGACTTCTTCCTGTATCACTGCTTGAAGAAGGTGTCTTCCAGAAACTGGCAGTAGGACTGGGAGTTGAGCTTGACTCCATCCTCAACCCGAAAAGGCCCCACAAGCTCATCTTTGATGATACCAGCCCAAACCAGTACTCCACCTCCACCTTGCTGGCGTCTGAGTCGGACTGGAGCTCTCTGCCCTTTACCAATCCAGCCACGGGCCCATCCATCTGGCCCATCAAGACTCACTCTCATTTCATCAGTCCATAAAACCTTAGAAAAATCAGTCTTGAGATATTTCTTGGCCCAGTCTTGACGTTTCAGCTTGTGTGTCTTGTTCAGTGGTGGTCGTCTTTCAGCCTTTCTTACCTTGGCCATGTCTCTGAGTATTGCACACCTTGTGCTTTTGGGCACTCCAGTGATGTTGCAGCTCTGAAATATGGCCAAACTGGTGGCAAGTGGCATCTTGGCAGCTGCACGCTTGACTTTTCTCAGTTCATGGGCAGTTATTTTGCGCCTTGGTTTTTCCACACGCTTCTTGCGACCCTGTTGACTATTTTGAATGAAACGCTTGATTGTTCGATGATCACGCTTCAGAAGCTTTGCAATTTTAAGAGTGCTGCATCCCTCTGCAAGATATCTCACTATTTTTGACTTTTCTGAGCCTGTCAAGTCCTTCTTTTGACCCATTTTGCCAAAGGAAAGGAAGTTGCCTAATAATTATGCACACCTAATATAGGGTGTTGATGTCATTAGACCACACCCCTTCTCATTACAGAGATGCACATCACCTAATATGCTTAATTGGTAGTAGGCTTTCGAGCCTATACAGCTTGGAGTAAGACAACATGCATAAAGAGGATGATGTGGTCAAAATACTCATTTGCCTAATAATTCTGCACTCCCTGTAAAGTAATAACTTGAATGGGGCAACTACAGTACCCTGAAAGATTATCAAAATTAGGGTTATTCACGTTAGAAAAAAGACGACTGAGGGGAGATCTAATTACTATGTATAAATATATCAGGGGGCAGTACAGAGATCTATCCCATCATCTATTTATCCCCAGGACTGTGACTGTGACGAGGGGACATCCTCTGCGTTTGGAGGAAAGAAGGTTTGTACACAAACATAGAAGAGGATTCTTTACGGTAAGAGCAGTGAGACTATAGAACTCTCTGCCTGAGGAGGTGGTGATGGTGAGTACAATAAAAGTATTCAAGAGGGGCCTGGATGTATTTCTGGAGCGTAATAATATTACAGGCTATAGCTACTAGAGAGGGGTCGTTGATCCAGGGAGTTATTCTGATTGCCTGATTGGAGTCGGGAAGGAAATTTTTATTCCACTAAAGTGGGGTAAATTGGCTTCTACCTCACAGGGTTTTTTTGCCTTCCTCTGGATCAACTTGCAGGATAACAGGCCGAACTGGATGGACAAATGTCTTTTTTCAGCCTTATGTACTATGTTACTATGTTACATGACCATATTATGGTTCTGGAGAACCTCTGAGTTGTACGGTGCTGTAATATTTTACCCATAAAGGCCCTAGTGTACCTCTTGTAGACTTCCATTTTCATAAGCACATTGATACCGTATTACAAAGGAACATTGTCATTTCTAATTAAAATATGGATTTGTATCAGTATACATTGGGACGCTGTACATTGCTCTTGATTTACTTGAGTTACACTGGGTAAACATATAGACAGGGAGTCTTTAAAGGCACCAAAATTATCTCAATGGTCTAGGCTGTATGATGATGATCTAAAGGTTTAAGCCAACTTTTAGTCGTCCTACTGTCTTGCAGATTTTTACACCAGAAATTGTGGCACCTTTTGGTAAAATGGTGCCAAATAGTGTGGTAAAAAAAACACTAAAACACTAGATGCAACATTTTGACCAAAATGCTCCAAAAATTGTAGACAAAATCAAGACGCAGAGTCAAAAGCAAATTCTGTAACAGGGCCTAAAACCTACCAGCTGTTATTTATAATCAGGACAGATTTTAACATCCACTCCAAGCAAGGAATTCTTTTGGGCCCCAGAGATAAAGGGGGACTCTGCTGGCCATAACTGTCTGACTTAAAAAAAAGGGGCAGACATACCGCCTGTGGGGCAGGGTAGTCCGTCTCAGTTGTAGTGCAGTTGCAAAAGTGACCAGGCTGCACTGCTAAGCTGAGAGTGGTGCTAAGCAGGCTGACAGGGTGGACCCTAGAGCAGTGTGATGGGGCGGAGCTTAGTGGTACAATGGGGGCCTCAGGACATAACTTTGTTTGGGACCCCAGAAATACCAAAACCACCCCTGTTTATAATACTGGTGTTGGCTTATGTGACAGAGGAGCCTTTCAGCCCCTTCAGGAATCAAGATTGGGTGCCTTATAGCTGCCCATGGTTTGTCTCTGGTATTGAGGTCCAGCGTCATCGTAGCTGAACTACAATACCACACACAACCTGTGCACTGTTATGGCACTGTTCTGGAAAAAAGTGTCCGAAACGAGGAGTGGATCCCACAGAGAAATGGTTTAATGGAAATATTTGTCCCTCTTCTGTGTACTGCACCCATTTTTGATTTTGGCTTATAAATACTGACCCAATACTGACTATGTGAAAGTGGCCTTAAAAGGAACTTCTACAAAAATTATATGTGGCGCATTCTGGCCATTGCTGTAAGTGCAGATTCCAATCATCTTTTGGAACAGACCTTGTAAAACGTTACAAAAAATACACCGCTGGCTTACTGAATATCTTGATAGAAGAGAGCACTCATCATACCTGAAGCAGAGGAAAATCAGGCTTCATGCTGTTCTTGGATAATAGTTGTTCTGTAATGTTCAGAAGTGTATTAAAGGGAACCTGTCACCTCCAAAAACCTTCCCAAGCCGCTAGCAGTACCTGACAGTACTGCTCCTCATTCACACAGAGCGTTTTTCCACGAATGCAGGTATTCACTTTCTCTGGCCCAAGATAGACACCTTTCAGTTGGAATGCAGTTTACTTCTACGCAGATTGAAACTCAGCATATCTATGCTGGATCGTCGTAGGCTCCTCTGCAAGATGTCATAAACCGCACAATAGTGAGAGTACCTCCGGCACAGTTAAAATATTCTGCTTTATTATACTCACAGACAGCGCTGGGCTGTGCGAAAGACTACTGCTGTATTGATATGCTGAAAAATCATTTTATTTCTGTGAGTATAATAAAGCAGAATATTTTAACTGTGCCGGAGGTACTCTCACTATTGTGCGGTTTATGACATCTTGTAGAGGAGCCTACGACGATCCAGGATAGATATGCTGAGTTTCAATCTGCGTAGAAGTACACTGTGATCCAACTGAAAGGTGTCTATCTTGGGCCAGAGAAAGTGAATACCTGCATTCGTGGAAAAACGCTCTGTGTGAACGAGGAGCAGCGCGGTCCCACTATATTAACATTTTACAATTGTGAAGAACCCACTTCATCTCGGGAGACCAGCAGCGCAAGTACCATTGAAACCTAGTGACTCCTTATTTATTGCAGTACCTGACAGTAGCCTGCAGCGTGTTTCCGACGATAATTTTCTTCCTGAAGGCCGATGCGGCTAAAGCTGAGAAAATGTTCTTTTATCCCCTGCCCGCCGTACTTCTCTAGTTATGCTTGAAGTCAAGGGGGCAGCGGCCTCCTTGCTTCAAGTCAAGATAACCATGCCCCCTTCCCTGCCCCATCGCTGTGACTGTGACGGCAGTCCGGCTGGCTTTGCCGATCTCTCTGCATAAGTGCTGTCAGTCACAGCAAAGTAGCGTGGTTATCTTATCTTGACTTGAAGCAAGTAGGCCGCTGCCCCCTTGACTTCAAGCATAACTAGAGAAGTGCGGCGGCAGGGAATAAAAGAACGTTTTCTGAGCTTTAGCCGCATCGGCTTTCAGGAAGAAAATTATTGTCGGAAACACGCTGCTGGCTACTGTCAGGTACTGCTGGCGGCTTGGGGTGGTTTAAACATATTTTAAAAGAAGCAGTCACAGTTATGACAAATGTAAATCCAAAGACTCACAGATAAAGTCTCCACTGGTTTAAGTTTTTCACTTTCCTTTTTGTCTCCATTTGGTTCAGACCATCATGGTAATTTCTCCTGAAGACTGCAGAGTTTCCTGCGAAGACATCTTTAGTCAGGGGTGTTCAGCTCCCTCTGCCAAGAAGACATCAGTATTAATAAATGGCACACCGTAGATGGGGGCTGTTACACATTTTGCATGAGGGCACGGGAGATTAGGTTACTCCTCTGCCTTCACTCATTGCTTCTTCAGTTCATCCCCACCTTCTATAGCAAAGAACCCCCGTTTAACACCGCCATCCTGTAGCTTTCACCAATACTGTATCTCCTGCCTCTCCATGTGCAGGGATGCACCGCCAATGAGGTGAGGTGAGGCGACTGCCTCAGGTGGTGCCAGGTTGGGGCAAGTGGGGGGCAGAGGAAGGGTCACGAGCACTTCCATTGTGGAAACACTGACCTCTGCATATTCAACTGCATCAGTGTTGTCAGGACAGCGATACAGTTGAATGCTGCTGTGGGGCACGGGAGCAATGTCTCCCTGCCCCACCATTCCCTCTAATAGGCTTTAGTCCAAGTTCCTGTAGCCGATCAGAGGCCGTTGTCATCATCATCGCACTGCCTGAGCCGTGCTGCATACAGCTCAGGGGACAGACCAGAAAAGGTCTGTGTCTTGCACCGCATCGCTGACAGCAGCACGAGGGAACCCACTAGACAGACCTCCAGGTGACACAATACACCCAGTGGATGCTAGGAGGCCAGAGGCTGATCAGATGGAGGCGTAGTCATGGTACGAAGGCAAGTTAGGGCAGGCGGCAGTCAGGCAAGGTCCGTAAATGTAGACCAGAGTCAGGGCAGGTGGCAATCAGGCAAAGTCCGTAATACGTAATCCAAAGTCCGGTACACAAAATGACATGAACCAACAGAACACCTTTGCTCAAACATGAAACTAATGTAATGTAAATAAAATATATAGATATGAGATAGATAGATAGATAGATAGATAGATAGATAGATATTAGATCGGCAGGACCCTCAGAGAGAGAAAGAAAGAAAGAAAGAAAGAAAGAAAGAAAGAAAGAAAGAAAGAAAGAAAGAATATATAATAACAAAAATGGTTTTGTTTTTACATATATGATAAGACTCTGCTGTCATTTTCCATTTATTTCCATTGTCTTAATCAGCATTACCCCTGCCATGAGTGACGTTATATATCACTGTATTTTATTGACAGTGCATAATATCATTCTCCGCACAAGATGGGTTTTGTACCAGGCGGCCCCAGAGCAAGCTTCATTACAGCAGTTTCTAAATCAATCAAGAATCCGCTCTGACCTGTGAGATTTATCGTCCGCTCGCTCAAATAACATCATTTTTCTAAAATTGAAAACATCTTACTCCTGACATTTCAGGCTTTCCCAAGCAATTTCAGACTTGTTACATACTTGTCTTCATTGTCATTCTTTAACTGCAATTTTTTTTTTATAGGATACCTGATATTCTGTTAAAGTCTCTGACCTGTTAAAAAGTTACATGATGTAAACTGTAGTGAAGGTAATCTTCCCACCTGTGACTGTATTTTTGAGTTATCCCCTCTCTGCTGATCCTCAGCTGTGTCATGTGACCAACATTCTGACTCTCCAAATAACACAACATCTTATGTGTGAACAGGAAGCCAGTTTCTCTATGTATTCCAATGGGAGCCTCAATGTCAGTCTCATAGGGATGAATAGAGAAGTAACCGACTTCCTGTCCTGTGTCAGTTGGAGATAAAAGTGTTGGTCACATGACACAGCTGAGACTCAGAAGAGAGGCTATAACTCCCAAATACAGTCACTGGTAAGAAGATTACCTTCACTACATGTACCTTTCTAACAGGTCAGTGAACAGAAATTTGTGTGGGAGTGCTTCTTTAAAGAGGTCATTGCATGTAAAAACATAAATAACCATTAAGACCTTATACACATGCCAAGATGGAGGGCATTTCCAGAAGAGATGATTCTGTGAGCCCACCCGCCACCTATAGAACATGTAGATGTCCACCGTTAATTGAATTCTAAACTTTGCTATTATTATTGAACACGTCAGATATATCATCAATTACATCTACTACGTTACTTGTGACTCAAACAATATGAAATAGACCTTGGTAGCAAGTGATTGGCTCCACAGTCACCTACAAATAGGGTTGTCTTATGCTAGACCTTTGGGACCCATTATGTCAGAGCCTAGGCTGCCCAGGGAATCCTCAGGTACTCGAGTGGGGCAGTCCGACCCTGTGCACACAGCCATATTACAGCAACCAAAGACTTCTGTTGGCCCATACTGTTTCTCTG
Organism: Bufo bufo; assembly: GCF_905171765.1. Classification (NCBI taxonomy): domain Eukaryota; kingdom Metazoa; phylum Chordata; class Amphibia; order Anura; family Bufonidae; genus Bufo; species Bufo bufo. The sequence continues at coordinate 88,915,207 of NC_053390.1, forward strand.
TATAGCTATCATTTTATATGGTGGCTTCATTCTTTTGTTTCCTGTATGAATCCTAGCATGTGAGGGGGATGGCTCTTCTTAAGGAGACCAGCTGTGTATTGAGTCTTAGTGGCAAAGTTTCATGAGAAAATAATATGCAAAGCACTATCTCTCACAGAAGTAGAACTGTCTCGCTACACCACCTACTGGAAATGGCGCCATATGAGTCAATGTCCGACTTTTTAACAAGTCTTGGAACACAACAATGGAAGCCATATATCCATCTGTAGTCAGCTGTTTCCGGATGTTTGACTCTCATTAGCATTGAGTAGCATTCAGGCTGGCTGAGTGCGATGCCTAGGACGCAGTTTAGGGGAGATACCCTTGTTGTGTTCAAAGCATTCCATTGACTCATAGGAATCCAATTCAAATAGGTAGCATTAGCGAGATGGTTCTCTGTCTCTGGGAGTTATCTCATTGCACATTATTTTCCCATAAAGCATTGCCACTAAGACTCCTTATACAACTGCCTCCTTAAAGGGATTCTGTCAGCACATTTACCCCTTTTTAACAGTTCCCATAGCGCTGTAGCCGCAACACAGATTAAAACGGTACCTTTATATGCTTTTGTGGACTTGTAAAACTGCCAAAAACTAACTTTGATGCATATGTAAATGAGGGCTCGCAGGTGCCCAGGGGCGGAGTCCACCGCGTTGGTGTCCAGGCATCTCTGCCTCTTCCTCTGCCCGTCCATCTGTTTTCTCTCCCCCTCAGCGAGATCCCGCGCCTGTGCGCTGACTTCCTTGGCACGGCATCGCAGTAGCTTATGCGCATGCGCAGGCTAACGGATCATACAGAGAGGTAAACTTATCTGTATGATCCGTTAGCCTGCGCATAAGCTACTGCGATGCCGTACCTGCAATGGGCATCGCAGTGCGCATGCCCCGGCCAAGGAAGTCAGCGCGTAGGCGCGGGATCTCGCTGAGGGGGAGAGAAAACAGATGGGCGGGCAGAGGAAGAGGCTGGGCGGGGATAAGAGCCGAAGAGGCAGAGATGCCTGGACACCAACGCGGTGGACTCCGCCCCTGGGCACCTGCGAGCCCTCATTTACATATGCATCAAAGTTCGGTTTTGGTAGTTTTACAAGTCCACAAAAGCATATAAAGGTACCGTTTTAATCATCTGTGTTGCGGCTACAGCGCTATGGGAACTGTTAAAAAGGGGTAAATGTGCTGACAGACTCCCTTTAAGGAGAATCATAATATCCCCCCTCCCCCAAGCTGCATTCAAGGCATTGTACTTAGCCAGCCAGAATCCTACCCTGTACTGATGAGGAACAAATACTCTGGAACAGCTGTCTACAGATAGATATTTGGCTTGACTATTTTCCCTTATGTTTCTGGGCTTGTTAAAAAGGTGGATATTGAGTCATAGGGAGCCACTTCCAATTCATGGCACTAGCACGACTAAATCTCTTTGCATATATGTGTGAATCCAAACAAATAGTCATGGCTTGTTCCTTTGGATAACGTAAGTCTGGAGTAGCTCTTCTCTAGAAGTGTACAAGGGTTGCCCTAAAAGATTTCCTTACAGTTCTCTGAGAATTTTTTTTTTTACTAAGGATTGTTTGGAGATTCCCTGAAAGTTCGCATCACCTTCTTCATGGCAAAAGCCTTTCCAGCACCTCAGATAATACAATGTCTTAAGGGCCTATTAGACCGCACGAATATAGGCAAATTATCGGGAATGCTCATTCGAGATAACTGGCTCATGTAGTGCCCTGGAGCAGTTGTACTTTGAGGTCTGTACATTTGTGGACATTTGCCCCTATTTCCCCTATGCAAAGTCATCAACTTCTCACTTTAGTTTAAAGGGTTAACTTGCACTGTTTAATACTGTGTAACTGCATATTATATGTTTGTTGTGATATATATCCTGTTCATTTGCACTGTATTTGCACAGCACTGTGGAAAGGGTTAATGAATACTGGGAGACTTTTTGGACTTTCTAGCTAATAATGAGAAGCTGGTAATTTTCCAGTTACCATAAGGGTTAAAGAAGAGTATGTTTTGGAGAGAAAAAGCCAGGCCTGTTTACCACCAAAACCAGACAGACTGACCTTTTGGATGTCTGGTTTAGCTATGTTATTATGTCTGAAGACTTGTTTTTGTCTGCCATTGAGTATTACTGAAGCTCTAAGCAGGGGTGTAGCTAAAGGCTCATGGGCCCTGGTGCAAGAGTTAGACTTGGGCCCCCCTTCCCTCAGTGCTTTGTGTGTCTTCTTATGCAGCACAAGGGTCTTTGGGCCTCCTCAGGCTCCTGGGCCCGGTAGCGACTGCTACCTCTGCACCCCCTATGGCTACGCCCCTGGCTCTAAGTCTATGAGAGACGGGAGTTGTAACAAGGAGAGCAGTCAGAGCCCCTAGTGTTCTGCAGTTAGAGACTCTGCCAGACTGTATGAGTGACCAGAAGAAGATGCTGAGATGGGGATGCTGAACCACAGACCATGGGTCACCAGCCCTGTGACCAAGGAGCCAGCTGGACTACTGAGCCACAGGCAGTGGGCCTCCAGCCTTTGTCCAGGGTACCAGCCTTATGAGGGAGAGGGGGTAGCTAGCTCAGGCCTTTCCTCAGAATCAAGATTGGAGAAGCCAGCCCAGTGCCTTCCCTGTATTGTTTTGCACTTGAGTTTCTCCAGTAAAGAAGCACCCTGGTTGACTGCAGACCCTGACTCTCTGGACTTATTTTCTTTTGGGGTGCACCATGCCTTACCGTCCATTCCAGAGAGCAGAAACACATGGTGACAATTCAATGGTGTCCGGGGGATCCAGCGTAGCCAAACCCGGCCACTGAACTCATATAATTGAGCAGCTGATGCAACAAACAAACGCCGGTGGAAGTTTTAGCATTTATTGGTGCTTGCGCTACCTATACATATGGCAATGTAATATCAACCCCTTAGTGACCACTAATATGCCTTTTTACTGACATAAACAAAGGGGGTTTTAGCTAAACAATTGGCTTTAATCAATCATTACATGTACCTAAAATGGTGCATTAAAAACTATAACTTGTCCTGCAAAAATTAAGACCACATACAAGTACATTGATGAAAAAACTAAAAAGTTATAGCTCTTGGAATGCGATTTCTAATAAATGTGTGTGGGGTTAAGGCGCATTTTGATTTCCCCACAGTTGGCTGCTCGTTCAGTGGAGGAGAGCGCTGTATTTACAGGCAGCGATCTCCTCTACAGTATGAGAATGGGCGGTCGCCAGGCCTGGCTGCCTTAGGGTGCAGAGACGGGTGGTGGAAAAATGAAACTTTTTTTTTTAAATACCCCGTATTTTTCGCCCCATAAGACGCAAAGTGGTGGAAAAATGCCCTTGCGTCTTATGGGGCGAATACTAATGAAGCGCTTCCATTTTGGAAGCGCTTCATTAGTACCAGAGGAATGGAAAGCGGTGAAGGATCTGTACTCACCACTTCCTGGTCCTCCACCTCACTGTGCACAGCCTTCACAGCTGAAGGCCGAGAACCAGGAAGAAGAGGGAGAGCGCTGGTGGGGAGAAACGGCGGCGTCCAGGAGAGGTGAGTTATTTTTTTTAATTTTATTTGCGCTGATGGCTGACATGGGGGGTCATGATGGCGGGCATGATGGCTGACATGGGGGCATGATGGCTGACATGGGGGCATGATGGCTGACATGGGGGCATGATGGATGGGGGCTGATCGCTGACATGGGGGGGGCATGATGGCTGACATGGGGGGCATGATGGCTGACACGGGGGGCATGATGGCTGACACGGGGGCATAATGGCTGACATGGGGGCATGATGGCTGACATGGGGGCTGATGGCTGACGTGGGGGCTGATGGCTAACCTTGGGGGCATGATGGCTGACATGGGGGCATTATGGCTGACAATGGGGGGCTGATGGCTGACATGAGAGCCTGATGGCTGACATGGGGGGCTGATGGCTGACATGGGGGGCTGATGGCTGACATGGGGGCATGATGGCTGACATGGAGGCATGATGGCTGACATGGGGGCCTGATGGCTGACATGGGGGCCTGATGGCTGACATGGGGGGCTGATCTGAGGCATTGGCGGTCTGATCTGGGGTCTGATTAACAATGGGGGTCTGATCTGAGGTTTGATTAACATTGGGGGTCTGATTGGGGCTGTGAGCTGAGGTATGATTAACATTGGGGGTCTGATTGCTGGTCTGACCTGAGGTGTAATGGAAATTATTTTTTTCTCATTATCCTCCTCTAAGACCTAGGTGCGTCTTATGGACCAGTGCGTCTTATATGGCGAAAAATATGGTCCTCTAACCAGTGATTGTCTGAAGCAGAGAGAAGATACCAGGACCACACAGAGGAGAAGCCAGCTGCTGTAGACGGGACCAGGGCCAGGTGAGCTGCGAGGGGGGGGACGCCAAAATGTAGCTTTGCTTGTGTTGGCAAAAATCCTTGCACCGTCCCTGGCGGTCGCTATGATCGCTGCTCCTCATACAGCTGCATTGTTTCCGGGCAGCAGAGCGCTGTTTAGACAGCATGATCTGCTGCTCCGAAACGATAATTTAGGTTTCTGCAGGAATGACAGGATCATCCGATGAATGAGCGTTTTGGGTTTTTGGGCGTTGCCGGGTGATCGGCGGCACCTTTAGACGGGCAAATTGTCCATAACGAGTGTTTGCAGGATTGTTTGTTCCCGATAATCTGCCAAATAATCTGCACGTCTAAATTCACCTTTGTCAAATGAAGAAGAACACGTGAAGTGTCACAAGAAGAAGAACATGTGAAGTTACACAACAAGCTGCTTATCCAGAGTGAGTTTGCAATATTGAGCTTGTAAGAAATCTCTAAGTGGTGCAAGTGGTGACATGGCCAGAAGCAAAGGAGCACAGATGCATTGAAGCAGCAGCCATCACAACTTTACATAACTGCACTGATTTTATTATTAGCTGAGAAAATTTCACCGGAATACAAGTGTATATACAGTCCTGATCAAAAGTTTAAGACCACTTGAAAAATGGCAAAAAATCATATTTAGCATGGCTGGATCTTAACAAGGTTCCAAGTAGAGCTTCAACCTGCAACAAGAAGAAATGGGAGTGAGACAAAAAATCTTTTGAGTGTTCAATTTAATGAAAACAACGAATAAACTGAAACAGGCTGTTCTTCAGCTGATCAAAAGTTTAGGACCACACCTCCAAAAAAAAACTAAACCCACCCAAAACAGAAATCCAACTTCCAAACATGAACTCAGTAATGAGTAGCTTCGCCGTTATTGTTTATCGCTTCCAAAATTAGTTTCGGCATGCTTGATGCAAGCGTTTCCATGAGGTGAGTGGGAACATTTCTCCAAGTGGTGAAGACGGCCACACGAAGGCCATCTACTGTCTGGAGCTGTTGTCCATTTTTGTAAACTTCCCTTGCCATCCATCCCCAAAGGTTTTCAATTGGATTTAGATCAGGGGAACACGCAGGATGGGCCAAAAGAGTGATGTTATTCTCCTGAAAGAAGTCCCTTGTCCTGCGGGCATTGTGTACTGTAGCGTTGTCCTGTTGAAAACCCAGTCGGACTCAGTCATGAGGAATGCTCTCTGCAACATCTGGACATAGCCAGCGGTTGTTTGACGCCCCTGCACTTCCTGAAGCCTCATTGTTCCACTGAAGGAAAAAGCACCCCAGACCATTATGGCGCCCCCTCCACTGTGGCGCGTAGAAAACATCTCAGGTGGGATCTGCTTGTCATGCCAGTAACGTTGGAAACTATCAGGACCATCAAAATTAAATTTTTTCTCATCAGAGAATTAAACTTTCTTCCACCTTTGAATGTCCCATGTTTGCTGCTCTCTTGCAAAGTCCAAACGAGCAGTTCTGTGGCGTTCAAGGAGACGAAGTCTTTGAAGAAGTTTTTTGTTTTTGAAGCCCTTCAGTCTCAGATGCCGTCTGATGGTCATGGGGCTGCAGTCAGCACCAGTAAGGGCCTTAATTTGGGTCGAGGATCGTCCAGTGTCTTGACGGACAGCCAATTAGATCCTCCGGCTCAGTGCTGATGAAATTTTTTGGGGTCTTCCACTTGACTTTTTTGTTCCATAACCCTCAGGATCATTTAAGAAATTCCAAATGACTGTCTTACTGCGTCCCACCTCAGCAGCGATGGCGCGCTGTGAGAGACCCTGCTTATGCAGTTCAACAACCCGACCACGTTCAAAAAGGGAGAGTTTTTTTGCCTTTGCTATCACAACGTGTGACTAGCTGAGAGAAAATGACAATGAATCCACATCTTTGCACAGATTTGGCCTTTTAAAGGCATGTGGTCCTAAAATTTGGATCAGCTGAAAAACAGCCTGTTTCAGTTTATTCGTTATTTTCAATTAATTGAATGCTCAAAAAAGGTTTTGTCTCACTATCATTTCTTCTTGTTGCATGTTGAAGCTCTACTTGGAACCTCGTTAAGATCCAACAATGTAAAATATGATTTTTTGCCATTTTTCAAGTGGTCTTAAACTTTTGATCAGGACTGTATATATATATATATATATATATATATATATATATATATATATATTGTGGGGATTCGCTCTGGTAGTTAGAATAAGCGGACGCAGTACAGAGGCAAAATACAATTTCGTAATTCAAACTTCAGTGTTTATTCAGACATGTTGCCCAAAACAAAACATCACTTTTGCAATGTTGGTGTTACTTCACACCCAATGGCAAGTTAATATAACAAAAAGTAACCTTGGTGGCAGTTCTGCCTCAGAAAGTCCAAATACAGGCTTTAGGCGGCCTGTTCCCCTGACATACAGGTCTCAGCTCTCCAGCCCAGCACAGGCCTCAGATCCCAGCACACACACATGGCTTCTTTATTTAAGGACAGCCAGGTCCTGCCAAAACCCAGACCGGCACTTAAAATCCGGTCCGGTATTTGACCTCACCTGGCTGTTAATCAGCCCAGCAGCACATTCTGGGAGGAAAATACCTGTTTTCCCAGACCAAACCTCTCACTGTGTCACAATGCACAGTATCTGTATCTCAAGAGTTATCACTTCCACCCTCTATACACAGCCTTTAGGAAAAGCCTACTTAGTAAAATATCTGAGGACTGTGATCATTGTTTGTACTGTGCCACCCATTCTCTACCCATTATCTACTCAGTAAAAGAGAGACAATATTTTGCTTTAACCAAGCCGGTCTGTTAATTTGTAAGATCATGCAGCCTCTGTTCTCCTGCTTTGCACCCCTCTATTCATTTAACACCAAGCAGAAGCTGCAAAATCCAGGGTATGCCTTTAGGGAATAAACGGTTGCGCCCCCTCCAGTCACTGCATGCCCAACCTGGGGGAACACTGTCACCACTCATCACTCATTACTGTAGTCACCACTCCCATCCTCATCACATCACGCCTCCCCCTGTGGGCCGTGTCACACCTGGAGCTCCAGGTTAGAGTTGCCATACTTTTTACATAGCTGTCTTTCTCAACCTCACCACATAAACATGCATGCTCAGCTCTGAATACGGAGAGGGGTCAATGGAACGCTGCTGGACAAATCTGGTATTGTCTTTTATCCTCTGAGATAAAAAGGACTGTGCATGTTGAACTCCCACTGCCCGATCCTTTTCTGCCCCAACATCTGCTGTTGGGGATAGTTGGGACACCCCCATACAACTCAGACGATTGGCTGGTCACGCCAAAATTGGTGAGTATGGCCTCATGTACACGACCGTTGTTGTGTTTCGTGTCCGTTGTTCCATTTTCCGTAATTTTCTATGGACCCATTGACTTTCAATGGGTCCGTTGAAAACTCAGATAATGCACCGTTTGTCATCCGCGTCCGTGATCCGTGTTTCCAGTCCGTCAAAAAAATATGACCTGTCCTATTTTTTTCACGGACAACAGTTCGCGGACCCATTCAAGTCAATAGGTCCGTGAAAAAACACGGAGGCACACAAGATTGTCATCCGCGTCCCTTTTTTTCCTATCATTTGCAAGGCAAACTTGACTTAGATTTTTTTTTCACTTTTCATGTCTGGTGATCCTCCAAAAATCAAGGAAGACACACGGAAACAAAAACAGAAACGGATCACGGAACAGCTTTTTGCAGACCGCAAAAAAATACTGTCGTGTGCATGAGGCCTTAATGTGTATATCCAGTGTTATACTTCTGTGTTAATCTGAAGCAGAATGATTCCTCCTTCATGACTATGCCGTATCCCTGCATAAATCTGCAAGAATAATGCACAGGGTAATATTCCTTCAGCAGCTTAATGCAGTTCTACTAATTAGGTCAAAGTAAAAACCAAATTATATTAATAGAAACATTAATTTTCTATAAAAAAAAAAAACATATTTTACAGGTTTGAAGAATTTGTCACTTAACCCTTTAGGGCTACACTGATTTTTAGTTTTAGTTAAAATCAGGAGTAGAGAGAAGCTGGGATTTTTTCTAATTGTTTTTCCAACACTGATTACAGATTCATTTTAGGGGAATTAATGACAACAATAGTCCATTCTCCCAGAATGTCAGACCAGTTGCCGAAACAGGTCTATGCATTCTCTCTACCTACTTGGATGTAGATTTACCTTCAGTCCTTATAACATGTTGCAATATCACAATGTGCATTCTTGCAAACCATAGAATTTTTGGAGGATTTTCAAGATCTTTTCATAAAACCTTGTGCAAGAATTGTGCACTTGGCCGGACCTGTAAAGGGAAAATTACTTTACCTGCTTCCAGGCTCTGGCTCCCCGCTCCTTCTTCTCCCAGCCTGCAGTGCTCTGCTGGGCTCCCTCAATGTAAACATCTCCTGCAGCTAATCACTGGCCACAGTGGTGACAGGTTCCCCTTAGGTCATGAAAAATTGTCACATGATGCAAGAGGATCCTGTCACCACTGGGGACAGTGATCCGCTTCAGGTGATGTCAAACCCATAATATCCGGCAGGCTGTTCCCCCGCCAGTTTTTATAGCAAAAGACGTTACTGCTTGGGGAAAGGGTATATTGCTTCGGCGCCCACCACACTTTGAGACAGACTGGCCATCTGGATCTAAGATCTGCACTCTGCCGTTGAGAACTGCAGAAAGACTTTGTGAGAATGGAATTGCATGTCTGAGGTTATTTGGGAAGATTGCAAAGTGCATTTTGCAATTTATATTTCGTAAAGAGAGACTGATTTGTTGTAACCAAATAGGCCTGGTCTTTGACTCCACCATCCTGTCGTTGGCCCTATACCTGCTCTCCTGCCTTGCACCCTACCACCACACTCATCTAACATCAAAGGCACCCCAGCCACCATCAGGCAGGACCCCTAATACCAGGGTGTGCCCCAAGGGGAAAAAAAGGTTGTGCCCCTCCATTAACTGCATGGCTCCAAGGACCGTTGGAGTGAGGACAGCCACCGTGAACCACCACCACTCCTGTCGGTCAAACTACAATTTCCTTGTCCCAGTTCTAACTTCTCCCCCTGGGGTATGCTGGACTTGCACCAAACATGTACGGAGCAAGTCCTTAGGGGAGCATTTCTCAAAGTGTTAACGCCATTATTGTGGTGTAAAAAAAAGGCACACACCATATTTGCGCCATAATTTGCGCATTTTGCTGTTCTCAACACTTTTTAAAAGTGACCACCCCCAGACATAGGTATGCCGAAAGGTGCGTTGGGGTAGGCGCCATCTTGTAGTGTGGGAAGCAGTATGGGTAATGGCTTTCTTTGGAACCATATTTGATTTTGGATAACTGCTTGCAGATTATTGTGTTAAGTTTGTGATTTTCTTTGCACTTTGCACTTTATGATTAGCCTTTTATCTGCATAGTCAAATCTCTTGTTTACATATATGCATGCAGCTTACATCGCCGGTCCTGTCTGTGTCCTTCTTCCTCCAATCGTGCCACATTTTTCAAATCCTCTTTTTAACTGTTTTTCTTATATGAACCAATAAATATAAAAAATAATAATATAAATAATAATAATGAATTTTATTTATATAGCGCAAACATATTACGCAGCTCTTTACAATCAGGGAGTTCAAGTAAATAATAAATTATATGCATTACGATAGCTGTGTGCGGTCTGGTAATGTTTGTAGGTTTGCGCACTTTATACTTTATACATTTGTAACGCCAGTCTTAGTATACAGTATCTGCTCCATTGTTTTTAGGTCCAAGGTTCTGTGTCGATTCATTTCTCAAAGAAGCACTCCCAGAAAAACATCTATTCCAGGGATCAGCAACCTTCAGCACTCCAGCTGTAGTGAAACTATGACTCCCAGCATGCACGCTTTCTTAGCTGTTTGCAGAACCCCCATAGAAGTGCATGGAGCATGCTGGGAGTTGTAGTTTCACCAACATCTGGGGTGACGATGGTTGCTGACCCCTGATCTATTCTATGGTTTGGTGGTAACGGACATAAGCTATAAAATAGTTTAAATTCTTTAAATTAAAAATGTTATTAGTTCAGGATTTTTACCCACTAAGATGATACACAACTAAATGGTGTTTAAGGGTGGACAATTACTTTAAAGCAGATGTTAAGGAAGAAGATACGTAAATGGCATGGGTTAAGAGGAGCACATGTGTCAGGAAGGGAGAAGCAAAGGAGGGGATAAGAGGAAGGAAAATCTTTTACTCTGGATCTGGATCTGAGCAGGTGGCACCTCCCTGACACCATCATCTCAGCGACACTAATGTAAACTCTTCACTTCCTCATTATGAGTTTAGAAATGAGTAAATCACAATGTGTCACATGCAGCCCTCGCCACATCATGCGCGGCTTTGCTTGCAAGGATATTGAAGTTATAAAAAGCAAACAATGATAAAACATGGCTGCTCAATGTGGTAGAATTAGGTCCCCACAGACAAAGTGCAGGGTTTTTAAAGGTAATAAAGTTGCTCACACTATAAACATGGACTGTGAAAGCTGCAATTTTTTAAAATTGCTAAAGGTCTGTTGTTCAAAAAATTAATAAATAAACATCTCCATAGTAACAGACTACAAACAAGCCCTGTGTAGTCTAATCCTGCAATCACATTCTCTTGTATTTACCCCACAGATTTTTGAAAATATATCAGCAAGAAGTGAAGGACTGTGATCGCTGAACCCTCTGATATTGGCAGGATCGACCAACCATCTAATGTCTATTGGATATTCCGCCAATGTTTGTTCGTCAGATGTCATACTCAGCTTACCAGTGGCTTTATTTGTAAGTAATGAACTCTTTTCCAGTCCTCTTCTGTACCATATTCTGGCACTCTGAGGCCGCTTTCACACAGTCAGTGTTTGATCAGTGATTTCCATCAGTGATTGTGAGCCTAAGGCCTCTTTCACACGACCGTTTTTTTTTTTCCGTTTTGCGGACCGTTTTTTGCGTTCCGTATACGGTCCGTATACGGAACCATTCATTTCAATGGTTCCGCAAAAAAAACTGAATGTACTCCGTATGCATTCCGTTTCCGCATTTCCGTTTTTCTGTTCCGTTTAAAGATAGAACATGTCCTATATTTGGCCGCAAATCATGTTCCGTGGCTCCATTAAAGTCTATGGGTCCGCAAAAAACGGAATGCATACGGAAATGCATCCGTATGTCTTCCGTATCCGTTCCGTTTTTTGCGGAACCATCTATTGAAAATGTTATGCCCAGCCCAATTTTTTCTATGAAATTACTGTATACTGTATATGCCATACGGAAAAACGGAACGGAAAAACGGAACGGAAACGGAAACACAACGGAAACAAAAAACGGAACAACGGATCCGTTTAAAACGGACCGCAAAACACTGAAAAAGGCCTATTGCACACGACCGTATGGCTTTTTCAGGCTGGGTTCAGACCTGAGCGTTTTGGATATGCGCGTTTAACGCGCGTTTTTGTCGCGCGTTTTAGGCGCATTTTTGTGAGCGTTTTTGGCCATAGGCAACGCGCGTTTTACGCGCGTTTGTATGATGGACAGCAGTGTTGTCCTATGAAAATACAGCCCTGTCTATATGAAGAAAGGTGTCTAATGATAGAGATATGCAGCTGGGCAATTTCATGGGTTTTGGGAGAGTGGATTGTTTGCAGTCATGGAATTTTCCCGAAGGCGACCAATTGCGGCAATTGTTGCAGCAATCCATCTCGGACGTTTGCGGCGAAGGAGAGAGAGCAGGCGACGCTTCTGGGTCCATCCTGTCATTGCCAATCGAACTGAAAGGGGACAGTTTTGGGCACTGTACGTGGGCCTCCGGGCCCATGAGGACAAATTTTTTTCATACACGCGGATGTCCATCACCAGGTTTGTACATATACAATAGTTATAGTAGTGTTGTTGCAATTGTGAAGGTACCAGTTGTAGTATTTTGTGAATGTTAACCCTCGCCATTTGGGTTTGGAACAGCTTTGATGAGCTCCTGGGGTTGTTGGGCACCCATTTAGAACGTGAGGACACCTTCATGCGGGACAGTATCCCACCCGCGGAAAGACTGATTATTACTTTGCGGTAAGTAGACTTTAATAGTGGCCTTATAAAAGCATTTGCATTGTGTGGTGACTGGATATTAGTGTGGCCTTTGTTATTTTCCACGGTTGGTTGTGACGTTTGATTGTTTTAGCGGGGGGTGGATTTGATGTGTATGCTTTTGAAATTTGACATATAGATACCATACTTACATAGTTTACGCACATTTTCCCATACGGACCCACTCCCTTCAAAATAAGAGTCACACAAACTTCGCAAATGTATTTAATTTTGGGAAAAGGTACCAAACATGTTCCAGTTCCTCAAAAAATGCACATAGTGTGTTTTAACAGAAACAACATAACTGTTTGTCTTTCGACCGTAAAATTAGTCGGCAAATTTAAAACCAAAAAAAACAATGGCCAACAACCCGGACCCACAAAATTATGTCCGGAAATATTTACAGATTGTGGTAATGCGGAAAGCTCAAATGTGGCTCAGGATCCCGCATGGCCTCTCTCAGTCCACCCGATTGCTGGCCAGATAGCATTGGAGCGGTGGTGGAGGGGTTGTTGCCCATGCTGGTGGAGGGATAGGTGTATGAGGAGTGGGGTTGTGTGTGCCATGTGTCGTGATGGTGTGGTATGTTAGTTTGGGGGTATGTTTGTGATGTGTATGTGTGAGTGGGTGGTGGATGTTGTGGTGGATGTTGTGGTGGATGTTGTGGTGGATGTTGTGGTGGATGTTGTGGTGGATGTTGTGGTGCATTGCTGGCCTGTGTTATCTCAGAACATGGGATGAAGCTGTCAAGCACCCTTGTTAAGGTGTCCCTAGCTTCGCTGATTCTATTTCTGGGCACTTGCAGCATTTTTTCCTCCAAACTCAAGAGGAAAAGCCCATCACACGAGAGTTTGGGGGCAGGATGGGCAAGCGCATCCAGGCATGCTATTAGCCGGTCCTCCTGGCGTGATGGCCTTCTCCGTTTTGGTCGGTGAACCCTAATGTTTGCGGGTTCCGCGACAGGTGGTGCAAGCTGTGTGGGGGTTTGGAATGTAGGGGTGGGATCAGGTGGTGGAGGACTTAGTGGCCCCGTTGACGCACAGGCCTCACTGACTCGGTTGACCTCCCCCGCTTCCTCCTCCTGCTGTTGAGGTTGGGACCAGCTACTATCGGTGCTGTGAGCATGAAAATATACATAAGTATGTGCAAGATTTGAAAGTGAATGCATGTCATACCACACCCTCTCCTGCATGTGTATGCACTGGACTCACCTACGCATTTCAGTGCATGGGATCAGAAACGACATTTGGTCGGCATGCACATAACTCGACCGTGCACCTGGCGAAGCTCCGCTCCTCTGCTCCCTCTCCTTACGCCGATGTCGAACAAAAGCATCTTTTAGGCTCTTCCATTTGCTTTTCAAAAGGTTGACTATATTAAAAAAAAAAGCATCATCCATTATTTTTAATCCAGTTTTTCAACCTTTTTTTGCAGCTATCTAGCTACTGGCCACTCTTTGATCAGTCTTCACTACACCTTCCTGATCGGGAAATCCACAGCCAGTGTAATCGTGAAGGAAACCTGCATCGCCATTTGGGATGTCCTACATGCTGCTGTCATGGGCCAACCAAACAAGGAGGAGTGGCTGAAAATTTCGGATACTTTTCAGCTAACATGCAATTTCCCAAACTGTGTAGGAGCAATTGACGGCAAACACATCCGCGTTGTGAAGCCAATGAGGAGTGGCAGTCAGTTCTTTAATTATAAAAAATACTTTTCGATAGTTCTTTTTGCAGTATGTGATGCAAACTATTGTTTCAGATACATCGATGTGGGTTCCTATGGCAGCAGCTCGGACTCTGCTGTTTTTGGGCATTCAGACTTTGGTCAAATGCTCATTAATAATTCCCTTGACCTTCCCGGGAACACCACACTGCCTGGCACCACTTCTCCGTCTATGCCATTTGTTTTTGTTGGTGATGAGGCATTTGCTCTAGGTGAGCATCTTATGAGGCCATACTCCAGCCGTGGTCTCTCCATTGTGCGCCGTGTTTTTAATTATCGTCTGACAAGAGCACGCAGGGTGGTGGAATGTGCATTCGGTATATTAGCCAACAAATGGCGAGTTCTGCACTCACCCATACATCTTAAATTGGAGACCGCCATCTCGGCTGTGAAGGCAGCATGTGCTCTTCACAATTTTGTCAGACAAAGGGATGGCTTCAATTTTGAGGATTCTTTGAGCCATTCCATGGAGAGTACTATTCGCAGCGGTGTTCGTGGGACCACACATGGTGCCGCTATTCGGGACCACTTTACTGCATATTTCATGTCACCACAGGGGGAGTTACCTTGGCAAATGCAAGCCATATAATGTTCAAATATGTTGTTTTTTCACCCAGCAAAGATTGATTCGTTATCAGTTATTATTCCATTTTATTTTCTTAGATTAGTGTAATGGCTGCATTAAAAAATTTGAATGTGTGCAATGCCCTTTTTTCACCTACATAGTGGCCCTTGTAGAAGCACCAATAGTGCCCACCAATACTCCTACATTAACAAGGGAAAACAATGTGGGCGGAATTAGGGGTCCCATTTATGGGCCCAATACTCGGCCATTAACAAGGGAAATCAATGTGGGCGGAATTAGGGGTCCCATTTATGTGGCCAATACTGGGACTGTAAACATACACTCACCTATAATGTGCCAGTGCTGCAATAGCCCACAAGCACAATAATGTGTAACCGTCGACAATATCCATATCAACTTTATACCACCAATCCGACCCACAAATGTAGGCCACAATTTGATTTTCCAATACATTTCCAGATTGGAACAGCGCCATCTGGCGAAACACAGTGGAACAAGTGCAAATTGAGCATACTGCCCCACTACATTGTGCCAGAATGTGGGTGACGGGAAACATTGACTGCCCATATACTAGAACAGGGAGGGTGAAGCTGCAGCCCTCCAGCTGTAGCAAAACTACAACTCCATGCATGCCTGGACAGGCTACAGCAAGTAAAATACAGCACAGCATATTGGGAGTTGTAGTTAGACCACAGCTGGAGGGCCGCAGGTAGAGCTGGGCTGGACTATTACATATAGTTTTTACACCAGTGCACACAAGGAGTTCCTTTTTACACTCAGAACACACATGTCAATACCTTGGCCTTCTTTTGCAGTTTTGGATAAGCTCATCCACTGTGGCCAGATGGTACGGCCAATGTCCTCCCATGCCTGTTTCCTGGTTATCCTATTTTTGAAATTGGCATCCTGGATGTCATACAGGCAGCGTTTGGAACGCACAAGCCTGATCAGAGTCTCACTATCACAGCCTGCTTCCTCCATGTTGCTCAGGCTGCACATTAGCCTCTCACTAGGGGGTGTGTCCTTTTATGGCCTGTTGCTATGTGCCAAACGCGCGTTCGTACGCGCGTTTTGATGGTCACAAACGCTCAAAATAGCATATATGCGCGTTCCTATGCTATCCTATGGCCGCAAACGCACGACAAACGCGCGACAAAACGCCCCAAAGAAGCTCAAGAACTTGTTTGAGCGTAGGGCGTTTTACAGCGCGTTTTTCAGCGCTGTAAAACGCTCAAGTGAGAACCAGGGCCATAGGGAAGCATTGGTTTTCATGTGTTGAGCGTTTTACAGCGCGTTTGAACTCGCTGTAAAACGCTCAAGTGTAACCCCAGCCTCAGTGTTTTGCGATCCGTTTTTCACGGATCCGTTGTTCCGTTTTTTGTTTCCGTTGTGTTTTCGTTTCTGTTCCGTTTTTCCGTTCCGTTTTTCCGTATGGCATATACAGTATACAGTAATTACATAGATAAAATTGGGCTGGGCATAACATTTTCAATAGATGGTTCAGCAAAAAACGGAACGGAAACGGAAGACATACGGATGCATTTCCGTATGTGTTCCGTTTTTTTGCGGACCCATTGACTTGAATAGAGCCACGGACTGTGATTTGCGGGCAATAATAGGACATGTTCTATGTTAAAACGGAACGGAAAAACGGAAATACGGAAACGGAATGCATACGGAGTACATTCCGTTTTTTTTGCGGACCCATTGAAATGAATGGTTCCGTATACGGACCGTATACGGAACGCAAAAAACGTCCAGTAAACGGGAAAAAAAAACGTCCGTGTGCAATAGGCCAAAGCCATACTGTCGTGTGAAAGAGGCCTAAGGCTTATTGCACACGACCGTATGGCTTTTTCAGTGTTTTGCGGTCCGTTTTTCACGGATCCGTTGTTCCGTTTTTTGTTTCCGTTGTGTTTCCGTTTCTGTTCCGTTTTTCCATATGGCATATACAGTATACAGTAATTACATAGATAAAATTGGGCTGGCCATAACATTTTCAATAGATGGTTCAGCAAAAAACGGAACGGAAACGGAAGACATACGGATGCATTTCCGTATGTGTTCCGTTTATTTTGCGGACCCATTGACTTGAATGGAGCCACGGAACGTGATTTGCGGGCAATAATAGGACATGTTCTATGTTAAAACGGAACGGAAAAACGTAAATACGGAAACGGAATGCATACGGAGTACAATCCGTTTTTTTTGCGGAACCATTGAAATGAATGGTTCCGTATAGGGACCGTATACAGAACGCAAAAAACTGCCAGTAAACGGGGAAAAAAAACGGCCGTGTACAATAGGCCTAAGGCTTCTTTCACACGACCGTATAACTTTTTCAGTGTTTTGCGGTCCGTTTTTCACGGATCCGTTGTTCCGTCTTTTGTTTCCGTTGTGTTTCCGTTTCTGCTCCATTTTTCCTTTCCGTTTTTCCGTATGGCATATACAGTATACAGTAATTACATAGAATAAATTGGGCTGGACATAAAATTTTCAATAGATGGTTATGCAAAAACGGAACAGATACGGAAGGCATACGGATGCATTTCCGTATGTGTTCAGTTTTTTTTGCGGACCCATTGACTTAGGCCTCATGCACACGTTTTTTACGGTCCGCAAACCGCGGATCTGCAAAAAACGGAAGGCGCCCGTGTTGCCTTCCGCTATTTGCGGAACGGAACGGGCGACGGCAATATAAATTCTTGTCTGCAAAGCGCGGACAAGAATAGGACATGTTATATTTTTTTGCGGGGCCGCAGAACGGAGCCACAGATGCGGCCAGCACACAGAGTGCTGTCCGCATCTTTTGCGGCCCTATTCAAATGAATTGGTCCGCATCCGAGCCGCCAAAACAGCGGCTCAGATGCGGACCCAAACAACGGTCGTGTGCATGAGGCCATAAATGGAGCCACGGAACGTGATTTGCGGGCAATAATAGGACATGTTCTATCTTTCAACGGAAAAAAAAAACTGAAATACGGAAACGGAATGCATACGGAGTACATTCAGTTTTTTTGCGGAACCATTGAAATGAATGGTCCCGTATACGGACAGTATACGGAACGCAAAAAACGGCCCATAAACGGAAAAAAAAAACGGTCATGTGAAAGAGACCTAAACCAGGTGCCTAAACCAGGCTAAAGGACCTGTGGTGAAGTCAGATTACATGGTCCAATCACATGGTCCATCACCACGGTGATGGATCATGTGATTGGACCATGTGATATGACGTCACCACAGGTCCTTTAGCCGGCAGCTCATGATTAAAGAAGTAAGAAGAGACCGGTAGCTACGCGATCAAGAGGAGAAGGTGAGTTAATTATTTTTTATTTTTTAACCCTCAATTGACCACCTACTAAGCATTCTGTATTAAAGAATGCTATTATTTTCCCTTTTAACCATGTTATAAGGGAAAATAATACAGTGAATAGACTGTCATCTTAGCAACCATGCGTGAAATTCGCACCGCATCCGCACTTGATTGCGGATGCTTGCGATTTTCACTCAGCCCCATTCACTTCTATGGGGCCTGCGTTGCGTGATAAACGCACAATATAGAGCATGCTGCGATTTTCACGCAACGCATAAGTGATGCGTGAAAATCACAGCTCATGTGCACAGCCCCATAGAAATGAATGGGTCCAGATTCAGTGCGGGTGCAATGCGTTCACCTACTGCATTGCACCCGCGCGGAAATCTCGCCTGTGTGAAAGGGGCCTAAAACTCCTCCTAGCGTAAGCTGCAAGGAGTTTCCTCAAACAGCTGATCGTCAGGGTGCCGGGAGCTGGACCCCTGCTCATCTTATTTTGGAGATAGGCCACCAATATGAAATTCCCGGGAAATCCCTTTAAATTACAAATGATTTTGAGTAAGTTATTCTGGTTATTGTTTCTACCTAGATTGCATTATGTCAGTATTATTAGCAATGCTTCTATTTTGGATGAAATTCCGTTACAACTTTTGCTCTACTTTTGTTGGTCACATGTGTGAAGTCATGCTTATAGATTGTAAAGTCCAAAAAATTCCTTGTGACTTAAATGACTTCACTGCAGCCTCCGTCTGATGAAATACTCACTGCTGCTATGAAACTGCATTTTCCCTTGACTAGAGCTGTCTGGATCTCATAACTAAGCTGCTCTGTGTACTTGTGTCAGAAGGGAAAGTACATGGTAGAAGCTCCAGACACCTACAAGCTAGAAATCACCCACACATCATAACAGTGCTCTGCCAGTAATCAGGATTGGGCACCGAATGAATACTTGTATGGCAATCAGACCATTGAATACACACCAGTGAGGCTCCAAAGGGGGATTCTGCTCTAACAATTGATATCCCGATGTGTTTATAGATAAATATATGGATAAAAATAATAATAATTAATATTTCCAGAAATATACCACATAATATAGACATATATGGTATCCCATAACCATAAAAAGCATAAAATGGGTCGAGTACAGCCATGTTTAACAAGAATAAAAAAGTTATGATGGACAGAATGTAAGAAGGCAGAAAAAAAAATTCTTCAAGACCTAAAAGGGTCGTACAGTATTAGAAACACGCGGCTGTTTTTTTCCATGCCTACCCAGACGATATCAAGACAGGCGCAGAAAGCACCAGTCTTGATAAATCTCCCCCGTAGTTCTATTGCCATATACTACAGTACTACTTGACTGAAGTCTATCATATAAGGAATCTAATGATCCCATGTTGAAATCCCCTAGGGGGCTAAAAATACAAAAAAAGGTTAAAAAAAAGTTTTTAAAAATATAAAAAGCTAATTATAAATTCAACTCATGAGCAGTGCCTAGGGTTAGAGACGAGATCAACTGAAGTGAACGGGGCTGAACTGTAATACCACACACAACCTGTGGACAAATGTGGCGTTGTTTTGGAAGGAAACGAACCATGTTTTTCTAATCCTGTACAATCACTTTAACCCCTTCCCAACATCCAGGTCAGGTCTATAAACATGGTGCCATAGCCAGTTGGTGCCTGCTGTTTCACATATAGGACATCCACTGGCAGTGTCCACAATTGAAGACAACTCTGATCACAGACATTTAAGCCATTAGATGCCATGGTCAGTTGCAACCAAGACATCTGAGAGATCATTGAGAGGTGACTCCTTCTGATGACTGAAGTAGCCCCCCTCCCCATGACGAAATTGCGGAAGCCGTTCTGTTACAATGGCAGACTAAGGCCTTTTGAAGGCTTCCAGGTGTTCCAGTGTAACCTTCCTATTAAGTCCTGCCTCAAGCAGGGCTTACTAGGAACGTATAGCAAGATTTATCATCTGCCTTGCACTAGAAAAGTGGCTTTAAGAAGTCTCATGGTGTATGTTTGTGACTTTTTAAATGGGGCTTCTTGGAAAAGAAAAGTCACTGGGGGTTTTTTACGCCACCCTTGCCACTTTTCTAAAAGGGTCATGGCAAGGGCAGGAAAGGGGCCGAGACAAATTTATCTTCATTTACACCAGTTTTCTGGTGCAAGTGAAGCCAGAAATCTACAACATAGATTTCTGTTTAGGTGCACGGACTGCTGGAGGATGCACTTTATTTATGAGGAGGTGTGCACCTTGATATCCTCTGGCAGCGCAGGGGATATCAAGACAGGCGCAGAAAGCACCGTTCCTGATAAATCTCCCCCATAGTGCTATTGCCATAAACTACAGTACTACTTGACTAAAATCTATCGTATAAGGAATCTAATTAATGATCTCATGTTCAAACACCCTAGGGGGGCTAAAAAAAAAAAAATTAAAAAAAATTAAAAAAAACTAACGTTTTTAAAAATATTTGAAAATTATAAATTCAACTCAACAAAAAAATCTAACTACGGTTTGTTAGGAAAAAATAGCCTTCACGCAGCTACGTTGAAGGAAATATAGCAAAATGTCATATTGATGCAAATAGATTTTTCTGTTTTTCAGCTTTAAAAGTATTAAAACATTACAACAATATTTTTTTGATGTCACTGTCATTGTGCTGACCCGCAGATTAAAGGTAACATCATTGTACAGCACAGTGAACAATGTTAAAATAAAACTCATAAAACAATGGCGCAGTTGCAGTTTTTTCCAATTCCACCTCATAATTTTTTTTAGAGCTTCTCAGTACATTATGTGGAATATCAAATGTACGACTTCATACAAATAAACAAGCCCTCATATGTGAATGAAAAAATAAAAACGTTATGATTCTTGGAAGGTCGGGAGGGGAATAAACGGAATAAAAAGAGATAAAATTGGCAGCCTGTGGCAGAAAGGAGTTAAAGCACATCTGTCAGCAGATTTGTACGTATGAAACTGTCACGGTCCCTCCCGTGACAGAGGTGAGAAGATCGAATAGACTTGCTGCATGTGAGGCTATCTGACAGTCCTCTCTGTTTTCCTCTTTGTATGTTGTTGCTTGGCAGGATCTCACCTCTCCTCAGGTTCTGCTTGTTATCAGTGATGAGGCTCTATTTAGGTCTGCCTCACACTGCTGACCATGCGGCTGATATTTTCTCCTTGTTGTTGCTAGAGCTTGTTTGTCTTGTATCTCCTGCTTCTCCGTACACCTCTAAGCTAAGTACTAGTTGCCTTTTCTGTTTGTTGTTCTCTGGTGTGTTTTGGTTCTAGGCCTCAGGGAGAAGCGGGTTTCTTCATCTGGGTAGGAACCAGCTGTCTCATCACCTGCTACCTATCCTAGGGCTGGTCAGTTTTAGCAGGGCATAGGAATCTGGCGTATAAGCATTTCCACCATCAGGATCTGCTGATACTGGCAGGAGTTAGGAAAAGGCCTAGGAATTTCTAGGAGGTCACCATCCCCCTTCCTTAGCTTTTGAGGCCTAGACTGTTGTCTATTCCTTTTTGTGTGTATTTGGTGTTTTCCCCATCCCCAGTACCCGTGACAGAAACTGACTGACCTGTTACATGTGCGCATGGCAGCTGAAGGCATCTCTGTTGGTCCCATCATCATATGTGGCCGCATTGCTGAGAAAAATTATGTTTTATATATGCAAATGAGGCTCAAGGAGCAATGGAGGTGTTGCCATTACACCTAGAGGTTCTGCTCTCTCTGCAACTGCCGCTTCCTCTGCACTTTGATTGATGGTCAGTTACTGAAAACGTCATCACACCTGTCTGGCCCTGCCAATCAAAGTGCACAGAGGGAGTTGCAGATAGTAAGAGAGATAAGCCTCTAGTTGCTCCTAGAGGCTCATTTGCATATACTAAAACATCATATTTCTCAGCAATGCGGGCACATATGAACATGGGACCAACACAGATGCCTTCAGCTGCCAAGTGCACATGGAACAGGTCAGCCAGAATCATAGGTACAAATCTGCTGACAGACGCCCTTTAAGTCTATATTACTAAGAAGGGGTTTTCTGAGACTTAAATACTGATGACCTATCCTCAGGATAGGTTATCAATATCTGATTGGTGGGTATCCGACACCTGGGACCTTCCCCCTCCCCCCACAGATCAGCTGTTTGAGAAGGCACTGGTGCTCGCAGTAGCGCCGCAGCCTTCTCCAGAAAGCAGCCTTACATGTATTTGTATTGTTTTTGTGTTTTTCTAATTCCCAATGTCACTATATTTAACATATCAGGGGGAGAAAACCAGAACTGGATTGCACATCCACAATGCTATGCTTTGATCTAATTAAACTCGCTTCTCAGCGCCATATTGAAGTGTACAGCCCCCATACTACATGCTGTACAAGAGGCATTAGTGTACATTCTGATCAAAAGGCATAAGCCAAGGTCGCCTCTTTGAGTGGGACCTACTCTGACAAAAAGGCGCAGCACAATGCGGTGACAAAGCGGCACTGCTCTAGTAGGCAGCGGGACCCAGGAGTCAAACAACAACCCTGCTGTCCGACAATGCCACCCATGACACTGGGTCCCACCAACCCACCAGCCAGTCACTATATTTAACCCCTTCAGGACCCTGCCATTTTTCACCTTTCTGCCCAGGCCATTTTTAGCAAATCTGACATGTGTCACTTTATGTGGTGATAACTTTAAAACGCTTTTACTTATCCAGGTGTTTCTGAGATTGTTTTCTCGTCACATATTGTACTTCATGGCAGTAGTAAATTTGAGTCAAAATATTTCATATTTATAAAAAAAATATCAAATTTACAAAAAAAAATTAAACATTTTCATATTTCCAAATTTCAATTTCTCTACTTTTATAATACATAGTAATACCTCCAAAAATAGTTATTACTTTACATTCCCCATATGTCTACTTCATGTTTGGATCATTTTGAAAATGAAATTTTTTTTTTTTGGGACGTTAGACGGCTTAGAAGTTTAGAAGCAAATCTTTACATTTTTAGGAAAATTTCCAAAACCCAATTTTTTCAGGACAAGTTCAGTTATGAAGTCACTTTCTGGGGCTTACATATTATAAACCACCCATAAATCACCCCATTTTAGAAACTACACCCCTCAAGCTATTCAAAATTGATTTTTCAAACTTTGTTAACCCTTTAGCTGTCCCATGAGAATTAAAGGAAAAAGGGAATTAAATTTCAAAATTTCACTTTTTTTTTACAGATTTTAAATTATAATCTATTTTGACTGCAACACATCAAGGGTTACTAGCCAAGCAAAACTCTAAATCTATTACCCTGATTCTGGAGATTACAGAAACATCCCATATGTGCTCAAAAACTGATGTATGGGCGCACAGCAGGCTTCAGAGTGGAAGGAACACCATATGGCTATAGGAGAGCGGATTTAGCTGGAATAGTAATTGGGGGTTATGTTGCATATGAAGACACCCTGAGGTGGCCCTACAGTGGAAACACCTAAAAAGTGACCCCATTTTGGAAACTACACCCCTCAAGGAATCTTTCAAGGTGTGTAGTGAGCACTTTGACCTCAAAGGTGATTCCTAGAATTAGGAAACACCTGGCAGTAAAAATAAAAAAAATTGCATTTTCTTCACAAAAAAGTTGCTTTACACCCACATTTTTCACTTTCCCAAAGGGTAACAGGACAAAATACACCCCATATTTTGTTCCCCATTTCCCCCCGAATATGGCAACACCCCATATGTGCTCAAAAAATGATGTCTGGGCGCACAGCAGGCTTCAGAATGGAAGGAGCACCATATGGCTTTAGGAGAGCGGATTTAGCTGGAATGGTAATTGGGAGCTATATCGCATATGAAGACACCTTGAGGTGGCCCTACAGTGGAAACCCCCAAAAAGTGACCCCATTTTTTAAACTACACCCCTCAAGAAGTGACCCCATTTTGGAAAGAGCACACCCATACGAACATTTTAAGTGGTGGAAAGGGTACTTTTCAGCAAACAGGTGTCTCATAGAAGGCTGAAACACTTGTTAAACCATTTCAAACTACACATTTGTGAAAATGAAAAATTTGTAGCATACCCCAATTTTTCACTTTCACAAGGGTTTAAAGGAGAAAGTGCACCCCAGTATGTGTTCCCCATTTTCTCCCCATTCAGGAAACACCCCATATGTGCTTGTAGCCTACTGTATGGGCGCACAGCAGACAAACAGCATAAATGGTGTCTTTCCTTATCCCCTTTTGGAACACACCCTGCATCTTTTTTGGGTCCTTCCCTTCCTTGCTGTCTGGGGGACTTGACCTGGAAATTGTTGCCCTGGTACAACAAATTAGGGCCTTGATAACCACCTTTAGGAACTGAAGGAAAGTTCTTGTGTGGCCTGCAGATTGAAATAGCGTGCACATTGCCACCTGTACAATGTGTACGGCCAGCTTTTTGTACCACACTTTAGTTTTTCGTGTGGCACTGTAGGGCTTCAGAAGTTGATCTGAAAGATCCACCCCTCCCATGTGCCTGTTGTAGTCCAAGATACAAACTGGTTTGGGGGTAGTGGTTGTGGTACCTCGTACAGGAGCAAGGGAGCTGTTGTTAGTGTGAATGGTGGTCAGTACAAGGACGTCTCTCTTGTCCTCGTACTTAACCACCAGCATGTTCTCATAGAGTAGAGCCCTGCTTTCATCCATTCTCAGTGGTTGCCCTACCAGGGATCTAGGGAGGGAGGCCTCTCCGATTTTTGCGGACTGTGCCGCAAGCCACAGTACCTCTGGCAGTTAGGGACATGAATAGGGGTATGCTGGTATAATAGTTATCCACATAGAGGTGGTAACCCTTACCTAGCAGTGGGTGCAGTAATTCCACATTATCTTTCCACTAACTCCTAGGATTGGGGGGGGGCATTCTGGGGGTTCTATCCGGGAATCTTACCCTTCATGAATGCGGAACTTGTGGGTGTACCTGGATCTACTCTCACAAAGTTTGTCAATCTTTATGCCATACCTTGCGTGTTTGCTAGGCAGGTACTGGCGGGATCTAATCCTCCCTTTGAAAAGTAATAGGGACTCATCTACACAGACATTTTTATCTGGGTTGTACACCTCAGCAAACTTGGTGTTAAAGTGGTCAATGACAGGCCTAACCTTGAACAGACAGTCAAATGTTGGGTCGTTTTGGGGTGGGCACTGTGCATTGTCATTATAGTTTAGGAATTTCCTAATTGACTCAAATCGCTTCCGGGTCATGGTCTGACTGTAAATTGGAGTCTGGTAGAAAATGTCAGAACTCCAATATTGCCTAACGTTTGGCTTCTTTACTACACCCATATGCAGCACGAGTCCCCAAAACGTAATCATCTCTGCTGCACTTACTGGGGTCCAACCTAGGGGTCTGCAAATTGCAGGATACACGCAAGCACAAGATGTTGTGTGCGTGCAAAAATCTACACTAACACTACCTAACTAAAATTGAATTCTATATATATGTGTGTATATAGATAGATATATAGATAGATAGATAGATAGATAGATAGATAGATAGATAGATAGATAGATAGATAGCTACATGAAAAAAAATCTGCACAGTAACAAACTACACTAAAAAAAGGGACAGGGACAGGGATGGAGAGTGGTTTAGGGATCTGGAACA
Organism: Bufo bufo; assembly: GCF_905171765.1. Lineage (NCBI taxonomy): Eukaryota > Metazoa > Chordata > Amphibia > Anura > Bufonidae > Bufo > Bufo bufo. The sequence continues at coordinate 88,940,961 of NC_053390.1, forward strand.
GCTGAAAATGAAAAAAAATCACTGCAGCAATTCCAGATGTTCTTCTTCTTTTCTTCTTTCAGCAGGAAAAGCTCAAATCGCAATGGTAGTGCACCAGAAGTCCCAGCAAGCCAACAAGCAGCACAGAACCTCTCTGCATACAGTCACCAGCTAGAATGGCTGCCTGCAGAGAGGTTCAGCCCTTTCCTGTGCTGCTATAGCGCTGCCATTGGCTGGAGCATTGTCCCAGCCAATCACAGCGCTGTCAGGGGACTCCAAACACTGGAGTCCCCTGCCTGACCTCGGAGGAGACAGGAGCTGAGTAGTTCAGCACCGGTCACCTCCCCATGAGGCCCCCCCCCCCCCCCCCTCGCCCTGCAGCTTCCTTCTGCTTTCAGCTCTGCGATGTGCTGGTCTTCATTGGGGGCAGAAAGACACCATGCTGCCCTTACTCAGCATGGATGCCTGCCGGTAAGAGCAGCCAAAGTGCCCCGATTCCCCCGCGATCCTGCCCCTGCATCTGGCAGACCTTGCGCCGTACAGTACGGCGCTGGTCCTTAAGTCACGTCCAGCTGCACCGTACATGTACGGCGCGGGTCCTTAAAATTTTTGAAATCTTGCAGTTTTCACTATGCCCATTGAGCCTCATAATATGCTGATACTTCATGGTCTCAGCAGTCTTCTCATTATCATTACAAGTGGGACTACACTTAAACGGTAGATGTCCAAGTATTTTTTCCAGTTGATCACAAAACACTATTCCTGTTACAAGTTTTTGCCAGTTTACACTTCTATATGTCATTTTACAGCCACCTGGAGATATGTGGATGTAGAAAAACCAGCCACGTGCATACGTATCAACACAAGTCTATACAACGTTTATTTAAGCCAGGCATCCTCAAACTGCGGCCCTCCAGCTGTTGCAAAACTACAACTCCCAGCATGCCCGAACGGCCTACAGGTATCAGCCTACAGCAGGGCATGGTGGGAGTTGTAGTTTTACAACAGCTGGAGGGCCGCAGTTTGAGGACGCCTGATTTAAGCAGACATCTGCCCGGTGGAGGTAGGTCCGGCTGCTACATGCGAACAATCACCGTCTCAGACATACTAATGTATTCCAGGAGATATTGAGCGTATATATTTCTCTCCGTGTTCCAATTTACATGCCGGAATAGGCTGGATGTAACACATTTTCCAGGGTGAATATCGCACCTCAGCAAGATGCAAAGTGGGAATGAATGTGCCGTCTAAGAATCCTAATTGGATTGCTTCTCTGAGGTTTAGCCGTGCACCGGAGCAAAGGAAGGGATGTCTGTGCTATAGTCGGAACATCACGAGAAATACAAGGTAAAAACAAGCATCATTTTCATTAGAAAAACAACAATTAAAATACATTATTAAAAAATAAACAGGTCTGGAAAAGTGATGATTACGTATTTGAGGCACAGAAGTTTGGTGTTGTCTTGTACTTATCTACAGTGCAGTTGTACCCTCCATCAGGACAAAGCCCAAAAATTTCTACTAGGGGTATTACTATTATTTATTTATTTTTTGCTTTGTTCATTGTAGAAAATATGCTGCTAGAATAAGTTGCTAATTGGAAACTGTCAGCATGCAGGTTTGTTACTGTCAAGATCTTGATCAAGGCTGTACTTTGTCTTATGGTTTGTGTACATTTCCAGAACAATGTGAGTAAAGCCTCATTCGCACATCAGTGTTTTGGTCAGTGATTTCCATCAGTCATTGTGAGCCAAAACCAGGTTTGGAGCCTCCACAAGAAAAGATCTGCACCTGGTTTTGGCTCAAAATCACTGATGGAAATCACTGACTGAACACTGACACATGACTGAGGAATAAGGCCTCATGCACACGACCGTTGTTGTGTTCCGTTCCGCAAAATGGGGTTCCGTTGTTCCGTGATCCGTTTCCGTTTTTGTTTCCGTGTGTCTTCCTTTATTTTTGGAGGACCACCAGACATGAAGGAAAGTAAAAAAAAGTCTAAGACAGGTTTGCCATGCAAATGATAGGAATAAAACGGACGTGCGGACGAGGATGACAATCTTGTGTGCCTCTGCGTTTTTTAGCGGTCCCATTGACTTGAATGGGTCCGTGAACCGTTTTCCGCGGAAATAATAGGACAGGTTATATTTTTTTACGGACTGGAACCACGGACGACGGACGCGGATGGCAAACGGTGCACTATCCGCATTTTCAACGGCTCCATAGAAATGAATGGGTCCGCACCTGAAACCAGCGGAACAGAAGCGGAAGCAAACAATGGTCGTGTGCATGAGGCATAACATGGTGGCTCAGTGGTTAGCACTGTTGCTGTGCAGCACTAGGGTCCCAACCAAGGACAACATCTGCATTGAGTTTGTATGCTCAGGGTACTCCAGTTTCCTCCAAAAGGTATACTAACAAAAAAATGTAAGCCTCATGCACACAACCTTATCAGATTTTTGGATCTGAAAAATACGGATATGGGTCGTCCACTTTTTTTTATGGACCCAGATTATTGGTGTGCTTTCCGCGTCCGTATGTCCGTTCGGCAAAAAGATAGAATATGTCCTATGCAAAATAGGAACCACGGACCAATTGAAGTTAATGGTTCCACATAAAATGCGGGTGCTTAGCTTTTCCCTTAGGAGTAGGTGGTGAAATTCCAGTAAATGTCATTTTCCGCAGTATTTCTCTTCTGCAAATCAGTTATTCTGTAGATTTTTGCCAAAATCAGTAGCGAGTCCAAAACACAGAAGAGGCACAAATCCTTTTTTTTTCTATAAGGCTAAATTCTCCAATATCGAAAGGACCGGCCACCATCTAAAGTATATGGGAGGTGTTCTGATTCTCTCCTGAATTCAGATTTCAACATGTCCAATCCTTTGGTTCTTATGAAAAATAAGCATTTCAACTTAAAAGGTGTCTGGCAGCAGTTTTCAACCAATTCCCTATGGAAAACGCATGCATGCTCGGCCATGTCGAGTGTATATGTGTATGGGGGAGTTAGCAGGAACTCGGGCAATCGCTATCTGAAGTGTATGGTCAGCTTAAAGGGGTTGTCTCATCATAGACAATGGGGGCAAATCGCTAGGATATGCCCCCATTGTCTTATAGGTGTGGGTCCCACCGCTGGGACCCACAACTATATCGAGAACGCAGCCTGCAAGGTGGAGGCTGGAGGACTCCAGTCCGGCCACCACCAAGCCGGCTCCCCATAGAAGTGAATGGGAGCGCACCGTGCATGACCGGCTACCGCTCCCTTTCACTTCTATGGGCTCTACGGAAATAACCAGCGCTCAGCTATTTTTCGCCGGCCCCATAGAAAATGAATGGAGGGGGGCTGCGCATGAGCAGTGCGCCCTCCTTCAGTTGTGGGGCTCCGTTCTGGATATAGGTGCAGGTCCCAGCGGTGGGACCTGCACCTATAAGACAATGGGGGCATATCCTAGCGATATGCCCCCATTGTCCATGATGAGACAACCCCTTTAAGATTCTAGATAAAGGCTCATGCACATGAATCTAGTCAATTACACAGACAGGATTATGTCGGTGTAAGGGTTCATGCACACGACCGTATGTATTTTGTGGATCTGCAAAAAGAAAAACTGATGACATCCGTGTTAGGCCTCATGCACACGACCGTATGAACGGATCTGCAAAATATACAGATGATGTCCGTGTGCATTACGTATTTTGTGGAACGGAACAGCTGGCCCCTAATAAAACAGTACTATCTTTGTCCGTAATGCCGACAATAATAGGGCATGTTCTATTTTTTTGCGGAACGGAAATACGGACATATGGAAACAGAATGCACACGGAGTACCTTCCGTTTTTCTGCAGACCCATTGAAATGAATGGTTCCGTATACAGTCCGTGTGCATGAGGCCTTACATCCGTTATTTTCGCAGATCCATTGTAACAATGCATGCCCTTGTCCGCAAAACAGACCAGAATAGGACTTATTGAATGCGCACATTTCCATCTTTTTGCTGTTCCTTTTAAATGAATGGTTTTGCATATGGGCGTATTCCAGGACTGGCAGAACTGAATGTACAGACACACCCTAACTGGCAACAAAAATATTGGGGAATATAAGCATTTACTAAAATAGTCATGTCAGGAGAACGGACAGAAGCAAGACAATATCCAGGCTGTACTGGTTGTGGTATATGTCTGGATATGGATGAAGCCACCGTTTTTTGACTGGCACCTTAATGCAACAAAATCACTTTACAGTAATAGAACCAATTGCGTTAAAGTGACCATCCTGGTGTCAAAATAACGCTGGCTGCATTTGTATCTGGCATATGTCATGAGCGAATTATTGGTGACCCTTTTGGGCCCTAGTTCACTACCCTTCACCCGTAAAACCTCGATCTTTTACCCTTTAACCTGCCCCTTACCAATAAAACACAGAGACTTGAGTCAGATTTGAATCAGCCACAGCAGCCGTTATTTATTAAACAAAAAATACAAATATATTAACAATGAATTACCCCAGACGAGGGAGGTCCTAGAAGCCCCAACATGTATACATCCATAACAACCACCAACTGGACAATCCACCTTGCCTCCAGCCGTAAACACCCAGCTCGGAGCCACCAACTGATGGATGCCTCACCGATTAACCGAGTGCCCAATCCTGAGAGTCCAGCCCCACCATTGAGGCCCTCTCATTCTCAAGCACCAACCCATTCCACCAGCTCCGAGGACCTCCCCCCGCCTCGACTGCCGCGACAGACATAACATACAACCCTCACCTTACCCCATACTTACTGAACCTCTACCACTACCACCTGCTACCTCCCCAACACCTACTCAAAGGGAGGGTGGGTGGGCGCTTTTCAAACTTACTCTAAAATGGCCACCGGGCTAAGCCCCCCTTAAATAATGTCCCCCCTAACTCCACCCTTATTATCAAGCCCCTCCGCTTCCCGCCTTACATTAACCCTACACCTACCAGGCCCCTTGCACCACAATTCTTCATGAAGGCCTACCCTTAGGGTAAACCTCTAGTCCGGCCTTACTGGAAATGAGACATCTTTTTGAAGGTCATTGGTGTTTCATTCTTCAGGAGATGCAGACCTGGACACTCAAGACATTCCCACATGGTGTTTCTCAAGGTCAAGTGAAAAAAGACCTTGGGTAGTGGGTGATATCAAAGTCTTATGAAGATCAGTTATCAGTGTGATTAACCCTGTTAAAGAGGACTTGTCACCTCTTTTGCATTCCCCATGTAATAACAATTCGGGAACATCTCTTCTTATAACTCTATGTTCATGTCATTCCTGGCAAGCGCCCGACTTTTAGGGAGGGTGCTTAGGGACTGGTGGTCCCCCTTCCCCTTCCCAGCCTTGGGTCATGTATAGCACCTTGCCCGGTTTTCTAGGTACCTAAGGGGTTAATGGATACTGTGGTGGCACGTCACTATGGGGCGAGTAGGAGATGTCTCCTCTCTCTAGCCAGGGTATATAACCTCCTCCCCTGCTGCTGCACTTCCTCTTTGCAGCGGAAGCCGAGTTGGTAGGTCTGGCTGTCCGCACAGAGATGTCCGCAAGGGACGCTTCATTGAGGGAGGCCCTTATGGCGAGTTATTCTGAAGGGGGAGAGGGCTGGCTGCGTTCCTTTTTGAGCAGCCTTGGTTCCCCTCTGCCCTCTTCTGCTGTTGCGTTGAGTGGGAATGTGGCGGCGCTGCCGCAAGCCGCAGGCAGCGCCGTTGCTTCTCACGGAGGCCGGCGGTCCGCCCGGTGCACCCGCCCTCCCACCCGTTTAAATCATAGTCCCCCCGCTCCCCCCCATAGAGCTTTAGGCACTTACCGCAGCTCCCGGTCCCGCGCATGCGCTGTTCCGTCCGGCCGGGATTCTGGCTCGGCGCTTCAGTGCGCTGTAGCCCCGCCCCTTCCGGTGTCGTCACTTCCAGGCGCGCCGGAGTTAGTCAGCGCGTGGCAGGCGGGCATACAAAATATAATGGGAGCACAGGGCAGCGTCGAGTCAGCGTGTGACTCCCCCCCGACCCGCCCTCTTTCTCAGCCTACAGCGCAGGCTGGTACTGTTTATAACGATCAAGGGGGCACAGGGGTTGCCCCGAATTTGATTGCTGCCAGCCAGGCTGGCTTAATGGGGCCTGCTTCCTCACTGGGAGAGCCCCCTGTGGTCGCTGCCGCCCCCCCTCTGCCATCTCACCCTCCTCAGCTGCCTCAACTTTCTCTCCTGCCTCAACCCCCCCGCCGCCCCAAACCCCTGGGGGCAGCGTTAAGTCGCGCAGGCGCAGGGAGATGTCTGGCTCTTGATCATCATCCACAGACAGTAGGAGGCGTTATCATCGCCATGCGCGTAGACGACAGTCCCGTCACCGTTCCAGGGTTTCTTGCAGCAGCAGGCGTTCCAGGTCCTCTAGGTGGCGCTCTCCGTCATCTTCGGATGGATCGACGGGCGCATCTGAGGAGTCTGGTCGGGCGGCGGGTGCAAAACGAAAGAGGCGGGTGCCTAGTCATGCTTCCAGGGCTCCCAGCCTGGCCCCAGTGACGGAACCCCGGACTGAGATCCCGGTACCCGGTTCTTCTCCGGTTCTGGCGACTGACACACCTGGTGAGTACCAATATACTGGGGCATGGGGGGGAGGGGGGGTTAGTGCGGATATGGAGTCATTGCTTAAGGCATTGCTTTCAAAGATGTCCCCTTCTCCTGCACCTTCTCCTTCTTTGTCACGCGCCCCAGTTTTAGCGGGAGTATATAAGGACTCTTTCTTTTGTGGTGTTAGGATGACACGGCGAGAGAAAAAAATTTGTTTTCCTGATAAGCCATTTGATCGCAAACCCAGGGTCGCTAAGACCATTAATAACTGGTTGCAAGCCTTTTCGGTGTTAGGATGTATTATGGGTCAGCGTCACCGTTTTTTGGAATGGGTGGTCAGGTATGAGACTTTATCCTCGTCGGTCATACACTATTTAGACGATTTTTTGTTTGTTTCCCCGGGATCGGGGGATGGTTGTCTTTCTCTCCTCAACACGTTTTTGTCCTGTATGTCCAGGTTTGGTGTTCCCATATCAGCAGAAAAAACCGAGGGTCCTGTCACGTGTTTGTCTTTTTTGGGCATTGAAATTGATTCCGTCAAGATGGTTTTTCGTTTCCCCAGTGATAAGTTGCAAAAGTTGTTGTATTTGATAGAAGGTTTTTTGGCAGTGCGTAAGGTTACCCTCCAACAGCTTCAGTCATTGCTAGGTTTGCTTTGTTTTGCATGTCGCGTCATGCCCATGGGCCGTGTTTTCTCCAGGCGTTTGTCATTGGCTACCCGGGGGGCTAAGTCCCCACATCATCGCATTCGCCTGACGAGGTCCCTGAAAGCCGATTTGCGTGTATGGCAGGAGTTTCTGCACTCGTACAATGGGCATACGTGTGTTATTTCTGAGGAGATGCCTAACTCGGTTTTGTCCCTTTTTTCAGACGCTTCTGGTTCCTGCGGTTTTGGCACCATTTTTGGCAAGGATTGGTGCTCTGCCCCCTGGCCAGATTTGTTGTGCTCTCAGGGCCTTTGTAGGAATTTGACGTTGCTGGAGTTGTTTCCTATTGTGGTGGCGGTGGAGATCTGGGGTCACGACCTTTCAGATCACCACGTATGCTTTTGCTCTGATAATCTGAGTGTGGTCCATTGTATCAACCGCCTGTCCTCTTCTTCCCTTCCGGTAATTGCACTGTTGCGACATTTGGTATTGCGTTGTCTTGAGCATAATATCTATTTCAGGGCTCGACATGTTCCAGGTGTTGATAACACTATTGCTGATGCTCTTTCCCGTTTTCGTTGGCAGGTTTTTCGGGAGCTGCTTCCGGAAGCGGAGCGCATCGGGAAGGAATGTCCGGAGCACCTATGGCGTTTGGTGGCCACCAACTGATGTCCCTGGTCGGGGCTTCGGTGTCTCCTGCGACCTGGCGGGGTCACGGTAAGGCATGGGCCGACTGGTTATCAGGGGTAGGAGCGAGGAACGTTTCCACACAGGATTCCCTCCGTCTGGAGGTGACAGTGGAATGGTTGCTCAAACTTAGATCTATGGGTGTGTCTGCACCAGTTGCGCAGCGGCGGTTGTCTGGGGTAGCCTTTTTCTTTCGCCTTTGTGGTTGGCCTGATGTCTCTAAACATTTTGTCATCAGGCAAGCTATGAAGGGTTGGAAGAAGGAATATGTTCTGAAGGATTGTCGTCGGCCTATTTCAGTTGGCCTGTTGTGCAGGCTGGTCGAGGCTTGTTCGGGGGTGTGTACTTCAGCGTTTGAAGCGAAGCTTTTCTCGGCCTGTTTTAGTTTGGCCTTTTTTGCAGCTCTTCGAGTGGGTGAATTGCTCCCCCCTTCTGGCAAGAGACCAGGGGGCTTGTTGTTTCAGGATGTGGTCTGCGGGAATGGGGCTGTTAGGGTCCGGGTTCGCAGATCTAAAACGGATCAGTTTGGCAGGGGGGCGTGGATCCCCCTCCACCAGGTGTCTGGCGTGGCTTGTCCGGTTCGTTTAGTTTCTGTTTACTGCGAGTCTTGCGTTGGTGGTACTAACTTCTTCACTCACCAGGATACCTCCCCCCTGACAAAATTTCAGTTTGTAACTGTCTTTCGCGCTTGCTTGTTACGGTTGGGAGTTGAGCCGAAGGATTTTGGCACCCACTCGTTTCGCATTGGTGCTGCTACAGAGGCGGCCAGAGCTGGTTTGCCGGAGTCGGAGGTTATGCCCATTGGTAGGTGGCAGTCTGCCTGTTACGCCAGGTTTATCAGGCCGGATCTCTTGATATAAAAAAATAAATAAATTTTTTTTTAAATAAATTATATAGAAGTTATATGTATGTGAATTCTTTTGTTCCCAGGTTGTTATGCATGGAGTTGTACCAGTGGGTATGCAGCGCGAGTTCGCAGCGTTATCTTATGTGACATTGGTGCTAACTGTTTTTTCTTTTAGGTGTGATACGCTCGGCGGTCTGGTTGGTTGGCCACTTGTATATTTTCTGGGCGGCTCAAAGAGCGGAGTGCAGGCCCGGAGGTCGGATGTTGGAATTCCGTGAAGTGGATGTATCCTGGAGGGGTATCCGTGGTCTCAAATGGTCACAGATTCTTACTGAGGTGGGAGATATCGGTTTTCATTCCAGGGGTCCCGTGATTCTTGTCATTCATGCCGGTGGCAATGACCTATGCCTATCACGTTTGGCTGAGCTCATGACACTCATGCGCTCTGACATTGAGAGGTTCTCGTCCTTTTTTGCTGAGATGGTGCTGGTATGGTCTGAAATCATTCCTCGGGTGGTTTGGCACGGCGCCAGGAATGCCGAGGCTGCCGAGAAATGTAGGAGGACAGTTAATTCCCGCATGTCTCGGTTTGTGCGGTCCCGTGGGGGGATTGTGGTGAGACATCGCCAACTAGAAGGTGATAATAGATCCCTTATGAGGCCCGATGGTGTTCACTTGACAGAGATTGGTTTGGACATCTTTATTTCTGGCTTGCAGGACGGTATTGAACATGCCATGTTTTTGCTGGGTGGTGGTCGGAGCCCCGTTTAAGGCTGCGGGTCTCCTCCGTGGCGGCATTTGATACAGCGGAGTGTTGGAGATGGCTGATGGCGTACTTGCCCGCCGGGAGTCCGGCGGTTGGCATACCGCTCCAAGATGTTCTTTGGTTTTGCCGTTTAAAATAAATAAGCTGTGGCCGATCATCACCCAGCTAAAGGTTACCTGTTGTCCTGTGTGTTTTATTATCTGGGTCAGTTTTTAAGTAAGGGGAGCTACAGGTAGGCAGAGGTGCCGGCTCGGTTCCTAGCGCTCCTTTGCCCTCTCCTGAATACCAACAGTCTCTATTATTACTAATAGAAGTTTATGGAGTGCCAGCAATTTGCAATAAAGGTCAAATACAGTGTTACCAATCAGGGGGTGTCCCTGCACAGTCTGACCCTATCCAACCAGTGCGACCATTGTCAGACTGTGTAGGGACACATCCCCAACAAGTAACACCCATCTGGACCTTTATTGCAAACTGCTAGTAATTCAATCATAAACTTCTAGCAGGAATAATACAGGAATACACACAACATAGCGTCATAAGAATAGATTCTCCAGAATTGTTATTCCAAAGCAAGTAGCTACTAAAACAGACATGTCAGAAGAGGGTACAGCTCCTTTTTAAAGACTCCTATAACGTGATATTTTCCTGGCTGGGTTCTCCTCTTATCTTGCTGATAGTTTTGTCTCACAGACCGGACTCAACCAATCATTTATTAACATTGCCTCCTGGTTCACTGGATGAGGCCAAATCTCTGAACTCTGTGAGGTTACTGTCTCCTCACCGCAGAATCATTTTCAGCAAAGTGGCATAGGGCATACCAAACAGCCTTTCTGCTGCCTGAGGCCAAAACTGAAACAGCGCCCCCTCCCCAATGCCAATTTCTTAACCTAACCCCTTCCCTTCAGCCCATGGTCCTTCGGCTGCCCCCCTCTTGCCCCTACCTGGTGCTGCCTGAGGTGATCGCCTCACCTGGCCTCATTGGTGGTGAACCCTGCAGACAGCTACTGTGGGGCCCCCAAAAACCGAGAGGGGGCCAGTATTGATGGATAGTACAGATGTACTGGATGGTAAATGCCTGTGCAGGACTCCACAGAAGGAATCACAGTTGGCAGACAAGGAGAATTGGCCTATGGGTCATGGAAATGTGGTAGAAGGAGACACACGCACCTGGCTATTCTGTGCTCGGTGGCAAAATTTGGCACCATAACGATAGGGGTGCAGTTTCATTGTTTCACGCTGCTTCAGTCAAAGCAACCTTCAAGTAAATGCCATTTCAAATAATGCCATGGTCAGCCTTTGGATACAAAGGAGATTGCACCACCTAATCCCTGTGCCATTCATCAAGGGGCTGAAGACCTGAAGAAGAGACGTGAAGTGGTCCTGACAACTAAGAGAGAGAGAAAGCAAAATGAAGAATTAAAAAAAAGGCTCATTCTATGACCTTAGAATCGTACCAATATCAGCAATAGGCCTTAAAGGATATATCCCCTTCTTCCCCCACTCAGCACCTCTGACGTGAGCATCGGAGCATGGGCAAGGGCTTGTTTGTTTACATTCTCACACTGCTAGGTAGAGGCTTCCACCTAGCAGTGTTCCCGGTGACGTCACCGGCATTAGTGGGCGGGCTTTAGTGCTGCCCTAGGCCGTTTTACAGGCTAGGGCAGTGATAAAGCCCGCCCATTAGGGCCGGTGACAGAGGGGCTGAGTGGGGGAAGAATGGGATATGTCCAGGTTCAGCTCTGAACCCGCACAACTCCTTTAAATATTTGGTGGAGAGGTGGCTGTGCTCACACGGTTTGTAAAGAAGTTGTGCAGCGACACTATATTGATTAGGTCATCAATATTAAATTGGCAGGGGTCCGAATTCTGGCACCGCCACTGAGCAGCTGTTTGAAGAGGTAGTGATGCTCATGCGAGCGCTGCGTCTGCTTCAACATTACCTGCGCGCTGTCTCCTTTGCAGTGGCGGCGCAGTGTAATTGCATCTGCCCATTCACTTGAAGGAGACGGAGCAGATGTAATTACACTGTCCTGCATCTACAAGAGAGACGACATACAGGTAATTTTGAAACGGAAGCAGCGCTCGCACAAGCATCTGATCCGCAAGGAGTTGGATCCCCACCGATCTTATACCGATGACTAGTGTCGATCCGAATTTCAGGGAAAAGATTCTATTTGCTGCAAAGCCGAATTTCCTCGTGCTTCGTGGTAGCGAATCTATTTTCCCTGAATGGCGGTAAAAAAAAAAAAAAATTATACTTACCTCATCCATTTGATCACGATGAGCCAGCCGCCGCCATCTTGATTGAAGATCTTGCACGAAATCCTGTGCACGGTGATGATGTCAGGGGCCGCGCAGGGTTACGCACTAGATCTTCAACCAAGATGGCTGCGGCCAGCTCGTCGTGATTAAACGGATGAGGTAAGTATGAATTATTTTTTTATTTTTTTTATTTTACACTGTGTTATTACTGTCAGATGCCACAACCAGCTATGAATGCGGCATCTGAGGGGTACAACGACGATTGCACCGCTCCCTGCCATTGCACCCACTACTTACAAAAAAATGCACTTCATGACGAAGTAATACTTCACGAAGCGCATTTTTTGTAAAATTCGGTGAAGCAGCCTAATCGAATTCTCCAATATTTCACTCACTCATCTCTACAGATGACCTTATCGTCAATCTTTGCACAGCACAACCCCTCTAATGGAGCTATGCAGCCTGCTCTTCTTTCTTTTTCTATCTGCGTGCCAAACCCAGCAGCTGCTTCGTTCGCTTGGGACACGGGTAAGGGCACCCCTGTATCTATTAGATATTTATGACATATTCTGTGGAGCCATGGGAGAGAGCTAATTACAAAGATTGCTCTGCACTGTTGTGTATCGAGCCTGCCCACGTAATGCATGGTTGGCCATTAGTTTGAATGTAATACCACAGTTCCCCAGCAGTGGCCGCTGCAGGGGAAGTGGAAGACCAGCTACAGATTTCCCTGGCGATCATAGCTGATTGATTGGGGACCACTGAATCAGAACACCATGCCAAGCAGCTGATTGCAGGGCTATCTTAATAAAAATAACCCCTTCAATAAAATATTTCTAAAAATATATTACAGTGAAGAAAACCTTTATTAGGGCATATTCAATCTTAACCCAGGTCTCAGAACCTAATTTTCCCCCTCGGTATAAGGAACGATATCACAGCTACCAGATGGTTCCATCACGTTGTGTTATGTTTCTATATTTGCCGTGTCACTGTCAGCAAGTTCCCAAGCGTAAAGTCAATAGAGATATGAGGACATCCGAATCAACAATTAACTTTAAGCCGGGAAATGTCTGCAGGAGGACGGACTTGTGGAAGGTAATGGTTTTCTGTATCTCTATAATGCAAGAAGATATTGGTAAGACTATGCTAATGCATTTCACATCCATTTCCTGTGGTTCACCTTCCCTAATGTACTCAAGTCCAAATGTCTTCTTCACCATTTATATAGGGCTATGTAATATTAAACCTCTCGGATGAGACAGTCGCTAGACGCCGCGTGTTATTTTTACTTTGATTCCTCCCATTAAACAATTACAGAGGAGAAGACTGTAAATCCGCAGATAATGACTAAGAGCAGGAGAATTTGGAAGGTATGTATCGATTGTTTGATGTAGGCAATCAAGGTGTGTTCTTGAAAGCTGCTATTGTGCTGGATGACTGGGCGAAATGCACCACAGTAAGCAAAGAATCCGCAACTGCAGCACTTCTCCGTGTCTTAAAGGACGTCTGTCAGCAGATTCCTACCTGTGAAACTGGCTGACCTGTTGCATGTGCGCTTGGCAGCTGAAGGCATCTGTGTTGGTCCAATGTTCATATGTGCCCGCATTGCTGAGAAATATGCTTTCATATATGTAAATGAGACTCTTGGAGCAATGCGGGCGTTGCCGTTACACCTAGAGGTTCTTCTCTCTCTGCAACTACCGTGTTCTCTCTTCTTTGATTGACAGGACCAGGTATGATCACTTTTACACGCCCTGGCCCTGTCAAAGTGCAGAGGGCACAGCAGATGGAGAGAGCAGAGCCCCCAGGTGTAATGACAACGCCCCCGTTGCTCCTAGAGGCTCATTTGCATATATCAAAACATCATTTTTCTCAGCAATGAGGACACATAAGAACATGGGATCAACACAGATGCCTTCAGCTGCCAAGTGCACATGTAAGAGGTCAGCCAGTGTCATAGGTAAAAATCTGCTGACAGATGCCCTTTAACCACCTCCGGACCGCCTAACGCAGATTCGCGTTCCGGAGGTGGCAGCGCTGCGCACAATCACGCATATACGCGTCATCTCGCGAGACGCGAGATTTCGCTCAAAGCCGGCCCGCGCATGCGCATCGCGGGCCGGCAAAATTAAAAGAACAAGTTCGTCACCAGCCTGCCAGCAACGATCATTGGCTGGCAGGCTGGCGATTTTTAAATCCAATCACAAGCCATATAACAGATCATATTAGTAAATATGATCTGTTATATGGCTTGTCTGCTCCTCTGCTGGTCCTTTTCGTCGGTTGGATCCAGCAGAGGAGCAGACTGAACTGTGAGTACACCAAACACTACACCTTAGCCCCAGATCACCCCCCTGCACCCCAATTAACCCTTTGATCACCCCTTTGATCGCCCCTGTCAATCACTATTGAAAGGAAAAAAAGTGATCAGTGTAAACTGTCACTTTTTTTTTTTCACTAGTATTGGCTGTTAGGTTTTAGGGATAGTTTAGGCCCCTTGGTTAGGTAGTTTAGCGTGAGTTAGCGCCCAGCCCACCGCACCGCAGTCACTTATTCGCTGTTTAGCGTATCGCTAATCAGCATTTGTACTTTTATAGTATCTGTAAGTGATCAAAACTGATCACGGTCAGATCTATAATAGTATTAGTGTCACCTTAGCTCGCCCTCCACCCAAAACGCAGTGTTTGCCCGATCAGGCCTGATCGGTCGCCCACACGTGCGTTCACCCACGCCCGCCCCACCGCAGTGACAAAAAATATATTTTTTTTGATCACTGCACATTCATTTTACACGCACTGCGGTGATAAAAAAATCAGTTTTGATATTTTTTATCAACCGCAGCGGCCTCCGGTACTTCGCTAGCCTCCCCTTTGTAAGACAGGCTTGCTTTTTTTCTTGGGTAGTCTCAGGGAATACCCCTAAATTTAGTAGTCCAAAATGTCAAACAGGGGGTATTCTTCTGAAGAGGCCTACAGGATTCTGACCCAGTCGGATGAGGAGTGGGAACCCTCATCTGACGAATCTAGCGGGTCAGAATATGAACCTGTAGAAAGCAGTGGCTCTCTGACCCAAAGTTCGGACGAGGAGGTTGAGGTCCCTGGCAGCACCAGGCGTACCCGGCCCCGTGTCGCTAGACCACAGGTTATGCAGGATCCGCTTCAAGAGCAGCAGAGTGGGGCTGTCGCTGCCGGATCACGTGGTGAGGCATACACCAGCAGCGCAGCCCTCCCTGGACCTAGTACCAGCACTGCCGTACAACATGGTGACGTGGCGAGCACCAGAAGGGCAGTTGAAGCTGGTATGGTGGCACGTGCAGTAGTTACCCCGTCGCAGCCACCGCACAGACAGGCCCGTAGAGCCCCTAGAATCCCTGAGGTGCTGGCAAACCCTGATTGGCAGTCACCAACTTCAGCCGCACCATTAGTTCCCCCTTTCACCGCCCAGTCTGGAGTTCGGGTTGAGACGGCTCAAATCGGTTCGGCCCTGGGATTTTTTGAGCTGTTCTTGACTGCGGAGCTCTTGGACTTAGTCGTGGCAGAGACAAACCGGTATGCCACACAATTTATATCCGCCAAACCGGGAAGCTTTTATGCCCAGCCTTTCCGGTGGAAACCAGTCCAAGTTTCCGAACTTAAAATTTTTTTGGGCCTTCTCCTCAACATGGGCCTGACAAAAAAGCATGAATTGCGGTCATATTGGTCCACGAACCCGATTCATCACATGCCCATGTTCTCTGCTGCTATGTCCAGGGCACGATTTGAGGCCATCCTCCGTTTCCTGCATTTTAGCGACAACACCACCTCCCGTCCCAGAGGCCACCCAGCTTTTGACCGGCTCCACAAAATTCGGCCCCTCATAGACCATTTCAACCAGAAATTTGCAGATTTGTATACCCCCGAGCAAAACATCTGCGTAGACGAGTCCCTAATACATTTTACCGGGCGCCTTGGCTTCAAACAATACATCCCAAGCAAGCGTGCCCGGTATGGGGTCAAATTGTATAAGCTCTGTGAAAGGGCCACAGGCTATACCCACAAATTTCGCATCTATGAGGGAAAAGATCAGACCCTGGAGCCGGTCGGTTGCCCTGACTACCTGGGGAGCAGGGGTAAGACAATCTGGGACTTGGTGTCACCCTTATTCGGCAAGGGGTACCATCTTTATGTGGACAATTTTTACACAAGTGTGGCCCTCTTTAGGCATTTGTTTCTAGAACGGATTTGCGCCTGTGGCACCGCGCGAACTAGTCGCGTGGGCTTCCCCCAACGGCTTGTAACCACCCGTCTTGCAAGGGGGGAGAGGGCTGCCTTGTGTAACAAAGAACTGCTCGCGGTGAAATGGAGAGACAAGCGTGACGTTTACATGCTCTCCTCCATTCACGCAGACACGACAATCCAAATTGAGCGAGCAACCGGTGTCATTGAAAAGCCCCTCTGTGTCCACGACTATAATGCGCTCATGGGAGGGGTGGACTTCAATGACCAGATGTTGTCTCCGTATTTAGTTTCCTGCAGAACCAGACGCTGGTATAAGAAGGTGTCTGTATATTTAATTCAATTGGCGCTGTATAATAGTTTTGTTCTCTACAGTAAGTCTGGGAGAACAGGATCCTTCCTCAAATTCCAGGAAGAGATCATCGAGAACCTCCTTTACCCAGGAGGTTCCGTGGCCCCATCCACCAGTGTAGTTAGCCGTCTACACGAGCGACATTTCCCCAGTGTCGTTCCTGGTACCTCAACCCAACCGTCACCCCGAAAAAGATGTCGTGTCTGTAGCAGGAGTGGAATAAGGCGTGACACCCGCTATTTCTGTCCTGACTGTCCTGACCACCCTGCCCTATGCTTTGGTGAGTGTTTCCGGAAGTACCACACACAGGTACACCTAGCATAGGGATTGCATCTCACAGGACAGGCACACAGGGCTATTAGGGCCCTTTTACTCACAGCTGCTGCAAACCTCTCCTTCACCTGGGATAAAGTGCATAACGTACTTTGCCACATCTTTGGGCGATTTGCGCTTTGCACATTGTCCCATGGGGAAGGAGAGGTTTGTTCTATAAAGGTAAAAAAAACTAAACAAAAAAAAAATTACCGGTAGTTAAAAAAGTTAAAAAAAAGGTTCTGTTCAAAAGTTAATAAAGTTATTGCTTTGCGGCCTGGTTTTTTCTTTTTTGTTTTGTTTTTTTTACCTTTCAGGTGGACCAACCGATCGACTAGCTGCAGCACTGATGTGCATTCGGACAGAAGCATTGCGCTGCTGTCAGATTACACGCAAGTCGGTGTATGCGGCGCTGCAAGACGAGATTTCTCCTCTGCAGTAAAAGATACGTTTGCCGAGGCATATGAGCTGAGGAGGTGGCGGTGTTCATATACTTTGGCAAACACTTTGTATATATAAAAAAAAAAAATCCCGGCAATGATTTATTCATCCACATCGATTGATGTGAATGGAGAAATCGGGTTTGCCAGGGCATACGGGCTAAGTGGGTATGGATGTTGGGCGGAGCTCCTATGTCCTGGCAGACGCCTTTCCCCTCCTTTTTCTTTTTTTGGCAGAGATTTTTTCATCCACATTGATCGATGCGAATGAAGAAATCTGTGCCGTTCATTTTTTTCTTTCAGCCCAGAGGCTGAACGGAAAAAAAAAATCTCATTACCTGTATGCTCAATATAAGGAGAATAGCAGAAACTCCTAATGCTGGGCATACATGTAATGATTGCGGAGACCCTCAAATGCCAGGGCAGTACAAACACCCCACAAATAACACCATTTTGGAAAGAAGACACCCCAAGGTATTCGCTGAGGGGCATATTGAGTCCATGAAAGATTGAAATTTTTGTCCCAAGTTAGCGGAAAGGGAGACTTTGTGAGAACAAAATAAAAAAAATCAATTTCCGCTAACTTGTGCCCAAATTTTTTTTTTCTATGAACTCGCCATGCCCCTCATTGAATACCTTGGGGTGTCTTCTTTCCAAAATGGGGTCACATGTGGGGTATTTATACTGCCCTGGCATTTTAGGGGCCCCAAAGCGTGAGAAGAAGTCTGGTATCCAAATGTCTAAAAATGCCCTCCTAAAAGGAATTTGGGCACCTTTGCCCACCTAGGCTGCAAAAAAGTGTCACACATGTGGTATCTCCGTATTCAGGAGAAGTTGGGGAATATGTTTTGGGGTGTCATTTTACATATACCCATGCTGGGTGAGATAAATATCTTGGTCAAATGCCAACTTTGTATAAAAAAATGGGAAAAGTTGTCTTTTGCCAAGATATTTCTCTCACCCAGCATGGGTATATGTAAAATGACACCACAAAACACATTCCCCCAACTTCTCCTGAATACGGCGATACCACATGTGTGACACTTTTTTGCAGCCTAGGTGGGCAAAGGGGCCCATATTCCAAAGAGCACCTTTCGGATTTCACAGGTCATTTACCTACTTACCACACATTAGGGCCCCTGGAAAATGCCAGGGCAGTATAACTACCCCACAAGTGACCCCATTTTGGAAAGAAGACACCCCAAGGTATTCCGTGAGGGGCATGGCAAGTTCCTAGAATTTTTTATTTTTTGTCACAAGTTAGTGGAAAATGATGATTTTATTTTTTTTTTCATACAAAGTCTCATATTCCACTAACTTGTGACAAAAAATAAAAACTTCCATGAACTCACTATGCCCATCAGCGAATACCTTGGGGTCTCTTCTTTCCAAAATGGGGTCACTTGTGGGGTAGTTATACTGCCCTGGCATTCTAGGGGCCCAAATGTGTGGTAAGGAGTTTGAAATCAAATTCTGTAAAAAATGGCCTGTGAAATCCGAAAGGTGCTCTTTGGAATATGGGCCCCTTTGCCCACCTAGGCTGCAAAAAAGTGTCACACATCTGGTATCTCTGTATTCAGGAGAAGTTGAGGAATGTGTTTTTGGATGTCTTTTTACATATACCCATGCTGGGTGAGATAAATATCTTGGTCAAATGCCAACTTTGTATAAAAAAATGGGAAAAGTTGTCTTTTGCCAAGATATTTCTCTCACCCAGCATGGGTATATGTAAAATGACACCCCAAAACACATTCCCCAACTTCTCCTGAGTACGGAGATACCAGATGTGTGACACTTTTTTGCAGCCTAGGTCAGTGGTCGGCAAGCCGCGGCTCGCGAGCCACATGCGGCTCTTTACACACTTTAATGCGGCTCTTCTGCAGGGCTCCAGAAGCCATTTGCGACTGGACCCGCCGCCGCAGCTCTGCTCAATACAGCGGCGGGCACAGGAGATGATCGTTCTCAGCAGCGCAGGAGGAGTCTCTCCCTCCCCCCTGTGCTGCTGCCCCCGCCGCTGCCAATAAGAAGAGACGGGAGGAGGAGGGGAGGGGCTGTGGCCACTGCGCCACCAATGAAGAAAACTGACCTGTTAATACAAATACAGGAGGCGGGTGCTGGAATCAAATAGCCGGCACCCGACCTCTATGACAGGGAGCTGCGATCCGCTGCAGTTGAGTTAACCCTTCAGGTGCGGTACCTGAGGGGTTAACTGCCGCTGATCGCAGCTCCCTGTCACAAAGGTCGGGTGCCGGCTATTTGATTCCAGCACCCGCCTCCTGTATTTGTATAAGAAACGTTGGTGGCACAGTGCGCCCCCCCCCCTAGTATAATAAACGTTGGTGGCACAGTGCGCGCCCCCCCCCCCAGTATAATAAACGTTGGTGGCACAGTGCGCGCCCCCCCCCAGTATAATAAACGTTGGTGGCACAGTGGGAAGTGCCAATGAGGGTTAAAAATAATAAAAGAAAATTAACTCACCTCCTCCAGTTGATCAGGTAGCTGCCGGTCTCATGTTCTTACTTCTTTCTAGTTTCTTCAGGACCTGTGGTGACGTCACTGAGCTCATCACATGGCCCATTACCATGGTGATGGATCATGTGATGAGCACAGTGATGTCACCACAGGTCCTGCGTCCTGAAGAAACTAGAAAGAAGTAAGAACAGGAGACGATCAATTGGAGGAGGTGAGTTAATTATTTTTTTATTTTTTAACCCTCATTGGCACTGCCCACTGCGCCACCAATGTTTATTATATTGGGGGGGGGGCGCACTGCGCCACCAATGTTTATTATATTGGGGTGATGGGGGGGCGCACTGCGCCACCAATGTTTATTATACTGGGGTGTTGGGGGGGCGCACTGCGCCACAAATGTTTATTATACTGGGGTGATGGGGGGGGCGCACTGCGCCACCAATGTTTATTATATTGAGGGGGGGCGCACTGCGCCACCAATGTTTATTATATTGGGGTGATGGGAGGGGCGCACTGCGCCACCAATGTTTATTCTATTGAGGGGGGGCGCACTGCGCCACCAATGTTTATTATATTGGGGTGATGGGGGGGGCGCACTGCGCCACCAATGTTTATTATATTGACCTTCTACTATGCATTCTGTATTCAGAATGCTATTATTTTCCCTTATAACCATGTTATAAAGGAAAAATAATACAGTGAATAGACTTTCATCCTAGGAACCATGCGTGAAAATCACCGCTCAGCCCCATTAACTTCTATGGGGCCTGCGTTGCGCACAACAGAGCATGCTGCGATTTTCACGCAACGCACAAGTGATGTGTGAAAATCACCGCTCATGTGCACAGCCCCATAGAAGTGAATGGGTCCGGATTTAGTGCGGGTGCATTCCAGTATTTTGAATGCCGGATCCAGCACTAATACATTCCTATGGGGAAAAATGCCGGATCCGGCATTCAGGCAAATCTTCATTTTTTTTCGCCGGAGATAAAACCGTAGCATGCTACGGTTTTATCTTTTGCCTGATCAGTCAAAATGACTGAACTGAAGACATCCTGATGCATCCTGAACGGATTACTCTCTATTCAGAATGCATGGGGATAAAACTGATCAGTTATTTTCCGGTATAGACGGAACTCAGTGCCGGAAATGAAAAACGCTAATGTGAAAGTACTTTAAAATATTAAGTTTAAATCCCCCCTTTCCCAATTTTACATATAAAATATATAAACAATAAATAAATAAACATATTACATAGCCTTTTTAGTCACCTTGTCACCCCAAAAAATAGCATAGGACTGTTCTATTATGGGCCGAATGTTTCATAAAATGCGAAATGCACGCAGCTTTTTTTGGTGTGTTTTTTTTTTGCGCGGTATTGAGTATCACAATACTTTTTTATGGTGACGAAAGCGAATCAAAATTTGGGTTTCAAAACAACCCTACGCCGATCTGATCGGCGTAGCGTTGTCACGATACCAAAATTTTGATTCAGTTTCAATTTGGCGACTAAAAATTTGATTTGGCTCCTAAATTTTTCAGTTCAGGAGCCAATGGCTACTAGGAATTTTTTTTAGTCTGGAGCACTGTTCTGTGTGCCGGGCGCCCGCTCCCCTCCCTCCTCTCGGGGGCGGCAGCCTGCGGCTGTCCTGCCTACATGTGTGCCGTGCGGCGCTCAGGCCAAAGGAGGCGTCACTGACTGTCAGTGGGGCCGCGGCGGAGGGAGGCAAGGAGGCGGAGCTGCTCTGTCTGCTATGGCCTGTAAAAGCTGCCCCTCCAGGCTGGCAGCAGAAGAACACAGTCACAGAGTAACACTGAGGCACGACTTGTTGGAACTTGGCCGACCCTGCTGGACTCTAGTCTGGACTCTGGAGAAGACACCTTAAGGCAGAGCCAGCTGAGATTGGAGCCAGGACCAGACCGACCCCACTCCAGCCAGACCCCAGTGATATATCAGGTACCGACTCCAACATTGTCCCTCATCATGTCACCCCCCCCGATGGTGCAGACTCCAACATTGTCCCCCATTAGGGAGCATGATGGATGGGGGCTGACGGCTGTCATGGGGGGCATGATGGCTGACATGGGAGTAATGATGGATGGGTGCTGACGGCTGACATGGGCATGATGGATGGGGTGCTGACGGCTGACATGGGCATGATGGATGGGGTGCTGACATGGGGGGCTGACGGCTGACATAAGGTCATGATGGCTGACATGGGGGGCATGATGGATGGGGGCTGACGGCTGACATGGGCATGATGGATGGAGTGCTGACATGGGGGGCTGATGGCTGACGGCTGACATAGGGGCATGACGGCTGACATGGGGGGCATGATGGATGGGGGCTGACAGCTGACATGGGCATGATGGATGGGGTGCTGATGGCTGACATGGGGGACATGATGGCTGACATGGGGGCCTGATGGCTGACATGGGGGGTAATGATGGATGGGGGCTGACATGGGCATGATGGGGTGCTGACGGCTGACATGGGCATGATGGATGGGGGGCTGACGGCTGACATAAGGTCATGATGGCTGACATGGGGGGCATGATGGATGGGGGCTGACGGCTGACATGGACATGATGGATGGAGTGCTGACATGGGGGGCTGATGGCTGACATGGGGTGCTGACGGCTGACATAGGGGCATGACGGCTGACATGGGGGGCATGATGGATGGGGGCTGACAGCTGACATGGGCATGATGGATGGGGTGCTGACGGCTGACATGGGGGGCATGATGGCTGACATGGGGGGTAATGATGGATGGGGGCTGACATGGGCATGATGGGGTGCTGACGGCTGACATGGGCATGATAGATGGGGTGCTGACGGCTGACATGGGCATGATGGATGGGGTGCTGACATGGGGGGCTGACGGCTGACATAAGGTCATGATGGCTGACTTGGGGGGCATGATGGATGGGGGCTGACGGCTGACATGGACATGATGGATGGAGTGCTGACATGGGGGGCTGATGGCTGACGGCTGACATGGGGTGCTGACGGCTGACATAGGGGCATGATGGCTGACATGGGGGGCATGGTGACATGGGCATGATGGATGGGGTGCTGACGGCTGACATGGGGGGCATGATGGCTGACATGGGGGGCTGATGGCTGACATGGGGGGTAATGATGGATGGGGGCTGACATGGGCATGATGGGGTGCTGACGGCTGACATGGGCATGATGGATGGGGTGCTGACGGCTGACATGGGCATGATGGATGGGGTACTGACGGCTGACATGGGCATGATGGATGGGGTGCTGACATGGGGGGCTGACGGCTGACATAGGGGCATGACGGCTGACATGGGGGCATGATGGATGGGGGCTGACGGCTGACATGGGCATGATGGATGGGGTGCTGACGGCTGATATGGGGGGCTGATCTGAGGTATGATTAACATTGGGGGTCTGATTGGTGGTCTGACCTGAGGTATAATGGAAAATATTGTTTCTTATTATACTCCTCTAAAACCTATGTGCATCTTATAGGGGGGCTTACATGGGGGGCATGATGGCTGACATGGGGGGCTGATGGCTGACATGGGGGGTAATGATGGATGGGGGCTGACATGGGCATGATGGGGTGCTGACGGCTGACATGGGCATGATAGATGGGGTGCTGACGGCTGACATGGGCATGATGGATGGGGGGCTGACATGGGGGGCTGACGGCTGACATAAGGTCATGATGGCTGACATGGGGGGCATGATGGATGGGGGCTGACGGCTGACATGGACATGATGGATGGAGTGCTGACATGGGGGGCTGATGGCTGACGGCTGACATGGGGTGCTGACGGCTGACATAGGGGCATGACGGCTGACATGGGGGGGTCTCTTCTTTCCAAAATGGGGTCACTTGTGGGGTAGTTATACTGCCCTGGCATTCTAGGGGCCCAAATGTGTGGTAAGGAGTTTGAAATCAAATTCTGTAAAAACTGACCAGTGAAATCCGAAAGGTGCTCTTTGGAATATGGGCCCCTTTGCCCACCTAGGCTGCAAAAAAGTGTCACACATGTGGTATCTCTGTATTCAGGAGAAGTTGAGGAATGTGTTTTGGGGTGTCTTTTTACATATACCCATGCTGGGTGAGATAAATATCTTGGTCAAATGCCAACTTTGTATAAAAAAATGGGAAAAGTTGTCTTTTGCCAAGATATTTCTCTCACCCAGCATGGGTATATGTAAAATGACACCCCAAAACACATTCCCCAACTTCTCCTGAGTACGGAGATACCAGATGTGTGACACTTTTTTGCAGCCTAGGTGGGCAAAGGGGCCCATATTCCAAAGAGCACCTTTCGGATTTCACTGGTCAGTTTTTACAGAATTTGATTTCAAACTCCTTACCACACATTTGGGCCCCTAGAATGCCAGGGCAGTATAACTACCCCACAAGTGACCCCATTTTGGAAAGAAGAGACCCCAAGGTATTTCGTGATGGGCATAGTGAGTTCATAGAACTTTTTATTTTTTGTCACAAGTTAGTGGAATATGAGACTTTGTAAGAAAAAAAAAAAAAAAAAATCATCATTTTCCGCTAACTTGTGACAAAAAATAAAAAGTTCTATGAACTCACTATGCCCATCAGCGAATACCTTAGGGTGTGTACTTTCCGAAATAGGGTCATTTGTGGGGTGTTTGTATTGTCTGGGCATTGTAGAACCTCAGGAAACATGACAGGTGCTCAGAAAGTCAGAGCTGCTTCAAAAAGCGGAAATTCACATTTTTGTACCATAGTTTGTAAACGCTATAACTTTTACCCAAACCATTTTTTTTTTATCCAAACATTTTTTTTTATCAAAGACATGTAGAACAATAAATTTAGAGCAAAATTTATATATGGATCTCGTTTTTTTTGCAAAATTTTACAACTGAAAGTGAAAAATGTCTTTATTTTGCAAAAAAATCGTTAAATTTCGATTAATAACAAAAAAAGTAAAAATGTCAGCAGCAATGAAATACCACCAAATGAAAGCTCTATTAGTGAGAAGAAAAGGAGGTAAAATTCATTTGGGTGGTAAGTTGCATGACCGAGCAATAAATGGTGAAAGTAGTGTAGGTCAGAAGTGTAAAAAGTGGCCTGGTCTTTCAGGGTGTTTAAGCACTGGGGGCTGAGGTGGTTAAAGTGTACCTAAACTTTCGCATTACTTTATTAAGACCTATTGTAAATGTGATAAAAAGAATATTTGTAATGTATATGTAATATTTTTGTTTTATTTTTTTTAGTTTTCCTACTGAAATAGGCACCTGAAGTTCAGGTATCTATAGCACTTTGCAACCTGTACACTTGTACACCTCTGTATATGGGATTATGGACTTCACTGGGGCCACACATTGCTGCTCCTACCTGTACCAGCACCGATGTGCTATGTCAGACTTTAGCAGATCAGGCAAAGGCAGGAGCAGCAAAGTGCTATGCAGAGCTCCTGCCTGCACTTGATCCACTCTGCTAAAGGCTTAAATACCACATTGGTACAGGCAAGGCTTTAGCAGAGCAATGCGAGCAGGTTCAGACAGGAGCTCACATAGCACATCGTTGCTCCTGCCTGTACCCGCTCCGCTATGGCTACTTTAACACCGGTGGTAGCCTTTTCTGGTAGCCTGCTGGATCCGTGCTACTGCAAGTCCACCGTGCCGCCGGAAGGCCGCTCCAGCCCCATTCACTAAAATGGGGGCGGGCCGGAGGTCCGGCCGCAGCATGGCGAATATGCCGAGAGGCGGCCAGAATAAAACGTTTTGCCTGGCCACCTCTCGGCATGTTTGTCGTGCTGTGGAATGGGGCCGGAGCAGATTTCTGCCAGCACGGTGGACATGCGGTAGCACAGATCCGGCAGGTTGTTTCCCCTGCTGGATCAGCCTGCTGGAAAAGGCTACCGCCAGTGTGAAAGTAGTCTAAAGCCTGATATTGCACATCGGTGATGCACTATAAAGAGCGTTCAGCGAGCGGAATTGGTACAGGCGGGAGGAGCGATGTGTGCTCCTTCCTGTACAGCACTCAGTGTGGCCCCAGTAGAATCCATACACCAATACATTGCTGACATGTCAGTGGTGTACAGTGTACAGACTCCAAAGTGCTATAGATACTTGAACTTCTGGTGCCTATTTCACTACGAAAACTACAAAAAAATAATAATAAAGGGGGTCATTTATTAAGACGGCGTATTAGACACCGTTCTTAACCACCTCCGGACCACCTAACGCAGGGATGCGTCCTGCGGGCGGCCGGGTTATTCCTCCTGGACGCATATACGCGTCATCTCGCGAGACGCGAGATGACGCGCATATGCGGCCCGCACATGCGCAGTGCGGGTCGGCAAAAGGCGCACAAGGAGTTGGTCACCAGCCTGCCAGCCAATGATCAGCGCTGGCAGGCTGGTGACTTTTAAAATAACGAACCACCAGCCATATAACACATTTGGTTGGTCCCAGCAGAGAACACAGATCACAGTGAGTACACACCAAGCACTACATATTTAGCCCCAGATCACCCAGCCCCCCATCACCCCAATCAACCCTTGATCACCCCTGTCAATCACTAGTGAAAGGGAAAAAAGTGATCAGTGTAAACTGTCACTTTTTTTTCCCACCAGTATTGACTGTTAGGTTTAGGTTAGTTTAGGCCCCTTTGGTAGGTAGTTAGCTTCAGTTAGCGCCCAGCCCACCGCACCGCAGTCACTGATTCGCTGATTAGCGTATCGCTAATCAGCATTGTTACTTTATAGTATCTGTAAGTGATCAGACCTGATCACAGTCAGATCTATAATTGTATTAGTGTCACCTTAGCTCGCCCTCCACCCAAAACGCAGTGTTTGCCCGATCAGGCTTGATCGGTCGCCCACACGTGCGTTCACCCACGCCCTCCCCGCCGCAGTGCCAAAATTTTTATTTTATTTTTATCACTGCACAATCACTACACAAGCGCTGCGGCGATAAAAAAATCAGTTTTGATATTTTTTATCAATCGCAGCGGCTTCCTGTACTTCGCTAGCCTCCCATTTGTAAGACAGGCTTGCTTTTTTTCTTGGGTAGTCTCAGGGAATACCCCCTAAATTAAGTTGACCAAATGGCAAGGAAGGGGTATTCTTCTGAAGAGGCCTACAGGATTCTGACCCAGTCGGATGAGGAATGGGAACCCTCATCTGACGAATCCAGCGGGTCAGAATACGAACCTGTAGAAAGCAGGGAGAACAGGATCCTTCCTCAAATTTCAGGAAGAGATCATCGAGAACCTCCTGTATCCAGGAGGTTCCGTGGCCCCAACCACCAGTGTAGTGAGCCGTCTACACGAGCGACATTTCCCCAATGTCGTTGCTGGTACCTCAACCCAACCGTCACCCCGAAAAAGATATTGTGTCTGTAGCAGGAGTGGAATAAGGCGTGACACCCGCTATTTCTGTTCTGACTGCCCTGACCACCCTGCCCTATGCTTAGGGGAGTGTTTCCGGAAGTACCACACACAGGTACACTTAGTATAGGGATTGCGTGACACAGGACAGACACACAGGGGTCTTAGGGCCCTTTCACACAGAGCTGCTGCAAACCTCTCCTTTAGCCTGGGACAAAGTGCATAATGTACTTCGCCACATCTCTGGGCGATTTGCGCTTTGCACATTGTCCCATGGGGAAGGAGAGGTTTGTCCTCTAAAGGTAAAAAGAAAAAGAAAAAAAATCACAAGTAAGCAAAAAAGTTAATGTTCCAAAAGTTCAATAAAATTTATAAAAGTTAATGTTCTGTTTCAAATGTTATATAAAGTTAATGTTAATAAATTTATTGCGTTGCTGCCTGTATTTTTTTTTTTGTTTGTTTTTACCTTCTAGGTGGACCAAGCGATCAACCAGCTGCAGCACTGATGTGCATTCTGACAGAAGCATTGCGCTGCTGTCAGATTACACAAAAGTCGGTGTATGCGGCGCTGCAAGACGAGATTTCTCCTCTGCAGTAAAAAAGATACGTTTGCTGATGCTTATGAGCTGAGGGGCGGTGTTCATATGCTTTGGCAAACACTTTGTATATAAAAAAAATATATAAAAAAAAAAAAATTTCGGCAATGATTTATTCATCCACATCGATTGATGTGAATGGAGAAATCGGGTTTGCCAGGGCATACGGGCTGAGTGGGTTTGGATGTTGGGCGGAGCTCCTATGTCCTGGCAGACGCCATTCCCCTCTTTTTTTTTTTTTGCACATTTTTTGGCAGAGATTTTTTCATCCACATTGATCGATGTGAATGAAGAAATCTGTGCCGTTCATTTTTTCTTTCAGCCCAGAGGCTGAACGGAAAAAAAAAATCTCATTACCCGTATGCTCGATATAAGGAGAATAGCAGAAACTCCTAATGCTGGCCATACATGTAATGATTGCGGAGGCCCTCAAATGCCAGGGCAGTACAAACACCCCACAAATGACCCCATTTTGGAAAGAAGACACCCTAAGGTATTCGCTGAGGGGCATATTGAGTCCATGAAAGATTGAACTTTTTGTCCCAAGTTAGCGGAAAGGGAGACTTTGTGAGAAAAAAAAAAAATCAATTTCCGCTAACTTGTGCCAAAAAAAAAAAACTTCTATGAACTCGCCATGCCCCTCACGGAATACCTTGGGGTGTCTTCTTTCCAAAATGGGGTCACATGTGGGGTATTTATACTGTCCTGGCATTTTAGGGGCCCTAAAAGGTGAGAAGAAGTCTGGAATCCAAATGCCTAAAAATGCCCTCCTAAAAGGTACTCATTGGAATTTGGGCCCCTTTGCGCACCTAGGCTGCAAAAAAGTGTCACACATATGGTATCGCCGTACTCAGGAGAAGTAGGGCAATGTGGTTTGGGGTGGATTTTTACATATACCCATGCTGGGTGAGAGAAATATCGCTGTAAATTGACAACTTTGTATAAAAAAATGTAAAAAGTTGTCATTTACAGAGATATTTCTCACACACAGTATGGGTATATGTAAAAATACACCCCAAAACATATTGCCCTACTTCTCCTGAGTACGGCGATACCACATGAGTGACACTTTTTTGCAGCCAAGATGCGCAAAGGGGCCCAAATTCCAATGAGTACCTTTAGGATTTCACAGGGCATTTTAACGCATTTGGATTCCAAACTACTTCTCACGCTTTAGGGCCCCTAAAATGCCAGGGCAGTATAAATACCCCACAAGTGACCCCATTTTAGAAAGAAGACACCCCAAGGTATTCCGTGAGGGGCATGGCGAGTTCATAGAAGATTTTATTTTGGGCACAAGTTAGCAGAAATTGATTTTATTTTTTTTTTTACAAATTCTCATATTCCACTAACTTGTGACAAAAAATAAAATTTTACATGAACTCACCATACCCCTCACGGAATACCTTGGGGTGTCTTCTTTCTAAAATGGGGTCACTTGTGGGGTATTTATACTGCCCTGGCATTTTAGGGGCACTAAAGGGTGAGAAGTAGTTTGGAATCCAAATGCGTAAAAATGCCCTGTGAAATCCTAAAGGTACTCATTGGAATTTGGGCCCCTTTGCGCATCTTGGCTGCAAAAAAGTGTCACTCATGTGGTATCACCGTACTCAGGAGAAGTAGGGCAATGTGTTTTGGGGTGTATTTTTACATATACCCATGCTGGGTGAGAGAAATATCTCTGTAAATTGACAACTTTGTATAAAAAAATTAAAAAAGTTGTCATTTACAGAGATATTTTTCACACACAGTATGGATATATGTAAAAATACACCCCAAAACACATTGCCCTACTTCTTCTGAGTACGCGATACCACATGTGTGAGACTTTTTTGCAGCCTAGGTGCGCAAAGGGGCCCAAATTCTAATGAGTACTTTTAGGATTTCACAGGGTATTTTTACGCATTTGGATTCCAAACTACTTCTCACGCTTTAGGGCCCCTAAAATGCAAGGGCAGTATAAATACCCCACAAGTGACCCCATTTTAGAAAGAATACACCCCAAGGTATTCTGTAAGGGGTATGGTGAGTTCATGTAAAATGTAATTTTTTGTCAAAGTTAGTGGAATATGAGACTTTGTAAGAAAAAAAAAAATATCTATTTCCGCTAACTTGTGACAAAAAATAAAAACTTCCATGAACTTACTATGCCCATCAGCGAATACCTTAGGGTGTCTACTTTCCAAAATGGGGTCATTTGTGGGGTGTTTCTACTGTCTGGGCATTGTAGAACCTCAGGAAACATGACAGGCGCTCAGAAAGTCAAAGTGCGTAAATTAATTTTATTGCACCATAGTTTGTAAACGCTATAACTTTTACCCAAACCAATAAATATACACTTATTGCTTTTTTTTAAATCAAAGACATGTAGAACAATAAATTTTGAGAAAAATGTATATAGAAATGTAAACAGAAACAACAGAAAGTAAAAATGTCATTTTTTTGCTAAAATTTCGGTCATTTTTGATTAATATCAAAAAAAGTAAAAATGTCAGCAGCAATGAAATACCACCAAATGAAAGCTCTATTAGTGAGAAGAAAAGGAGGTAAAATTCATTTGGGTAGCAAGTTGTATGACCGAGCAATAAACCGTGAAAGTAGTGTAGAATTGTAAAAAATGGTCTGGTCATTAAGGGAGTTTAAGCTAGGGGGGCTGAGGTGGTTAATAACCCCTTATAGCTGGTCATAGATCTGCTGAAGTTATGAAAAGGTGTTGGCCTCTACACAACTTCAGCGTGTCCACCGCCACTTCCTAGCTGTCTTACATTTAGACCATTTTCTATGCCTAAAACAGACAAAGAAAATGATAAATGAGACAGCCTGCTGACCTGTATGTCCCCTTCCCAGCCCACCTTTTTTTAGACATGGCGTGAGCAGAGAGAAGTCGCAGGTTGGGGTGCAAATAACCTTTGCGCTGCAATCTGAGCCAGAAATACACCTAAGGCGTATTGACCCCCAAAGTATATTACAAATATTATTTTTATCACATTGATAATAGATTGGTTTTCATAAGGTTTATGTGACGGTTTAGGAACGCTATAAATCAGTGCTATGACTCTGGCCCCAGAGGTCAATCCCCTACTGATCAGAAAGTGCTAGCTTATCCAAGCAAAATGCCATCACTTTATGTGATGGGGAGAACCCTTTAGATATAAGACCCAGTGACCTGACTGTTACCCTATGTCTAACTGTCTGGTGTATAGTTTGGACCTGGTACAAAGTTCTCGTAATGAGGACCTTCCTGGTGATACTGCAATCATGTGCGATGCATGACAGCGGCAAGGGGTCCTTTTAAGAGAATTAAATGTACTTGTTTTCGTGACGCCAGTTGTAGTGAAGCAACAAGGGTACAGGGCCCCTTTTAGTGATACTGTGGATGGTACCCAGGTGTAGGAATGCCAGTGTGGTGTAGGGCAACCTAAGTGTCCCTTAAGGTGTTGTGCACATGTGACGGTGCTCCTTTCTGGATACGCTGGACCCCAGGTGTCGTCCGAAGCAGAGCAAGGGGGTAGATGATGAAGGAGATGAAGAAATAAATTGAGTCCAGACCTTGTGATGAAGTTGATAACAGCTTTACTTGAATAAACGTTTCTCCAAACAGTTTCAGGCTTTGTCTTGGTTCCAGCAGGCTTTGGCATTAACGGTGGCAGGCAAACTCCTCTCTGCTACATCTGTTGCTCTCTGGCTCTGCTGTGCTGTGCTAACAGGATAGCTGTGGGCTGCAACTTCCTTCTTGTAGTCTGTCTCTAGGTTTGTCCAGGGAACTTTACTCCTGGCTTCCGAGGCTTCAAGCTGCGGTCTCATGTCCAGCAGAGCTGAAGGTGCTCTAGCTGGCCTGGCAATGCATGACCAACAGGGCCGTGCACCTGCTTCCTTCCCCTATCAGGGGGTAACTGTAACTCACTCCAAACTAAAGCTTCTCCCTCCCTGCAGCAAGTGGGGAAACACCCACCACACCACAGAGGGGGTTTAGACTGGAAAGGAAGGCTCCATTCTACATCCCTGTAGCTCTGCCATTTATGCTGCCACCTGCTGTTGAACACGGCACATTATATGTTAACATAAACAGATTCAAACACAGGAATGCACATTGTTTGGACCTGCAATAATTACATGTGATGACATGAGGTTAACCATAGGGGACAGTAGCAAGGTGCAGAAGTAGTAACAGCACTCTGGGGCGTTGCACGTGTACCAATAACTGGTGAGACACCAATAAGTGCCATATGGGTCACACTTAGAAATGTAAGCATTCTGCCATGTGGGGTAGATGGCCTGAACCATAACTATACCTTTCTTCTGAAAATCCGGCCTACCAGAGTTCTCCGGATCCGGCATTGCTGGATGTTACCAGAATGCCTGTTGGTCCCATTGACTATAAGGGGGTCTGGCAGAAATCCGGCTGCTACGCAAAAAGTTTGCTGGGATTCGGATGGAGAAAAAACACTTCACGCAACAGTCTTTGTAAGGGAGATTCCCGACATCCTATGCTGGAACAGCCTGCCGGAGAGCTGTGCGCCAATGTGAAAGTAGCCATATCCAGAGAAATTATTTTTATACAAAGGTTTTCGGCGGGATCACACCATTCTGTGCACCATCTCTCCGCCATAACATCTCCCCCTCTTGTTTGATTGACATTTCAGAGCTGGTAGTGATGATGGAGTGTAAGCCAGTTGCACTGAGTGGAGCGGTACACCACCAAAAGTGGCCTCATTGACCCAGTGCATGACCTCTTTTGTCAGTCGTGGCCTTAAAATCAAGGAATGTGACAACACCTCTCTTTACTTTGAGGTTTATTTTGGTTGGCTGCAGAACAAGACACTAACAAGACTTGGGTTCACCCTTCTCTTATTGTACTGTCTGAACCTGCAATATTCCCCGGGCAGGAAGCTCCAGCCATCAAACAGCCTTGCAACTGATACTTAAATGTGTGTGGAGCGGAGATGACTCCGCAGTAAACTTTAATGGATTCACTTCCCCCCTCCCGTCCCAGGCATCTCACAGTACATCTTATTCATTAGCTCTTCCAGATCTGCCATTTGGGACTTGCTTGAAAAAAAAATAAAGACTCTATAGAGGAGCGAGTGGCCTTCATTTCCTATGTTTGGGTGTGTGGGAATTGGATATCCTTTCAAAAAGTTTAGAGTGCGGTGTCCTTCAGGTTTAATTAAATAGAGCGGCATTCACATCCTGCCCAGCGTTGCGCTCGCTATAAACACACTTAATGGCTATCGAGCTTTTCATCTTTCCTTTGGGTTTTCAGAGTCAGATATAGTTTCACATCGGAGAAATAATAACTGTTGTTATTATTATTATATTATTATATTATATTATATATATATTATATATATATATTATATAATTATATATATTATATATTATATATTATTATTATTGTTATAGAAATAATACCTGTTAACATCGCATCGGCCTGTTGACGGGTGACGTCACTGCGCCGAGGCCGATGAGATGAAAAAAGGGGCCATTGAGAAAAGATGCATTTAGTGTCAGCGCCCACAAGGCTGGGAGCTCAGGAGAACATTTACAAGCTTGCTTCATTTCAGGCTATAATGACGGAAGTAAAAAAAATATATACTTTTAATAGAAGTTAGGTTGTACTTATTCTGCATTTTCATTAGAACACTACAGATGCAGTTTTACAAAAAGCCTTATTATTTTAGGATACTGTTTCCTTAACCTCTTCAGGACACATAACGTACCGGTACGGCATGTTGTCCTGGTACTTAAGGACACATGACGTACCGGTACGTCATGTATAGTTCCGATCACCGCCGCCCGGCGGGCGGTGTTCGGAACCCGGTGCCTGCTCAAATCATTGGGCAGGCACCTTGGCTAGATGCGTCGGGGGGTCCTGTGACCCCCCCCCCCATGTCGGCGATTGCACCGCCGCCTTGGGGGCTCATCATCATCGCTAGTTGATGAGGAGGACGCGGATGACAACAGGAAAGTGGGGTCATCCTCGTCCTCACTGGGACTCTCGGACTCGGAGGCAAGCTGGGCATATGCCTCCTAGGCCGAGAACATCCGGCGGGCCATAGGTCCGAAGTTGATCAGTGGTGGGGTGTGCTATGCGCTAAGAGTGGCCGGACGCTAAGAGTCCAGACATCCTACTTAGGGTGATGCAATAAAACTTTTTTTCACAGTAACTTTCCCTTTATTTTCCCTGTCTTGCCCAACCTTTCCCTAGACTTCCCCTAATTACCTGCTGATCAGATGGGGGGTGCTGGGGCACAGATCAGGGCCTGGAGGGCAAGGATGGGTGCTGAGGCACAGATGGGGTAATTCTGGCTCAGATCTGGCTCAGATCCACTGCATTTCCGGGTTATTTGGGTCTCTGAGGACCCGATAACCCGGAACAGGATGGTGATCGATGGTGTGATTTTACCCCACCAATCACCATCCTGCGATCCTGAGAGGTGACGGTGACATCACCTCTCAGGATCGCCTCTGATTAGGTAGGTGGGCGGGCCGGCGGGAGATTCAAATCATAGGAGCGCTCCTCTCCTCCTCCTTTTGTGTCCGGAGCCCGAGGAGAGAGGAGCGCTCCTATGATTTGAATCTCCCGCCGGCCCGCCCAGCTACCTAATCAGAGGCGATCCTGAGAGGTGATGTCACCGTCACCTCTCAGGATCGCAGGATGGTGATTGGTGGGGTAAAATCACACCATCGATCACCATCCTGTTCCGGGTTATCGGGTCCTCAGAGACCCAAATAACCCGGAAACGCAGAAAACCGCAGGTCTCATTGATCAACTTCGGACGGTTGATCAGCGGTTTTGAAATTTTTTTTTAACTTTTTTTTCACATTTTTTTCCCTTTTTTTAATTATCTTTTTTTTTTTTTTGTCTGTTAGGCTTAGGGTGAGTACCTGAACACCCATGCCCCACACACACGCACACCAAATAAAGATTTACACGCACGCACATACACACGCAGACGCACACTCCCCTATGGCCCGCCGGATGTTCTCGGCCGAGGAGGCATACGCCCAGCTTGCCTCCGAGTCCGAGAGTCCCAGTGAGGACGAGGATGACCCCACTTTCCTGTTGTCATCCGCGTCCTCCTCATCAACTAGTGATGATGATGAGCCCCCAAGGCGGCGGAGCAAGGGGACCACCATGTTAGGGACCCTGTGGCCCACCCTAATACGAGCAGCTCTGGGGCTTGTACTAGTTTTCACTGAATATGACTTCATCTGGTGGAGCAAATGAACCTGTACGCCCAACAGTTCGTTGCTCAACACCCGGGCTGCTTTTTGGCTAGGCCCGGTGGCTGGACGCCAGTCAGTGCAGCCGAGATGAGGACATTTTGGGGCCTCGTGCTGCATATGGGCCTAGTCAAGAAACCTAGTGTCAGGCATTACTGGAGTGGGGACGTCCTCTACAAGACCCCACTTTACAGTACGGCCATGACACGCTCCCGGTTTGAGGCCATTCGGAAATACCTGATTTATTCAGATAATGCAGCATGTCCCCCCCGAGGTGATCCTGCCTATGACCGTCTGTATAAGATACGGCCGGTCATCGATCACTTTGGGGCCAAATTTGTACAGGCCTATGTACCTGGAAGGGAGGTCGCGGTTGATGAGTCTCTCATTGCGTTCAAGGGGAGACTCATTTTCCGCCAGTATGTTCCGCGGGCGAGGTATGGTGTGAAGCTGTACAAACTTTGTGAGAGTACCTCAGGGTACACTTACAAGTTTCGTGTGTACGAGGGGCGAGATTCCCGTATTCAACCCCCAGAATGTCCCTCCACTCTGGGTGTTAGCGGGAAACTTGTGTGGGACCTTATGCACCCACTGCTAGATAAGGGTTA
This sequence comes from Bufo bufo, assembly GCF_905171765.1. Lineage (NCBI taxonomy): Eukaryota > Metazoa > Chordata > Amphibia > Anura > Bufonidae > Bufo > Bufo bufo. The sequence continues at coordinate 88,976,318 of NC_053390.1, forward strand.
CCACCTTTACGTGGATAACTTTTATACTAGTATCCCCTTGTTCCAGTCCCTCGCTACCAGATCCACGTCCGCTTGTGGGACTGTGCGGAAAAATCAACGCGGCCTCCCTGCCCACCCCCTCCAGGTACCTATCCCCAGGGGTGAGACCGATGCCCTCACCACTGGAAACCTGTTGCTGGTCAGATATAAGGACAATAGGGATGTCCTTGTACTATCCACAATTTATGGTAACAGCATCACCCCTGTCCCTGTGCGAGGTACCGCGGCAACGGTCCTCAAGCCCGATTGTATCGTCGACTACAATCGGTATATGGGAGGAGTTGATCTCTCTGATCAAGTCCTCAAGCCATATAATGCCATGCGCAAAACCTGGGCATGGTACAAAAAAGTTGCGGTCTACTTGGTGCAGGTTGCCATGTACAACTCTTTTGTGCTGTCCCGGAGCGCTGGCAACACAGGAACATTCCTTCAGTTCTATGAGGCAGTCCTCAAGGCCCTGATATTTTCGGACCGGGAAAGAGCAGGCCGGAGTACCTCGGGAACTGGAGGCGCCCAGATCGTCCCTGGCCAACACTTTCCACGTGTGGTCCCCCATACTGGAAAGAAGGGACGAACCCAAAAAAGGTGCAGAGTGTGTCACAGGAGGGGGATACGGAAGGACACCACTACTCAATGTGACACGTGCCCCGATCATCCGGGCCTCTGCATTATTGGTTGCTTCAGGGAGTACCACACTTTCATGGAGTACTAAATTTATATCCCAATGTAGCCACTGACAATCGGATAAAAAAACTATGGTTCTCAGACTTGAGACACCCAAAAAAATTGTAAAAACTAAAATAATAAAAAAAAAAGTATGCAAATGCAAAAAAATGACTCTTTTTTCGTATCAAAAAGGATAATATAGTCTAAAACCTAAATAATTGTAAAAAAAGTAGACTTATTAGGTATCGCCGCGTCCGTAAGAATCTCCTCTATAAAAATACCCCATGACCTAACCCCCCAGATTAACACGATCAAAAAAGAAAAACTTAAACGGTGCCAAAACAGCTATTTTTGGCACTTTTCCATTTCAATCCGTTTTTTCCGGTAACAAAGCAAGGGTTAAGAACAAAACAAAACTTAATATTTATTACCCTGATAGTGCAGTTTACAGAAACGCCACATTTGTGGTCGTAAACTGCTGTATCACTAAAAGGCAGGGCGCAAAAGATTTTGATGGCTTTTTTTATTGACACCATGTCCCTTTTGAAGCTCCCCTGATGCACCCCTAGAGTAAAAACTCCCTAAAAGTGACCCCATCTAAGAAACTACACCCCTCAAGGTATTCAAAACTGATTTTACAAACTTTATTAACCATTTAGGTGTTCCTCAACAGTTAATGGCAAATGGAGATGAAATTTGAGAATTTCAATTTTTGGTAACCTTGCCTCACAAAAATGTAATATAGAGCAACCAAAAAACATATGTACCCTAAAAATAGTCCCAACAAAACCACCACCTTATCTCGTAGTTTCCAAAATGGGGTCACTTTTAGGGAGTTTGTACTCCAGGGGTGCATCACGGGGGTTGAAACAGGACACGGTGTAAATAAACCGGTCCATAAAAATCAGCCCTCCAAAAACCACACGGCGCTCCTTTCCCTCTACGCCCCGCCGTGTGGCCGTACAGTAGTGTACGATCACATATGGGGTGTTTCTGTAAACGGCAGAGTCAGGGCAATAAAGATACAGTCTTGTTTGGCTGTTAACCCTTGCTTTGTTAGTGGAAAAAATGGGTTAAAATGGAAAATTTGGCAAAAAAATTAAATTCTCAAATTTCATCCCCATTTGCCAATAACTCTTGTGCAACACCTAAAGGGTTAACAAAGTTTGTAAAATCAGTTTTGAATACCTTGAGGGGTGTAGTTTCCCAGATGGGGTCACTTTTAGGGAGTTTCTACTCTAGGGGTGCATCAGGGGGGCTTCAAATGGGACATGGTGTAAATAATCCAGTCCAGCAAAATCTGCCTTCCAAAAACCATATGGCGCACCTTTCCCTCTACGCCCTACTGTGTGCCCGTACAGTAGTGTACGACCACATATGGGGTGTTTCTGTAAACGGCAGAGCCAGGGCAATAAAGATACAGTCTTGTTTGGCTGTTATCCCTTGCTTTGTTAGTGGAAAAAATGGGTTAAAATGGAAAATTTGCCAAAAAATTTAAATTCTGAAATTTTATCTCCATTTGCCATTAACTCTTGTGGAACACCTAAAGGGTTAACGACATTTGTAAAATCTGTTTTGAATACCTTGAGGGGTGTAGTTTCATTTTTGGGTGGTTTCTATTATGTAAGCCTCGCAAAGGGACTTCAGACCTGAACTGGTCCCTAAAAATTGGGTTTTTGCAAATTTCTGAAAAATTTCAAGATTTGCTTCTAAACTTCTAAGCCTTGTAACATCCCAAAAAAAAAATAATATCATTACCAAAATGATCCAAACATGAAGTAGACATATGGGGAATGTAAAGTAATAACTATTTTTGGAGGTATTACTATGTATTATAGAAGTAGAGAAATTGAAACTTGGAAATTTGCAATTATTTACAAATTTTTGCTAAATTTGGTATTTTTTTATAAAGAAAATATGAATTTTTTTTTACTTCATTTTACCAGTGTCATGAAGTACAATATGTGATGAAAAAACAATCTCAGAATGGCTTGCATAAGTCAAAGCATTTTAAAGTTATCACCACTTAAAGTGACACTGGTCAGATTTGCAAAAAATGGCCTGGTCCTTAAGGTGAAATAAGGCTGTGTCCCAAAGGGGTTAAAAGGGCACCTGTCAAGCAGGATCAACCTTATTAAACTAGGCGCACTGGCTGGTAAGGTTGATCCTGCTAATTAAAATGATACTTGTCTTGTGAAAATCGGCTGCAGCCTCCCCGAGAATTTTTTTTATTTTATTCTTTATGCAAAGGAGGTAATCAGTGCACCAAGGGGCAGGGCCTAGCTCCTCAATGCACTGAAGCCCTAATTTGCATAAATAATAAAAGTCTTTTTTTCTCTGGGAGGCCGGAACCGATTTTCACAAGACAGGTATCATTTTAATCAGCACGATCAACCTTACCAGGCAGTGTGCTTGATTTAATAGGATTGATGTGCTCTTTAAATATATATATATATATATATAGAGAACAAAAATCGGACTGCACTCCAAGCAACTCTTCAGAAAATGTGTTTATTCACCCATTTGGTGGCAAAAGCGACGTTTCGGCTCAAGCATGAGAAAGGCTCATGCTTGAGCCGAAACGTCGCTTTTGCCACCAAATGGGTGAATAAACACATTTTCTGAAGAGTTGCTTGGAGTGCAGTCCGATTTTTGTTCTCTATAAGTGGGTAAGCACCTTTTACCGTACTTGGACATTGCACCCGTCCCGTTTTTCCATACTTCCTAGGGTGGTGCTGCCAGTGGGTTTTTTTTTTCTTTCTATATATATATATATATATATATATATATATTATATACGCACTTAGATATGGGGGAGATTTATCAACCTGGTGTAAAGTAGAACGGGCTTAGTTGCCCATAGCCACCAATCAGATTCCTCCTTTGATTTATCACAGCTCCTTTGGAAAATGAAAGGTGGAATCTGATTGGTGGCTATGGGCAACTAAGCCAGTTCTACTTTACACCAGGTTGATAAATCCCCCACCCACAGTATATATGCACTGCTTTATTAGTTCTATATGGTGATGGTTGTTTGTAATTTGCATTTTATTGTGTTAAAATGTATAAATATAATAGAAGAAGGGGGCCCTACACATAAAATATATACACAGTGGACCTACCAACGTGTCCATTAATAGATCTCCCATCAGTCGGACCCCCACCAATCAGCAAGTCATTGCTTATCTTCGCATATAATAACAGTCTGGACATGCTGGGATTTGTAGTTTTCTCCTCTTTTACCCCTTTCATATATTGCCCTATAATTTCCAATAATAACAACCTTGTCCTGATGAGACTTGTAGTTCTGTTGTCACTATTATCATGTTCTGCAGCAGATGAGGTGTGTATTGTGAGGTTTTGCAGCAGCTGAAGTGTGTATTATAAGGTTTTGCAGCAGATGAGGTGTGTATTATGAGGTTCTGCAGCAGCTGAGGTGTGTATTATGAGGTTCTGCAGCAGATGAGGTGTGTATTATTTGATTTTGCAGCAGCTACGTGTCATTTAATGTGTTTGTATAAATGTATGTGTGTGCTGCAGAGCTGTATTAGTATAATGTGCATATTGCACTGCTGTGTGTGTGTAACATACGTACTGCAGGGCTGTGGGTGGGTGTATAATGTGCGTGCTGCACTGCTGTGTGTGCATTATATACTGTACGTACTGCAGAGCTGTGTGTGTGTATATAATGTGTGCACCGCACTGCTGTGTGTGTGTGTATATAATGTGTGCACCGCACCGCACTGCTGTGTGTGTGTGTGTGTGTGTGTATATAATGTGTGCACCGCACTGCTGTGTGTGTGTGTGTGTGTGTATTTCCATAGTGCCATGTTAATGGAGAGTAAAAAAATAAATACCTAAAAAAATAAGTAATCTGACAGAACAATGACTGCAGAGCAATGACAGGAGACACATTTACTTGGGTAGGTAGATTTGATGAGGTGACCAGTGACCACATGCGCCATTGCTGTTTGTTACAGTGGTCAGCAGAAGACACACTAAGCTGCCTAAACCATTAACCCCTTCTATGCTAGACCCCCACGTTACTGACGGTGACCTCTCCTCTTCATCAAGGGACCAGGGAAGGTTTAATAAGTAGAAAATTTATAATTTTTTAATTTTCTGTTGTCTAAACCAACATGTGTCTTATAGTCCAAAATACAGTATGCTTAACATAAAAACAATAGGCAATTTTCTGATGACACATTCCCGTTAAGGTGGAATGATATGGACAGCAATACTGAGGAGCTTCAGGTCAGTAAACTCCCTGTACACACCATGGACGCTCTTAGAAATCCTAGTTATGTACTATAAATGTAATCATATGACTGTATATACACCTTTTCCAATAAACCTTCAGAGACACATGTCTTAACGATGAAGACATGGTAAGAAATATCACTTTCATTCCTCACAGACTTTCATCACAAGATCAATGACATCTCATGGATGGAATTACTCTTCTTTATAATGATATTTGCCAATGTAATGAAGGGACTTTCCTTGTTTTTTTTTTTTTACTGCTATTAATCTACAGTTAGGAATGCAGTAAGATATATTCTGAATAGCTGTTAGATGCGTTGCTGGACCCCAGGGGTTATAGGGCTACATGTGTGTGTGTGTGTGTGGGGTTGTCGAACTCACTTACAGAAGGTTCCTTCCCTTATGTTCTGCTTTAACTCCAATCTTACATTACTGTAAAATTACCAATTACTACAACATACTGGTCAGGTAAGTACAGTGTTGGTCGGGTGACTGAACAGCTAAAACCAATGACTTACCGTAACATCTTCTCTGATTGTAGTTGTTCACTTTCCTCATACTTTCCATTTGGCCCAGACTGACATGATGGCTACTTCCAGCTGTGATGGACCTCTACAGAGCCAGCCGCAGACTGGACCCAGGTCAGCCACAATTTGTCTTATGCCAGCCTCAATGCTTAATGATATCAACAGATTGCCTCTGTGACAGCCACAATGCCACTACAACAGCCATAATTCCCCACAACTACCACAATGCCCCAAGAGAGCTACAATTCACTACAACTACCACAATGCCCCATGAGAGCTACAATTTCCTACAACTACCACAATGCTCCCATGAGAACCACAATTCCCCACAACTACTACAATGCCCAATGAGAGCCACAGTTCCTCACAACTACCACAAGGCCCCCACAAAAGCCACAATTCCCCACAACTACCACAATGCTCCCATGAGAGGTACAATTCCCCACAACTACCACAATGCTCCCATGAGAGCTACAATTCCCCACAACTACCACAATGCTCCATGAGAGATGCAATTCCCCACAACTACCACAATGCCCCATGAGAGATGCAATTCCACACAACTACCCCAATGCCCCATGAGAATCACAATTCCCCACAACTACCACAATGCTCCATGAGAGCCACAGTTTCCCACAACTGGAACAATGCCCCCATGAGAGCCACAATTCCCCACAACTACCACAATGCCCCATGAGAGCCACAAATCCCCACAACTACCACAATGCCCCCACGACAGTCATAATTTCCCTTCAAAAGCCACAATGCCCCCTATGCCAGCCACAATGCCCTAATGCAAGAAACTATGCCCCCATGACCGCTACAATGCCCCACGACAACCACAATTTCTCTACAAAAGCCACAATGCCCCATGATGGTCACAGTTCCACGTGACAACCATGGCTTATTTTCTTTGAGAACAAAAGGAGAGGGCATGTTGACATCCAACTATCCTATCCTTACACCAAAATCTGCCAGGGGATGGACAGCCCCCATAGATATTAATCGGTCAGCTAGTTCGGCTGAAATTGGGTCATTTGACCAACATTAATCTAATGTGCATGGCCATCTTCAGGAAGGTAAATATTCTTACCAATGTTTCAGTTGGTAAAATCGGGGCATCTAGGACTGGCCTTGATAACATCCAGGCACAGCCAGGGATCGCCAACTTACGGGTGGGGTTTACATTACATTAGCCACATCCATTTTCTGCCCAGCACAGCCCAAATTTGCCAGGACTATCTCAGAAAATCAGGGACTGTCCCAACATATTCGGGACAGTTGACAGCAGTGGGTAATCAGCAGATGAAGACAGAGAAACTGTGACATCAACTGGTGGGTATAAACCTATTTATTACCAGTGATGTACTGGTAGTATCATGTGTATATTAGGGTGGGGAGGGGGAATTGAACTGAACTTTACCTGGGCCTATGAGCTTCTAGCTATACATACCTTCAGAAAAATACTAATACTGAGGAAAAATACTCTGCATGCCAGACTCAGTAATGTAAAGTATGTTATTTCATATTCGATTACAAATTTGTACTTGGATATTTCTGACACATGAAAAGGTCACATTATTAAACGTATAAAGGAAACTAATGAATTTTTGTAACTTTACTGTATTGTGTGATTATTGTGGTATGTACCCCCACCCTTACAGAATATTCTATAAATGTGCAAATAAAGTGGTTTTCCGAGGCTTTAATACTGATGACTAGGGGTGAGCGAACTTGTGTTTTCAAGTTCAGGGTACAAGGTTCGGGTTCGGGTTATCTAAGAATTCCGTTTTGGATTCCGCTACCACGGACCATAATGGAATTCTTAGATAACCCGAAGCTTGTACGCCAAACCTGAAAACACAAGTTCACTCATCCCTACTGATGACCTATCCTCAGGGGATCACTCCTTCCCATACTGTGGAGGAGATCGCTGCATGTAATACTGCAGTCTTCTCCACTGACAAGCAGGCGATTGCCGGGAAGCTACTCTAGGCTTTAGGGAGTCTTGTAGGCCCTGGGAAAAATGAAATGCAAATAGGCTGTTATCTGGAAGGATAAAAGTTGGCCACCTATTGAATGGCTACTAGTGTTGAGGGAATTTGTGTTTTCAAGTTCGGCGTACAAGGTTCGGGTGCAAGAATCTAAGAATTCAGTTATGGATTCTGCTACTACGGACGGTAGCGGAACCATAACGGAATTCTTAGATAACCCGAACCTTGTACGCCGAACTTGAAGCCACTAATTAGCTCATCCCTTATGGTTACCCTATGAGTCAATGTCTGGCCGTTTAGACAGGCCATGGAACAATGGCTTGGAATAACCAAACTGTACTTCTGGGTGAGAAAAGTAATAAAATTGTTTGCTGAACAAAAACTAGCAGTGACTATCGAGCAGAGCGCCAACACTTCATAGGGTGTAAAAAAACAACAAAAAAGATGAAATGTTGGAGGGTACAATTGTTAAATGGGTTGTCCTATAAGGATATATGAACATCACAGACACTTGGGAAACCCCCTACAAGCCCAAGCAGAGAACCCGTGTCAGATCAGGTTGTCCCAACTCTCCCCCAGGGGCAGTCCTATTATTTTCTGGGAAATAAACCACTGTCAGTGGTGTCTGGCAGTAACTTTCTACCCTCTCCTATGCCGAGTATGCATGTGTACACGGGAATCGAGAGAGATAGCTGCCAGTTGTCTCACGTGTATGGCTGGAAACAGTTAGAAAAAAACCTATGACCATTCCCTTGAAGAATTATATGGGTATGTGGAGATTTTGGCTGCCTGTTTTATGGTATAAATTGTATGGCATAATTTATAGGTTATACAGAGTGGGCCACGGAAAAGTAGCATGACAAGTGGATTGTTTTCTTTTTTTTATTACCCACAAGTCACTGGGGCTGAAAGTGGTCCCCATTCACGTCTCTGCATCTTTGGTTGATTATGTTTCTGATACGGCTTGTGATGTTCTCCTTGAGTTTATCCAGGGGATGTGGATTGTTAGCGTACACTTTCTGTTTTACATTTACCCACAGATAAAAATTGCACGTGGACAAGTCTGGGGAACGTGATGGCCATAACCCCTCGCTCACAGTTCGCTCCTCCTTAAACAGTTCATGAACCCGTGCCAGTGAGTTCTGCAGCATGTCGCCCCATCTTGTTGGAAAAAGCAGGACGGTTTTTCATCTGGTGTTAGTTGGTTGTAAAACTGTTCAGAGATGTGCAGGTAAATTGCGGTATTCACAGTCGATTTGAAGAAAACTGTGCCCACTATTCGTGCTCCAGACACTCAGCACCAAATGTCTATTTCTGGTCATGAAGTGGTGTTTCGTGAGTCCAATGGGGATTTTCTGTGGCCCAGTACCTCGTATTCTGGGAATTTACGTTTGTCTGTCAGCAATAATCGTCAGCACCAAGTCCAGTAATTTACAGTATGCCTTTAGCTTTGTCAGACTCTTTCCGTTCCTGCACACACGTTATTCGGTATGGTTTCAGGTTCAGAGATATCAGCCCTCGCTGACATGTCGTTCCTGATACACCATCTTGCTGAGACAGTCTTCAAGTTGATTTTTGGGGGCTACTTGCAATCCGCTGTTGAATATCATGCACAAGTTCAGCCGTCCTGATCGATGGAGGCCTCAGTTTCTTCATGTTTGAGCCAGTTTGATGCCATTTCAGAACCAGACTCTGAACACAACGTTTAGCTAGTGGTTTTGTTCCTGAAAATTTGTCGGCAAAGGTCTCTGGCGATCTGCTTCCACAATCACTATTCGCTGTTCCGCGGAGAACACCATCTTTCTGACACTATAGGCTACTTTTATCAAACTGATAGCTGAGCTCTGATTGGTTGCTATGGACAACTGAGTCTGATTTACTATTAGGCAAATTGATTTAGAGATATAATTTACAAAAATATAACATATATACAGTGTGTGTGTGTGTGTGTATATATATATATATTATGCCCTATCATTGCAATACACAATATATATTCTCTGTAAATTGTGTGATAAAGACCAGTAAGTGAAAGTAAGCATTTTAATTGTCTGTCACATGTTGCACTTCCGAATTCTCCTGAATGAGACACATTCCAGATTCCTGTTAGTCCGCATAGTTTGTTCTCTATGGCCTGAGCATGTGGTCTCTGCAGCTGAATTCTCTCCAGGCCTTTGGATTAAATAGATAATACAGCTTATACAGCGCGCCGAAAATGAGTGAAAGCGGAAGTGGCAGTGATTAGCAATAAATGCTTTATAATACAAGGAGGAATATTCTACCCATCTGCACACTGCCATCATTTACCCTAGACACAAAGGGGGGGGGGGGGGATTTATCATGAGGGGAATATTTGAAGTCGATTTTGCTTGAGTCTGCCTGTGTTGGAGCACTTTACGTCAAATTTATCAAATCTCGCACGTTAAGTGTTAGCTTTGGCACATACTTAAACAATGCTTTTGCTTAGAAATGCTACTTCAGTTTTTGATATTTTTTTCACACCATTTCCCACTGAAGTGAGTTTGCATTTTTTTTTTCAACTTTTTTAAAAAGTCCCAGTGATAAATCTGTAGTAAAACTCATTAACGTAACCCGCTTTACCCAGAGGTGCACCTAGCCTTTCTGCTGCCTGAGACAAAAACTGAAACACCCCCCCCCCCCCCTCCCAATGACAATTTTTTAACCTAACTCCTTCCCTTCAGCCCATGGCACTTCGGCTTCCCCCTTTTGCCCCTACCTGGTGCTGCCTGAGGCGATCGCCTCACCTGACCTCATTGTGGTGCACCCCTGGCTTTATCACATACTTTTCAGAAGAGGAGTGAGTGATGCAAAAAGTTGTGAACACAAAAAGTCGCAAAGGCCCTATGTTGGGACTTTTTGAAGCCAGAATTTGGTTCCTTGATTTTTATATTTACCCCCTTAGTTATAAAATAAGAACACACCAGCAGTTTTATATAGTTAATATTAACCCCATTCCAGCTATTGTAAATAAGTTTTTACTCGCAGTATACTTTCTTCACCTCCGTTCATCCTTCCTCCCTGAATTACGTCATGGCGATGTGACTAGCTCTCTGATCCATGTGTTCTACTGCGTGCATGACCTCAGGATCTTCAGAGTATCCCCTGCTCCTCTGATACTCCAGACCCTCCCCTGAGCTCTGTCTTTCTATTTCATCTGGTCACCTGTGCTCACAGTGACAATTCTCAGCGCAACGGGGAGAATTAATGCTGGCGTTGCCAATTCCACTTTGGCCACAAGGATGAAGAAGAGGTAAAGTTGGCGCCGCAACAAGTGCTGCATGAAACATCACAGTGCTATATCATGGGATTTTTTGCATTGTAGCTGACGTAGGAATGGGGCTTTAATCTGATCATGCATGCATGTTGGCGTATGGTCCTGGGCTTCAAGCCCATCTCCTTGTAAATGTGCTAACAGAACCTGTTCATGCCTTGCATTTCCAGTAGACATAGCTATGCTGCTGCCTTCCAATGTGTAAGGACCCAGAGTGGCATTACCACTTCTTCACCCCACTACTGTCTCTAATGGGCTAATATAATGTCATCTTGTGTATTTATTTCAGGTCCACTACCCTGTGCATTCCTATTTCTAATGTAACTGTTATGTTTAAATGTAATGTGCCTGGTTTACCAGCAGGTGGCAGCAAATATGGCAGAGCTATCCTAGATAGAGTGTAACCTTCCATTCCATTCTAACCGCCCTAGTCCTGCAGGAAGGGTGAGGATCAGTTTTTGTTAGTCTAGCTTACCCCCTGCTAGGGGAAGAAGGGTGTGCTGGGACGTCTCTGCTGGACATGCCCAGGCCAAGCCAAGCCAGCCAGAGCACCGTCAGCTCTGCTGGATGTGGAGGCCACAGCTTAAAGCCTCAGGAGCCAGGAGGAGAGTTCCATGGCATAATTAAGAGACAGACTACAAAGAGAGAAGTTGCAGCATAAAGAAGAAGCTAAGTTATACAGGAAGCCTGTCAGCAACGCAGAGCCAGAGAGCAACAGATGTAGCAGTGTTGAGTTTGCCTGCCAGAGTTTTAATGCCAAAGTCTGCTGGGCACCGTTAATAGTATTTTAGATCCTCATTACGTCACTAATAAGTGGAACTTAAGGACGCTAAAAATAAAAACAAAAAAACTTTATTCTAATATAACAAAGTAACTGCCTAACACATGCTAATCAAGTTTGCTGTAACTAGCTGACGCCTGGCTATGGCTCAACGCGTATCTGGTTTATAGCAAAACCTCATCAAGAGCCCTCTCTCATTTATACAGCTAGAATCTAGAATCTAGCTGTATAAATGAGAGAGGGCTTCTGATGAGGTTTTGCTATAAACCAGAAACGCGTTGAGCCAGAGCCAGGCGTCAGCTATTTACAGCAAACTTGATTAGCATGCGTTAGGCAGTTACTTTGTTTCATTGAAGTAAACAGTGAGGGATACATAGGGTTATATTAGAGAACCCAGTGTTTGCAACACAGGTAATGGTGATTAGCTAAGCTATACTGAAGATTGGAGCAGTGGCAAGGAATGAAAGAATAGTAACCCCCTACCGAGACCCTCATACTCATTAACATAAGGACAATATCTGGTGGCAAAGTGCTGCTGTTGCCCAGATAGGCTATCTAGGTTTAATCTGGTGCTGTCCTTGTGTACCGTTTATATCATGTTAATAGGATTTATTGGAATGTGTTCTACCCAGTTTTTTAAGTAAATATTAGAATAAAGTTTTTTTTTGTTTTTTTTTTAGCGTCCTTATACCTTGTAAGTTCCAAAACCTGCTGGGACCGAGACTAAGTTGGAAGATTGTGTCTGATGAAAGTTTATCAAAGTAAAGCTGCTATTCAACTTCATCACAAGGTCTGGACTTAATTATTTCTTCAAATTCCTCAACTATTCCCCCCTATTTGTCTGCTTCGGAGCCAACGCCTGGGGTCCAGCCGTATCCAGGTAGGAGCACCGTGACACTCACTTACACTAGAAGGGACATTTTAGGCCACCCTATACCACTTTGCCATTCCTACACCTGGGTACCAACCCTCTAAGAGGGTGCCAGGGGTTGGCCCGTTGCAAATGGACCTCGAGATTGTGTGACCCACATTAGTTCTGACTGGTGACAGGACAGGAAACGGTTTTCCCCGTAACTGGGACTGGAAAATCACAGCTCTATACACTGTCTAGTGGCCCTTCTCGGGTACTGCAGCTCAGGTCCCATTGAAGTAAGCTGCAGTACCTAAGAATGGCCACTACATAGTGAATGGAGTTGTGGTGCTCTGTCCCCATTTATTGTTTACTTCCTTGAACCATGATGGCAGAGTAACAGCTGGTGGTCGGGTGTCAGATTGATGATCTATTCTATGGATGGATAATCAATGTCTATAACCTGGAAAGAGGTCGTCTCACCACAGATAACCCTTTTTATGTATGAGTTGCTCTGATAATCAGCTGATTAGGGTGGGTCGAGTTCCTGAGAAAGCAGTTGATATTGGCGGGCAAAGACATTCCCCATGCGGCTCCCACTATAGGATGGGGCCCTGAACTGAAAGAGTGCAGTCCGCGAATGCGCAGTGTCCTCTCTATTCACTGCTATGGGACTTATGTAAATACCCCGAGCTTGGCTATTTTCAAAAGTCCTATAGCAGTGAATGGAAAGCAAACCGTGCAAGCACTACCACCCTCCTGTAATGAATACCACGCCTCGTGCCCGCTTGGCGTCACCTACGTCGAGCTCACGAGACGCAGTTTGGTCACTTGTTACCAAAGCGGGACGTTACACCCTCCAGAGGAGCAGGTAAGGTCAGCTTCTTACAGTTTACACAGACACCTCCTGTCCACGCGGGCACAGAGAGTCAACAAGCTGAGAGAGCCTTTTCACTGCCGCAGTGAAAACAGCACCGTCTCAGCCCGGGTATCTGCCACCAGCTTCTCGTTTGATATAAACCCGGTCCACTAACGGGATTATATAGGGTGAGAAACCAACTCGCGGTAGCTTATAACTAGGCCGAAACACGGACGTGGGGAATCGTGATCGAGATACAAGATAGCACAAGATTAAATTATATATTTAATCGCCTTAAGGGCACACTAGATATAACACAATATACAGTCGTGGCCAAAAGTTTTGAGAATTACATAAATATTGGAAATTGGAAAAGTTGCTGCTTAAGTTTTTATAATAGCAATTTGCATATACTCCAGAATGTTATGAAGAGTGATCAGACGAATTGCATAGTCCTTCTTTGCCATGAAAATGAACTTAATCCCCAAAAAAACTTTCCACTGCATTTCATTGCTGTCATTAAAGGACCTGCTGAGATCATTTCAGTAATCGTCTTGTTAACTCAGGTGAGAATGTTGACGAGCACAAGGCTGGAGATCATTATGTCAGGCTGATTGAGTTAAAATGGCAAACTTGACATGTTAAAAGGAGGGTGATGCTTGAAATCATTGTTCTTCAATTGTTAACCATGGTGACCTGCAAAGAAACGTGTGCAGCCATCATTGTGTTGCATAAAAATGGCTTCACAGGCAAGGATATTGTGGCTACTAAGATTGCACCTCAATCAACAATTTATAGGATCATCAAGAACTTCAAGGAAAGAGGTTCAATTCTTGTTAAGAAGGCTTCAGTCCAAGAAAGTCCAGCAAGTGCCAGGATCGTCTCCTAAAGAGGATTCAGCTGCGGGATTGGAGTGCCACCAGTGCAGAGCTTGCTCAGGAATGGCAGCAGGCAGGTGTGAGCGCATCTGCACGCACAGTGAGGCAAAGACTTTTGGAAGATGGCCTGTTGTCAAGAAGGGCAGCAAAGAAGCCACTTCTCTCCAAAAAAAACATCAGGGACAGATTGATCTTCTGCAGAAAGTATGGTGAATGGACTGCTGAGGACTGGGGCAAAGTCATATTCTCCGATGAAGCCTCTTTCTGATTGTTTGGGGCATCTGGAAAAAGGCTTGTCCGGAGAAGAAAAGGTGAGCGCTACCATCAGTCCTGTGTCATGCCAACAGTAAAGCATCCTGAGACCATTCATGTGTGGGGTTGCTTCTCATCCAAGGGAGTGGGCTCACTCACAATTTTGCCCAAAAACACAGCCATGAATAAAGAATGGTACCAAAACACCCTCCAACAGCAACTTCTTCCAACAATCCAACAACAGTTTGGTGAAGAACAATGCATTTTCCAGCACGATGGAGCAGAGTGGCATAAGGCAAAAGTGATAACTAAGTGGCTCGGGGACCAAAACGTTGACATTTTGGGTCCATGGCCTGGAAACTCCCCAGATCTTAATCCCATTGAGAACTTGTGGTCAATCCTCAAGAGGCGGGTGGAAAAACGAAAACCCACTAATTCTGACAAACTCCAAGAAGTGATTATGAAAGAATGGGTTGCTATCAGTCAGGAATTGGCCCAGAAGTTGATTGAGAGCATGCCCAGTCGAATTGCAGAGGTCCTGAAAAAGAAGGGCCAACACTGCAAATACTGACTCTTTGCATAAATGTCATGTAATTGTCGATAAAAGCCTTTGAAACGTATGAAGTGCGTGTAATTATATTTCACTACATCACAGAAAAAACTGAAACAAAGGTCTAAAAGCAGTTTAGCAGCAAACTTTGTGAAAACTAATATTTGTGTCATTCTCAAAACTTTTGGCCACGACTGTACATAGAGAATATATACAGTGGTCTGAGGTTACAGATACAGGTGATATAGGTACAACAGGTATATGAGTCCTTTGGGTAGTGATGAGTTCTTAGCTGTATTCACGTCTGTATTCACATCGGAGGCAGTGATGTCAGCCGGTTGCAGGTCCACCCAAACACATTGCACGATGTGACCCCCTTTCAGAGAAAGACACCGCCCGCTGGCTTACATGGACTTATGACCTGTAGCTGGCCGCTCCCCTCCCCGCCTAGGGGTAGGGTCCCGTCCTCCTTCTCTGGTGCTGGCAGCAAATGACCCATAAAACCCCTTGGGCTCAAAGCCCCAGACCAGAATGTCGCAGGAAGATGGTTCCAGGCCCAATTGATCCGCCTTGGTTACGGCTACAACTAGAGTCCAAACATGGTACCGTCATTTGGTTTCTGTGAGGAGATATGTATATCTCCCCTCCCGGGCATCCTAGCCTTAAGCCAGGACTACGCCCATCTGCACCCTCTCTGTTGGTGAATGGCAAAGTGATACGGCTGGACACCAGGCTCCTGCGTACCCACCTCCTATTCGTTCCTGACCCATGGAGTCACCCAGACTGAGCCTGACCCTGAGGCCACAATTGCTCGCATCAGTCGGTACTATAAACGGCCACGTGAAGTCGGCTGCTTGTAGTACCGGGAAGCTGGAAAGGGCATCCTTCAGCGCCTGGAAGGCCGTCTCGCAGTCGTTTGTCCAATCGACTGTGGAGGGCAGCTTCTTCCTGATGCGGTCCGTCAGGGGTCTCACCAGGCTACTATAGTGGGGTACAAACTCCCTATAGTACCCGGCGGTGCCAAGGAAGGACATCACCTGGTGCTTGTCCCAGAGGGTGAGCCAGGATGAGCTGGCATCCACTCCCCCAGGTTCCGGTTCCGAAGCTTCCCTGCCTGCCCAGGGCCCCTCGCTTAGGCCCAGCTGGCACTTTCCTGGTGTAAGGGTCAAGCCTGCCTGGCAGATCTGCCCGAGCTTCTGCGCCAGATGCTCTCGGGGATCCTCCCATGTAGGACCGAAGACGGCAATGACCTCCAGGTACACGGCCACGTACCCTTCAAGTCCCTCAAGCAGCTTGACCATCCGCTTAGAAGTGGCAGGGACATACTCCATGCCCAACGGCATTTCGGCGGACGTCGTCCTTCCGGGCGTATTGGTGAACAGTTCCCGGAAGGGGCGGCATTCTGGGAGGGCACCTGCCTCCCGCTCATGATGCGCCTGCATCAGGTTCACGGGGAAGGCCTTTTGCCTTCACCAGGCATGGTACAGGGTGATCAGGTACATCCTGCCATTGAGCCGCTGGTGCGGGAGGTACGGGCCTTCCCAGGCCGCCTGAAGCTTGTCCTGAGGTATCCACGCTTGCTGACCCACGTGGTGGATCCTCTCACAAGCTTCCTGGTTGTACCTCCGCTTCTGGTCGGTCTGGGCCTGCCCCATACGGTCATGCACCAACCGAGACAAGGCCTGCGCCTGTTCCTGGAAGCGCACGACACACTCGATGACCGATGCCCCAGAGGTGGCTACATCTCCCGTCCAGGCCTCTGTCTTTGCAGCCTCTGGGTATCTGGTCACCGGAATCTCATGCGCAACCCACAGAAATTCCACCCTAAACGGATAGGGTACCACAAAATGTCGGTCCTTAGGCCACGCCTTTGAGCCCTGTTGGACCGTTTCCTGGCACAACCATCCTTGGTCCCAGACTGCCCTCTGGAGGTCTGAATCCAAGGGAGGCAGTGCCACCTGCTCTGTGAGAGCTTTCAAGCTGGCGCTAGCCCCTAGCGCCACCTGGAACCCCTGGTGGGATGTGGTCAGAATAGATGAGACTGCCACTTCCCCTATCAGTTCTACTAACTGCCGATTCCTAGGCCACTCCTCCGGTGAGCCCTGCTGGACCGTGACCTGGCACTGCCGTCCTTGGTACCAGACCACCCGCTCGAGGTGTGAGTCAGAGGTAGGCAGTGCCGCTTGCTCCCTCAGAGCGTTCAGGCTGGCGTCAGCCACTAACGCCACCTGAAACCCCTGACCAGACATGGCCAAAATAGACGAGACTGCCACGTCCTCTGTCAGGTCCCCGGGACCTGTCTCCTGGCCTCCATCTGACTCGGCAGCCACTTAGTCAGAAGGGGGAAAGCCATCAGACCCCTGAGGGGCCCCTAGGGCCCCAGCACTCCCACTGCGCATGACAGCAGCTATGGTTGTTGCCACCGCTGGTAGTGCCTGCTTCCCCTTGGCTTCCGACCAAGTCGCCAGTCCAGACGGACTAACCTGACCCTCTGACATCCTGGTTGTGAAGGAATCCTGCACTGAGGCTTTACCTGGGAGCCCTATCTCTCCTGGGACAGCCCTGACCTCATTTGCATCCTCCTCCCCCGCAGCTGTCTGCCCGCTGCTTGTCCCCTCAGTACGCCACACCTGAGGACAACAGGTCCCAGCATGCTCGCTGGCCACACCCTGGGGCCTCAGCACAGCTGGCGTGAATAACCCCCTCCCCCTTGAGGGGAGAGGCACACATTACATCCCCCACCCCCACATCCCTATCAACAGGCATGTTATGAACATTCACAATATCATCAGTGGTGGACATTACATCACATTCTGGGAAATCGGACCTCGGGGTGTCAGCGGCCACGTACTTAGACACAAGCCGCCCCAGGTCTGTCCCCAGCAAAACACTGGCGGGGATATTTGCGGATACCCCCACTTCCCTTACTCTTTGACCGGTGCCCAAGTCCAAATAGACCTTGGCGACGGGCAGCGCCTGTTCTACTCCTCCAATCCCGGAGACAGTAAGGGATCTTCCGGGCAGTAAATCATGCAGTGCCACCAGTTCATGCCATACCAGAGTCTTCTCAGCACCAATCTCTCTAATTCCCATGGCCACGGCCTGGCCCACGGTGGCCGGTTGCAAATTGTCAAAGAACCTCCCACCACCCCCACCCACACACAACACAGTGGACGGTTTCCGGGTCGGCGACTGTGACGGGTCCCTCCGGGGCAGGGGTAGCAGGTGCAACGTGCATCTTACCCCCTCTCCAGCCGACAGATTTCCGGGCCTCTAAAGTCCTGTTGTTGGTGTATTCATCGGCCAGGGCTGCTGTTGCGGAGGCCCCCTTTGGCTTCCGGTCGCGGAGGTACTGCTGTAGGTCCTCCGGGCAATTCCACAAAAATTGCTCTGTGGCGATGAGCTCCTTCAGCTGCTGGACGGTGAGCTCCAATCCTGTGGTCCATTGGTCGACTGCTCTCAGCAAGGCCCACATGTGATCGGCCCAGCTCTGGGTAGAACCCTGCTGCAAATTCCTGAGCTTTTTCCAGTACGACTCAGGGGTTAAGTTATACTGCCTGACCAGAGCCTGTTGGATGTCCTCATAGCTCAGGATGGTCTCGCTGGGCAGGTACCTGAAGATTTCAAGGGCTTTTCCCCTGAGCCGTGGCGTGAGGAATATGACCCACTGGTCCTCTAGCAGCTGGTAATGATGGCAGGCCGTCTCAAATGCCAACAAAAAGGTGTCCAGGTCTCCATCTTTGTCCAGTAGGGGAAAGTCCTCTGCCCGCAGTTTGGGAATCCGGACCTCTGGAGACTCACATCGGGCTGGAGAGGGCTGCTAGAGTTGGAGCTTCAGCTGGAGCATTTGTAGCTGGTGCTCACTCTTTGCATGCTCACGACGTTCTGCAGCTGCTGCTTGCTCCCGACGTTCTCGCTCTGCAGCTTCTGCTTGCTTGCGACGCTCTGCAGCCACCAGGAGGAGCTCAGAGGCTGCCTGGTCTCCAGCCTGGAGATGGTCCAGGGCAGCCTGTAGGAGAGCGGCCAAGCCGGCTTGGCTGGAGGGATGGGCAGGTGGAGTGAAGCCCACCGCGGACCTCACCTCCGGCAACTGGCTCCTTGGGGAGCTTTGGCTGTGCTCCCCCTCGCTTTCCACCTCCTCTGGGCCCATTGTCTGTACTGCATCCTCCCCACCACCATTCAAAGCATCTGCCATCTCCTTAGCTTTGCTCCGTGTGTAACTGGCCATCATTGCCATGGATGGTCACTGACACAGACTGCCACCTGATGCACACACACCTTATTGTATTTGCACTCAGACTGTCTAGTGTTGAGCTGATCTTAAGACTCCAGCGGCAAAAGTTACTGCTGGTTGTCTTTAGTGTCTGGGAGTATGGGTCTCACACTCACTAGTATATCGATCCCACTTTGCTGCCACCAATATGTGACGAATACCATGCCTCGTGCCCGCTTGACGTCACCTACGTGGAGCTCACGAGACGCAGTATGGTCACTTGTTACCAAAGCGGGACGTTACGTCCTCCAGAGGAGCAGGTAAGGTCAGCTTCTTACAGTTTACACAGACACCTCCTGTCCACGTGGGCACAGAGAGGCAACAAGCTAAGAGAGCCTTTTCACTGCTGCAGTGAAAACAGCGCAGTCTCAGCCCGGGTATTTGCCACCAGCTTCTCGTTTGATATAAACCTGGTCCGCTAACGGGATATATAGGGTGAGAAACTAACCCGCGGTAGTTTATAACTAGGCCGAAACACGGACGTGGGGATTCGTGATGGAGATACAAGATAGCACAAGATTAAACTGTATATTTAATCGCCTTAAGGGCACACTAGATATAACACAATATACACAGAGAATATATACAGTGGTCTGAGGTTAGGGATACAGGTGATATAGGTACCACAGGGTCAAGCAGAGCAATAAGTCAGTTTACCAGAAATATGAGGCATTTGGGTAGTGATGAGTTCTTAGCTGTATTCACATCGGAGGCAGTGATGTCAGCCGGTTGCAGGTCCACCCAAACACATTGCACGATGTAACCCACTTTTAAGAGAAAGACAGCGCCCGCTGGATTGCATGGGCTTATGACCTGTAGCTGGCCGCTCCCCTCCCCGCCTAGGGGTAGGGTCCCCTCCTCCTTCTCTGGTGCTGGCAGCAAATGACCCATAAAACCCCTTAGGTCTTAAAGCCCCGGACCAGAATGTCGCAGGAAGATGATTCCAGGCCCAATTGATCCGCCTGGGTTACAGCTACAACTAGAGTCCAAGCATGGTACCGTCATTTGGTTTCTGTGGGGAGATATGTATATCTCCCCTCCCGGGCATCCTAGCCTTAAGCCAGGACTACGTGGACATTTGGCTTTGCCCCAGGATCGCAAAAAGATCACTGAATTATGCCGGGGATCAACGGACGATTCATAATTCCTTATGAAATGTAGGTGGCAACATGTCTGGGAGGTATCATTGATCCTGGCAAGGGCTGATACCTCCTGCTGTGGGTTTTCCTGCAGGATCCGTGCTGTCTGACTGGAGGTGTGAAATGTAAACAAATGTGGCCTGCTAGGAGTTTTCTGCTATCTGGCTGCGGCTGTGAAGCTTGATTTCCTCTGCCATCTTTCAGCAAATGTTGGGTGTGAGGACATGGCTGACAGTAAATATTAATCCATATTCCTCACACCTCCATTCACCACTATGGGAGTCCCATAGCAGTAAATATAGAGGATGCTTCACATTCGCAGTGTGCTCTCTTTCACATCGGGGGTCCATTTAGGAGATAGGAGCAGGTACCTGAGTCCTGTTTCCCACCAAGGGAGGGGTTGCAGGAAGCTGTAGGGAGTTGAGATTTGGAAGGAGAAAGTGAAGCAGCATGGTGCGGTTAGGGAGCGTTTTCCCCTCACTGCTGCAGTAGCTTTGGGAAAGTAGCTCAGAGAGCAGTCCATTCCTGATACTGTATCCAAAAGGATTAGTACCTCTGAGAGGAAAAACGGTGCCAAAGACACCCTACTCAGCAAAATGGGTCACAGGATACATTACTCTCATAAGAAACAGTAACTGAAGCTAGAGATTAGCACAGCAGAGAGAGAAAGCAAAGTATTCAAGTTTACCTGTCAGTTTACCCTTAGACTGCTAGAGCCAAAAGAAAGATCACATATTGTTTGGATGACACAAGTTTATTCAAGTAAAACTGTTAAGCTTCACTAAGTCTGGACTCTACTTACTCCACCAACTACAACTCCAGAGGTTAGGTGAAGCTACTGTCAGACTGCTTGCCCCAACATGTTTCCAGTACGACTGCCTCCTATACTCTCAGTAATGTGCCCTCTAGCACCAACTTAGGTAACCAGACTGACCACTCGTGATTCCATAACAGGTCTCCAGGCATTAGCCCTGCATAACATGTACAGAAGACACAGGTTTCCAGTGCGGCCAGTGTACAGCACTGGTGAGCACTATTCATTCCGTCCTATAAAACCATTGATTAGAGGCTGCTCTCACACACATCATGGAATACATTCATTGTCGTCAATGGATATTTTTGCCTGAAGTAAAGTCATTCATTTGCTGATTCACAGCACATTACCGAGTCTGGAAACAGAAATCAGACACATTAGAGGTGCTTGAGAGCGTCGATTTCAGTGCATAAGAGGCAAATGTAGTGGCTGAGCTGTAATGAAGGCAGCGCAAGCAGTAGTGCTGGGAAGCGAGTCCTGCTGTTACCATGGCGACACACTCGTTACGATTAATAGTCTGGAGTGTGTGGTCCATTCATGTCTGACAGGTCAGGGAGATGTTCGTGGGGTCAGAGAGTCTTCTACAAAGAGGCTCTCCCACAGCAGTTTCTCCTGTAGACGGAGATGAAACCTTCTATTGGACTTTGGAATTCCTCCAAAATGTCTATTAATCTGGGTGCTGCATATCAGATATAAAATTTGCAGTGGGTACCACCTTATATTGGAAAGGTTCTGCCCAAATCATATAAATGACCACTGATAGAAATGGGGGGGGAGAGACAGTTATATCATATGGTCAGACATATGAGAACAGAAGAATCAATGACCACAATGCACAGTCATTTACAGCTCGTAATGTATTCACGTGAATGGCCGCAGTATCCCTCTAGCGAGCTGCAGTTCTCCCCCATTTACTGGCTGTCTATTTTAGGAGCAGCATCATTCATGGATCCGCTAATGCATTTCTGTGAAGGTTACCCAGTTGACGAAAGCACATTTCCTTTCTACTTATGTGTATTGATTGGAGGACATTTCGGCTGGATTTCCTTCTCTGCATTGTGTTCTCTACACTCAGAACAAAGATCTGCGGCAAAGTTTGAGCGGATTCTGAATGGTGCGGCACGATAAGAGATGTCGTCATTTGTGTTAATTCAGATGAAGGAATGTTCTCTGCAAGTAACCATATTACAGTATACCCTAAAGGACAAAGTATTAGTGTCCATGTAAATGTCCTCCCTACCCGCTACTGGTATAACTATCAGGGCCCTGTGCACACTACTGGCACACTGTAGCTAGGGGAAGGCGGCGCAAACAAGCCACTTTACCTATCCCGAGTACTTCAAAAGGATTGGCCCATGATTCACATTAGTTATCCACAGTATAGGTCAGTGCTGGCTAACCTCCAGCACTCTAGCTGTGGTAAAACTACAACTCCCAAGATGTACACTTGCTTGGTTGCTTTCAGAACGCCCCCCCCCCCCAAATAAATATATATGAATGGAGCATGATGGGAGTTGTAGTTTCACCACAGGTGGAGTGTCGGAGGTTAGACATCACTGGTATAGGTGATAAATAAATGAACTATGCGGGGGCACGAAATAGTCATGAGGTGTCACCCCTTATGAATGGAGTGGTAGTGGGCATGCATGAATAAGACCATTTACTTCTATTGGACTGCCAATATGTCAGATGAACAGAAATTAATGGAATGGTGTCCCTCATTACTGGTTCAAAATGGAAACTGATGAATCCAGTTCTTGCGATTGGTGGAGGTCCCTGGGTTCATACATTTATCCTGTGACTAGCTGAAAGTTCATGTTCATGGGCCAACCTCCAAGTACAAGACAACTAAATTCGCCCCCGGTGGATAAATATGGTCAATCATATGATATCCATGGAGAGTGGCATCTATATTAAAAGAGGCACTGTACAGAAATTTAAGAAGCAATGGCAGGTGTGGCTGGCTGGACCTGGGGGGGGGGAAGTCTCAGAGATTGATGCATATTTGGAATGGAATGGTCCTAAGGGGATTTGGAAGCTAAGATGTAAGAGAATTGGAGCATTTTTGTCCATGTTGAGGGAGATGACTACACGGAGAGGGGGAGGGAGTTGGGGGGGACTGGGAGATTTAATAAAGATATATATTTTTTTTGATGCAGTGTTATTGACATGCTGTTTGGATAAAGTATGATTGATTTTACTGTATTGATATCCTATTGTCATAATGTATGGTTTATCTGAACAATTGGCTGTATGTAAAACCTTTAATAAAAATGATCTGATTCAAAATTTGCCCCCGGTGAAGGAAAGCCCGGGTGTTAGGCTTCATTCTTAGTCTTCTAGCTTGAACCCTACTGATAGACATCTGGGGTGATACAAAGTGTTTTCCAGAGGAGATTATCCTCCTAGCCACACACCTTGTCCTATGAATCTTTAAGTTTGTACCAGTGATCTGTGCTTTGACCAAGAACGTAAATGGAGTAACACATTTATCAGAATCCGTATGATTGGGGATAGAATTGAAAGTGTGCAAGATCATGGTAAGTTCGAAACCCACAACCTTTATGAATGTTGAAATGACACGTTTTAGCTTGTGGAATAGACAATATCTGTTCCTTACGGCCCACCCTCAATTTTAGGCCACGCCTGAGCACTTCACATGGTACTGGGTAATGGTGGCATACCTGTGAAGGACTAGTGTGCTATATGAACATAAGGAAAAGTGCGCATACATAACCTGTTATGCCATTGCTATGCTACACCATTATACTCCCTTGACCTACATCTAAAACAGTCAGGTAGCTACCTGCTCTAGATTACAAATCAAGATGGTAATCTTGCAATTTCGATCTTGGCTTTGGACACTGGTCTAGAGTGATGTAGTCAACTGCATTTAGATTATAGACGCCCTTAAATACAGGTTATATTACATTCCAACAACCCGAATGTTACAGGAACTAATCATCGATGTGGGGAACTAATATGTAGTCCTTCTGGTTTATGGCCTGCTAAGAAGTTAAAATCAGCTACAACAACACAATTATGTGCATGTATAAAGTGGATTGAAGGCAACTTGTAGCATCCGTAAACCAGAAACTCCTATTGTAGAAAGTTCCAAGTTCAATTACTGCATTTTATTCCATCTCATACACTCTGCAAAGTGCATAAACAAGGGCAAAAGACATTCGTAATTTCATGTATTTATTGCCAACAACGTATACAATGTATACTTCAAATAATGTCCAAAAAAGGTCATAAATACTTCACTTTTGGGCTGTAATAAATTATTATAATAACTAGGAATGCACTTGTCCAGCCACAAATGTGGGTATTAAACAAAAATATATATTATATATGGCCATCCATAGTTCACAGTTTTGCAGCAGTAAGCTGCATCTATCACAGCGATTCGACGACGTCACATTCTTGTCCCTAATGCAGACACGGTCAATTTGGAATAGTGATAAAGTTCACAGTTCAGATCCGCGACCATCGAGATGCTCTCTATAGAGCAAAAGCATATCGTCACCCCACTTTGACGGACTCCTGGTAAAGTTCATCATCCAACAATTACTTTCCACAGAAGTATGCTTCAAAACTGGTCCAACAAAGCAGGATGAATCTACAGTCTGGTTCCAGCCCAGCGTGCTACTTAGGAAGTTTGTTTTCGTACCACCTCCTCTTTCCAACGTGCTAGGTTCCAATGCTTGACACTTTGTGTTCTCACAGTGAAGGACTTTATAATCCTCTACATTTCCCGTAACCTTCAGTCACATTAATTGCACCTCTGTAACAACATGTTCAACGCATATTCCATTCTGTTCCTCAGATCATTTGACCCGCCGGACATGAGTAGCGTACTCAGGCGGAACGTTGTAGACATCCTATCTTCATTGATGTAGGTCAGCAGATACTCATCACTTTGGTTGGCGATTATAATTTTTGTGTGATCATGGTAGAAATTAACCTGTGGGTGAGAAAAAAAAACTGTTTAGTCATTTTACAAGCGATCACATTTTTTATATAGGTCATAAAGGTAGGAGCAACCTGTCCCTACCATTTAAATCCTTAAACCCCAACCACTGGCTTAGTGTCGTTTTAGCCTTCTAAATGTGTCCCCATCTATATTATATAATAAGTAGTCTTATAGGGCATGCGCTGTATGAAAATTAACATTGTAGTCAGAGGTGGAGCCTCTTGGCCGATTAGTCAGATGGACATATCCTAACCCACCCCCTTCTAGCTTGATCGACATCCATAAGACTGGGATAAGTCAACTCCTCCCAGCTCTGATGGCATTCTCACTTGCACAGTAAATACTGGTCTCAGCATCATCTATACATCGCGCATGTGCTGGATGCCACCAGAGTTGCCATGAGATGATCCTGGTCCTGGCCCCAGCCAAAGGCATTAAAACAACCGTGGTTGGCGCAATTTGCAAACCTATGTACAGAGCAAAGTTATTTACCTGAAATGTGCCATCGTTAAAGAGCATCATGAGGGCCTTGTCAGACTTTAACCACTGAAGCAAATATAACCGAGGTCTGCACACATCTGTAACACTGGGCAAGTCACCTCCCTGTAGAAAAAAACAAAACACATCGGTCAAGGAGACAATAGACACCTGGATATAAATTGAAATTCATCTACTGGGGGCGTTTAGATTTAGGTGACTGTGCATACAGAAGGCACATTCACCAAATTGACAGAAGAGCCAAATACTTACATCCATGAGATTCTCCTCCATGTAGTGAGAAAAGTATTTCAGGACAGTAACTTGGCTGATGAATTGCTCTGGGGCTTCAGTTGCAGCAAAGATAGAACATTGGCCAAGTTCAGCGTAGTAGTGCACAGTCCTGCAAAGAAAAGCAAAGACCATAAGCATAAGACATCCAAACCAAGGATGGTGGACAAGAACAGATGGAGCCATATTGTAATGAGAGACCGTCCACGTGCAAAACTTACTTTTTGTCAGGCAGCAGACTCATGTGCGCCCCATTATTAAACAGGACGCCAACCGTGTGATCAGACAGCTGGTAACCAAAGCCATATTTGTTGGAGTAGTCGACCCATTTTGTCACCCAGTGGAATGAGGTGGTTAAGTGTTCTTTTGGAATACAATCTGAATCGGGCATATTTTCCAGGCAGCCTCTGAGGACTCTGGAGACCGTATCGGCCACGCTGCCCATTGTGCTGTCTTCTAGACCTGGAAGAAGGAAAGACGGACAAGTTACGACTAATTCTAATCAAATCTGCGTGCCTAGGGGGACTATTGGCGCATATTTAGCAATCTAAGCTACCAGCCAGCTCAGTAGAAGCTCTGCAATTATCATCTTGTGCTGATTTATTCCAGGCAGCAAGCACATTTTTATAATTGCGTTGCCAATGTTCTGACTTGTGGCAGTGCCAAGGCAGCAGAGAGCCTAATTGTGTGGCGTGATAATTCAGCTGACAGTGAGACTGTCAATAGGCTGATAGGGTATACTTACATTCGCTGCTGCTGCTACAGCTGCCTAGGGTGCCACGGACAATCATTCGGATCGTGTCTCCCATCTGCTGCTTGTCAGGCTTGTCAAGGAGGACATTTGACTTTGAGACCATTTTGCTCTCCTAGAAGGCAAGGAACGAAGACTATAAGAATCAAGCTAATGACCCAAATAACTATCAAAAACTAAGTTTGTGTTACTGCACAAAAGGACAACCCCCACCCACAGCAAAAAGCAACTTCAACCAACCTCCTCTGTTCTAGGATTCTGCTGAGATATGGAGGTTTTCTTCAAGTCTTGTCTCAGCTTGTAAATTTCTTCATTCTCCTTTGCTAGTTTATCTGTAAAGTAATGAAGACTGGTTAGATAATTGAAAGCAGACCACAAGATCCGGAGACAAAGGTTTGCCTGTCATCCAAAACTACATGCATATGAAAAGCATAAACTTACTATGATTATCCAAGTACTTTGCCTTTTCTTTCTTCCCACCGAAGAGAGCTGCAGCAGCTTTCTTAAAGAAGCTCTTAGCTGGACTTGACAGGTGGAAATCAGGAGCGGTATGACAGCAACTAGAAGGAAGCCTGTCTGGTGTGAAGCCCTGGAGGGAAAACAGCAGCCGGTTATTGTCTGCTTGTGGGATGAGCACCAAGAACATAAAAAAGGCACATTCCCAGATATGAATCACTACCAACCTGGGTGAAGAAGTCGTGCTGAATGATTTCCTCAAGGCTGGGCCTGTCCTCGGGGTTTCTGGACAACATGCTGGCTATGAGATGCTTGGCAGATGACATGAGCGAAGACGGCAGAGTGTACCTTGCCTCCCGGATGCATCTGTAGGTCTCTTTAAGATTTGTGGTTTCAAAGGGAGGTCTTCCAAGCAGCATGGTATACCTTGAAATACATATGAGACATTTTACGAAATGTTCATTAACTAGACAAAATTGCACCTAATCTAGAAAGCCTATGAGATAGGACACCATTAACATATCGGAAAGAAGCTGCAGAGATACTTACATTACACAACCCAAAGCCCAGATGTCCGATTCACAACCGTGCCCTTGTTTGTTAAGCACTTCAGGTGAGAGGTAATTTGGTGTGCCGCATATCGTTCTGCAGAAAGCCAAGAAATGAACATTAGTCGACCTACAGAGGTGTAGCCAGATCCCCAGCCCAGGGGGGCAGTATATCATTCCATAGCCCTACCTTCTTCTTTGTTCCATGGGTTCTAGTCTAGCTGCCAGGCCAAAGTCGCCCACTTTCAGTTCCATGCTCTCATTAATAAAAAAATTTCCTAGAAGAAAAAAAAAGAAAAATTAGTCACACAAATAAAAAACGCAACCCAAAGAAGTCGTAACGTTTAGGAACGCAGATCACCACGACATGCATTCTGCATCGATGTAGCAGTGCAGAGCTTGTCGTTTGCAACTCATGGTGATTAGGTCATAACAATGCACTAACTCAGCTCCGCTACATCCCTAGCAGTTTGCAGAAAGAAAGAGGAGGCTTCGCCTTGCCTGCAGAGCTTACAATCGCATTACTTACCTAATTTTAAATCCCTGTGGAGGATTTCTTGCTCATGTAAGTATTTCAAGCCAGACACGATCTGTTTGAGGTAGTATCTCACTTCAGGGTCTGTCAGGACTTTCCTCGTCTTCAATATGTGTGCCATAGACTGGAGGAACAATGGGAGAGGTCGTTAGCTGGTGCCAGGGAGCGATCGGGTACAGACAAGGGCCGCGCACACTGCAGCCTTAAGGAGGAGACGGTCAGGATGCAGGAATGCTTACCCTTCGACTGCAGTGCTCCATCAAGATATAGATGTTCTCCTTATCCTCAAAATAGCGATAGAACTGCACGACATGCCTGTGGCTCAGCGTCCGATGCAATTCAATCTCTTTGTCAATCTGGAAACAGGACGAAGAGTCAGTTCATGTCTTAATCCAAAGCAATGGTGCAATGGAGAGGACACACGTCTACATCCAGCCCCACCACCTACCTTCTCTCTTTGATGAGGCTTCGACACCCTGCTGTGTGGGATAATTTTGGCAGCGTAGATTTTGTTGGTTGTCAGATCTGTCATTTCATAGCACTTTGCAAATCCTCCCTACAAAAAGAAGAAAATTTTTTTTTATAAGGCTCAGCCCTAAACAAAAGGAGATTTGCAAGAATTTCCCCGTCTGACCACACAATTCTAGACTACATAGAGGCTGCCAATATTAATCAAGAAAATGCAACAGAGATTAATAAAAAAAAAAAAATAATAATCAAAGGCAACAAGATTATCTGACAATCTGCTCAACACAAAGGATTCCCAGATCACCGACAACCACAACACGTGACGGAACGACACCTTCTGCTCTTCACATGTCGCTACAGTATATCATAAAGCAACCTAAATATATCAAGATCAGACAGATTGCAATAGGGGAACCTTCCCCGTTAAATATTAAAATAAATTGATTTTTTTTTTTCTATTTTTCAGCCAATAATACATATTAAGCAGACCCAGGGACTGTCAACCCATCGCATATAAGACAAAAGCAAAACCTGATCACAGATAGTAGCACTGCTAGCAGTCAGTGACTGCCTGCCCACAGGGTTAGGGCAGGAGAAGAGATAGCCCATAGCATGTCCAGCAAAGACAAATCCAGGGGGGGCAGAGGTTCTAGAACAGCCTGCCCTCATCAGCTCTGCCTGGCAGTGCCAACACGTCCTTACAATTCCAGTGCATCAGTCCATGCCCCATCCAGCCAGTAGGATGCCCATCTTGGTGGAGGTTTTTTACCTTGCCAAGCACTTTGCCCCTGCAGTAACGCTTGCAGGTGCTGGGGTCAGTGATAATCCTGGACACTTCAGTGGTAGAGGCGCTGGTGCAGGTGTGGTGCCCATGTTGCTCCCCATCAGCTGGCAGCTTCCACCTCCGGTTGGTATCGCACACCCTGCCCAATCCCTGTTCACACATCTTTCTCCTGTTGTTCGGTTGATGAGTAATAGCCCTCAGTATTTTCATCACTCCTACTCCACTACTACCACCACCATCTGCGGCGAGAGCTGTCTGCGGGTGGCTGTCTGGAGCGCCGCCTTATATCAGCTGTGTCGGCCACGCCCCCTCCTTCAGAACGTCAAGCGG
Source organism: Bufo bufo (assembly GCF_905171765.1). NCBI lineage: Eukaryota > Metazoa > Chordata > Amphibia > Anura > Bufonidae > Bufo > Bufo bufo. The sequence continues at coordinate 89,006,111 of NC_053390.1, forward strand.
GACACGCCTCCTTCTGTGGTCATTTGCCTGGACATATCTCTGCATTGCTGGAGCTATGCTGTCATCTACTCACCCCCCACGTTCGCAGTGGTAGCCCCCTGCAAAACAAATATGAATGAAATCGATGGTATAGAGAAAGCCGGAATATACCATTCTGTCACAGATGGAGGGTGATCCTGTGGACAGTGCAGAGGGGTAGCTTCAATTTGCCAGAAAGGTGGGGGGGATTTCAGTTTAACGCTTAGTTTGCTGGGACTAGGGAATGTCTGCAGCCAGAATCAGAGCTCATGTACAGGCATGATGGGTGGTATACACTGGTGAGCAGCATGCACGTGTAAAAATACATGTGATCTACCCACGCTGCAGCGACTTATATAATGGAAATGCTGAAATTCTATGTTATTGTAGTTTCTAATACCAAAATCTTTTCGGGGTACAGAAACGGATGACTAGGGCCTAGGGTGAAATGTGGCGCTGAAGATGGAAATGGGAAAATGCCCTTCATTATAATGTCTTTGTCAATGCCCTAAATGTCATATTATTACATAGGGGGTCACGCTAGGGTTAGAGCCAAGGATCCGCTCATATCCCAGGTGGTCTAAGGGGCTTCCCGAGATCCGCAGAACTCCAAACGATCATTGCAATTGTAAAGAACTATGAAAATAGAGACGTTCCACTTATAAAATGGCGTTGGTTTCATTTTTTTTTCTACCCCAGGCACCCGATGCGTGCAGTTTGCTTTCCTTGTGTAGTAGGGTAGGTCATCAATATCAGATCTGTCGGAGTCTATCTCTTGGAGGTCCTACTGATCGCAGGGGCCAGGGTGTTTGGACAGCGCCGTACATTGTATAGTGGCTGTGCTCGGTATTGCAACTCGGTCCCATTCACTTGAATAGGGTTGAAGTGCGGAAAGGTCACGTGACTGATGAATGTGACATCACAGACCCAAAGCAGAGGGTGCAGTGCTCGCCCAAACACAGCCGGCCCAGTCAAACGACTGATCAATGCGGTTGCAGGGAGTCTGACCCCCATCAGTGTGATATTGATCACCTATCCATCGTAAGGGGAGGTCTTCATTGTAAAAGCCCTGGCTAAAAAACCTTTCATATATGATATTTTGACACAAATAAAACCTGTTTAAGGCCTCATGCACACAACCGTTGTTGTGTTTCGTTCCGCAAAATGGGGTTCCGTTGTTCCGTGATCCGTTTTTGTTTCCGTGTGACTTCCTTTATTTTTGGAGGACCACCAGACATGAAGGAAAGTAAAAAAAAATCTGACAGGTTTGCCATGCAAATGATAGGAAAAAAACGGACGCGCGGATGACAATCTTGTGTGCCTCCGCGTTTTTTCACGGTCCCATTGACTTGAATGGGTCTGCAAACCGTTTTCCGTGAAAAAAATAGGACAGGTTATATTTTCTTGACGGACTGGAACCACGGATCACGGACGCAGATGACAAATGGTGCATTAGCCGAGTTTTCAACGGACCCATTGAAAGTAAATGGGTCCGCAGAAAATCACAAAAAACGGAACAACGGGCACGGAATAAAACAACGGTCGTGTGCATGAGGCCTAATGCTGATATCCATGGTTGTCTATGGTAATGTGTCTGAAGATCTACTGGGGTTTGGTGTTTATGATGGTGAAGGGGTTAATCTCCCGCTTTCCAATCCGGTCATACTGTATGATAAAACTTTGCCTACAGCTGCCGCTAGAGGGAGCTCTCTGCATAGGGATTTACAGTATGTCCATACAGGTATATACTCACTTAGGCTACTTTCACACTAGCGTTTCTATTTTCCGGTATTGAGATCAGTCATAGAGTCTCAATACCGGAAAAAAACGCTTCCGTTTTGCCCCCATTCATTGTCAATGGGGACAAAACGTAACTGAACAGAACGGAATGCTCCAAAAAGCATTCTATTCCGTTCTCATACCGGAGAGCAAACTGCTGCATGCTGCGGTTTGCTTTCCGTCCTGGGATGCGGAGCAAGACGGATCCGTCATGACCAACAATGTAAGTCAATGTGGACGGATCACAATAGAAAACGGATCCGTCCTCTATTGACTTTCAATGGAGTTCATGACGGATCCGTCTTGGCTAAGTTACAGATAATACAACCGGATCAGTTCATAACGGATGCAGACGGTTGTATTATCAGTTACGGAAGCAGTTTTTTTACTGAACCCTGCCGGATCCAGCAAAAACGCTAGTGTGAAAGTAGCCTTAGAGCATGGAGTACCGCACACTATAAATGGTGCCAGGTCATACAGATATATATATATATATATGCTGCAGCGTTTTACAGTAGCGGCAATGTCGATGAGATTTATACAAAGATACGGCACAGATTCGTACGGCAGATTTACCGTAATGGGATGTACATGTACGTAAATACTGCAGAAACCAGCCTATTCGGACATATGGAGCTGACATTTCTGCCCCATGTGAACACAGCCATAGAGGAGGTTTGCAGAGAATACCATGTGAGAGACTTGCTCCTCCATAATGCGCGGCCTATAGCACCGGCATGTAATGCAATCCCCAGCAGCAGCAGAGAATGCAGGTGGGAGGAAGCAGAACGGGGTTTGTCCCTGACGTCAGGAGCTCAGATCTCCCACAGTGAGCAGTCCCAGGCGGACAAGCAGAGGCATGCCCGCACCTCTCAGGCATAGGCCATCTATGTACTGACAGTTCTCCAAATGCATGACATTGTCCCCGGACAGGACACTTGTCCCCACAGCAGTGACAACCTGCCCGGCGTGGGCCCCTGTCACCTGACAGACTGTACATATTGAGATGAGGGAACAGCGGGGAACCACACGGCTATGTTTAGAACGCCACATATTGAGTCAGATTCTCCTCAGTCATTATCTGCCTACATAATTAGCTTTAAATCATAATTCACATTGATTCAAAAAGGTAGATCTACGCTCGCAACCTGACCATTTCAGAAATGGAATATTTTCTCCCTACAAAAAAAGCTGTCTGGTTTAGAAAATCCAGGTTCTGAGAAAACAGACGGGTTCTCCTATTCAGGATCCTCCACAGGGGAGCTACAAAGAGGGTCTCTCATTCTGGAGGACTCGGCCTGTCTGGGGCAGCCTCATTTCAAAGAGAACTCCGTAAGACATCATTTCCCCTGTGGTGGCGCTGGAGAAGAACAGACAATAAACCTGGGTAAAGCCTCATGCAGACGTCAGTGTTTCACGGACATGTGCTGTACATGTTCTCCGCGGACAGCACACGTCCCTATTCATTTTAATGTGTGTATTCACACATCAGTGTTTCAGCACGGTCCGTGGGTACGTTTTTTTTTAACCACGGATGCATGCTCTATTTTGCCCGCGCTCACGGATCCATCACGCTCATTATAGTCTGTGGGTCCGTGAAAACCACGGAGGCCATCTGTGTTGCATCCGCGGATCATTAACAAGAGATTCTTTGAAAATTATTTTTCGGCTGTTGAGCGTTAGTGAAACACGGATGCAACACGGACAGCAAAAAACGGACCCACGGACCGAACACGGGAGAAAACACGGATTGAACACAGTCCATGTGGCCACTAATCCAAAACTGACACGGACGTCTGCATGAGGCATAAGTCCATGCTGGCACCTAGCCTGAGGCGAGCAAAGCCATGACAGGCATACATTCCTTTTGATTACTAAGTATGAATTACCATCAGTCCTACAGAGTCAATGGTGCCAAGGCTGCCGTTATACCACAGGTAGGTATGATGTAACGTGCGATGAGAGGTAAGTATTGCATAATGTTCTGATATCTTCTGCACTTGAATTTCTTCTTTAACTCCTTGGGGGCTTGTATTATAAGTGCTTCGTGGTAATGGCGTGAAGAAGTAGACCAGGCTCTCCTGCAATCCAAAAAAAACAAATCTCAGCAGCACATAAAGATTGCGGATGTTGAAAGACAGCATGTCCGATCCTTCTTTCCAATGACGTCTGTATTGGGGTAGAGTCAGGGCAATGCCATACACTCTAGGTGGCATTTCTGTCGCTCTGCTCCATTATAAGATCGGAAAAATGAAAATAAGGCTAGCGCAATGATGGACGCAAAAGGCACCCAATACACACCATTGACAATAATGGAGCCGGTCAGATTTCCATCATGTGACCTGGCCTTCTGACAGCGCTGTAGGCTGCTTTGTCCTACTTTTTTTTTCTTTACTAAATCTAGGATGGAGGCCCCTAATGAAGCCACCTATGAAGATATGGACATGGGCTTAGATAGTGGGCTGTTCCCGTTTATCTAATAATATTATATTAGGGGATTGCTGTTTAAAATTAATTCACATTGGATGCATATTTCACAGGACGTCTGTAATATTGTGGCACTGATTCAATGAAAACCAGTACAGAATCTCACATCTGTACGGTCGTCATTGCTGTGCCGTTGTCTCCCCCTAGTGGCTGCATGCAGTTAGAACACAGAACATCTCCTTTATGGCTCTTACTTTATGTAAAGAAACCGCTGCATACCAGTTCTATGTGCAGCAATGACCATCACGGAAATGGTGTCATAGAAGAAAATGATGTAAAGAGAGAGAAAGTCTCATAAATAACAACTACTCTCTGGGTCAGTACGATTACAGCAATACAAAATATATATATATATATATATATATATATATGTACAGTACAGACCAAAAGTTTGGACACACCTTCTCATTCAAAGAGTTTTCTTTATTTTCAGGACTATGAAAATTGTAGATTCACACTGAAGGCATCAAAACTATGAATTAACACATGTGGAATTATATACATAACAAACAAGTGTGAAACAACTGAAAATATGTCATATTCTAGGTTCTTCAAAGTAGCCACCTTTTGCTTTGATTACTGCTTTGCACACTCTTGGCATTCTCTTGATGAGCTTCAAGAGGTAGTCCCCTGAAATGGTTTTCACTTCACAGGTGTGCCCTGTCAGGTTTAATAAGTGGGATTTCTTGCCTTATAAATGGGGTTGGGACCATCAGTTGTGTTGAGGAGAAGTCAGGTGGATACACAGCTGATAGTCCTACTGAATAGACTGTTAGAATTTGTATTATGGCAAGAAAAAAGCAGCTAAGTAAAGAAAAACGAGTGGCCATCATTAGTTTAAGAAATGAAGGTCAGTCAGTCAGCCGAGAAATTGGGAAAACTTTGAAAGTAAGGGCTATTTTACCATGAAGGAGAGTGATGGGGTGCTGCGCCAGATGACCTGGCCTCCACAGTCACCGGACCTGAACCCAATCGAGATGGTTTGGGGTGAGCTGGACCGCAGAGTGAAGGCAAAAGGGCCAACAAGTGCTAAGCATCTCTGGGAACTCCTTCAAGACTGTTGGAAGACCATTTCAGGTGACTACCTCTTGAAGCTCATCAAGAGAATGCCAAGAGTGTGCAAAGCAGTAATCAAAGCAAAAGGTGGCTACTTTGAAGAACCTAGAATATGACATATTTTCAGTTGTTTCACACTTGTTTGTTATGTATATAATTCCACATGTGTTAATTCATAGTTTTGATGCCTTCATAGTCATGAAAATAAAGAAAACTCTTTGAATGAGAAGGTGTGTCCAAACTTTTGGTCTGTACTGTATATAACCCCGTTATTTAACAAAAAGAAAATTCGAATACTATTTAACAAAAATACATTCTAATACAGTACGGAGACGAATCTCCGTACAGTATTATTCCGAAGTTTTGAACAAAGCGACGTCGGAAGCAGCATCTGAAGCTCGCTTCGCTCAACTCTAATCAGCACCAAGATATAAGGCTCCACCATGTGCAGAGGTACATAGATTCCCTGCAGCTCCACAACACGGAGCCATAGAGACTCCGTGCGCCACGTATGGTGCTTAGCACAGTGCTATGACTGTCTAAACTTACACTGAATAGTCTAACTAATCGCCAGTTTGTGTTCTATGTATTTATTGAAGAAACTCAAATAAAATGACATCATTTGGTGACGTATGGTGTATATACAGCATGCATTTATTTCTTAGCACAGCAGCGCCCTCTTTTGGTGAAACAATGTATAACCTGCTTTTTGCACGGTGAAAACAGTGTCCTTTTGGTTTCTAGCTGGCTGATTTTCTTTAACCCTTTCAAGACCAAGCCATTTTTCACCTTCGTGACCAGGCTTAATTTTGCAAATCTGACATGTGTCACTTTATGTCGTAATAACTTTGGAATGCTTTTATTTATCCGAGCCATTCTGAGATTGTTTTCTCGTGACATCTCGTATTTGATGTTAGGGGTAAATTTGGGTTGATAAGTTTTACCTTTATATTATAAAAAAAAATTGAATTTCTACGCATTAAAGGCAGATAGCGAGACCTCAAATAGTTTTTACTTCAAGGGGTTCTGCAGTTTTTTTTAAACTGATGATCTATCTTCAATGTAAAAAAAATTATAAAAAAAGTAAATAAAAAATAAAATGAATTGACTTTTCCCATATCCACTGTTTTATAAGAGATTAAAAAAAATTAAAAACATAAAATAAACTACACATAATTTGTATAAACGTGTCTGTTTTGACCTGATCTATAAAATGATCATGGTACTAATCCCGCGTGGGAAACCACGCCAATCTGTAGTTTGTATATTTAATTTTTTGGAGGTTTAGAAACTCCTAGTCTGAATGTGCCTTTATTTCCATCCACAGGCAGCATTCTGGTGCACATGTGAGGCCCAGGCTATATCAGCCAGTCTTGGGTGGGGCTCAGAGCTCTCTGCCTCCTCCCATTGTATGCATGGTCACATGCGGGAGGTTACTGGGAGATTGCTGTGAGTCGGACCTTGCGCTCCTGTAATTCGCCCACTGGCTCCTGGTATTCTCCATACGGCCCAGGTAGGTTTAGCGTTAGGTCCCGAGCTACTTGAGAAATCTTGGCGCGGTGCTCGGGCTCAGACATGTCCTCCAAGTAGTATTTGTTGGCTAATCTCTCAATTTTACACCAGTATGAGGGTTAGTAAGACCGCAGAGTGCACCTGTCCTTGTTTTTGTTATATCATTTTTTGGTACATATTACTTTTTGAGCGCTTTTTATTTCATTTTTTTTAGGAGGGGAAGTTGGCAAAAATGTGAGGTTCTCCATGTGGTATATTTGATATAATAATGTTATTCTGTGGGTTGATACGGTTATGGCGACACCAAATTTGTTTTTTATGTAAGACCCATAACTTTTTTATATTTCTGTCAACATAGTTGCTTATTTTTTGTGGGATGGGCTGTAGTTTTTATTGGTATTATTTTTGGGATGCATATGACTTTTTGATCGCTTTTATAAAAAAAAATTTTTGGGAGGTAAGGCAAAAAAAAAACTGCAATTCCGCCATTGTTTTTTTATTTTATTTTTGTACAGCGTTTACCACGCGGGATTAGTACCATGATCATTTTATAGATCAGGTCAAAACGGACACGGTGATACAAATTATGTGTAGTCTCTTGTAATCTCTTATAAAACAGTGGATATAGGAAAAGTCAATTCATTTTATTTTTATACATTTTTTTTACATTGATTTTTTTTACTTTCTTTTCTATTTTTGCCCTTTTCTTTAATTTTTGCACTCCTTTTTTTTTTTATCAAGTCCCACTTAGATCTTGAAGATCCAGTGGGGCTGATGGCTATACTATACTTTGCAATGCTCTTGCATTGCAAAGTAGAATACTATCAGTTTTACACTGTTCAGTTGCCATGGCAACCATCGAGCCGCTGCCTTCGATGACTGCGGCATCTAAGGGGTTACAGCAGAGTGCCAGCATATAGCTGACACTCAGGAACAGAGCCGCCGCCATCACATACAGCAGGGGGATCTCACAAGAGGGCACAGGTGAGGGATGGGGACACCGATGGGGGCAGGGGACACTCATGGGGGCAGACTACGTGGATGGGGGCAGGGAGAGTGCATGGCCGGCAAAGACAAAGGTTGGAGGCAGGGCGCATGTGAGGGGGGAGGTCACAGATTGATGCAGGGGGCACAGATGGGGCCCACAGGTCGGGGGCACGGAGCACAAACTACCTGATTTCGGGCGCTCATCTGCAGGGTGCAGATCAGAGCCTGAAACTTTTTGGAAAAGAGGCAGGAAAAAAGTAGCAATCCTGCCACTAAGTGCTCATGCACACAACTGTATGTATTTTGCGGTCCGCAAAAAATACGGATGACGTGTATTACGTATTTTGCGGAACGCAACTGCTGGCCCCTAATAGAACTGTACTATCCTTGTCCATAATGTGGACAATAATAGGACATGTTCTATCCCTTTGTGGAACGGACATACGGAAACGGAATGCACACGGAGTAACTTCTGTTTTTTATTTTAATTAATGGTTCCGCATACGGGCCGCAAAAAAAACAGGAACGGACACGGAAAGAAAATACGTTCGTGTGCATGAGCCCTAAGGGGATAATTTATGATGCAAAGTACACCACTTTTTGGCATACTTTTGTCGCAGATTTGGTCACAAAGGCAATTTGCAGCAGAGTCTGCAACTTTTCCTCACTCGCGCCACTTTTCCGAGGTGGTGGAAAAAAGGGGCGCCTCTACATAACCTAGGCACATCAAGTGACAGCAGACATAGACTAAGATGGCGTCTAAATCGCTGGTCTTAGTAAATGTCCCCCTAAGTTTTTAAGTTATACATTTTGCAGTGTTGATTTTTAACCATAACTAGCAGAAGGACCTGGCTTCGCTCTGGTATATTTAATATATTTAATTTAATGTTTGTGTGTGTCGTTAAAAGATATCAACACTATCCACTATAACAGTGACCTCCACAGCGCCCCCCCCCACCCTTTAACACTGAACCCCCCCACAGCAGCCCACTACCTTAACTTTGACTTTTACAGCAGCCTTCCCCTTTAAGGCCCCTTTCACACGGGCGAGTATTCCGCGCGGATGCGATGCGCGAGTTGAACGTATTGCACCCACACTGAATCCCGACCCATTCATTTCTATGGGGCTGTTCACATGAGCGGTGATTTTCATGCATCACTTGTGCGTTGCGTGAAAATCGCAGCATGCTCTATTTTGTGCGTTTTTCACGTAAGGCAGGCCCCATAGAAATGAATGGGGTTGCGTGAAAATCGCAAGCATCTGCAAGCAAGTGCGGATGCGGTGCGATTTTCACGCACGGTTGCTAGGAGACGATCGGGATGGACACCCGATCTTATTACTTTCCCTTATAACATGGTTATAAGGGAAAATAATAGCATTCTGAATACAGAATGCATAGTAAAATAGCGCTGGAGGGGTTAAAAAAATAAAATAAAATTTAACTCACCTTAATCCACTTGATCGCGCAGCCGGCATCGCTTCTGTCTTCTTTCTTTGCTGTGTGCAGGAAAAGGACATCACTCTGGTCATCACATGATCCATCACATGATCTTTTACCATGGTGATGGATCATGTGATGGACCATGTGATGACCGGAGTGACGTCACCACAGGTCCTTTTCCTGCACACTGCAAAAAAGAGATGCCGGGCTGCGCGAGCAAGTGGATTAAGGTGAGTTAAAATATATATATATATATATATATATATATATATATATATATATTTTAACCCCTCCAGCGCTAATGTACTATGCATTCTGTATTCAGAATGCTATTATTTTCCCTTATAACCATGTTATAAGGGAAAATAATACAATCTACAGAACACCGATCTCAAGCCCGAACTTCTGTGAGTGCAAAACGCATTACAATGTTTTGCACTTGCGCGGAAAAACCGCACATTTTCCCGCAACGCCCGTGTGAAAGAGGCCTAACAGTGAGTTTCACAGCACACCACCCCCTTGACAGTGGCCTTTACTGGATCGGGGGGGTGTCCTTTTGAACAGCTCACTCTAAGACAGCACCACTATGCTGTCTTAATGTGAGCTGCAGGAAGAAAGTAACCCTCCCTCCTACCTCTGCAGCTGACAGAAGTTGATTTTTACCTTCATTTTTTAAAATCCCTGTCGGCTAAGGAGTGGAGGGGCATGGCCTAATTAGATATGGGCGTGGCTTAGCAGGATCTAGAAGTTGATTTTTAACTTCATTTTTTCAATCTGTCGGCTGAGGAGTGTGAGGGGGCATGGCCTAACTGGATTGGGGCGTGTCCTTTTGAACAGCTCACTCTAAGGGTCCATTCACAAGTCCGTAGAATGGGTCCGCATCTGTTCCGCAATTATGCGGAACAGGTGCGGACCCATTCATTCTCTATGGGGCCGGAAGAGATGCGGACAGCACACAGTGTCCTGTCCGCATCTCTGGAGCGCGGAACCAATTTTCCGGTCTGCAGCTCCGCAAAAAAAAAATAGAGCATGTCCTATTCTTGTTCGCATTTGCGGACAAGAATAGGCATTTCTATGGGGGTGCCAGGTGGGTGTATTGTGGATCCGCAATTTGAGGATCCGCAATGCACTACGGACGTCTGAATGGAGCCTAAGTGTAGTGGAGCCTAAGTGAGTGTAAGCTGCAGGGAGAAAGTCACCCTCCCTCCCACCCCTGCAGCTGACAGAAGTTGATTTTTACCTTCATTTTTTCAATCCCCGTCGGCTCATAAGTGGGAGGGGGCGTGGCCTAACCAGATCAGGGCATGGCTTAGCGGGACCTGGGGGCAGGGTTTTAAGTTTTTTGAGGGTGGACACATTGTGGCAGGGTGTGTGTCTGGGCACCTTACTAGCTCATTTGCATATCAATTAAACTGGATTTTATATCAGACGGGAGGCTCGTATCATTGCATTAAACCTTTTATATAATAGAATATTTTAAGAGAAAAAGAAAAATGAATACATCATATTCTGCATAGAAACAAATATTCAAATGAGGAGCTCAGGTGTCCAATCACGGCTTGACCCTTAGGCCTCATGCACACGACCGTTGTGTGCATCCATGTCCGTTGTTCCGTTTTCCGTGATTTTCTGCGGAACCATTGACTTTCAATGGGTCCGTTGAAAAATCGGAAAATGCACCATTTGTCATCCGCGTTCATGATCCGTGTTTCCGGTCCGTCCAAAAAATAGGACCTGTCCTATTTTTTTGACGGAAAACGGTTTGCGGACCCATTCAATCAATGGGTCCGTGAAAAAACACGGAGGCACACAAGATTGTCACCCGAGTCTGTGATCGTTGTCCGTAGGCTACTTTCGCACAGACGGATCCGCAGATCCGTCTGCATAACAGCTTTTTCAGATCTGAGTTTTCACGAAACTCAGATCCAACAGTATATTCTAACACAGAGGCGTTCCCATGGTGATGGGGACGCTTCTAGTTAGAATATACTAAGAACTGTGTACCTGACTGCCCCCTGGTGCCTGGCAGCACCCGATCTCTTACAGGGGGCTGTGATCCGCACAATTAACCCCTCAGGTGCCGCACCTGAGGGGTTAATTGTGCGGATCATAGCCCCCTGTAAGAGATCAGGTGCTGCCAGGCAGCAGGGGCCAGACCCTCTCCCTCCCCAGTTTTAAATTCTTTGGTGGCCAGTGCGGCCCCCCCTCCCACACTGGCCACCAATGAATTTAATACAGGGGAGGGAGGGAGGGGGGGCCGCACTGGCCACCAATGAATTTAATACAGGGGAGGGAGGGAGGGGGGGCCGCACTGGCCACCAATGAATTTAATACTGGGGAGGGAGGGGGGCCGCACTGGCCACCAATGAATTTAATACAGGGGAGGGAGGGGGGGCCGCACTGGCCACCAATGAATTTAATACTGGGGAGGGAGGGGGGTCTGCTGCCTGGCAGCACCTGATCTCTTACAGGGGGCTATGATACGCACAATTAACCCCTCAGGTGCGGCACCTGAGGGGTTAATTGTGCGGATCACAGTCCCCTGTAAGAGATCGGGTGCTGACAGGCAGCAGGGGGCAGTCATGTACACAGTACTTAGTATATTCTAACTTGAAGCGTCCCCATCACTATGGGAATGCCTCTGTGTTAGAATATACTGTCGGATCTGAGTTTTCAAGATCTAACTCAAATCCGATGGTATATTCTAACATAGAGGCATTCCCATGGTGATGGGGACGCTTCAAGTTAAACTATACCATCGGATTGGAGAAAACTCCGATCCGATGGTATATTAATAGGGACTCCTGACTTTACATTGAAAGTCAATGGGGGATGGATCCGTTTGCAATTGCACCATATTGTGTCAACGTCAAACGGATCCGCAATGCATTGTAAGTCAGGACGGATCCGTTTGGCTCCGCACGGCCAGGCGGACACCAAAACGACTTTTTTTTTACTTTCCTTCATGTCTGGTGATCCTCCAAAAATCAAGGAAGACACACGGAAACAAAAATGGAAACTGATCACGGAACAACGGAACCCCATTTTGCGGACCGTGAAAAAATACTGTCGTGTGCATGAGGCCTTAGTATATCTAAACTGCTGCGCTGCATAGCTCCACCTCTTTCTTTATTGCTCATCAGTTGAAAGATAAGTATTCCTCTACACATATTGTATTATTGTACTTAGTCGTGGCCAAAAGTTTTGAGAATGACACAAATATTAGTTTTCACAAAGTTTGCTGCTAAACTGCTTTTAGATCTTTGTTTCAGTTGTTTCTGTGATGTAGTGAAATATAATTACACGCACTTCATACGTTTCAAAGGCTTTTATCGACAATTACATGACATTTATGCAAAGAGTCAGTATTTGCAGTGTTGGCCCTTCAGGACCTCTGAAATTCGACTGGGCATGCTCTCAATCAACTTCTGGGCCAATTCCTGACTGATAGTAACCCATCCTTTCATAATCACTTCTTGGAGTTTGTCAGAATTAGTGGGTTTTTGTTTGTCCACCCGCCTCTTGAGGATTGACCACAAGTTCTCAATGGGATTAAGATCTGGGGAGTTTCCAGGCCATGGGACCCAAAATGTCAACGTTTTGGTCCCCGAGCCACTTAGTTATCACTTTTGCCTTATGGCACAGTGCTCCATCGTGCTGGAAAATGCATTGTTCTTCACCAAACTGTTGTTGGATTGTTGGAAGAAGTTGCTGTTGGAGGGTGTTTTGGTACCATTCTTTATTCATGGCTGTGTTTTTGGGCAAAATTGTGAGTGAGCCCACTCCCTTGGATGAGAAGCAACCACACACATGAATGGTCTCAGGATGCTTTACTGTTGGCATGACACAGGACTGATGGTAGCGCTCACCTTCTCTGGACAAGCCTTTTTCCAGGTGCCCCAAACAATCGGAAAGAGGCTTCATCGGAGAATATGACTTTGCCCCAGTCCTCAGCAGTCCATTCACCAAACTTTCTGCAGAAGATCAATCTGTCCCTGATGTTTTTTTTGGAGAGAAGTGGCTTCTTTGCTGCCCTTCTTGAAACCAGGCCATCTTCCAAAAGTCTTCGCCTCACTGTGCGTGCAGATGCGCTCACACCTGCCTTCTGCCATTCCTGAGCAAGCTCTGCACTGGTGGCACTCCGATCCCGCAGCTGAATCCTCTTTAGGAGACGATCCTGGCGCTTGCTGGACTTTCTTGGACGCCCTGAAGCCTTCTTAACAAGAATTGAACCTCTTTCCATGAAGTTCTTGATGATCCTATAAATTGTTGATTGAGGTGCAATCTTAGTAGCCACAATATCCTTGCCTGTGAAGCCATTTTTATGCAACGCAATGATGGCTGCACGCGTTTCTTTGCAGGTCACCATGGTTAACAATGGAAGAACAATGATACATGTCAAGTCTGCCATTTTAACCCAATCAGCCTGACATAATGATCTCCAGCCTTGTGCTCGTCAACATTCTCACCTGAGTTAACAAGACGATTACTGAAATTATCTCAGCAGGTCCTTTAATGACAGCAAAGAAATGCAGTGGAAAGGTTTTTTGGGGATTAAGCTAATTTTCATGGCAAAGAAGGACTATGCAATTCTTCCAACAGCAACTTCTTCCAACAATCTAACAACAGTTTGGTGAAGAACAATGCATTTTCCAGCATGATGGAGCACCGTGCCATAAGGCAAAAGTGATAACTAAGTGGCTCGGGGACCAAAACGTTGACATTTTGGGTCCATGGCCTGGAAACTCCCCAGATCTTAATCCCATTGAGAACTTGTGGTCAATCCTCAAGAGGCGGGTGGACAAACAAAAACCCACTTATTCTGACAAACTCCAAGAAGTGATTATGAAAGAATGGGTTGCGATCAGTCAGGAATTGGCCCAGAAGTTGATTGAGAGCATGCCCAGTCGAATTTCAGAGGTCCTGAAAAAGAAGGGCCAACACTGCAAATACTGACTCTTTGCATAAATGTCATGTAATTGTCGATAAAAGCCTTTGAAACGTATGAAGTGCGTGTAATTATATTTCACTACATCTCAGAAACAACTGAAACAAAGATCTAAAAGCAGTTTAGCAGCAAACTTTGTGAAAACAAATATTTGTGTCTCTCAAAACTTTTGGCCACGACCGTATATAACAAGCTCTTGGATCTGCTATAGCATCGCTTAACGACAATATTAATAAATCCGTGGCCATGGCGATGTCAAAAGCTAAACAGGTCTCTGAACCTAATATCCATCCTTCGACGCCTTCCGACCAATTTAGGTCGGCAGACGATTCGGCCACACACAGACTCGGGAAATCCACCCGGAAGCGTCATAATGTGGACAATGATGACTCTCCTGCTAAATAAATGGCAGGAGAAAGTGTAAGTATTTCTAAGACGCTGTCTCACCACGGTGGTCCAAACAAACAATCTTTCTCCTCACGTTCACGACCCTCAGCCCCAGAGGAAGAATGTCTTTAACGGACACATACATCCTCTAGACTCAATAAGCCGGATTCATATGTAGATTACTCTAACCAAGAGTCGTCCGAGGCGTCTAATTCCTCAGATGCTGAATATGCATATGATAGTGAGGAGGCTGAATATGATTGTTTGCATGAGGAATCCCCTATACCAGATAATTCTGGCTTAACTATATTGGATACTCAGGGTTTACCCTTCTTTACACCAAGCCAAATAAAACACCCCATATCAGGGGATTTGGCTCCGCAACCCCAAGTAGCAAAGTATGTGGCATCCCTAGTAAATAAACCTTTGGATAAGGTTGATCGCAACAAACTTAGGGCGGAATGCCCTCGCCCGTCTTTGCCTTCTAAAGCATCTGTTACGCCAGATATTGATCCGGCCCTCTCTAAGTATTTATTAAAAACAGGGAAGCGCCCAAAAAAGGGGATAGATAGATCTTTCAAATCTATCCAACATAAATTAGATTTATTGGGTCCACTGACCAAAATAATAAACATGTCAGAACAGTCCACATCTACTGGTGAACCAGTTAACACAGAGGTGTTACGTGGTTGGGCACAGAGAGCTATGTGTATTCTGGGGAATACCAATGCAGCAATCTGCTTTGAAAGGCGTAAGTTTGTGTTGATGTGTCTAGACCCACAGCTCGTCCACCTGGCACATAATGACCCAGACCCTTCAAGTGAGGGTGTTTTATTTGGAGATTCTTTTCTAAAAGATCTCAATAAATATGTAGGGCTTTTTAATTCCCTTGATAAGGCACAGACATCTCTAAAAAGGATTTTTAATCCTCGTGTTTTTGGAAAGGCCGCGAGCGGAAAGGGCCGCTTTCCCGAGTTCCCCGTTCCTACAACAAAGGCCCTAACGTACCTCAAGAGAGGGTTCAATACCAATCTGCACCCTACCAACCTCCCCCGTTCTTCCCAACCAGAGGAAGACCTTGGCGAGCACGTGGTAACAGAGGATTTCCCAGATCTCGCCCTCCCACAGGTAAGCCTCAATGTTTCTCATCTATCTAGGATACCGCTAGGGGGCAGGATTCTGTATTTTTACCGCGTCTGGTCCGCGATTACATCCGACCAATGGGTAAATACTGTATCGGGGTATCAACTGGATTTCATTACAAGTCCAATACAGATACATCTACCTCAACAGATACGTTTTTCCAAAATAGACGAACATCTGGTTCAAACAGAAATAGAGTAATTATTTAAAAAACAAGCGATAATTCCTGTCCCATACCTGACACCAGGTTTTATAAGCAACATCTTCCTGGTCAAGAAAAAAGATGGTGGTCACAGACCAGTGATAAACTTACGGAACCTCAACGACTTCCTTACATTTCACCATTTCAAGATGTAGGGTATCCATCTTTTGCGGGACCTTTTACTTCACAACGATTGGTTAGTGAAGATAGACTTAAAAGATGCATATCTTACTGTCCCCACTCACCCTTCTTTCCACCATTTTCTCCAATTTGTCTGGAAAGATCAGAAATGGCAATTTACTTGCCTTCCATTCGGCCTTTCTTCGGCCCCATGGTGCTTCACCAAACTGATGAAGCCCGTGGTGGCACTTCTCAGAAGTCGAGGGGTTAGTCTGATCATATATCTAGACGATATATTGATCATGGCTTCTTCCCTCTAACTCAATCTATTCATCGACACCTACATTGGACAATAACTCTTCTTACAGACTTGGGTTTCCTTATAAACCACAAAAAAATCAGTTCTGATTTCTTCAAAAGAACTGGAATTCTTAGGATTCCTTAAAAATACTCAGTCAGATCTATTGAGCCTTCCCGCTTGGAAGTTGCATGCGATTCGCAAACAAATTTGTGCTATACTGTCCAGAGAACTAATATCTTTAAGAAAGCTCGCCCGCATCGTAGGGTTACTTTCTGCCTCGATCCAAGCAATTTTCCCTGCACCTCTTCACTACAGGGCTCTCCAGAGATAAAGTCTCAACATCTCAGGGAAGGTCTGAATTATTCAGATCAGAGTCCGTTATCTGCAGACGCCAAGGAAGAATTGACTTGGTGGCTCCATCACGTTCAGGACTGGAGCGGGAAAGCGATCTTTGCTTCCAATCCAGACTCAGTGATAGAATCGGCTGAGAGTCTTCTCGGCTGGGGCGCTCGTTGCGGCCCATTAGCCACAGGAGGGAGATGGTCAGAAGCCGAATCTTCCCTCCATATCAATTGCCTAGAGCTTTTAGCCAGCTCTTTCGCCTTGAAGAGTTTCACAAAACACAAATCCAACTGTTGTGTTCTTCTCAGATTGGACAACATATCGGCGGTTCAATACATCAACCGTCTAGGGCAGTGGTTCTCAACCTTTTTAAAGCCGTGACCCCTTAATACAGTTCCTCATGTTGTGGTGACCCCCAACCATTACATTTTTTTCCTTGCTACGTCATAACTAATTTTGCTACTGTTATGATGACCCACCAAAAACACGCACAGACACCAATACACCAAATGTTAATTTAAATACACAAGTATTCATTCATAACCACAGAACTTTAGCATAAATACAAAATATTTGTAAACCAAATAAATAACTTTAAAATAAATAATAAACAACAAATACCCCCTAAAAAATAAATCAGTGGTGCGCACAGTACCCCTCAAATAAATAAATCAGTGGTGCTCACAGTACCCCCCCCCCCCCAAAAAAAATAAAAATAATAATCAGTGGTGCTCAGGGTACCCCCCAAATAAATAAATCAGCGGGGCTTCAGGTCTCCCCCAAATAAATAAATCAGCGGTGCTCAGGGTACCCCCAAATAAATAAATCAGTGGTGCATCAGGTTTCCCCCAAATAAATAAATCAGCGGTGCTTCAGGTCCCCCCCCCCCAAATAAATAAATCAATGGTGCTCAGGGTCCCCCAAATAAATAAATCAGAAGTGTTCAGGGTCCCCCAAATAAATAAATCAGCGGTGCTTCATGTCCCCCCGAATAAATTAAGCCTTGCTCAGCCAAATAATTAAAATAAAATTAGCCAGGCTCAATTAAATCATTGGTGGCAGTGGTGCTCAGCGGCAGTGTCATTAACGAAAAAACTCGGACCTCAGCAGACAGGCGGCCCGACTTACCCGTCCAGACATCAGGCTCCTTCAAGCACAGGCAGTGATAGGACATCACTTCCTGTGCGCGAGGATAAGGGGCCGCTGACGATGTGCGGGCGACCCACAATAGGAAGCCTCAGGCGACCCCCCCGGAAAGGGCCGATCGACCCCTAGGTTGAGAACCGCTGGTCTAGGGGGTCCCAAATCCAAAATGTTAGCGGATATTGCCAGAGACTTTTGGCATTTTTGTTTAGACAAGAACATTGTCCTGAGGGTGGAATATATTCCAGGAAATTCCAATTCAGTGGCGGACTGGAATTCCTGTTATCTATCAGACTCCAGCGATTGGAGATTAGATCCACTTATTTTCAAAGAGATAGACGCTCTTTGGTATCCTCTCCAAATAGACCAATTTGCGTCCTGACTCAATTGCCAGATCCCTCATTTCTTCAGTTGGCGTCCAGATCCGGACACTCTGGGAGTGGATGCTTTTCGTCAATCATGGCCTCAAGGAATTCTGTATGCTTTCCCTCCTTTTTCTCTCATACCGAGAGTTCTTCAGGTTCTACACCAGGAGGCTACAGTGGCTCTCATTACCCCATGGTGGACCACTCAATCATGGTTTCCACAATTATTGAGAATGACTATAGACATTCCGAGGATCCTTCCATCCCACCAAATCCAGTCTTACAGACCCATCGGGAAATTATCACCCTCTCCTTCTGTTGGGTCTTCTGTCTCTAGTGGTTTGGTTGAAATGTTCTAGTTCAGAACTTTCACAGTCTGCTAAAGATCTCCTCACAGAAGCTTGGGCTCCAGGTACCAGATATGCTTACAGATCAGCCTGGAAAATTTGGGTTCATTGGTGCTCACAACGGCATCTGGATCCCGTATCTGCCTCTTTATCCCACATCTTAAATTTTCTGTCAGATTCTTTTGAATCCGGCAATGCTTATCGAACGATAAACGTTTATCGTTCAGCCATCTCTTCTACCCATTTACCCATTGATTCTATCCCTGTGGGTAAACACCCATTATTATGCCGTCTCATGAAGGGTATTTGTTTCAAAAGACCTCCTTTGCCCAGATATCAGACTACATGGGATGTGTCTATTTTACTTAATTTTATTTCATCTCGGGATGATAATAACAATGTTTCTCTCAAATTTCTTTCTTTTAAATTGACTGTCCTTCTTCGTCTTGTATCTTTTAAACGAATGTCTGACATTCGGGCATTAGATATATTACATAGGCAATACTCACCTCAAGGAGTTCTTTTTTCCTTATCTCGCCGTCACAAAACTGGTCTTCACTCTATATTTTACCCAGCTTTTCCTCTTCAAATAAAGTTGTGTGTAGTCAGATGTCTGAAGGCTTACGAACTATTTACTGAACCTTACCGTTCTTCTTTCTCTTCTCAACTCCTGATTTCCTTTTGCCACCCTTATTTGCCAGTATCCTCGTCCACTCTTGCCAGATGGGTTAACAAACAATGGCATTAGCTGGCATTGACACTTCTATATTTGGCGCCCACTCTACTCGGAGCGCAATGACAACTAAAGCAGCCCAATCGGGAGGCTCTTTAACCAAAATACTTAAGACAGCAGACTGGTCGTCTGACAATACTTTTAAAACTTTCTATTATAGACCGCAACCTCACATTTCTATGTCGGTGATATCATAATAATATTTAACTTGTCTTATATTGTCTTGCATTTATTGTAGCTTTAAAATTGCAATAATATGAGCCTCCCGTCTTCTATAAAATTGGTGATTTTTCTAATCTTATGATGGAAAATATTGATTTTATAAGGACGGGAGGCGTCATCCCTCCCAAATACCCCACCCTACACTTATTTTTTTCTCTCGTTACAGGATACTAAAGATTTACACTTCAAAGGAGTTTCCCGTTTATTTCCTATGATCGACCGATCGTCTCTTCTAATCTCATGGTTTCCAGTTCTGGAAGATATTTTCAATTGGTTTATTATCTCCAAGTTTTTAGTGTTCTTTCTGATTCGCCTGTCGAAAGAGGTAGAGCTACGCAGCGCAGCAGTTTATATAGACTAAGGGTCAAGCCGTGATTGGACACCTCAGCTACTCATTTGAATATGTGTTTTTTTATGCAGAATATGATGTATTCATTTTTCTTTTTCTCTTAAAATATTCTATTATATATGTAAATTTAATATTGCTATTTGAGCATTAAAGAAGGTTTAATGCAATGATACTCGCCTCCCGTCCTTATAAAATAAATATTTTCCATCATAAGATTTGGAAAATCACCAAAGGCACATCTGGAAATAAGGTACTAAGTGCTATTAGGCCATGGCTTTACTTCAATAGCAATTATCCTGGTGACAGATTTCCTTTAAAACTCATCTACAGCAGTGAAGATAAATGGCTGGGATGTTATGGAAACCTGGAGTAAAACTGTATGTGGAGGCTGAAGGACCTGAGAGCTTCTATTGGCTGATAAGGGTCATGTGACCAAGCTTCTATTGGCTAATGCATTTTTTGGGAATATCTCGAACGGTACGTCCTACAGAGCTGAGACCTTGTCTAAAACCTTCTCGGACACCTGATGTACCTGTGTGCCAAATTTCGTGATTGTAAATGCGACGGTGCAGATTCCTTTAGCGGACATACACACACACACACACAGCTTTAATTAAAACTGAAAATTGCTGCATGAGGGAGGCAGTAAAAGAGAAAATGTGCAACCAAGATGTGTGTAAAGAAGCACAATAAGCTATGATTTGTCTACATCAGATGATGTTCGGATGGCTGTATGCTGTCTGCAAAAAAAAACGGATTGCATTACGTTTTTTTGCTGACCAATAGACTTCAATAGGGCCATGTCCTTATTTTCACTGACAAGTATAGGACATGTTACATTTGTTTTGCTGAGCCGTGCAACAGAAGAAAAGGCCCCATAGAAGTGAATGGGACAGCATCTAATCCGCCAAAAAAACGGATCTGCATTTTTGCAGACAGCATACGGCCATTTGAATGAGCCCTTACAGACAGACATTCTAGAAAAGGGTTTCTCAACTCCGGTCCTCAGGACCCACATGCCGGTCATGTTTTCAGGGTTTCCCTAATATTGAGCAGGTGATATATTTATTGTCCATGCATCAGGACTTACCACAGGTATTCATTCTGTGGGATATTCTCAAATCCTGACTGGTAGGTGGGTCCCGAGGACCGGAGTTGAGAAACCCTGTAATCCAGAACAACAATGTTTTCCTTTAAGACAGGGATCAGCAACCTTCGGCACTCCAGCTGCTGTGAAACTACGACTCCCAGCATGCACATTTGCTCAGCTATTCTTGTAACTCCCATAGAAGTGAAAGGAGGATTCTTAGAGTTGTAGTTTCAGAACAGCTGGAGTGCCGGTAGGTTGCTGATCCCTGCTATAATATATCTTATAATGGAGTGGCGAGTGGAGATATGCCTGGTGATGTAATGTACATGGTTACCGAGATATTGGAGATCTAAGCAAAGCGCTCTTCATCTTTTACACATATCTCTGGTCTTCAGTCAGCGTGGCCATCCTCATCTGAATGTAGTAGTACACGGTAACGGCTTCCGACACAAAAACTGTCATTAAAGACAAAGACGTTGAAAAGGAATAAGATGAAACTACAAGGAGCCTTAAGATGCGCAGAGATGTATTACCAGGCTTCTACCAGATGTTCTATGATGTTCACACCATGTTTGTACACAAAGAAAATAAAGTATACTGCAAGGGTAAAGAGGGTGCTACTGTATACAGACTGTACGGCCCACATACATTATGCAGTTTACACCAGTTTTTAAATTAAAATTGCGCTAAAAAAAAAAAATGCTTATTTCACTCAATTGTATTCAGTCTGTGAAATACAGTCTGTATGACAGCAGTATTTCCTGGACTGAAAATTGCGGATTCGCAAAACGCGGATACCGGCCATGTGAATGTAGCCGGCCCCATGACAGAAATGCCTATTCTTGTCCGCAATTGCGGACAAGAATAGGACATTCTCCATCTTTTTTCTGGGCCGCGGATCGAAACTACGGAAATGAATGGGTCCGCGCCCGTTCTGCAAAATTGCGGACCCAAAAATACGGTCATGTGAATGCACCCTAATCCTGGGAGTTTGGGTGCAGTGTTCAGTCCGGGAAATAATGCTGTCACACGGAGCATATTTCACATCCTGAATATGTTCATGTGAAATTGGCATTTAGAAAGATTTAATCGTATACTACGCAAATCTATATTCTTAAGCTTGGATTCATCTGTCATTGATTTTCATTTTAGATGAATGGATGCTCTCTAGAAACCTACTGGCACGTGTTAAATAGCTCCAAATACCATGCTTCCCTGGTCATAAAAACTTAAAGAATATGTCTACTTTTACAGCCAGTAGCCTGCTAAGGGTCATTCTTTGGCCGTATTTCTCCTCACACAAAGGAGCAGATACCAGTCCTGGGATGGTGACTTTCTACATTCCTACTGAGCTCTCCTTGTATAACAGCCTAGGTCCTGTTATTGTCTTCAATCTAGAGACTGTGCTGGGAGACACAACAAAACATTTTAGTGAGACAGTGCACAAATAATTATCAGTTCCTCTCAGCTATGAAGTCTAACCAGGGTTGCCAAATCTTCAAAAATGTGTACCAATTCGTGGTCTCCCATCCAGTCAGTTCTCATAGCTGGCAGACCTGACTAACGCTATCCCTGAAGTTTAAAAACTCACTGCATTTTCACACAATTTCATTTAATAGAGAATGGTGTATTGCCTAGCAAATTTCTAAATAATTTTATTTAAAAAAATATGCCTGTATCCCCCTGAAGAAAAAAAGTCCTGGCCAGTAGGGGTTTCACTTCTACCTATCTTGCAGTCCACTGCTTGTTGTCAGGCAAGATTCATCTCTGGTGACAGAGACTTAGAATAAGGTGAAGAGGAAGTGGGGGCATGTCAGAGCTAGCTGAGATTGTGAGTCTGATAAAACAACTGCTTCTACACTGCTTCTGAACATCACAGGAGCCTCCTGCTTTTCTGTAAGTGTGATTTATCCCTCCGTATCCGCTCTAAGAGCTCCAGAACTGAAAACAAATAGAGTGGAAGTTAGGGAAAGGACATCACAGAAGTACAGTGCTGGCTTCGATAGAAGGGAGATGCCCCCTGCTTCTGAGTGAAATACATCTAGCTGTGCAGCTGAAACTCAAAAGAATATGGCTGAAAAAATATTAGGGAAGCCCAAACAACTATTCCTTCACAGGTAATATTGTACAAAGAAACACATTTAGTAGTTGTCATTAAATATGCACTGGGGAAACGGTGATCTTCAAGCTTTATTAACAAATCCAGATAATCTCATTTAAGACAGCGGGGGATCAGAATCTTTTCTAACATCAGCCATATCATACGCCCAGACCTGGTCCAACCCTGAACCTTCAGTGCATGTTTGTGACCATCCAGGTAATGGAAAGCGACAAACTATCACCCTGGCGTTATCAGGAAGTTCTTCAGCTAACTTCTTCTTCAGGGTTTCCACCTCCAAGAAAAAAAGAATCAGTCAGATACATGGAATTACCCCATTTCTACATTGCTTTACTTACATTATATTTACTGATTGTGAATTACAGTCTGTATTGAAGTCCACAGCTGCGTTCACTATTATGCAGGCTTCAGAGTTGAACTCTCCCAGCATTCCTTACTCACTTAATGGCCCTACATTGCTTATTCTGTTGATTTTGTATTCTGGACCTCTTTACCAGGCACTGCACTGTATTGTAACGTGATGTAGGGGGAAAGTAAAATTGGCTATACACCTTAGATACAGTAGCTTGTTTGTCTAACAGCTATTTCTGACATACACCGGCACACTTGGCTGGCATGCATGTATTTTCAATGGGGAGAGGGTGACAAGTTGCTGCCTGACACCTCTGCTGGTGTGAATTATCTTCCTTGACAACAAGAGGATCATGAAATTCTTTCCCCTAAAATCTGCCACTAGGGTAGTCAGAACACCCCTATACACATTAGATGGTCAACCTGTCCCATCAAAATAAGCATTCATCTCATGTGTATGGCCACACTATCTGTCTTACAAGATGAATAAAGATTGAGATTTCTCTTGATACCTGTAACGGTCACGTCCACACACACACAGGGGGAAGGGTAGTGACCACTGCGCTCCACCCTCACCCCTGGCCCTGCCTACTTGCCTCACGAGTCCTGATGACAGGGGACAACTGGACGGCTGTCCCTAACTTAGGAAATGTGCAGGGAAGACAGACAAGACAAAATACAAAACATGAACGGACCGGGTCAGAACCAAGAGAGCTACGCAGTACAACGGATTAAGCAAAGAATGGTCAGGAGAAGCCGGGGTCAAATACCAGGAGAGTAGCGAAGTACAAGAGGAGTCCAAGAGAGTAGTCAGGTGGGAGCCGAGGTCACAAAACCAGGATGTATGCGCAGTACAGGAGGAGCAGGCAGAGGATCGTCAGGGAACAGGATCAGGTAAATATTCAGTAGTCCAACAAATAGCCAGGAACCTAGAAATTAACAGGCAACCTGTAGCCAGCAGGCTGCCTGTATTTATAGTGGGGAGTGAGGGTCATGTGACGTGGCCAGCGTCACATGACCGACAGACCAACCAGTCGAGCACCGAGTGATCAGCTCGGCGCTCAAGGCAGACTAGGAGCAGGGAGCCACCCAGCTAGTAAAGCCGCCCTGGGAATGAGGTCAAACACAGAACCTCATTCCAAAAGCTAAGCAACAGTTCTGCGGGCAATGGGGGACCGAGTGCACCTTCGGAACCCCGTGACAGTACCCCCCCTTTTACGAGGGGCCACTGGACCCAAGACTTCAGGCGATGGCTTTTCAGGGTGTTCTAAATGAAATTTACGAACAAGTCTAGGAGCATGAACCTCCCTGGCAGGTACCCAAGATCTCTCTTCAGGTCCATACCCCTTCCAGTGAATCAGGTACTGCAAGGAATTACGCACCTTCCTGACATCCACTATTTTAGACACCACATACTCGACAGCATCATTAACAAGAACCGGCGGAGGCGAGGCTTTCGATGGTACTACCGGTTCAAAATATTTTTTAAGTAGAGATTTATGGAACACATTATGAATGTGGAATGACTCGGGCAGCTCCAACCTAAATGATACCGGGTTAATCACCTCCGTGATCTTATATGGACCAATAAAACGAGGAGCAAATTTTCTAGAAGCTACCTTGAGAGATAGATTCTTCGAGGACAACCATACTTTATCCCCAACCTGAAAGTTCACCCCCCTTGAACGTCTCCTATCGGCCTTGAGTTTTTGAGAACTTTGAGCCTTTTCTAGGTTCGATTGAACCCGGGCCCAAACTGTGCACAGTTCGGAGGAGAGTTTATCAGCTTCAGGGTTAGAGGAGGAGACGGACGACCCAGAATGAAAACGGGGATGAAAACCATGGTTACAAAAGAAAGGGGAGACCCCAGCAGAAGAATTGACACGGTTATTCAGAGCAAATTCAGCCAACGGAAGGAATTTGACCCATAATTGCTGGTCATCAGCAACATACAACCTCAGGAATTGTTCCACAGACTGATTAAGGCGTTCAGTCTGCCCATTACTCTCAGGATGGTAGGCGGAAGAAAAAGACAACGAAATTTTACATCTTTGACAGAAGGCCCTCCAGAATTTGGACACAAACTGCACACCCCTGTCCGAAACAATATTTTCCGGGATGCCATGTAAACAAACAATCTCTCTCACAAAAATAGATGCCAGGGTTTTAGCATTCGGAAGTTTAGACAGGGGAATGAAATGAACCATCTTACTAAACCTATCGACCACTACCCAAACCACAGTCTTACCCTCCGCCAGCGGTAGGTCAGTTATAAAGTCCATCGAGATATGGGACCAGGGTCTACTGGGAATGGGTAGGGGTCGTAGGTTACCAGCAGGGCGAGTCCTAGGTGTCTTAGACCTGGCACAAACCTCACAGGCTGACACGTAGGACTTGACATCCCTGGAGACGAAATTGTACGGGAACAAACAACTTATCTGTTGGGGTGGATACCGGTGCCAGATGTTGTTCAGCCTTAATGCGAGCCGAGATATCCTGGGTTAGAGCCGCTAAGAAGATGTTTGCTGGTAGGATGGATTCAGGCGGCGTCTCAGTGGGTTGAAAAGCATGGAAGCTCCGAGATAATGCGTCTGCCTTCACATTTTTACTTCCCGGCCTGAACGTAATGGAGAAATCAAAACGGGTAAAAAACAGAGCCCATCGGGCTTGTCGGGGATTCAACCTCTTAGCGGACTCGAGAAACATTAGGTTTTTATGGTCAGTGACAACAGTTACTCGATGCCTTGCCCCCTCCAAAAAATGTCTCCACTCCTCAAATGCCCATTTAATGGCCAACAGCTCCCTATTCCCTATGTCGTAGTTTCTCTCCGTGGGAGAGAATTTCCTAGAGAAGAAGGCACACGGTCTCAGGTTAGTGAGGCTAGCAGGACCTTGTGAAAGGACTGCTCCTGCGCCGTCCTCGGACGCATCCACCTCCACAATAAAGGGTCTCTCCTGATCAGGCTGGATCAGAATGGGAGCGCTATTAAATGCCTTTTTTAATGTTTCAAATGAAGAAATGGCCTTGGTAGACCAATTCTCCAAATCCGCCCCTTTCTTAGTAAGGTCGGTCAATGGCTTAGCAATTACAGAAAAATTCATGATAAATTTACGGTAGTAATTAGCGAAACCCAAAAACCGTTGTAAAGCCTTTAAGGATGAAGGCCTTACCCATTCCTTAATTCCTAAAACCTTACCAGGATCCATCTTAAAGGCGTGAGGAGTCAAAACATGCCCTAGAAACAGTATCTCCTGTACACCAAAGACACATTTCTCTTGCTTAGCGGATAGCTGGTTCTCCCTCAACACCTCTAATACTTGTTTGACATGGGACACATGAGATTCGAAATCAGGAGAGAATATCAAAATGTCGTCAAGATAGACAATAATAAATTTACCTAAGAACTCCCTAAGAATATCGTTCATTAAGTTTTGGAACACAGCTGGGGCATTGCTGAGTCCAAAAGGCATCACCTGATATTCAAAGTGTCCTATCGGAGTATTGAACGCTGTCTTCCATTCGTCTCCCTCCTTGATTTGGATTAGATTGTATGCCCCTTTCAGGTCAATCTTGGAAAACCAGGTTGCCCCCAAAACCTGGTTAAATAAATCCAGAATCAATGGGAGAGAGTATCTATTTTGGACAGTGATTTTATTTAATCTCCGGTAATCAATACAAGGCCTAAGACCACCATCCTTCTTTTTAACAAAGAAAAACCCTGCTCCCATAGGAGAGACTGAAGGTCTAATATGCCCTTTAGCAAGGCTCTCCTTAATATAATCTTCCATGGCCTTGCGTTCGGGCCCTGAAAGATTATAAATTCGACCTTTAGGAAATTCGGCACCCTCAATTAGCTCTATGGCGCAATCATAAGGTCTATGGGGGGGTAGAACCTCTGGAGTAAGGGACGAGAACACATCAGAATATTCCTTAATAACAGAGGGTAATGTATTAGACCTTACTGAAACCCCAGCCTGGACCACGGACAAGCATGAGTCACACTTAGGTCCCCATTTCACCAACTCTCCTTTGGACCAATCAATTGTGGGGTTATGTAAACAGAGCCAAGGCAACCCTAGTACCACCTCAACCGGTAGGTTCTCCAGGACTAGAAGAGAACATCTCTCAGAGTGGCACACACCCACAGACAGAGAAATTTCAGAGGTACATGACCTCACCGTACCACCAATCAGGGGAGTAGCATCAATAGCCATGACATGGATAGGTGTAGGTAAAGCAAACATTGGAATACCCAATTTACAAGCAAACTCAAAGTCAATAAAGCTGGCCGCTGAACCGGAGTCAATAAAGGCCTTACCCGGCCACTTATTAACCCCCAGAGAAATTGTTATGGGTACCAAAAGCTTACCTTTAGAAAAATCAGGGTGTACCTGGTCTTTAGGTTGTCTTGCCTTAGAAGACTTGTCAGAGAGGTCCCTCTTAGGACACTTGTTGATCCAATGGCCTGGATCTTCACAGTAGAAGCACTCTCCGCGTCTGCGACGAAGATTACCCCGGGTCATGCCAACCTGCATGGGTTCCTCGGTGGAGACCTCAGTGTTGTCCCTGGAAAAGGCCTCTGGCTGGACCACCATCTGAGAACAGAACTGTCGTTCTTGTCGTCTCTCTCTAACTCGTCTGTCAAGTCGGACAACTAGGGTCATCATCTCCTCTAAGGTCTCAGGAATTTGGTAATTGACCAATAGATCTTTTAAATTATCAGATAGACCAGACCTAAACTGACTCTTCAGGGCTGGTTCATTCCATCCTGAGGGGACACACCACCGTCTGAATTGGGTGCAATACTCCTCCGCAGGGAGATGGCCCTGAACCAGTGCCCTAAGAGCTGTCTCGGCTACCAGGGCTCTGTCTGGTTCGTCATAGAGGGTACCCAGGGCCTGAAAAAAACCCTCCACAGAAGTTAGACAACTGGCCCCAGGAGGTAACGAAAATGCCCAGTCCTGGGGATCACCCTGTAGTAGAGAAATGATAATCCCCACGCGTTGGCTCTCGGGACCGGAGGACACGGGGCGCAAACGGAAGTAGAGTTTGCAATTCTCCTTAGAGGAGAGAAACCTCTTCCGGTCTCCAGAAAAGGGTTCTGGGAGCTTGATCTGGGGTTCAAAATATGGACTGGAGGACAGAGGAGTGGAAGAACCTTGCCCTAACTCACAAGAACGGAGTTTCTCTCCTAGCTCCTGCACCCTCTGTGTCAAGTTAGAGACATGGTCAGTCAGGGTAGTAAGAGGATTCATGATACAGTGGTTATTGGGCCTGTTAATCTGTAATGGTCACGTCCACACACACACAGGGGGAAGGGTAGTGACCACTGCGCTCCACCCTCACCCCTGGCCCTGCCTACTTGCCTCACGAGTCCTGATGACAGGGGACAACTGGACGGCAGTCCCTAACTTAGGATATGTGCAGGGAAGACAGACAAGACAAAATACGGAACATGAACGGACCGGGTCAGAACCAAGAGAGCTACGCAGTACAACGGATTAAGCAAAGAATGGTCAGGAGAAGCCGGGGTCAAATACCAGGAGAGTAGCGAAGTACAAGAGGAGTCCAAGAGAGTAGTCAGGTGGGAGCCGAGGTCACAAAACCAGGATGTATGCGCAGTACAGGAGGAGCAGGCAGAGGATCGTCAGGGAACAGGATCAGGTAAATATTCAGTAGTCCAACAAATAGCCAGGAACCTAGAAATTAACAGGCAACCTGTAGCCAGCAGGCTGCCTGTATTTATAGTGGGGAGTGAGGGTCATGTGACGTGGCCAGCGTCACATGACCGACAGACCAACCAGTCGAGAACCGAGTGATCAGCTCGGCGCTCAAGGCAGACTAGGAGTAGGGAGCCACCCAGCTAGTAAAGCCGCCCTGGGAATGAGGTCAAACACAGAACCTCATTCCAAAAGCTAAGCAACAGTTCTGCGGGCAATGGGGGACCGAGTGCACCTTTGGAACCCCGTGACAATACCTTTTAAAAGGGTTATCCAATAGAACAAATACCCCCAACAATGCCCAGGCCCCTCCTGTAGACAATACTTACCCAGTCCCCGGCACCCGCATCTCTCCAGATCCTTGCACGGCCACCGCTGCATCTCCCCATCATGCGGATCAAAAAATCTGGCGACGGGGGAGCAGCCAATAGCAGGCCGCGACAGTGACCAGCCTTCCTAGCGTCACCCACGATGCTAGGGAGGCTGGTCACCATCGCGGCCTGCTATTGGCTGCTCCCTTGTCGCCGGATGTTTTGATGCGCATGATGGGCAGGTGAACTGGTGGCCGTGCAAGGATCAAAATGACATAGGAATGATGAGATAGATGAGACAAGTGATGTAAAGCAGATCAATATGAGTGAAGTAGGAATCAAACAGTTGTAGCAGTAAATGGTCAGGAGCAATTATACATGAGGATTATAGATAAGAAATGTGAAAGTTTTATTGTCCTTGAATTGATGTCCAGTCCATGAATGTGATGAACCCAAGAGGTCTGAGGGCCACATTCGTTAAGCGATGTAGAAGGACATAAATCCATAAGACGCATTCATTCCTGATCTCAGTGTGTCAAAGGTTATCATGAACTTGTATTCCAAGATTCTCCTGTCCCTCTGAGATTTGAAATTCCCTTTTAATATCAATACTTTTATTGGTAGATATATAGGGGCACACTCAAATGGGAGTACTAAATCCACCAGGTGGATGTAATTTATTAAAACCCACACAAATAAAATAGAATACTATAAAATGGCAACAATGTATGTAACATGAGCGCCTTAAAAAACAAAACCACTATATATCATATACTGGCTATATATTTCATCTCTTTGCCCAGTATAAAGCTGCTCCTAAAATCGTCCAGCATAGGCAGATGTCAGCCTGATAGTGAATTCGACCTGCCAATGCACTATATGCAGGTGGCTGTTACGCTGTAGAGGACCGTATCATCAATAGGTGCAAACTCCAGGCATAGTCCAGAACGTACTTCTATTGTGTCAATAAGCAGTCACTGATAACTTCAGAATAACCACAACAGCGGTGCCTTATAAATGCACAACAATCGAGCAAACTCCTGACAGGAGCTGGGTCTTACCCTTCTTCACTGCGTTGTTGCAGCGCTGATTCCAGGCGGCCGCACACCAGCGGCGCCCCACGTGGTGTGCTAAACCTCTACGTGGCGTCCCACGTGACCTGGTTGCTCTGGAGACCGATTGAGGCTAGGTTGACGTCACTGGCAAGGGACGGCTTTCCCCGGATTAGAACGTCTCAGATTCTTTCTTTATGTGGTAATATTGTCTCCACTGGATAAATGAGACATACGCTCACTCCTTACGCCAGACGCGTTTCGAGGTGCTATACCTCTTCCTCAGTGGCCAACTGAGTGAGCGCTTCCACACTCTTATAAAGGGACTAGTGTTCCCATAATGCTCCGCTTTATTGTGCATTGTTGAAACTCCGGAATTGAGTGGAATCTCTAAATTGGCGTATTTATTCTCAAGCCTTGTAATATAGTGGATCCATATTGTAAAAACATGAATAAAACCCACATCTTTTATGTATAATACAAGTTCAATATACTGATGATAAAATTATAAATATATAATAGGAATGGAAGAAAATAGCGCCAACTACGCAACAGTATGTATTACAGGTCATGCCGCATTGGAAACGCATGCGGTACCGCTATCAATGAATTGTAACTAAACCTAAAGCATACGTCTTATAGGATACAAGGGGAGCAACAATGTACAACAAGACCAGATATCCTATAATTATCTCATATGATTCCCTCGATCCATAACACTTATACACTTTCGTTCCTCAAGAGACTCATAGGGGATAGACTGTTCTGAGTAGCGAGGAAATATCGAAAAAATATCAAAATAATATCGAAGAAATATATGGGATGGGGGAATATATTTCTTCTATATTTCTTCTATATTTCTTCAATATTCCTTCAATACTATTTCGATATTTCCTCGCTACTCAGAACAGTCCATCCCCTATGAGTCTCTTGAGGAACGAAAGTGTATAAGTGTTATAGATCGAGGGAATCATATGAGATAATTATAGGATATCTGGTCTTGTTGTACATTGTTGCTCCCCTTGTATCCTATAAGACGTATGCCTTAGGTTTAGTTACAATTCATTGATAGCGGTACCGCATGCGTTTCCAATGCGGCATGACCTGTAATACATACTGTTGCGTAGTTGGCGCTATTTTCTTCCATTCCTATTATATATTTATAATTTTAGCAGTTTATTGAACTTGTATTATACATAAAAGATGTGGGTTTTATTCATGTTTTTACAATATGGATCCACTATATTTCAAGGCTTGAGAATAAATACGCCAATGTAGATATTCCACTCCATTCCAGAGTTTCAACAATGCACAATAAAGCGGAGCATTATGGGAACACTAGTCCCTTTATAAGAGTGTGAAAGCGCTCACTCAGTTGGCCACTGAGGAAGAGGTATAGCACCTCGAAACGCGTCTGGCGTAAGGAGTGAGCGTATGTCTCATTTATCCAGTGGAGACAATATTACCACATAAAGAAAGAATCTGAGACGTTCTAATCCGTGGAAAGCCGTCCCTTACCAGTGACATCAACCTAGCCTCATTCGGTCTCCAGAGCAACCAGGTCACGTGGGACGCCACGTAGAGGTTTAGCACACCATGTGGGGCGCCGCTGGTGTGCGGCCGCCTGGAATCAGCGCTGCAACAACGCAGTGAAGAAGGGTAAGACCCAGCTCCTGTCAGGAGGCACCGCTGTTGTGGTTATTCTGAAGTTATCAGTGACTGCTTATTGACACAATAGAAGTACGTTCTGGACTATGCCTGGAGTTTGCACCTATTGATGATACGGTCCTCTACAGCGTAACAGCCACCTGCATATAGTGCATTGGCAGGTCGAATTCACTATCAGGCTGACATCTGCCTATGCTGGACGATTTTAGGAGCAGCTTTATACTGGGCAAAGAGATGGAATATATAGCCAGTATATGATATATAGTGGTTTTGTTTTTAAAGGCGCTCATGTTACATACATTGTTGCCATTTTATAGTATTCTATTTTATTTGTGTGGGTTTTAATAAATTACATCCACCTGGTGGATTTAGTACTCCTATTTGAGTGTGCCCCTATATATCTACCACTGTTTACGTTCTTTTGGGCCTTTTTAGGTGAGCACCTGATCCATTTAAGGTGAGAGGTTGAGCCGCTGGTGTTCTTCTTTTCCATTAGTCTTTGCCCTGGGCGAAGAAAAAGCCTAGCTATGACTCCAAAATAAAACTTTAGGACATGAGCGATACACTTGCTCTGCAAGTAAATTGACCTCTAGGACCGGCATGTATCTTTAGATCCCCTGATCCCCTGCATCCAGGTGGAGAATTAATGGAGAAGTGGCCATGCAAGTGCGCGACGGTCTTCATTTAGGCTACTTTCACATTCGCGTTTGGTTTGGATCAGTCATGGATCTGCACAGACGGATCCGTTCAGATAATACAACCGTCTGCATCCATTCAGAACAGATCCGTTTGTATTATCTTTAACATAGCCAAGACGGATCAGTCTTGAACACCATTGAAAGTCAATGGAGGACGGATCAGTTTTCTATTGTGCCAGATTGTGTCACAGAAAACGGATCCGTCCCCATTGACTTACATTGTGTGTCAGAACGGATCAGTTTGGCTCAGTATCGTCAGACGGACACTGACGTTTTGGTGTCCGCTTCCAAAGCAGAATGGAGGCAAACTGATGCATTCTGAGCGGATCCTTTTCCATTCAGAATGCATTAGGGCAAAACTGATCCGTTTTGGACCGCTTGTGAGAGCCCTGAACGGATCTCACAAACGGAAAGCCAAAACGCCAGTGTGAAAGTAGCCTTACTCATATGGGAGTCACAGAAATAGTTAAGCAAGACCGTATCTATTAGACATGTATGGAAGATCACATACATATACCATAAATGTCGACAATGGAAATATCCCTTTAAAGCTGTAGTCTGACAGCCAACTGCTCCAGCTTCTCGTTCCTCTTACAACGCTATGAATAGATGTTTATAGACTACAACATTGAACGCTGCGCTGGCTGCTAGTCATCACTCGTGTAATTGCATTTACAAATTTGGGTGACGTATTAATTGTGTGTTCGCAAATTACCAGTTTTATGGACTAAAAGTGCAATTACATGACTCCAAACAGGACATAAAGTTAATGAAGCGCAGAAATGAACTTCACATTCAAGTTCTTCCACACAAATCTGAATAGCAAATTCAGAGCTAACGACAAAAAATAATCTGCTCATAACCCAATTCTGGGCTCAGTAATGAGCACATTATTATTAGAAGTCTTTATAGGTCATGTTTACTCACCTCCCTGCTGCCGGCATGCATTAACCAGTTCTGGACCAAACTATTTCCCCCCTTTCATGACCAAACATTTCCATTTTTTGGCTTTGAAAGCCATCGTTTTTAGTTTTTTCCATTCAGTTAATCAAATAATTTTTGCTTCTTTTTTTTCACTGGGTTTTTATTTTCATGTCATTTTATTTTAGTATTTTGCTTTTATTTTTTCCATACCTGGGGAAAAAAATAAAAATTGTGGCCCTGTTCTGTTATGGTTGTTATAGAGAATATATAGTTTATGGTCCTTGAGGGTGGGGTTGTAGCATTAGGGGCTGTGATGTGGACTAGCAGTGCAGCTTTTTTTTCTTCATTCACTTATTTTACACATTGTGCCTTTTATACTATCATACAAGACATTTGGGGGAGCATTTTAATATTAAATTTTTTTCCTGATTGCTAATAGGTCAGCCCCAGTTACAGTGGTATGCAGCGTCCAGAGCCTCACTGCAAAGCTGAACTGGGTCTGCTGAGACCCAACATCTCCTGCAGTTACCTGGCAATCCCGTAATCACTGAGACGGGAGGAGGAAGTGTCATGGCTACTTCCCGATCTGTATACATGGCATTCATGGAGCACACTGTATACAGAGATGGGGAACAGTAGTAAACAATCTATGCCGGCATAATTTACAGTGCTTCTCAGCATACTCAATAGTATACAACAGAGGCAGCGTGACCCAGCTGTCCAACAGCACTCCTGCTGTCAGACATTTTCCTCTTTGGCACTGGGCCACACCAACCCACAGGATCAGCACCACAGCAACCATGCAGTACTGCACAATGTGAACAGATCAATGCACAGCATGTGGATATGCAATACAGGTTTTCTTATTCTTAATAATTTTTGGCTAAGTGCCTTTTCCTAAATGAGACCGGACAACTGAGCGATTATACTGAAATATTAAAAGGCCGCTACTCACAACACTCGGTGCCAGGAACACAGTCACATGATTATACTTTGATAGATCAGCCTACAAAACACACAATGAAAAATTATTTGGTTATTATGAACCTTGGAAAATTACTGTTATACAAAAGTCAAGGATATCTACTTACTTTCCAAAAATCTTGCTTGAGGAAAGTTGCTTGCTCCTGAGAAATCCCTCTCCGATATGCCTTAACTTTTGCCCAATTTATCAAGAACGAATTTAACTCATAGCCAGTGCCGTGGAACCCCATAGACGCTGCAGCAAAAACCTAACATGGAAAAAAAAAAATGTCTTAATTTTTTTAAAAAGCAAACACACTGTAGACACTTTGATCTCAAAGTTGCCAATGGAGAAGTACAT
Source organism: Bufo bufo (assembly GCF_905171765.1). NCBI lineage: Eukaryota > Metazoa > Chordata > Amphibia > Anura > Bufonidae > Bufo > Bufo bufo. The sequence goes on from NC_053390.1 coordinate 89,041,252, forward strand.
AAGATGCCTTTAATAACTTTCTATATCAAGACCCATCTCTCTTGAAGTTGTCCACAAAATGAAATCTTTTTGCCTCCAAATAATACTTACAGATATAAAACCAACATAATAAACTTCATATAGTGTCCAAATAATGCTAGCCACTTAATACTGCCATTCAGTGCTTAAAGGAGTTGTCTCATGAAAAATATTCTACAGTTTTGAAACCAGCACACGGATCGGAATACTTTAGTAATAGCACATAATTAGGGTTGAGCGTACCCAAACTGTAAAGTTCGGGTTCGTACCGAACTTTACGATTTTTTTTTACCCCGGACCCGAACATTTCAGTAAAAGTTTGGGTTCAAGTTCAGCGATTTAATGGCGCTTTTTGAAAGGCTGCAGGGCAGCCAGTCAACAAGCGTTTAACTCGTGTGCCCTTAGAAGCCATCACAGCCATGCCTACTAATGGCATGGCTGTGATTGGCCAGTGCAGCATGCGACCCAGCCTCTATATCAGCTGAAGTCATGTAGCGCTGCACGTCACTCTGCTCTGATTAGTGTAGGGATAGGATGCTGCTGCTGTGAGGGAGAGAATAGGAAAGAATCTGATATCAGAACTTGCTGTTAACTCTGCGATCTACAGCGATTTAATTTTTTTTTGTACCCTGCCCTGAGCCCAGTGACATAGAAAAATAAATTTTATCCATCTGTTAGTTAGGTGGGCGTCGGCGGCCATTTTGTGCAAGTTCAGTGCACCAGCACTGCATATGTGCCAGGGACAATAATTGAATCCTGTTCTTTTAGTTCAGTGGGCAACATATACCCATTTTTTTAAGTGCACCTGCACTGCATATGTGCCAGGGGAAGGGAAAATAATATAGGTAATCCGTCTGTGAGTTCAGGGACCCAGGGGGTGACATTCACATGTTTTTTTCTGTAAAGTACCCCTGTGCTGCATATGTGAGTGTAATCAATTCAGTAAATCCATCTGTAAATTTCCGGGGGAGCAAATTAATTATTTTTTGCTAAAAAGTACATTTGCGCCCTGCACTGCATTTGTGATAGTGAAAGAAAATCAGTTAAATCCATCTGTTTCATTGTGGGTGAAAAAAATCATATTTTTTTTGTCCTAAAAGTACCTTCGTGGCCTGTACTGCAAATCTGATAGTGAAATATAAATCAGTAAATACAACTGGGAATTTGTGGGTGAAAAAAAAACACCTTTTTCTGGCCATAAAGTACCTTTGTGACCTGTGCTGCATATCTGACAGCCAGGCAAATAAATACAGTTAATCCATCTGTAGGATTGTGGGGTGACATTTCCACAGTTATCAGGCCAGTCATTGACAAGTGGCTCAGAGGGTGGGTTCCTGCACCAACATAGGCCAGGTACACAATTGCACAGCCAGGGCACATGTGCAATAGACCATTTTTACACCCGGACACAGAAAGATAATTTATCTGTCTGTTCATTCTGTGGCTGACCTTCCTACAGCAATTTTTTGGTGGGCGTAATGCAAAATCTAAAATAAATATTAATAATTTAATACTTAATCCGTCTGTTAGTTAGGTGGGCGACAAACCAATTTTTGTCTGAAGTACACCTGCACCTGCATATGTGCCAGGGACAATAATATAGTTAATCCGTCTGTGAGTTCAGGGGTTGGCATATTTGCATTGTTGGCTGTTTTATACCCCTGCTCTACATAGCAGACAGAGAAATAATTGTAAAAAATTCGTATGTTCCGTTGGTGGGTGACATTAACCCATTTTTGGCGTTGAAAAACCCCTGCTCTGCATAGGTGACAGGGAACAAAATTTAGTAAAAACGTCTGTTACTTCGGTGGGTGACTGCAAAAAATGAGGAGAGAGTCAAATAATGGACGTGGCCCTAGTCGTGGTGCTGCTGGTGTTGGTGGAGTTCTTGTTGAAGGGAGAGGACGTGGTCGATCTGTGCCAGCTACACGCACAAGTGAAACACCTTCCTCAAATGCGAGTAGGCGACAGAACCTTCAGCATTATTTGATAGGCCCGAATGCCGTGCTACGAATGGTGAGGCCAGTACAGGCGATAGTAGATTGGGTGGCTGACAGTGCCTCCAGTTCCTTCACATTGTCTCCCACCCAGTCCCCTTATGAAAGATCAGAGTTGGCACCTGCAGCCCATGGCCATCAGTCTTTCACCTCACCCCCTTGCAAATCAGCCAAGCAGTCTGACCCCAAGTCATGCAGCAGTCTCTTCTGCTTTTTGATGACTCTGCTAGCAGGGTTTCCCAGGGCCATCCACATAGCTCTGCCCCAGAAGTGGAAGAGATTGAGTGCACCGATGCCCAACCACTTATGTTTCAGGAGGAGTACATGGGAGGACCACCGCAGCACATCACGGATGACGACGAAACACAGGTGCCAACTTCTGTGGCTTTCTGCAGTGTGCAGACCAACAAGGAAGGCAGGGGTGAAGACTGGGTGGAAAATGATGTGGAGGATGATGAGGTCCTCGACCCCACATGGAATCCAGGTCATGCGAGTGACCTGTGTAGTTCGGAGGAAGAGGCAGTGGTCGCACAGAGCCACCAGCACAGCAAAAGAGGGAGCAGGATGAAAAAGCGGAGCGGCCGTCCCCTAGACAGTATGCCTGCTACTGTCCACCGCACCAAGGGACCGAGCACAGCAAAGCCAGCTCCAAGGAGTTCCCTGGCATGGCAGTTCTTCAGACAATGTGCTGATGACAAGACACGAGTGGTTTGCACGCTGTGCAATCAGAGCCTGAAGCGAGGCATAAACGTTCTAAACCTGAGCACAACCTGCATGACCAGGCATCTAAGTGCAAAGCACGAGCTGCAGTGGAGTAGACACCTCAAAAACCAAGAAAGGTCTCTGGCTCCTCCTGCTTCCTCTTCTGCTGCAGTCTCGGCCTCTTCATCCCCCACTGGAGTGACAGCGGCACCTGCCACCCCGCAAACAGAGGATGTGCCAGCAACGCCACCACCTCGGTCAACAAGCATCTCCACAATGTCCCATGGAAGTGTTCAGCTATCCCCCAAACACTGGAGCGGAAGAGGAAGTACCCGCCTACCCACCCCCGATCCCTGGCCCTGAATGCCAGCATTTCCAAATTCCTGGCCTTTGAAATGCTGTCATTCTGTCTGGTGTACACGGACAGTTTTAAGAATCTGATGGCAGTGGCTGTCCCACAGTACGTTGTTCCCAGCCGCCACTACTTTTCCAGGCGAGCCATCCCTTCCCTGCACAACCAAGTGGAGGACAAAATCAGGTGTGCACTGCGCAACGCCATCTGTGGCAAGGTCCACCTAACTACGGATACGTGGACCAGTAAGCACAGTGAGGGACGTTATATCTCCCTAACAGCACACTGGGTAAATGCAGTGGTGGCTGGGCCTGAGGCGGATAGCAGTTTGGCGCATGTCCTTCCACCACCGAGGATTGCAGGGCGCTTCTCTTTGCCTCCTGTTGCTTCCTCCTCCTCCTCCACTTCCCCATCCTCTACCGCCTCCTCATCCAGTCAGCGTAACACCTTCACCACCAACTTCAGCACAGCAAGGGGGAAACGACAGCAGGCAGTTTTGAAACTTTTCTGTTTGGGGGAAAAATCCCATACTGCGCAGAAGCTGTGGACGGGCATGGAACAACAGACCGATGAGTGGTTAGTGCCAGTGAGCCACAAGCCCGGCCTGGTGGTGTGCAATAATGGGCCAAATCTCGTAGCAGCTCTGGGCCTAGCCAGTTTGACGCACATCCCTTGCCTGGCGCATGTGCTGAATTTATGTTAATAACTTGTCCCACATTTCCACCCGATCAGATTTCAGCCATTGACCTCCCTTGGATGTGGTATCCCTTTCTCAGGCTCCCTCTCCGGCATTGAACCCCGATTCCCCGTGATCACCATGGTAGGCGCATAAAAGAACATGGAAAGTTGATAGGGAAGATATCCAATTGGATTGTGGACGTCACGGGGACGCGCGATATGGTGGAGCAGTATGTGTGCACACGCCTATACATACTGAATGACGGGTCTGCCCCCTTCAACTTCTGGGTCTCCAAATTGGGCACATGGTCTGAGCTTGCCCTTTACGCCTTGAAGGTGCTGGCCTGCCCTGCAGCCAGTATATTGTCTGAACGTTTGTTTAGCATGGCAGGGGGCGTCATCACAGACAAGCGCAGCGGCCTGTCCACAGCCAATGTAGACAAGCTCACGTTCATTAAAATGAACCAGGCAGGGATCCCACAGGACTTCTCCGTACCTTGTGCAGAATAGACATGTATACCGGCCTCATCCAGCCATTGTTGTACTCCAGCGCACTTTCTCTTTGTTTTATTTTTTATATTTCTCAATGTTTTGGGGTCTACCCAAATTTGAACAAAAAAAAACAAAAACAGGTCCGGGGTCAAGTTCGTGTCCCGAACTCAAACTTTTTTGCGAAGTTCGGCCGAACCCGAACTTCCAGGTGTCCACTCAACTCTACACGTAATTAAAAATTTAGCATGGCCACTGAGTAATTCAATAAAATATCTGTATAACGCCACCTGTTTTTTTATTTTATTTCTTTGACCTGCTCACCGAGATGGCCGCACATGCTCAGCTTCATCCTTCAACTACCTCCTGAGTTGTGATCGGGAAAGCTGAGACACGCCCCCTTTGCTGCAGCAGAAAAGACACTCCCCTTGAGCTGTCAGCTTGATATAAATCTAGCAGAGCAATGAATGTGGAGATCTCTGGATCCATGTGAGGACAGGGCTGGTTCTAGCTTTGTTAGAGAGATTGTCATGTACTATATGATGTCTGATTTTCATTTTTTACATTAGTCATGGGATAACTCCTTTAAATAACACCACATGTGTATACTTTAAAGAGGGTGTCCAGGTAAAAAAAAAAATAATTATAATAATTTAAAAACTACTCCGCATCTTAACCTCAATGAACCCCCGCTGCCCCTGTTCCCACACTGCCCAGTCCCCTGCTGCTCCAGCGATGACATTGTAATACAGGGTGCATCCTTGTATGCAAACCACTCAGTGCCGGACTGGGGTGTCTAGGGCTCACCAGTAAACTTTGTTCTGGGGGACCACTGTACAGCAACATACAAATATTATGGGACCCTCATTCACAAATTCCCAGACGCTGCATTCTCTATACATTTCAATGGAAAGGTGGCTGCCTTGGCGTGCATGCCAGGTTTCCAGTAAAGTGTATAGGGAATGTGGTAAGTGGCAATTGGTGGATTCCAGTTCACCCACAGATTTTATTGTCTAAAACTAAAGTATGAACAGGCTGGTGCTACTACCCCAAGATGGATAGTGCTGCGGTAACGCTCCCACAATAATGTAGCAGAAAATTTACTAAATCGCTATATGTGGTTACTGCTATCACACTCCACCACTACTTAGCTGGCACAATTAAACCCAAGGATCAAACAAAAACCGAGCAATACATTTTTTAAATGATACACAATTTGGGAATATTAAAGGGAACCTGTCCCCATGAAAATACAAATTAATCCTCAGGCAGCATATTATAGAGCAGGAGGAGCTGAGGAGATTGATATATGGTTTTATGGTTAAAGATTCAGTAAAACTTGTATTTCATTCATTTAAATTCCAGCTTATTCTGGGCTTTGAAGTCAAGGAGTCAGTCCTATTAGTGATTGACAGCCTTCCTTCTATGACTGATAGGAATTCAAAGCCCAGAATGAGCATGGATATAAATGAATAAATTACAAAGTTTTACTGAATCTTTTCCGATAAAACTGTACATTATCCTGCTCCGCTCCTCCTGTCATGGTTCTGCAGATTAATTTTCATTTTCCTGGCGACAGGTTTCCTTTAAGGGCATTTGGAAACCACGAATTAACTATTATCTGATTTTCAAAATGTCCTAGCAAAAGCTGCACAGGTTCCAGTCCAGTATGTTCGTGTGAGAAGTCTGACTGTCTGATAAACTCCACCGGTCTGATGTATCCCCAAAATGCTGAACAGAGAGTTTAGTAACGTCACTCTTGCTACGGATACTGATGTGGAAAAAAAATAAGTCAGGCACGCTTTGGAAAAATAAGCGTTTTCTTTTGTCATTGACATCACACATCTGTGTACTATTTTACAATCGGAAAATCCAAATGATCTGGGGTGGTGGATACAAAGGTATTGAACTACTTTCCTTAACTCTAAGAACAAAAATTTCTGGTTACAGATTTTCAAAAATGACAGATGTTTCAATCAAAAGCGAATCGTTCCACTTCATAATTTAATCCAGTTGGAGCCATCGAAATCAGGTAAAAAGAAAAATAAAAAATCAGCTCAACATAGCTTTAATATAATCTCCTCTCTAATCTGTTTTTATTCTTTTTGTGGCACATACTTAGCAACCTTTAAATTGTCTTTTGTGTTTCTCACTGTAATGTCTCGATACCGGGTGGCTGTCATATCTTCTCTCGATGTTATAATTAATATAACCGGAATCTTTGGAATAAGGGTCTTTTCGTCGTGCCCACATAAATTGTATTGCATGGGAATATTAATGAATACAAGCCCCCCTAGGTGCAGCAGGTAATATGTTGTCTTATATTCTGTGTAGAGCTGCCTTCAATCTCATCTCTTCTCATAAGGAGGATTTTCTCAGACCTAATTTGCGCCAACACATGCATTCTACAGGAAAAGAAGCCATTTGGTAATGATGTTTCACCAGCAAATTCATACCAGTCAGATTTACTTTTAATCTTATGGGCTATCATATTTCTAAGATTCTGAGCTTTTTTTTTTTGCACACAAATCTAGGTTTGTCTGGGATATGCCCTGTAAATGGTTTTATCTTGCAGAAAAACATCCCAATGTTTTCTTATTATTACTTTAAGTATACCGGCTAGGCTGTTATATTGTGAGATAACGGGTGGAATAGTAACCTCCTCCTCTCCCATTACCGCCCTGCTTAATAACACATCTCTTATGTTCCTATTCTGTAACAGTAGTTGCCTCCTCATTCTTCCCATGAACATTTTTTGTTTCCCTTATGAAATCTGCATCGCATCCCTTCACCTCAAATCTGTCCTGGAGGATGTCTGCCTCTCGTACATAATCCTTCCTCTTACTGCAATTCCTACGGGTCCTTATGAAGGTCTTATAGGGAACTAAGCAAGGACCCCACCCAGATGTTGAAAAAGGAACTGGATGGATGAATTAGTAAAAGGGGAAATTGTTGGTAAAACTGAGAAAAAAAAATAGGCAAATCCCCACTCACGGATTGTCACTTTCTACCACATGTGCCAGCTGAGTAGTGATGGAGTGTAATAGTGCAGTAACAACATTATTAAGTACATTTCTTTATTATATTTACTTACACCAACATATTCCACAAGCCCTTTAGATTTCACAAATTCCCTATCAGTATGTCATTGGAAACTGGAGTACCCAGAGGAAACCCACGCAAATCAAGTTGAACATACAAACTCCATGCAGATGTTGTCCTTGGTCAGATTCAAACCTATGTTAAGCACTGAGCCACTGTGCTGCCCAAAGATGCCCTTTGTTTCGTACCATGTAAAGTGTGAGATCATGTGTAGCAGCCAGAGCTTGCATGAAAAAGGCCAACATACAGTTTTACATCTATAGGTTATTACTCATATCTGTAGCTGCTATATAGCCCGAGATATTCCAAGTTGAAGCCCTGTTGGCTGAGTTCACACTGGCATTTTTATTTAAGTTCTGTTCCATTATAGGCAATAATGAAAATAATACAAGCAGTGTTCCATCGAATGATGGAAGCCAATGTGACCTGACATACCCTATTGACTATTAGAAAACACAGCATTTTACAGACAAAAAAGCAAAGCATGTTGCACTATTTTGTCCCATATTTTATATTTATCTGCATAAAGCTGCACGCTTCAGGGTCAGCATTTAATAAGAGTAAGGGATGTATTTTTCCTGTCTTTATAGATATTCACTAGTAATGAGCGAGCACCAAAGTATTCGGGTGTTTGTCCCAAACACATTGCTATATTCGTGTGCTCTGCCGAGCACCCGAGTATAATAGAAGTCAATGGGAGACAACCAGGCACCCCGTGCTCGGAAGAGAAGAGGGTGACTGATTCATAAAAAAAGGTTAGAAATTGATGGAAACCCCATCAAAATGGTTTGGAAATGGCATTAAGAGGATAGCTGGATGCATCTTACACTCCTATTATGTACAACATACAATAGACAACCACACAAACGCTGTATGCCAAAAGCCAGGTATGTGTAAGCCATCAATCTACCTTACAATGGCAGCCTTGTGCACTATGAGATATTCCAAACCAGCTCTCATCAGACTGAGAACCAGTAAATCACGAATTTTCCATGCAAAAGGCTACACTAATAAGCTTGTCATAAGACTCAGTCTATGAAGACTATGAAACCAATAGAGGGTGCTATTGAGTTATGAACAGCGCCCTGTATTGGTTTTATAGTCTTCTGACAAGAATATTTGTCTCGTCATAAGACTGTGAAACCAATAGAGGGCGCTGTTCATAACTCAATAGCGCCCTCTATTGGTTTCATAGTCTTCTGACAATAATATTTGTCTCGTCACAAGACTGTGAAACCAATAGAGGGCGCTATTCGTAACTCAATAGCGCCATCTATTGGTTTTCATAGTCTTATGACAGCTGAAAAACAAGGCAGATTCTGCTCATTTGCATGTCTTTCCCATATGCCCGTTGTAACGGAACGCCTTGCACCCCGACCGGGTACCTCCGTTGAATAGATGCTCCTAGTGCTTTCCGAGGACTCCAAGCACTCCACTTGACACCGTACGCACTGCAGACCCCACGAACCGCCGAAGCTTGGTTGAGGTCTCACCGTCTCCTACCCACCCTGGACCTACGACAAGGCTCCAGGCTCCAGTAGGTGAACCTCTCCTAAATCCAGAGAGCAGGTACCAGGAACAAGCTCTTACAAGAGCTAGTAGTTATAGCCAGGGGAGTATAGCAAATCTCCCAGCGTATAGCAATCCCCAGCGTTGATCAGTTACCCAAACATCAGCCTCAACATGAGAAAGGGTAAAACAGGAACTGACTGTACTTCACGTACAGCCTCTTTTATTTACAAACCAAAAACATAGTACTGCCCACAGGGGTTTGAAAAACCACCAATCAATATGTTACAACAAATCCCCACAATGCATCATGGTTTCCTCCTCTCTGCCCTGGAAACCCCCGAGAAGTAATCCAATTATCTCTCAGGACAAAGGGGAATGGCCAATACACACGTGGGGACAATGGAACAGACATCACTTACTCAAACATACAATGTCCCACCCTTTACAATACACATAGACATTTAACACATTCCCAGACAGCTCAAGTCTGAGTGCTTATTATTAGGTGAATGGCACTCAGACAACATGAATACAATAAAATGAGCTAACTGGGTACCCTCACATAACATACAATACAATTACACAGACAGATGGTTCTGTCACACATCTCAAAACCCCACATGTCCCCATATGGCTTGGATCTGAGCGCTCAGATGCCACAAACACAGTCAAATCGCCATGGAGTTTAAGTTTTGCATGGGTTGATGAGAGGGCCCATAATCCTGGGGCAAGAGGCTGGTAGCCAGGCCCCTCCAAAACCCAGTGGCGAGGTTGGTTTCGCCACATATCTCCCCCTCTCAGGGAAGACTAACCAGATACCTGACCTCACGGTCAGTACCTGAGTTAGTCTGGCAGTCCACCCACAACCCAATACTGGACCTGTTGAATTTTGGGGCCTGGCTCTGTTCTGAATGTCCCCAGCTGTTGAGGGGGCATCTGCTACTCCTTGCTTCCTTGTTGCTCTCTAGCTTGGAGCTGTAGGTACTTGGTGGGCAGAGGCCGACTGCGCTCTGCCCCGATGCCAGCTCTTCCGCTGGGGTAGCCTGTGGGAAGTCCGGCTTTGGAGAAGAGGATAGGGGATGGCAGAGGCCGACTGCGCTCTGCCCAGATGCCAGCGCTTCCGCTGGGGTAGCCTGTGGAAAGTCAGCCTCTGGAGAAGAGGATAGAGGAGGGCAGAGGCCAACTGCGCTCTGCCCAGATGCCAGCTCTTCCGCTGGGGTAGCCTGTGGGGAGTCAGGCTCTGGATAAGAGGATAGAGGAGGGCAGAGGCTGACTGCACTCTGCCCAGATGCCAGCTCTTCCGCTGGGGTAGCCTGTGGGGAGTCAGGCTCTGGATAAGAGGATAGAGGAGGGCAGAGGCTGACTGCACTCTGCCCAGATGCCAGCTCTTCTGCTGGGGTAGCCTGTGGGGAGTCAGGCTCTGGATAAGAGGATAGGGGAGGGCAGAGGCTGACTGCGCTCTGCCCAGATGCCAGCTCTTCCGCTGGGGTAACCTGTGGGATGTCCGGCTCTGGAGAAGAGGATAGGGTAGGGCAGAGGCCGACTGCGCTCTGCCCAGATGCCAGCTCTTCCGCTGGGATGTGGTCAGGGAATCCTATCCCCAGGACCTTGTTGCAGATCGGCTGTGGAGAGGAGGAATCGCTTACCTCCTCCTCCTGGCATTCCTGCAGGGTTGGTGGGGGATCTGAACCGGCCGTCCAGCATCCCGGTAGGCCTGGTGCAGAGACCGCGGTCCCATCTGCACCATCGGAGTTAGGGGTGCTGTCCCCCTGTGGTTGGGGAGAGAGATCGGTTGTCTCTTCTCTCTTTACAACACACTGCCGCTGGGGAATGGAGACGATGCTCTCCTCTCCCTGCAAAACATACTGCCGCTGGGGAGCAGGACCAACTGTCCCTACTCCCTGAAACTCCGGCTGCCGTTGGGGATCTGGACCGACTGCCCAGCATCCCTGTAGGGCCGGTGGAGAGATCTCAGTCCCATCTCCACCTGCCATATGGGTTTTCCCCCAGGACCAGTCTATGAGGTCCCCTACCTCTGTAGCTGGCACTGAAGCAGGGGATACTTCAGTTGGGTCTTCCCAGAACACCTCCACAATATCCTTCCAGCTGAAGGGCTCTGGACCTGGGTCTGACACTCTGCTCTCTCGCTGAGCCCTCTCAATGGAGTGGAAGAGATCTCGGTAGTCCTGCTCCAGTTCCCACTCCAGGGTTGCTAGGTGAGCCAGGTCTTATTCTACCTCATGGGGGTCATCCCAATCCAGCCTAGCCTCCCTCTCGTAGAAGATATTCTGAAGTCTGGACTGTGCCGGGCTCCCGAAGTCAGGCTCTGCAAAGGACTCCCATAACAAGCCTGGACCATAAAACTCCTCTCCCTCTGGCTTGTCATGCTCAGCTGCCCAGGGGGAATGTTGAATGACATGCCACCTTAGGGCCTGGTAAGCGTCCTCTAGCCAAAGCTCCTTACATACCAGATTCTGGAGCTCTGTTACCCAGTCATCCAGGGGCTGCTCTCCCAAGAGACCCATCCGCATCGCCACACGCTTCTGTAGCTGCTGCTCATAACTGGGGAGACTCTTACCTCGCCGCCGCTGGGCATTTTCCAGGGCATCATACCAGACTTCCTTTCTGTCTGCATCCCTGTAGATTGCGGCTGCCTCCTCCCCCTCTTCATAGAACGCTGTCCGAAGACTAGCCGATTCCATCCTGCTGTAGCCAGGGGCGCTGTATGGATACTAGCGTTGCCCTCAATTTAGTAAATCCACGAACGGTGTCTCCGAGCTGCTTCTCCTCACACTAGGACGCCATCCCACTGCTGCCACCAAATGTAACGGAACGCCTTGCACCCCGACCGGGTACCTCCGTTGAATAGATGCTCCTAGTGCTTTCCGAGGACTCCAAGCACCCCACTTGACACCGTACGCACTGCAGACCCCACGAACCGCCGAAGCTTGGTTGAGGTCTCACCGTCTCCTACCCACCCTGGACCTACGACAAGGCTCCAGGCTCCAGTAGGTGAACCTCTCCTAAATCCAGAGAGCAGGAACCAGGAACAAGCTCTTACAAGAGCTAGTAGTTATAGCCAGGGGAGTATAGCAAATCTCCCAGCGTATAGCAATCCCCAGCGTCGATCAGTTACCCAAACATCAGCCTCAACATGAGAAAGGTTAAAACAGGAACTGACTGTACTTCACGTACAGCCTCTTTTATTTACAAACCAAAAACATAGTACTGCCCACAGGGGTTTGAAATACCACCAATCAATATGTTACAACAAATCCCCACAATGCATCATGGTTTCCTCCTCTCTGCCCTGGAAACCCCCGAGAAGTAATTCAATTATCTCTCAGGACAAAGGGGAATGGCCAATACACACGTGGGGATAATGGAACAGACATCACTTACTCAAACATACAATGTCCCACCCTTTACAATACACATAGACATTTAACACATTCCCAGACAGCTCAAGTCTGAGTGCATATTATTAGGTGAATGGCACTCAGACAACATGAATACAATAAAATGAGCTAACTGGGTACCCTCACATAACATACAATACAATTACACAGACAGATGGTTATGTCACACATCTCAAAACCCCACATGTCCCCATATGGCTTGGATCTGAGCGCTCAGATGCCACAAACACAGTCAAATCGCCATGGGGTTTAAGTTTTGCATGGGTTGATGAGAGGGCCCATAATCCTGGGGCAAGAGGCTGGTAGCCAGGCCCCTCCAAAACCCAGTGGCGAGGTTGGTTTCGCCACACCCGTGTTTATGCAAATGAGTTTTTACATGACAAAACTGTATAGAAAAGGTTATTGAATATTATGTTAGAACAATCGGAAAACTTTTTGTCGCCCTAATGATATGGATCTAGGTGTGCAGGTCCACCCAAGCCATCCAACAGATGCAAAATAACTTTGAGGTTTACTGGTTCTCGGTCAGCTGAGAGCTGGTTTGGAATATCTCATAGTGCACAAGGCTGCCATTGTAAGATAGATGAATGGCTTGTACATACCTGGCTTTTGGCATATACCAGGGATGGCCAACCTGAGACTCTCCAGATGTTGCAAAACTACAACTCCCAAGTTGCCCAGACTGCCAACAGCTATCAGCCTACAGCATGGCATGGTGGGAATTGTAGTTTTACAACAGCTGGAGAGCCACAGGTTGGCCATGCCTGGCATATAGCCTTTGTGTGGTTGTCTATTGTATGTTATACATAATAGTCGTCTAAGACGCATCCAGCTATCCTCTTAATGCGGTTGCCAAAAATCAATTTCTAACCTTTTTTTTTTTTATGAACCAGACACCCTCTTCTCTTCAGAGCAGGGGGGGCCTGGGGTTCTCCCATTGACTTCCATTTTATTAAATTGTATTCGAGCACCCGAATTATTCGGCCGAGCACTCGGATCTGCCGAGCATAGTGATGCTCGAGCCGAACAGCAGTTCAGCCGAGCATGCTCGCTCATCACTTATATTCACCTCTCCATAACAGTTAATTCAATTACACCTTTTAACACATTAGGCATTGGCATCATTTTTGGCAGCATTTTATTAAAAAATATAACAATTTTAGTTATTAATAAAAAAAATAAAAAAGCTACAAAACACAAAATGGGATCAAACCATTAGAGTCAAATAACACCCTGTTGTTAGGCCACAGAAATTACCAACAGGACTCTTACCATTTTAATCATAGTGCTTACAAGGAGACAGGTTGTTTTATCACTATACATGCAGCAATGAAGACATGAGCAGTCATGTTGTACAGTTGGGTGGGGAGGGTTCACATAACGTTTTTGCCATCATTTAACCTATATGTTGGTAAAAAAAATAATAATAAAGAAGTAGCACACCACACTTTTGTATCCTGAAGAGTCTGGTAAAAAAAAGGCATACATCAACGTATACTTTATTTTTTATTTTTACAATACAACTCTAGGGTAAATGGATGGCACTTTATGGCATCAGTCTGAGGCATCCATTAATGTATAAGTCTTTTGTATACCCTAAACAGATGGGAAAGCCATAATGTGAACCCACCCATACAACTACCGTACCAGTCTTCCATCTCCTGATCCAAGGTCAACCAATCTTCCTTTCCGTCCTTGTAATAGTTTTCTCACATTAGCAGTTTGAATCTTGCCAGAAGGTAAGTATGGGACCTGTGTAAAGAAATAAATGAATTGTACCGAGTTGCAATACCAGACACAGCCCATGGAAACTGGCAACTTTTCTGAATGAAAACAGCTATGTGTTTAATTTTATATAACCCTGATGAGGCTTTGATTACCAGAGCAAATCTATGTATATTATTTTAATATTTTGGACATATTTAATAAAGTTTAGTTATTGGTAAAAATGTGGTTTGTGGGTAATTTTACCGATTTTTTTATTTTTACATTATTCCTTTTGTAAGGGGTTGCTCTCTCAAACAGGGCGGCCATGACAGATTCATTAGTAGACAACAGTATTAAAGTCCAAACTGATGCTTTATTTTATAAAAGTCCAGCAATTTACAGGCAACTCCAGTTATACTTCACTGGGTACAGTGTAGATCCATCATCACAAAACAGAACTTAAACAAAATCAACTCCTGCCCATCTGGGCTCTAACTAATACAGATTAGCTCCAAGCTCACCTATTGAGCGCAGGTCACACAGAGAATCCGACGTCTCTAGCCAGTAAGGCAGCCAGCTTAGACTTCTTCCAGGCATAACTCCCACTGACTGACAGCCTGGGATGCCCCTAACGATCCCAGCTGGCTACACCTGAGGATCCCTCAGGCTAGGGGAAAAACCTGCCCTGGAATGGGGTTGGACTGGGGAGGTCCCACTACCTTCCGAGTCAAAGTAAAAGCCCGCCCTTGAACTTTTAACAAAACTGTCTCAGCAACCTACACCTTGCTGAAACCACTTTAGCTTTTTCTGGATTTTTCTTACCTCACCCAGTTGAGGAACCTGGGGGAGATATACACTCCTTCCTAGACTTTTCCATACACTTTACCACACCTTCTACGTCTCTTAAAGGGGTTATGCTACGATTAATGTAAAGAATCAATATCAGACATTATTTAGTACATGACAATCTCTTTCTAACAAAGCTAGAACCAGCCATGTACCTCACATGGATTCAGAGATCTCTCTATTCATTGCTCTAATCTTTCTACTAGATTAATTTCAGCATGGCAATTCAGGGGGTGTGTCCCTGTAAAGCCACAGCTTCTAACAGAAAATATGTCTGGTGATAGTTGAAGATTTAAACTGAGCGCGTGCGACCAACTCTATGGGCGGAACAAGAAATAAAGAAAATAAACATCAGGTGGTGCTACTAAATACCTCAGTGGCTATGCAAAATTTTTAATTCGATGCAATTACAAAAGTATTCAGATCCAGGTACTGTTTTGAAAAGGGTAGAATAATTTTCGTGGCACAACCCCTTTAAAGAATGTGTGCCTTTCAGAACTCTTGGTTTCATCACATTCATGGATTAGATATTTTAGAGGACAAATTAAACTTTCACACTACTTTTTTATATATGCTACAACAATTTACTGCTACAACTGTTTGTTTCCTCCTCCACTCATATTGATTTGCTTTACATCAATTGTCTTATCTACCTCATTATCCTTATGTACGTTGTTGTATATACATGAGATTGATGCAATTGTGCCATCTTTTCAGTTTGCCAATAAAATGTATCAACCACTGAGGAATCTAATTTTTTATCTTCCATCTATATCCCAGTACATTAGCCTATGTATTAATAGTACACAGTAAGTTGTTAGGGCATGCCTTTAAGTAGGACCTATGGTCAGACAGCATGACAAGTATGTTCATCTTGATGCTGCAACTACCTGCTGCTAATGACCAGTAGTTGTCATTACTTCCAATATAGATTAATGTATGTAAAGTCTGTTAAAGGGGCTGTCCAAGTGTAAAAAGAAAAAAATTGTAGAGAAAGGTATTAAAATAATAAAAACAAATTCCAAACACCCTCTGTTCCAGCGCCACTATTCTGAGCGAACCCGCCACTACAGCCATGACATCCTGTACATCTTATGTGACCTCTGCAGCCAATTACTGGCCTCAGCTTTTATGCCACAAGACAGCTAAGCTCAGTGGTTGGCTTGAAAAAACACAAAGCCTGGACTATAGGAAAGAATGGCTGTGTCAGAGCTGAGGGGGTTTGAAACTGTGAATGTAATTTTTATTATTATTTCAATACCATCTCATGCCTTACATTATTATTTTTTTTACTCAGGAAAAACAAAAATACTAGAATCAACATGTTTTATATAATCAAAGGAATTCTCTGGTTTTATAAACAAATTCTTTATTTGCCCAGAGTACCACTAAACACTGCATATTTTTGGCCTATATACCTGTTTTTTATGTCAACATTTTAGTTCCACTGTCCACGGGTCACTGTATCCTGGCAGGATGTTTACATACAGAACTTCCTGATTTCAGAAGTTTCCTGCTTGTTTTTTTAACCAAACCTAACATGCTTTGATCTACAATGTCTCTCTTGGCTTGCTCTGCCTAACTTAAAGAGGGGAGGTGTAGGCGACATTACTTCTGCAGAGGGAACAGTGTATACAATAAAAGAAAGACAGAAATGTCAGTCCTGTGTCCCAGGAAACGGACAAATACTTGCGCTGCTGGTTCCAATGTAGTGTGGTGGGTATTCACACTTGAAAGTCATGCAGTAAAAGGATTTGAAACCGCGCCGCTTAGGATTCATAGTCAGAGTCAACCCCACCCCTTCCCATTCATCAAGTTCTTCTCACATGACCCGGCTATCCAATCAGCAGTCGGCTGAGGGCAACGCCTCCCAATGACGCTTCATGGAAGGTCCTCAATACAAGGTAGAGACTTTCCACTTGGTCTGAACATTGAGTTCGACCTGAAGCCGTGTCTAGTGTGAGGTATAAAGTGGAAAATTACATCCAGGGAGAAATAACCAGTGAAAGTCTCTACCTTGTATTGAGGACCTTCCATGAAGCGTCATTGGGAGGCGTTGCCCTCAGCCGACTGCTGATTGGATAGCCGGGTCATGTGAGAAGAACTTGATGAATGGGAAGGGGTGGGGTTGACTCTGTGTGGAACAACGTGACTAGTAGTGGGTGGAGAGGGGTTTAGGTGAGCACGGGAGGAAAGGTATAAGATAGTATGAATATTTTCGATCAAGAAGGCCCTTGAAAAAGATGAAATAAAGGTTGGTGAAAAGGAAGATATACCTAATATATGAATATGGTCTAGGGAATAGGGATAATTAAATATATGGATGAGGTTATATATATTACAAGGCTGCGGCGATATGATAAAGAAAAACATAGGCACTATTTAAAATGGTCTAAACTGACCTCTGATAACTTTGAATATATTTTGTATGATTTTGTATTATGGTGAAAAGTTTTTGTCACAGTATTGATACGCTAATGTATTACATTTGATTGAGCTATGGCTCCCACAGCTTGAGAAAGGGAGGTTGGGCTATTTAAAGGGCCCAGCTGTGGACATGCGCAGTTGTCGCCCCTGAGGAAGCCAGAGAGCGAAACCCGGGAGGTGTCAGAGGAGGATTGAACCCCTTGAGATAGGAGGACGGAGGCTAATACCCTGATTCTTACACCTGTGTAGCGTTCGACTGGATCCGAAGCGGCGCGGTTTCAAATCCTTTTACTAGAGGGAACAGTGTGGCAGGCAGAGCAAGCCCTGAGAGACATTAAAGAGCAAATCATGCTTGGTTCGGTTAGAAAACTAGCAGGAAGCTAATGAAAACAGGAAGTTCTACATGTAAACATCCTGCCAGGATACAGTGATGCTGAGAACAGGGGAAGGAAAATGCCAACAATAATAATGAAATAATACTGAAAATAATCCCATACTGAAAATAATAATGAAGATCCCAAAAATAATTATGAAACTGGAGAAATCCTTTATGGTGATTCTGGTCCTAAGCAGAGTCTGAAATGTGTGCAGAGCAGGTTTACTTCCCTTCCTTAACAGAGCCTTAGTCCAAATAAATAAACACCCAATGTGCACTCTTGCAACTAACTAAAAAAATTACAATTAAAGTGGCTGTCCCATAACAATTTATCCCCTATCTATAGGATAGGTGTAAATATTTGGTCAGCAAGGGTGGCCTGTGTTTCCCAATTTGAATGGAGCGTCAGACACCCAACGCTGCCTGAATATAAAGTGTTGGTTGGTTTGTTTGTGCGTTTATTGGATTTGTTCCAAGGGTGCCCATCCATGCTGGGTTTTTTTTAAGGGCGAAATCGCTACTCGTCCTATATACCCCGGCTGTTTATTTTTAACTATCCCCCATAACAATGACCTCCATAGCACCCTACCCCTTAACAGTGACCTCTAGAACCACCTACTCCCTTAACTGAGCTCAACAGCATTCCGCTCCCTTAACAGTGATCTCCACATCACCCCACCGCCTTAACAGTGACTTCCACATTGCCCACCCTCTTAACAGTGACCTCCACAGCGCCCTGCCCTTTTAACAGTGAAGAAAAATAGCTTAGTTGTTATGGAAACCTGAAGTAAAACTCTGTGTATGTCAGTGAGGCGAAGACTGAAGGACCTGCGACCTTTTACTGGCTAATAAGGGTCATGTGACCGTGTGTATGTCAGGATATGAGTAAAGGACCTGCGAGCTTCTATTTGTTAATACAGGTCATGTGATGGTCCCATTATTGCATTTTTTGGAATATCTCAAGAACAGTATTTCCTAGAAAGCGGAGACCTTTACGAAAACCTTCCCAGACACCCAATGTACCTATGTACCAAACTTAGTGTCCAACGGTTCAGGGGTTTGTTTGTCTTTCCTCTATAGGCATCCAAACATTGATTTTTTAAAATAGATTTTATTCTGGGGAAAAAGGGGGGGGGGGGGCGGGAATTGGAATTTTTATTTTTTATATTTTTAAAAAGCTTTTTGCTTTTTTTTTTAAGTCACTCTTGGTGACCATAACATACAATCATTAGATTGACACATATTCTCTAATGGATTTCTACCCATTACAGAATACAAGAATCGGTATATTCCAATGCAGTGCTGCCACCTGCAGGCCAGCATTGGAATATACTAGTAATTAGCCTGAAGGTCTTGAACAGGCTCAGGCCTTTTACTAATACAGAATCCTTCCCCCATTTCACGCAGGGAAGGTGTTTTGGGCCAGGAAATGTGGCTTCTGGTTCTAGCACTCCCTGAATGCTAGTCACGGATGAGGTAAAGGAGTAAACACCACACAGACAACCAGGGGGGGAAGGGTAAAGCCAATAGGCCTCAAAACTAGGGAAAGGAAAGGGTCACCACCTAAAGAACCCTACTCCTGGCCCTGACTCCTAACCGTATAGGCACCCCCTGAAGGTAGAGATGCCCATACACAGGAACCTGGAAGCCCTGGAGACCCTGAGCAGCCCTAAAGATATTGGCAGGGCAGAGACAACCCGTTCCTTCCCAGATGAAGGAACAACCGTCTCCCTGAGGCCTAGCAACAACAACCAAGGGGAAAAGACAAAATACAAACAAGCGAGACACTTAGTTTCTGTTGTAGAAAGTTGAGCAGGAACACAGGGAGAACCACATTCCAGCTTTTTCCAAAATGAAATGAAGCAATCTACCGCATAGTCAAAAGGGTGGGGTCAGACTATAAAGGGTAGAAGTGATGACCACTGAGCAACAGCTGAGACAAGGGAAGTGGTCATTAACCCTATCAACACTGAATCAAGAGAAATCAAGGAGGCTGTTAGATTCCTCCACGCTCAACCAGTCTCCTTGATCTTCTGACGTCAGTCACCTGAGGGACCGTGACAGTACCCCCCCCCCCCTTCTACGGGTGACCTCCGGGCACCCAGGACCAACCTTATCAGGATGGGCTCTGTAAAAGGCCTTCACCAGACGAATCGCATTAACATCGGCCACTAAAACCCACATCCTCTCCTCTGGTCCGTAACCCTTCCAGTGGACGAGATACTGGAGGGATCTACGAAGAACTCGGGAGCCACAATCCTGCTGATTTAAAATTCTAAATTACCATCCACCATGACAGGAGCGGGAGGCAAGGAGGACGGCTCAACAGGTTCGACACATTTCTTCAACAACGACTTATGAAATACGTTATGAATTTTCAAAGCCTGAGGAAGTTCAAGATGGAAGGCTACAGGGTTAACAATGGCAGTGATCTTATACGGACCAATAAATCTTGGGCCCAACTTACAAGAAGGTACCTTAAGCTTAATGTTTCTTGTGGACAACTCAGCTAACGACAAGACTCCTCCTGGTTCTCCGAAACAAAACATCTCAAGTAAGTCTCCAGATTCTGATTGGTGCGCTCCATCTGTCCGTTCGACTGAGGATGAAAAGCCGAAGAAAAGGACAATTGTCGAGTACAGAATGCCTTCCAGAATCTGGAAACAAACTGAGTCCCCCG
The DNA here is from genome assembly GCF_905171765.1 of Bufo bufo. Lineage (NCBI taxonomy): Eukaryota > Metazoa > Chordata > Amphibia > Anura > Bufonidae > Bufo > Bufo bufo. The sequence continues at coordinate 89,061,557 of NC_053390.1, forward strand.
ATCAGACACCACATCAGAGGAAAATCGTTCCTCCCTAGGAATACTGGAAGTTTGAGAACCAGAAAATGTGCCAAACTGCGGATGGAATCCATATGCCCCAAAAAAAAGGCGACTTATCAGTGGACTCCTGTCTACGGTTATTAATGGCAAACTCAGCTAACGACAAGAATGAAGACCACTCCTCCGAAACAAAACATCTCAAATAAGTCTCCAGATTCTGATTGGTGCGCTCCATCTGTCCGTTCGCCTGAGGATGAAAAGCCGAAGAAAAGGACAATTGTACCCCGTCGAGTACAGAATGCCTTCCAGAATCTGGAAACAAACTGAGTCCCCCGATCAGACACCACATCAGAGGGAATGCCATGTAGTTTCACGATGTTATCAACAAACGCCTGTGCAAGAGTTTTGGCATTAGGTAGAGCAGGCAACACTATAAAATGCGCCATTTTGCTAAACTGATCAACTACCACCAATTTCCCCAAAAATTGGGTAAATCTGTGATAAAGTCCATGGACAAATGAGTCCAAGGTCTAGACGGGATGGGTAACGGAAGAAGAGATCCAGAAAGCAGAGTATGTGTCATCTTAGCACGAGCACAGGTACAACAGGCTGACACATAGTCCTCAACACACTTACGGAACCCCGGCCACCAAAATCTGTACGAGATGAGATAGACAGTGGATCTACTCCCAGGGTGTCCAGCCAAGACAGTACAGCGATGTTCCTCAAATACCTTGTGACGTAAGTCTGGGGGAACAAACAATTTTCTTGGAGGACAATTTTCCTGGGGCCTCCAACAACACCGATTTTTGCTCCCAGGATGTCCGCCTCTGCACAGGCTCCCTTCACCAGCGACGGCCATGTAATGTACCCATCAGGTTTTCTATCAAAAGGACAAGTAAGAGGTCCTTTGGACCGCACCTGTTACTTATTCTTAAGCCGTATAAAAGATTGATATGTACTCCTTGGGGTATGAACAGGAGTAGTATGCATTTGTGTCATAGTATGCAGTGATAATAAGATCTGTAGCATTAATCTTATGCATGTGGACTGGTGGATTTAAGTGCTTGCATGAAAATAAGGTTCACAGTATGTGACATCGCTATTTTCATACATGTGACCCTGAGGAACAAGTGCTTGAGTGATTATCATTTGTGACATCTTAATAACGATCAGTAAAAGGGACCAACATGTGTCTCGTAACATAGGTGTGACTCCTGGACATATCTTATAAATTGTATATCTGCTATAACTATATGAGCTGGTGTTATAGGCGTGATTATTTATTTATTCTAGGTGCCTTTGATTAACAGTAATATCTGTACCCGGCATTGGGTGATTTATCGAACTTTTATCCAAGACTTATACGTTATTGTATGTGTTGATCTGTATCTTTACCCATTATCTCTCCCCTGATGAACCTTTTCTAGGGGAAACGCGTTGGAAGGTCTTAGGGTCGTTCGAGGGAAAGCTAGGGCAGGTACGGGACCACAGGCTATCCACCATCAGGGTGTTCCTGTGGGTTGAGGCAATAGTGAGGGTCCCCATAGGGATAGTGAGGTCCCTCGCGTTGTCCTCCCCCTCTTACTCTGTCTTCCCCCTCAATTACTATCGAGACTTTCAGGTCTTATATATGGTCGTTTGTTTAAAGTGGGTGGATCATTGATTACTAAAAATAACATTAAAAGTTATGTTTTATTCATGCTCACTGTGATCCATTTGTTCCTACTGCATGAATCTACAACTATAAATATGTATATCCTCAGCGAGGTTAATAGTGATTAGTCCTCCAACAACTTAGCCTCAAGATCAGGATATAGGGCAGATATGACTACCCCTTCAGACAAAATAGGACTAGGATCTTTAGAATCACCCCCTACCTCCCCCCAGGAAATCTGCGTGTCAAAGAATCCGCCTTGACGTTCTTAACCCCAGGGCAGTAGGTGACAATGAAGTTGAATCTGGTGAGAAACAGTGACCATCTGGCCAGCCTTGGATTCAGTCGTTTAGCCGACTGTCACGGCTGAGGATGGGGGAAACCCTCAGCCGTGCGATGCCAGGAGATGGTAGGACGCTACTTGGCCAGGACCACAGAATTAGGGAGCAGGTCACCTCCTATCGCATCCCTAATCTGACCCTGACTCCTAGCTGCATGAGCCGACCTTGATGGTAGGAGGGCTCATGCTCCGGAACCTCGGATCCCTACTAACCCTCCGCAGATCCCTGAGCTAGGAGCTGGGTAGACAGCCCATTCCTCCTGGACGCGGAGAAACCGGAGTCTAGCTCCAGCTTACACTCAAGGCTGGAGTACCTCTCAGACTACAGGTCATTACTAAGGCTTTATAGCCCAGAGTGGCCACACCCACACACAGACACACCCAGTGTATAGACACAAAGAAGGAAGTATACCCTTCCTACACCAAGCACTGAAAGACTGCCACTTAAAGGAGAAAAGTCCAAACAAACCTTACACTGCAGCTGTTACCGCAGGCAACGACATGCGTGGCAACTATGTCTTGGGAAACAGCCAGAAGGCCGAGACACTGCCACCACATGTAACACACCACACGCTGCCACGGACAGCCACCAGTGAAGGGAAATGACAGTGCACACCAAACAAGGAAAGTGCACACAAACACACAACCAAAGGCAACCGCACGCATACCTGTTGTCCGCGGCAACCAAAACCATCGGAGCAGGCAGACCCTCCAACACATAACACGAGATAGATTCCCCTGATGGCAATCACCCACTCTTAGATGGATGTCATTTACCACCTGCGACAGGTATTTTTGGGTAAGAGGTGCAGAATCAATTGCAAAGACAGAAATGCTTTTCTCTAGTGCACTAGTAGTCAATCCATGAAAGCGAACAAACTGTCCATCAATCAGGTTAACCCCTGCCCCACTATCGATAAATACCCCGATTTCCACATTTTTGGACTCTAGCGCCACCTCAGCAGACAGGAGAAATCGGGTACTACCAGTAAATGACAAAAGTAAGTTTTCTTGCTCCCCACCCACACTACCAATATATATTTGGGGATTAAATGTTTTTCTTTTGTTTTCACCTTGACACTGAATGTACGGGCAAATATTCACAAAATGTCCCTTCTTACCACAACAAAAACAGACTCCCTTCATATGACCAAAGCTCTTGCCAGCAGTCTCAGGAGTAGCTCCCCCTAACTGCACAGGCACATCACAAGGTACAACCACAGGTTTACCATAAGTGTCAAAGGAAGCCGCCACCTTGTTTGACAGTACGTCTTAAGGGTGAGGACCTTTTAGATCTCTCCCTCAGGCGTCTATCAAGACGTACAGCAAGGGACATCCACAGATCCCCCCTGTAACAGTGCCATCCACAGATCCCCCCTGTAACAGTGCCATCCACAGATCCCCCCTGTAACAGTGCCATCCACAGATCCCCCCTGTAACAGTGTCCATCATCCACAGATCCCCCCTGTAACAGTGTCCATCATCCACAGATCCCCCCTGTAACAGTGTCCATCATCCACAGATCCCCCCCGTAACAGTGTCCGTCATCCACAGATCCCCCCATAACAGTGTCCGTCATCCACAGATCCCCCCATAACAGTGTCCGTCATCCACAGATCCCCAGTAATAGTGCCATCCACAGACCACCATTAGTTCCAAACCCACCAAAAGCACACCTTTTGGTTAAAATTTTTTTTTTTCTTATTTTCCTCCCCAAAAACCTAGGTGCGTCTTATGGGCCGGTGCGTTTTATAGGGTAAAAAATACGGTATATTGTCCTTGACCCTAAGTACAGCTCCACACGTCGGCACTGCCGTGCACTTTGGCATACACTCACAGGCTCAAGGACTGTCTCACTTTCTGTTCTACATATGTGTGCAGGGCTGGTACTGCCTTTTTGGCAAAGAAATGACGGCTTGGGACTCTCCACCTCGGCTCGGCACAAGCAATCAGTTCTCTGAAAGGTGCAGAGTCCACCACTTGTAAAGGAAGGGACTGCAGCACAAGCAAACCCCTGCAGCGCTACTTTCCGGGCAGGTAGGATTCTGTGAAGCGAGTGGTCTACTCCAGGCACGTTTGGCTCCCGACCTCCCACTGCTACCACCCTGCTGACTCACGGCCATGTTACCACCCTACTGGCTCAGCCGCTGCCTCATGCGCAAGCTGCCAACCTCTTCTCCTGATGATAATGATGAAGCCCCTTCTTCACCTGACTCCCAAGTGCGATCGGCTACATCATCACCATCCGCTACTGTCTGCATGTCACTGATGTCCCCCTTAACAGTCTCAGGGCCAGGAGCCTGACCGCTCGCAACACCTGCTCCCATGCGACTCTCATCATCACTAATTGCCCGCCCACCGTAGGAAGTGGGGGATGTCTCCTCCAGATCTTGTCTGGACAGTAACTGCTGACTGTCCTCGAGTTGCTTGTTCTCTCTAAAAAGTGGAGCCGAGCCTACGACATATAATACTTCTCGCGCAGAGGGAACAGAAAATGACAAAGGCAGGTTGAGAACAGATGGGGGCACAGGGCCTGCTCCCAGGCCATGCCAACAAAGCATTGTGTCAGAGGAACCGACCGACTCCTGGCAGGGGGGGGCTGATGTCACTTGCGACGAAGTCGAAGACAGAGTCAACCATTCAAGCACCGCTTGGTTGATGGTCAAGACACGACCGCTAGATGACACCGGGAGCTCAGGCCTCTCGCTGCTACTTCTGCTGCCACCCCCTCTTCTTCTGCTGCCTGCGACACAAACATTTTGGCCACTGCCCGTTCCCTTTAAAAGGGCCTGTCACCTGTCTGACATACAGTATAATAAAAGAATTACCGTATTTTTAGCCCTATAAGATGCACTTTTTCCCCCCCAAAATAGCAGTGCGTCTTATGGGGCGAATGTTGCATTTTGCCGAATTTTCAATGATACACACGCCGCGCGGCATCGCGGCGTATCAGCTGAGAGGGAGGAGGGGCTGGGGGCCGGAATCTGCTTTTATAATGAGAGCGGGGCCCATGCAGTGACTGTATTCTACTACACGGGCCCCGTTCACTGTATATAATACTCTGGAATTGTAGGCGCCTTTATCAATGAAGCAGGCGGCGTGGGCGTATGACGTAGTGACTCACGCTGCCAGCGCCCGTCCTCCCGGCCTTCCTCCTCCTTCCTCTCTGCTACCGAGCGCTTGTAAGTACCGTAGTACAGGCGCTGATTACCCAGAATTTGTATACATTAACAATGCCTACAATTACAGATACGATTATATACAGTGAGCGGGGCCCATGTAGTAGAATACAGTCACTGCACGGGCCCCGTTGTCATTAGAAAAGCAGATGCCGGCCCCTACCCCCTGTATTGGGGGTCATTTACACTACAGGGACACTGTTATGGAGGGGATCTGTGGATGGCATAGCATAAGATGATATGTGTCATCCACAGGTCCCCATAACAGTGCCATCCAGAGATCCCCCATAACAGTGTCACCCACAGATCCCCCATAACAGTGTCCTCAACAGATCCCCCATAATAGTGTCTTCCACAGACCACCATTAGTTCAAAACCCACCAAAAGCACACCTTTTGGTTCAAAATATTTTTTTTCTTATTTTCCTCCTCAAAAACGTAGGTGCGTCTTATGGGGCGAAAAATACGGTAAATTAAAATAATACCCCCCAAAAAAGGCTGTAGTACAATGTAACTTCACCACAGACCGGCAATCGAGACATATAGTGTATTTTTTCTAATTAATAATCACAATTCACTGCAGAACGGATAATAGGACGTAGGTTTATTTCCCTTCAATACACCTGGACTATTTAAGACGTAACTTTTACTTATACATTAAAAGATATATCCCTCAAAATTAATGAAAGATCAAATGTGAGTACAATTTTCCACGATACCACACTCAGGGGACTCCTAGGAAACAGAAACAACCGTGTCCACACTTGTACATTCAGTGTAGGACACTAAAAAGGCAACAAGAGCCGATTTGCACTAGCACCTTAGGTGCACAAATATAAGGTAGCAATGGCCGGTATGCACTGGCACCCTAAGTACACAATTAGGCAATGATGTTAGAGGCGACATATAACAGTATATGCATAATGCGCGGCGGCATCAAAGAAACAAAACACAATGATTAGGTACAAAAGATCACCATGCAACAGAGTGCACAGCTGTACCTGTATCATAAAGGTGCACGGCGGCACCAATGAAAACCAGTGTCCTACCCTACAGATGATGGACTCTTCAGACATCTTCGTTTCACCGTTTCTTGACAGGGTGGTCCGGTTTAATGGTGGGAGGTCCTTAAGATATGAGGGAGTCACAGGAAGATGATCCTATATGTCCCTAAATGACCCTATAGGACCCTACAATAGCCCTACTGGTCTATCCACGGAGTGTCCCACTAGTTGGGCCCGAGTGCGGGAAAATAAGCCTGGAATTGCGTTCCCTATTTTACCCTGAAAAGATCCCGACATGCACGTTTCTGAGGCAGGAACAATCCTCTCATCAGGGGAACATGAAAAGTGGGCTATAAGTAGTTCGCTTGCCGGAGAAGACATTCACCAGCAAACGCTCGCTGGGAAAAAATGCTCGCCAACAAGTACAAAACCACTGGGAATGATAATTCCCAGTGGACTAGAATGCACAGATAGGTGCCAAAATGAAGGGAAAAGGAAGAGGGGCAGATGAAGGACCCCTTCCCCTAATTGCAGTACACAGTTGGCGCCGCAGGCATAGATGTTAGCTAACTATCTGCAGGAGCCCGCCGGTATTTGAAGTGTCGCGTCCACCTGTGCGCAGTATGATGACGTCAACAATCGCGAGATGTGGCGGGCGCATGCGCAAAGGGGTTGCCAGGAACCAGAGTGTAGAGCGCATTGAAGAGCACTCACTGCGCCTGCGCCAGTGGCCAAAATCGAAAGCAGGTCACCGCGCAGCGCGCCAGCCCCAATACTCACACAGTGGCTTTTGGATACACTGCCGACATCGCAGAGAATGACAGTCCTCATGCGAATATCAATGGCGTGAGGAGAACCACCACAGTGTATGAAATGCAAGCATGATGCGTCTGCCATATACACACTGTGGAGGCATATTTAGCACAAAAAGGGCAAAATATGGATAAATAGATTGTCCATGAATATGGGCATCGATACAGGAGGACCATATTGGTGTGTTCTGAAGGGCATCGGGATATATGCCCATACAGCCTACACCTAAACAGACCCAGATATGGGTATGTAATAAGTGAGAAATGGTATTTGTAGTGGTTTGGATATTTTAATTTCCTGACTATGGCAACAAAGGAGACCCAAGGGGGATGGTTGGCACTATATAGGAAAGAGCCTGCTATGGTGGAATATACAGAGGGTATTATTGAGACAAATTCCTTGTGGTACTTCAAAGTACGTGAAGGAAGGGGCAAATCTGAATTGGCACTTTTGATAGATGCTAAAGGAAGCAACCAAAATGGAATTGTTCATTTAGGCCTCTAGGGAATACCGTATCAAGTTTGAATGTCCAGCGTGCTTCCCGCTGTAGGAGGAGACGATCCCAATCACCACCACGAATAGGCAGTGGGATTTTGTCAATGTCTATAGCTTTAATACAGTTTGCGTCCCCTCCATGAATGTCGTTCACATGTCGGGCCACTGGTGTATCGCGCTCATTTGCGATATTGCCCAGGTGCTCCCCGAGGAGTCTCTGCAGCTCTCTTTTGGTTTTGCCTATATATTCAAGTCTGCACATGCATGTGATCTTGTAGATCACACCCCGTGTGCGGCAGTTAATGAAGTCTTGATGGTAAAGGACTTCTGCAAATTTGAGCTATGCAAGATTTTACTGCTCTGTAGTATCTTGCATGCCACACAGCCACTGCACCTATAACAGCCATTGATCTTACGGTCCAACCACGTGGCCCTTTTGGTGGCTGGGTCGTAGTGGCTGTGGACAAGCATGTCTTTGAGGCTATTGCCTCTCCTAAAAGAGATCTGCAGATAACTGAAGATGGTTTCTTTGATCTCAGGGTCCATCAGTAGGACAGGCCAATGTTGACGGAGAATATCCCTAATTTGTCCTGATGCCTCATCAAATGTTGCGATGAGGCGGATCTTTTTTTCTCCCGTTTCATCTTTGACCTTAGGCACCAGCAAATCAGACCGCTTTGCTGATAGTGCGGTCTGGTATGCTGGTTTTAGGACACCATTGGGATATCCTCTAGCAAGGAATCTCTTTTGTAGGACCCTTGCTTGATTGACGAACTCTGACTTACTGGAGCAGTTGCGTCTTAGACGCAAATATTGGCTTTTTGGTATACCTCTTTTCTGAGAAAAGGGGTGGCCACTGCTCCAGTGTAGTACAGAGTTCGTCTAGGTGGGCTTCCTATAGATTGTTGTATCAAGCTCATTTGAAGTGCTTCTCGATATTTTGATATCCAGAAACGCCAGAATGTCCCGATTTGCTACTGATGTGAAGCGTAATCCTATTTAATTGGAGTGAAGTTTAACCACAAACTCCAAAAAGTACTCTTTAGTGCCATTCCAGATGACAAAAATGTTGTCTATGTACCGTGCCCACATTAGGATGGGCCCGGTACATGACGACATTGGATCACCAAAGACCACTGTTGCCTCCCACCAGCCTAGGAGCAAATTGGCAAAGGACGGCGCACAGGAACATCCCATTGCCGTGCCCCTGAGCTGGTGGTAGGTCCTTGTGTTAAAAAGAAAAAAGTTGTGCGTAGTAGTTTCAGGACAAATTGATTATGTGCCCTGTATTGAAGTCCTCTCATATTGAGGTAGTACTCAACTGCCCTGAGCCCTGCCTCATGGGGAATGGAGGAATACAGGGCCCTGAACATCAATACTGCCCAGGATACTGTTATCCTCAATCGAGACATTAATTTTTCTCAGGAGGTCCATACTGTCACGAATGTAGGACGGTAGAGATACCACAAATGGCATAAGAATGCGATCTATATTCGCGCCTACATTCTGACATAGACTATTAATCCCTGAGACTATTGGGTGCCCTTTAATGGGGTTAGTCCCCTTGTGGATGTTTGGGAGACTGTAAAGGGTGGCCATAGTCGGGTTCTTTGGGCAGAGGAATTCAAATTCTTCCTCTGAGATAATCTTCTCTCCTTTTGCCTCATTTAAAATCCCCCTCAATTCACCCAAAAAAGCCACACAGTGGGATTCTATGGAAGCACCGTGTAATTATTCCTATCAATAGTCCAGATCACTATTCACTTCCTCCTTTTCTTTATTTCATGCGAGTGATCACATATATGAATATCATTTTTTGATTCCCTTCAATACACCCCATAAATGGCTGTAGTACAATGTATCTTCACCACAGAACGGCAATTAAGACATATTTTTTTCCCTATTAATACACCCCAAAAAAAAGAAATATAACAATCACAATTCACAGCAGAACGGCTAATAGGACGTACGTATCTTTCCTCTTAATACACCCCGTAAATGGATGTAGTACAATGTAACTTCACCGCTGAATGGCAATTATGACTTTTTTTTTCCTATTAATACAACCCCCAAAAAAAGTAAAACAATGTAAAATCAACGCAGAACGGCTTATAGGACGTACGCATCTTTCCTATTAATACACCCCGTAAATGGCTGTATCACATTGCACTTGCACCCCAATAACAAGCAAGGTTTGCTGGAATTACTGATGTATCATATAGTACAAACAACCTAAAAGCAGCAATATAACTGCAATTTGGATCCCCAATTAGTGCAGCAAAGTGTAATAGAATTGTTCCTATTACCCAGGCTGTACACTCTCCTATTGCACCTTGTTCTCCTTTTATAATGTAGATGATGCCTCCCTATCCCTTCCCTACACCTTGAATCATCTTTCCCTGAACTTGTAAATCGTTTTTTCAGCACAATGAAGTCTTTCCTTGCACTGTCCCTAGCGCCTGCTGACGTCTCTCCCTGCACTAAATACACTGGAAAATAGCAGAATCCAAGATGGCTGAGGCTATTTATAGGGCTGTGACATCACAGGGCTGGCTGGCTGCCGATTGGCTGCATGCATGGCATTGTGGGTGATCCCTCGTTCCCATAATTCTTTGCTCCATGTCCTAAAACATGCAGCAGCCATTTTAGGGGGAAAAATTGATTCGTTACCACGAAGCGTGAGGAGATTCAGCTTCAGTGCGAATCAAATTTTTCCTGAAATTCAGATCGAATTCCACTTCTTCAACTTTGATTCGCTTATCTCTACTAATGATACTAGACATACATCTTTGTAATATACTTTAAAGGGGTTTTCCGGGTTCAGAGCTGAACCCGGGCATACCCTTATTTTCCCCCGGCAGCATCCCTGAGGCTAGCATCGGAGCTAGATCACGCAAGGCACGGGTTCCTTTGTTTATCATAACACACTGCAGGGCGGAAACTTCCGCCCGACAGTGTGTTCGGTGACGTCACCGTCTCTGATGGGAGGGCTTTAGCGCTGCTCTAGCTGTTTTATTGGCTAGGTCAGCGCTAAAGCCCGCCGATCAGTGTCGGTGACGACACCGGGCTTCCTGGCAGCCCCATGGAGAGCCCCTGTACGTCACCGAAACTCCTAAAAATGCCTTTGCCCTGCGCGATTTAGCGCAGGGCAAAGGAGAGCAACGGAGCATGAACTGTTCTGATGCTCAAGTCAGGGGGGCTGCCTGGGTGAAAGCAGGTAATTACTCACTGGTAATTCTGTTTCCTTATGGTCACGACAGCACCACCAGAGATGGACTCCTCCCCCAGGGACAGGAAACCTAGAGCACAAAAGGAAGCACTTCCGTCCCCTACATCAGTGAATTACAAAGATCTAGGAAGCCTTCCAGTTAGTTAACATCTGAAATAATGCATACAACTTAAACAACAAAAGAACAAGCTAACACTTTTTTTTTGCCACACCCCGTGAACACCAATTGTGCACAATCAAGATAGAAGGGTGGGAAGCCCCGTGGTGCTGTCGTGACCATGAGAAAACAGAATTACCAGTAAGTAATTACCGGCTTTACACCATGTCACGACAGCACCACCAGAGAGAATACCAGAGAAGAAATTAGGGTGGGACCACAGCCTGAAGCACCTTACGGCCAAAAGCTAAGGAAGAAAAGGAACCCACGTCCAGTCTTTAGTGACGGAAAAAAGTGTGTTGAGACGACCAGGTAGCCGCCCTACAAATCCGGTCAATTGAGGCACCTCTCCTTTCCGCCCAGGAAGATGCCACTGCCCGAGTAGAATGGGCCTTCAGATTATCCAGAGGAGACAAACCTGCAGAAACATAAGCCATAGAAATGCCCTGCCTGATTCATCTAGAGATGGTGTCTCCTCTTACTTTGTCCCCTTTATTTGGCCCTGACACCTGAATAAAGAGTCTATTGGACTTCCTGAAGTCCTTAGTACTGTCTATGTATTACATAACACATATACGAACATCCAACATATGAAAACGCCTTTCTCCCTCAGAAGAGGGATTAGCACAGAAGTAGGGCAGCACCACCTCCTGGGACATATGAAAAGCGGAGACCACTTTGGGCAGAAATGCTGGATCCGGTTTAAAGATTAGTCTGTCTTCTAGGATCTGAGTATAGGGCTCTCTGACAGATAAGGCTGATAACTCTCCTACCCTACGAGCCGATGTTACTGCGACCAAGAGGATGGTCTTCTGAACTAGCAGTCTGAGATGAACATCAGATAAGGGCTCAAAAGGACCTACACATAAGGACTGAAGAACCACTGAAAGGTCCCAAGACGGCGATCGTATCAGTACGGATAACTGTAGTCTCTTGACTGACTTAAGGAATCTGATGATCCAGGGATGATCCGCAATCTTCTGGCCAAACAAAGCCCCTAAAGCACAAACCTGAACTTTGAGAGTGGCCACTCTCAAACCCTTCTCCAGACCTTTCTGCAGAGAATCCAAAATGTCCTCCAAGCCGGGTTTTCCCGACTCAAAGGAAGCAAGGTTAATCGTGGACAGAAATTTTCTCCAGATCCTGACATAAATCTTATACGTAACCTCTTTCCTGCTGGCTTGCAAAGTGGAGATGACGGCATCAGACAATCCCTTAGCTTTTAAAGTTAACCTCTCAAAAGCCAAGCCGTCAAATGGAGATTGATCACCTCCGGATGACATACTGGGCCCTGTAAGAGTAAATTGGAAAGCTCCGGAAGGACCCAGGGATCCCCCAGTGACATGGCTTTTAGACAGGAGAACCAAGCCGTCCGAGGCCAAAAAGGAGCCACCAGGATGACTTTTTGTCCTTTCTTCTTTTATCTTCTTGATGACTCTGGGGACCAGCGCCAGTAGGGGAAAAGCGTACGCTAGGTCCCAATCCCATTTTTTTGATAAAGCGTCCACTGCTAGAGGTCTGTCTGCTGGAGATAGGGAGTAGAATCTGCTGACCTGCCTGTTTACTCTCGTGGCAAAGAGATCTACCTGAGGCTTGCCCCATAAGGCCGAGATCTTCCGGAACATCTCTAGATTTAACTTCCACTCTCCTTGACGAATCAGGTGTCTGCTGAGATAGTCTGCTCTCAGGTTCAGGTCTCCTCTTAAGTGAACCGCTGATATTGAATTTAGTTGAGATTCTGCCAGAGAGAGAAACTGAAAAGACAATGACATTAGACTTGCACATCTGGTAGTTCCTTGTCTGTTGATCAGGGACACAGTAGTTGTATTATCGGATAATATTTTTACATCTTTACCCCTGATAGAAGGAGCTAAGGATTGAAGGGCCTTAAAAACTGCTTGTAAGACTCTCCTTGTAATTTGAGGATATAGTCTGAAACTCTGGTTCCCAAGACCCCTGGCAGGTTATCGCCCCCCACCCATAGGGGCTAGCATCTGTGGTTATTACCGCAGAACATCAATGGTTCCAATCAAGACCTCTGGATACATTTTCCTCCTGCAAGCACCAAACTAAGGAAGAGGTAACCTCTTTAGACAACTTAACCTCTTGCAGCTACGCTAACGCCGAAAGGCGTCATCGCGGCGGCTCCCTCAGGCTACGCTAACGCAGATTGGCGTCATCTCGCGTGAGCCGAGATTTCCTGTGAACGCGCGCGCGCTCACAGGAACGGAAGGTAAGAGAGTTGATCTCCAGCCTGCCAGCGGCGATCGTTCGCTGGCAGGCTGGAGATGTGATTTTTTTTAACCCCTAACAGGTATATTAGACGCTGTTTTGATAACAGCGTCTAATATACCTGCTACCTGGTCCTCTGGTGGTCCCCTTTGTTTGGATCGACCACCAGAGGACACAGGTAGCTCAGTAAAGTAGCACCAAGCACCACTACACTACACTACACCCCCCCCCCCGTCACTTATTAACCCCTTATTAGCCCCTGATCACCCCATATAGACTCCCTGATCACCCCCCTGTCATTGATTACCCCCCTGTCATTGATCACACCCCTGTAAAGCTCCATTCAGATGTCCGCATGATTTTTATGGATCCACTGATAGATGGATCGGGTCTGCAAAACGCATACAGACGTCTGAATAGAGCCTTACAGGGGCGTGATCAATGACTGTGGTGATCACCCCATATAGACTCCCTGATCACCCCCCTGTCATTGATTACCCCCCTGTCTTTGATCACCCCCCTGTAAAGCTCCATTCAGACGTCCGCATGATTTTTACGGATCCACTGATAGATGGATCGGATCCGCAAAACGCATACGGACGTCTGAATGGAGCCTTACAGGGGCGTGATCAATGACTGTGGTGATCACCCCATATAGACTCCCTGATCACCCCCCTGTCATTGATCACCCCCCTGTAAAGCTCCATTCAGACGTCCGCATGATTTTTACGGATCCATCTGATAGATGGATCGGATCCGCAAAACACATACAGGCGTCTCCCTGGAGCCTTCCAGGGGGGGTGATCACCCCATATAGACTCCCTGATCACCCCCCTGTCATTGATCACCCCCCCTGTCATTGATCACCCCCCCTGTCAGGCTGCATTCAGATGTCCGTATGATTTTTACGGATCCACGGATACATGGATCGGATCCGCAAAACACATACGGACATCTGAATGGAGCCTTATAGGGGGTTGATCAATGACAGGGGGGTGATCACCCCATATAGACTCCATCACCCCCCCTGTCATTGATCACCCCCCTGTCATTGATCACCCCTCTGTAAGGCTCCATTCAGAAATTTTTTGGGCCCAAGTTAGCGGAAATTATTATTTTTTTCTTACAAAGTCTCATATTCCACTAACTTGTGTCAAAAAATAAAATCTCACATGAACTCACCATACCCCTCACGGAATCCAAATGCGTAAAAATTTTTAGACATTTATATTCCAGACTTCTTCTCACGCTTTAGGGCCCCTAGAATGCCAGGGCAGTATAAATACCCCACATGTGACCCCATTTCGGAAAGAAGACACCCCCAGGTATTCCGTGAGGGGCATATTGAGTCCATGAAAGATTTAAATTTTTGTCCCAAGTTAGTGGAAAGGGAGACTTTGTGAGAAAAAAATAAATAAAAAAATCAATTTCTGCTAACTTGTGCCAAAAAAAAAAAATTTCTATGAACTCGCCATGCCCCTCATTGAATACCTTGGGGTGTCTTCTTTCCAAAATGGGGTCACATGTGGGGTATTTATACTGCCCTGGCATTTTAGGGGCCCTAAAGCGTGAGAAGAAGTCTGGGATCCAAATGTCTAAAAATGCCCTCATAAAAGGAATGTGGGCCCCTTTGCGCATCTAGGCTGCAAAAAAGTGTCACACATCTGGTATCGCCGTACTCAGGAGAAGTTGGGCAATGTGTTTTGGGGTGTCATTTTACATATACCCATTCTGGGTGAGATAAATATCTTGGTCAAATGCCAACTTTGTATAAAAAAATAAATGGGAAAAGTTGTCTTTTGCCGAGATATTTCTCTCACCCAGCATGAGTATATGTAAAAAGACACCCCAAAACACATTGCCCAACTTCTCCTGAATACGGCGATACCACATGTGTGACACTTTTTTGCAGCCTAGGTGGGCAAAATGGGCCCACATTCCAAAGAGCACCTTTAGGATTTCACAGGTCATTTACCTACTTACCACACATTAGGGCCCCTGGAAAATGCCAGGGCAGTATAACTACCCCACAAGTGACCCCATTTTGGAAAGAAGACACCCCAAGGTATTCCGTGAGGGGCATGGCGAGTTCCTAGACTTTTATATTTTTTATCACAAGTTAGCGGAAAATGATGATTTTTTTATTTTTATTTTTTTTCCTTACAAAGTCTCATATTCCACTAACTTGTGACAAAAAATAAAAACTTCCATGAACGCACTATGCCCATCAGCAAATACCTTGGGGTGTCTTCTTTCCAAAATGGGGTCACTTATGGGGTAGTTATACTGTTCTGGCATTCTAGGGGCCCAAATGTGTGGTAAGGAGTTTGAAATCAAATTCTGTAAAAAATGACCAGTGAAATCCGAAAGGTGCTCTTTGGAATATGGGCCCCTTTGCCCAGCTAGGCTGCAAAAAAGTGTCACACATGTGGTATCTCCGTATTCAGGAGAAGTTGGGGAATGTGTTTTGGGGTGTCATTTTACATATACAAAAATGTCAGCAGCAATGAAATACCACCAAATGAAAGCTCTATTAGTGAGAAGAAAAGGAGGTAAAATTCATTTGGGTGGTAAGTTGCATGACCGAGCAATAAACCGCTAAAGTTGTGGAGTGCCGATTTGTAAAAAAGGGCCTGGTCTTTAGGGGGGTATAAACCTGTGGTCCTTAAGTGGTTAATCTTCCTATCCAGGTCTGACTGAGAACCATCCCAGGAATCTAATAGCTGTAATTGTAAACTCCTAGAATGCAGCTGACCCCATGGAACTACAGGAAAAGGCAGTAAACAGACCTAACAGAGACATACCCTTCCCGATAGTTATAAAAGGGAGCAGAGGAAACTTCTTGCACCAAAGAATTTTTTTTTTCAATTTTCTGTCTGGGAAGAAAGGACTTTTGAACCTCAGAATCTAATAAGATTCCCAAAAAAACCTTGTAGGAAGGGGAGAATATTTTTCTCAATTACCCAACCCATTGTTTGTGTATAAACTAGGAAATCTGTACTTTTCCCTTGGACTCTGCCACCAGCAGGAAGTCGTCAAAGTACGGGATGAAGATGCCGTCCCCCTCTCTGATGTGGGCCGCCATCTCGCCTATGATCTTTGTGAAGATCCTTGGAGCGACGGCAATTCCAAATGGCAGGGCACAGAACTGTAGGTGCAACAGATGGGAGTTTACATGAACTGCCAACCTTAGGTACTTTTGAAAGTCTCTGTGGATGGGCACATGGAGGTAGGCGTCTCTTAGGTCTAGAGATGCCATATAACAGTCCTTTGTTAACAAATTTATTGTTGACTTCAGGGTCTCCATCTTGAACTGATGGTAAGTGAGAAACCGATTCAGAGGTTTCAGATTTATGATGACTCTGAAAGTTCAGTTTGGCTTTTTTATAAGGAAGAGAGTCGATTAGAAACCCTGAGCCTGTTCCTCTGCTGGAACCGGAACCAAAAACCCTTTTTCCATCAGGAATAAAACTTCCAGCTCGAGAGAAGACAGACCTGAGGGACCCGACAGACATTTTGTGACTATGTAAAGGGTAGGTAGCAGGCTGAAGAATTCGAGACTGAGGCCATCCCTTATGGTCTCTAGGACCCACGCACTCCTTAGCAGAGTGGCAGTTAATAATTTCAAGAAGTTTTTTCACCTACCCGCAAGAGCCAGTCATTGGGGGCTGGGCTTTTTAGAGGAGGAGGAGGAGGGCTGGTTAAACATAAAGCCGCTACCTTTACGGGTACCCCTCCATCTAAAGCCTGACTGGCTTTTACCTCTATCCTGGCCCCCTCCCCTTCCCTTCGCACGAAAGGACCGATATTGCCTAGAGGACTGAGGAAGACCTTTCTTCTTATCACCTGCTTTTTCTAATAAATCTGTGAGGACCAAACTAAAAAGTAACTCACCCTCACAATTTATTTTTGGAGCGGAGGTCCCCTGACCAGTTCTTTACCCATAGAGCCCGCCTAGCCGAGTTAGCCAAGGCCGCAGCCCTAGCGGATAGTCTCAGAGTATCAGAAGAAGAATCCGTCAAAAAAGCAGCTGCCTGCCTAATTGTGGGAAGAGAGGCAAGTAGTTGCTCCTTAGGTACGTCATTTTGGATGTCTGATGAGAGCTGGTCAATCCATAATATCATGGACCTAGTCACTGAGGTACCTGCTATGCTTGGTTTAAGAGCTGCCCCAGTGGACTCCCAGGCTCTCTTAAGGAACCCTGCCTTCTTATCCATGGGTTCCTTAAGAGTCCCCAAATCTTCGAAGGGCAGAGAACCCTTTCTAGAAATGTTGGCAATAGCTACATCAATTTTAGGCGGATGATCCCAGGATCTGGTCTCTGTGTCATCAAAGGGGTATTTCCTTTTTATGGCCCTAGGAATAAACGATTTCTTATCCGGGTTCTCCCATTCTCGTTTAATAAGTTGGGACACCGTCCGGTTAATAGGGAAAACTTTCCTTTTCTTTAATTCAAGACCCTCAAACATGATGTCCTGGATAGATTTCTGTTCTCTAGCCTTTTCCAGACCCATAGCTGATCTTACTGCCTTGACCAACTGATCCGTATCTTGAAACAACGGTCTGCCTGACATATCATCTTCAGACCCCTCAGACTCCTCTCCTGCATAAACATAAGAGAAATAGCTGGAGCAACATCATGCATATACGAATATATACATTGAAGTAAAGGTCGGACAAGCCATAGACTATACCAGAGTCCGAATGAGCCATAATTAAACCCTTATCCTCAACATTAGATAGAACTGGGACAGAAGGGGCAACTGCCGGCTGAGGTGCAGGTGAAGTAAGCGCTGGCAAAACTCCTCTTAGGGAGGCTTCTATTTGGTTCTTGACCATGTCCTGCATCTGCAGCAGTATAGTGCAGCTGACACAATTAGGTTTACTATAGTCAGCCGCAAGACTGACTTTGCACATGGCACATTCTTTACTCTTAACTTTCTTAGATTTCCTGGAACCCTCATCCTAAAAAACAGTAACCATACCAAGGGTCAGGGAAAAAAAAATATTCACAAACCAAAAGTATACACTCACCACCTCGCCCCACGGTACCATAAATGGGACCTTGGTAGAAGATTCTGAGCGAGCCCTCATGGAGCCTGTATCCTCACTGGAAGCACTCATCTTCTTGGGAAAGCACCCCCTCCTGGAGGCTGAATAACTGACACTGGCTGTTCAGTTCACCTAAGGGAGGCAGAACTGCAGCCAAAGGAACACTACATACACACCCCTCACAATAAAGGTTTACACATTTCACAGGTTACACCCCAATAAAAATGTCACATTCATCCCAACGAGTGTACTCAGCTGAAGAGGCATACGCCATTCTTGCCTCCGATACTGAGAATGCTAGCGAGGGAGAAGAGGATGCCACTTTCCTCTACCCCCTCATCATCATCATGATCATCATCATCCGCTGATGAGGGACCCTCTAGAAGGCGCCCCAGTGTAGCAGAGGAGCCAGCCTCCCAGAGTGAGCCCACATGGACCCCACCCCCTGATGATTATCAGCCCTAAATTCCTCAGTTTGTGGGCAACTCAGGAATTCGGATAGACTGTGTGGGCTTCACTGAAAATTTATTTTAAATCTTTTTCTCTGAAGATTTTATAAATTTGATAGTAACCCAAACAAATTTATACGGCCAGCAATTTCCCAGCACCTTACATCGCCATACGCTAGTCACTCTCTCCCTCCCCCCTGTGCCGCTGCTGCCAATAAGAAGAGAGAGGGGCGGGCACACTGCACCAATTAAAGTTAACGTTTAATACAAATACAGGTGACGGCAGCAGAATCACATAGCCGCGATTAGCGGCAGTAAACCCCTCAGGTGCGGCACCCAGCTATGTGATTCTGCTGCCGGCACCCGCCTCCTGTATTAAAGGTGCGCCCCCCCCCCCTTAACCCCCCAGTATTAAAATCATTGGTGGCAGAGGCCACAGGGTCCCCTATCCTCCTCCTCATTGGTGGCAGTGGCAGCTTCTGATCGGAGCACCAGCAGTGTAATCCTGGGGCTCCGATCGGTTACCATGGCAGCCAGGAAGCTTCTAAAGCCCTGGCTGCTATGGTAAGCTCCCTGCTGCTGTGTGCACTATGCACAAGGCAGCAGGGAGAGTGTGAGGTTCTATTCACCCTAATAGAGCTCTATTAGGGTGAATAGGACAAGGGATGAAAAGATCCCAAGCTCTAGCCCCTAAGGAGGCTAATAGTTAATAAATAAAAAAAATAAACACACCAAATGATTAAGTATAAATCACCTCCTTTCCCAATTTTACATATAAAATATATAAACAATAAATAAATAAACATATCATATATCGCCACATCCAAAAAGATCAAACTATTAAAATATTTAAAAAATCTCCTATGCGATGAATGCCGGAACAGAAAAAATAAATAAAATTAAAACGAAAACTGCGCGATTCGCCATTTTTTTAAATGCAGCATGCACGTGGCTTTTATTGGCGTTTTATTTATTTTTGGCGTGGTATCGAGTATCGCAATACTTTTTTATGGTATCAAAATCCTAATAAAAATTTTGGTATCGCAACAACCCTACACCCCAAGACAAAATGTCTGCATAGACGAATCCCTGTTACTTTTCAAAGGGAGGGCAAGATTCCCCCAGTACCTGCCCAGCAAGCAGGCAAGGTATGGCATATAACTGTATAAAGTCTGTGAGAGAAGCTCTGGGTACACTCACAAGTTCCGGTTTTATAAAGGGAGGGTCATCCGGATTGAACCCCCAGAATGCCTCCCATCCTAGGAGTTAGTGGGAAGATAGTGTGGGACTTACTGCACCCACTGCTGGATAAGGGTTACCATCTATATGTGGATAAGTACTACACGAGTCTATCACTGTTCCGGGCACAGTACGCAAAAATCAGAGAGGCCTCCCTAGATCCCTGGTAGGGCAATCACTAAGAAAAGGAGACAGCCGTGCTCTCCTCAATGAGAACATGTTGGTGGTTAAGTACAAGGACAAGAGGGATGTCCTTTTACTGACCACTATTCACAGTAATCCAGCTCCCCTGCCGCTGTACGTGATACCACTACCACTGTCCCCAAACCAGACTGTATTCTGGACTACAACAGGCAGATGGACGGGGTTGATCTTTCAGATCAAGTTCTGAAGCCCTACAGTGCCTCACGAAAAACAAAAGTGTGGTACAAAAAGCTGGCCGTGCACCTCATACAGATGGCGCTGTACAATGCATACATATTATTTAGATCTAGAGGCCAGACAAGAACATTCCTACAATTTCAAGGGGTGGTGATAAAGGCCCTAATTCTTCCAAATCAAGCAATGGAGGGCCCCAGTACTTCTGCAAGTTAAGGTGCCCGAGTTGTACCAGGGCAACATTTCCCTGGTGAAACGCCTGATGGGTCAAAGTGCTCACTACACACCTTAAAATATTCCTTAAGGGGTGTAGTTTCCAGAATGGGGTCACTTTTTGGGGGTTTTCACTCTAGGGGTACCTCAGGGTGTGGTCAAAGATGGTGCCTGTCAAATATTCCTGTGAAATCTGCCTTCCAGAAGCCATTTGCTGTAATCAGGAGAAAATGGGCAATAAATTAAGGGGTGCATTTTCTCCAGTTCCCCCTTGTGAAAGTGAAAAATTTGGGCCTAAAGTCCATTTTTCTGGATTTTTTTTTAATTTTTCTTTTTTATAGCCAATTCCATAAATCCCATTTGAGGACAAAGTTCTCACCACACATCTTGAAATATTCCTTGAGGGGTGTAGATTCCAGAATGGGGTCACTTTTGGGGGGGATTTCCACTTTAGGGGTACCTCAGGGTGTCTTCATATGCGACATAGTTCCAAAAGCCAATCCTGCAAAATCTGTCCTCCAAAAGTCCTATGGCGCTACTTCCCTTTTGAACCCTGCCATGCACCCATACATAATTTTTTGAGCACATATGGGGTGTTGGCATATTCGGGGGGAAATGGGGAACAAAATGTGGGGTGCATTTTGTACTGTTTCCCCTTGTGAAAGTGAAAAATTTGGGTGTAAAGCAACTTTTTCTGGAAACATTGTAATTTTCCATTTTCACAGCCAAGCGTTTCCCAATTCTGTGAAACGCCTGATGGGTCCAAGTGCTCACTACACACCTTTAAATATTCCTTGAGGGGTGCAGTTTCCAGAATGGGGTCACTTTTTGGGGGTTTCCACTGTAGGGCCGCCTCAGGGTGTCTTCATATGCGACATAGCTCCCAATTACGATTCCAGTTAAATCAGCTCTCCAAAAGCCATATGGTGCTCCTTCCACTCTGAAGCCTGCTGTGCACCCATACATCAGTTTTTGAGCACACATGGGGTGTTTCTGTAAAATCCAGATTCAGGGTAATAGATTTAGGGTTTTGTTTGGCTGTTAACTGATGTGTTGCAGAAGAAAAAATTGATTAAATTTTTAAATTTCATTCCCATTTTCATTTAAAGGGGTTATCCGAGTTAAATAAATGTATTCTAATTGCTCTTATTGTAGTTCAGTGAAAGTTTCTTCAAATCACTTTCATAACCTATCTTTCACTATTTGGCCAGTTCAATTCAGGGTCATGTGACCCCTGACGTCAGCCAGCCGGCTCTGGTGATGACGTTTCGTTTACAGGCTTCTCCCTGCTTGAGGGAGTGGCCAGGCTCTGTAAACAAAACGTCAGAGCCTCTGGTGCCCGCCCCTCTCCAGCTCTTCTAACACTGCCTCGGCTCTGGTATGCGATCGCTCATGCGCAGTACATACCAGAGCCGAGGCGATATCTTCTCCGGCAGCAGAAGTGGCGTACCTACCATATAGGCAGACCACGCAGCTGCTATGGGGCCCGTGAGAAAGAGGGGCCCGAAGTGGAGGAGAGGCCCCGCCCCCTAATTGCTCCTGTTTATCTTTCTAAAGCTAAAGGACCTTTGATGATGTCATCAGAGGTCCTGTAAGGGAACTGCACAGTGTAAAGTGTAGTTCCCAGGTTAGAACAGTGCATCTGCCAGGACCTGTGATGACATCATCTTCAACATCACAGGTCCTGCAGAATCTAGCAAAGGAACTGCACCAAAAATGGTGTAGTTCCTAGGTTTCAAAGGTATATCTGCCAGGACCTGTGATGACATCATCACAGGTCCTTCAACCCCTAACAGCAAGTATTAGAAGTTCAGAAGCAGCTCTGCATGGATCCATACAGACTGGAATGGAGTGGTAAGAGGAGGTCCTCCACTTCTCATCATTTACCCCCCCCCCCCTCCATGCCCTGTTTTTACTCATTGCTCACTCATGTATAATACTTCAGACAGTTACAGTGACCACTACCTCATGTACCTCACACACACAGTGACCATAATGTATTACTGACCACATATTTCTGTAAACACTGCATCTGCAGTATTATACCTTCTATGTCTCACATCAATACACTGCTCTGTGTGTAATAAAAATATATATATATATATATATATATATATATATATATATTATACACATATACACACACACACACACTGCATATATTACACAGTATTATACATGCAATATGTACAGATATATAGTATACAGTGGGATGCGAAAGTTTGGGCAACCTTGTTAATCATCATGATTTTCCTGTATAAATTGTTGGTTGTTACGATAAAAAATGTCATTTAAATATATCATATAGGAGACACAAACAGTGATATTTGAGAAGTGAAATGAAGTTTATTGGATTTACAGAAAGTGTGCTATAATTGTTTAAACAAAATTAAGCAGGTGCATAACTTTGGGCACCACAAAAAATGAATGAAATCAATATTTAGCAGATCCTCTTTTTGCAGAAATTACAGCCTCTAAACGCTTCCTGTAGGTTCCAATGAGAGTCTGGATTCTGGTTGAAGGTATTTTGGACCATTCCTCTTTACAAAACCTCTTTAGTTCATTCAGGTTTGATGGCTTCCGAGCATGGACAGCTCTCTTTAAGTCACACCACAGATTTTCAATTATATTCAGGTCTGGGGACTGAGATGGCCATTCCAGAACATTGTACTTGTTCCTCTACATAAATGCTTTAGTGGATTTTTGCTCAGTGTTTAGGGTCGTTGTCTTGTTGAAAGATCCAGCCCCGGCGCAGCTTCAGCTTTGTCACTGATTCCTGGACATTGGTCTCCAGAATCTGCTGATACTGAGTGGAATCCATGCGTCCCTCAACTTTGACAAGATTCCCAGTCCCTGCACTGGCCACACAGCCCCACAGCATGATGGAACCACCACCATATTCTACTGTAGGTAGCAGGTGTTTTTCCTGGAATGCTGTGTTCTTTTTCCTCCATGCATAATGCCCCTTGTTATGGCCAAATAACTCAATTTTAGTTTCATCAGTCCACAGCACCTTATTCCAAAATGAAGCTGGCTTGTCCAAATGTGCTTTAGCCCACCTCAAGCGGCACTTTTTGTGCTGTGGGCGGAGAAAAGGCTTCCTCTGCATCACACTCGCATACAGCATCTCCTTGTGTAAAGTGCGCCGAATGGTTGAACGATGCACAGTGACTTCATCTGCAGCAAGATGATGTTGTAGGTCTTTGGTGCTGGTCTGTGGGTTGACTCTGACTGTTCTCACCATTCGTCGCTTCTGTCTATCCGAGATTTTTCTTGGTCTGCCACTTCGAGCCTTAACTTGAACTGAGCCTGTGGTCTTCCCTTTCCTCAATATGTTCCTAACTATGGAAACAGACAGCTGAAATCTCTGAGACAGCTTTCTGTATCCTTCCCCTAAACCATGATGGTGAACAATCTTTGTCTTCAGGTCATTTGAGAGTTGTTTTGAGACCCCCATGTTGCTACTCTTCAAAGAAAATTAAGAGAGGAGGGAAACTTACAATTGACCCCCTTAAATACTCTTTCTCATAATTGGATTCACCTGTGTATGTAGGTCAGGGGTCACTGAGCTTACCAAGCCAATTTGAGTTCCAATAATTAGTTCTAAAGGTTTTGGAATCAATAAAATGACAACAGTGCCCAAATGTATGCACCTGCCTAATTTTGTTTAAACAATTATAGCACACTTTCTGTAAATCCAATAAACTTCATTTCACTTGTCAAATATCACTGTGTGTGTCTCCTATATGATAGATTTAACTGACATTTTTTATCGTAACAACCAACGATTTACAGAGGAAAATCATGACGATTAACAAGGTTGCCCAAACTTTCGCATCCCACTGTATACCGCAGTGCACTGATATGTGAGGTACAAGGTATAATAGATGCAGTGTGTACAGATATATAGTATATACAGCAGTGTACTGATATGTGAGGTACGAGGTGTCAATACACTGCTGTATTTACTATATACTAGGGATCGACCGATTATCGGTTTGGCCGATATTATCGGCCGATATTGAGGATTTTGACCGTTATCGGTATCGGCATCTATTTTGCCGATATACCGATAACGTATGGGGAACACAGAACGCGCTGCTCTCAGCGCTCTCTGTGTTCCCTCCGCAGCACAGGGGAGAAGGAAGCAGTGTCTCCTCCCCCTGTGCTGCTGCTGCCGCCAATGAGAGGAGAGAACAGAGAAGGGGAGGGGCTGTGGCCACTGCGCCACCAATGAAGATAAGCTTTTCATTCATTCATATACAGGAGGCGGGAGCTGGCTGCAGAATCACATAGCCGGCTCCCGACCTCTATGAGCGGAAGCTGCGGTCCGCGGTAGTTAACTCCTCAGGTGCCGCGGATCGCAGCTAACGCTCATAGAGGTCGGGAGCCGGCTATGTGATTCTGCAGCCAGCTCCCGCCTCCTGTATATGAATGATTGAGAGACTTATCTTCATTGGTGGCGCAGTGCGCCCCCCCCCAAGCCCCCCAGTATTAATCATTGGTGGCGCAGTGCGCCCCCCACCCCCATCCCAATCCCGGCCAATAGTAAAAACATTGGTGGCGCAGTGCGCCCCCCCACCCAGTATTACTCATTGGTGGCAGTGGCCACAGGATCCCCTCTCCCCTCCTCCTCCGATCGGAGCCCCAGCAGTGTAAGTCTGGGGCTCCGATCGGTTACCATGGCAGCCAGGCCGCTATTGAAGCCCTGGCTGCCATGGTAAGCTCAATGCTGCTGTGTGCACTATGCACAGAGCAGCAGGGACAGTGTGAGCTCCTATTCACCCTGACAGAGATCTATCAGGGGGAATAGGACAAGGGTTCTAGTCCCTAAGGGGGCTAAAAGTTAGTTTAAAAAAAACACAAAAATATTAAGTATAAATGAAAAAGACTTATAAAAAAAAAAAAAAATACATACAATAAACAAAAAAAATACACATTAACAATAAACATATTAATTTTCAGCAGATTTGTGTAGGAATTTTTTTTTCTCTCAAAAATGAAAATTCCCAGAATATCAGTATAAATTATCGGCTATCGGCCTGAAAGTTCACAAATTATCGGTATCGGTCCTAAAAAATCAATATCGGTCGATCCCTACTATATACCTGTACACACTGCATCTATTATACCTCGTACCTCACATATTACACTACTGTGTATACTATATATCTGTACACACTGCATATATTATACCCTGTACCTCACATATCAGTACACTGCTGTATATACTATATACCTGTACACACTGCATATATTATACCCTGTACCTCACATATCAGAACACTAGGGAATATACGATATACCTGTACACACTGCATCTATTATACCTCTTTTGTGTGCCAGGGCTGTTTTGTAATCCCAATCCGGCCCTGATGGCATAAATTATAAAACGCAGCAGCAAGAATAGTTCATGGAACAAAAGGAGGGGCTATAAAAGGGGAATGGGGGCCTAATTTAGATTCCTGCTATGGGGCCCAGTGATTTTTATGTACGCCCCTGGGCAGCAGGGTATGTTTATAGCTCCTGCACTCACTGGGGCTAGAGGTGCCAGTTTTTACCCGTTCCCCACTGCATCTGGGGATCGTTAGTTCAGCCCTGTCCACCCACTAGTACACATTCCACATTGAACACCCCCTGGGAAAAATAAATAAATAATTGGCCATAATTTTATTTGATTCAGCTATATAAAATCCATATCTGCCACAAATATATGTATTTATCTAAGCAATATCCATATTGAATATATATTTGAATAATATAGATATTGCTTAGATACAGATAATGGTAATGGTATTTTCACACTAGCGGCAGGACGTATCCGACAGGCTGTTCAACCTGTCGGATCCGCCCTGCTGCTATTTGGCCGTGCCGCTGGACTGCCGCTCCGTCCCCATTGACTATAATGGGGATGGGGGCGGAGCTCCGGCGCAGAACGGCGAGAGGTCGCAGGACTAAGTCTACTTTCACACTTTCAGCATAGTGATCCGGCGAGCAGTTCAGACAACGGAACTGCCTGCCGGATCCGGCATTGCAAACCAACTGAAGGACGGATCCGTCCTTCCGGTCTGCGCATGCACAAACCGGGAAAACTGTGAAAAAGACTGACAGAGGGATCCGTCCATCCGCATGACAAGCCATGATCCGTTTTTGCAATGCATTTCTAGACGGATCCGCACCCGGATCCGTCTACAAATGCTGTCAGTTGTCACACTGAGGCTACTTTCACACTTGCGTTCAGAGAGGATCCGTCTGGTGTCTGCACAGACGGATCCTCTCCTATAATGCAGACGTTTGGATCCGTTCAGAACGGATCCGTCTGCATTATAGTTCTGAAAAAATTCTAAGTCTGAAAGTAGCCTGAACGGATCCGTCCAGACTTTACATTGAAAGTCAATGGGGGACGGATCCGTTTGAAATTGCACCATATTGTGTCAACTTCAAACGGATCCGTCCCCATTGACTTACATTGTAAGTCTGGACTGATCCGTTTGACTCCGCACGGCCAGGCGGACACCTGAACGCTGCAAGCTGCGTTCGGGTGTCCGCCTGCTGAGCGGAACAGAGGCCAAACGGTGCCAGACTGATGCATTCTGAGCGGATCCGCATCCACACAGAATGCATTGGGGCTCTACGGATCCGTTCGGGGCCGCTTGTGAGATCCTTCAAACGGAACTCACAAGCGGAACCCGAACGCAAGTGTGAAAGTAGCCTGATCGGCGGATCCAGCAGGCACGCAGCTCCGACGACGGAGCTGCCTTGCGGATCTGGCATTGCAAAACAACTGAAGGACGGATCCGTCCTTCCGGTCTGCGCATGCACAAACCGGGAATACTGTGAAAAAGACTGACAGAGGGATCCGTCCATCCGCATGACAAGCGGATAGACGGATCCGTTATTGCAATGCATTTCTAGACGGATCCGCACCCGGATCCGTCTACAAATGCTGTCAGTTGTCACACTGATCGGCGGATCCAGCAGGCACGCAGCTCCGACGACGGAGCTGCCTTGCGGATCCGGCATTGCAAAACAGCTGAAGGACGGATCCGTCCTTCCGGTCTGCGCATGCACAAACCAGGAATACTGTGAAAAAGAGAGGGATCTGTCCTTCCGGTCTGCGCATGCACAAACCAGGAATACTGTGAAAAAGACTGACAGAGGGATCCGTCCATCCGCATGACAAGTGTGTATTTATTTATTTTTTTGCAAAGTGCAGAGCAGGGTGAAGGAAAGGTCAGGTTGTTCACGCCCAGAAATATTCATGAGGCAGAGCTCAGGCATTGTTGTTACACGCCCCCTCAGCATTGTACTTCAGCATGTAAACAAAGCAATGACAGAACCATGAAAAGGTGTAAATATGGGTTTTAACTTGATGAAATCTAGCTTAACCAAATTATATGTATATCCTGATGGATTTTAAGTGTTTTTTTTATTTTTTTATTAACTCTGATAACCCCTTTAATTCTCGTGGGGCACCTAAAGGGTTAACAAAGTTTGTAAAATCAGTTTTGAATAGCTTGAGGATGTAGTTTCTAAAATGGGTGGTTTCTAATATGTAAGCACCAAAAAGTGACTTCATAACTGCACTGGTCCTGGAAAAATTGGGGTTTGGAAATGTTCTTAAAAATTGTAAGATTTGCTTCTAAACTTCTAAGCTTTCTAACGTCCCAAAAAAATAAAATGTCATTTTCAAAATGATCCAAACATGAGTAGACATATGGGGAATGTAAAGTAATAACTATATTTGGAGTTATTACCGTACTATCCATTCTAAAAGTAGAGAAATTGAAATTTGGAAATTTTTACACATTTTTGGTAAATTAAATTTTTTTACTCAATTTTACCACTGTCATGAAGTACAAAATGTGACTAGAAATCAATCTCAGAATGGCCTGGGAAAAGCGTTTTAAAGTTATTGCCACATAAAGTGACACAGGTCAGATTTGCAAAAATCAGCCTGGGATTTAAGGTGAAAAGTGGCTCGGTAGTAAAGGGGTTAAGAGTCCAGTGGGCGGTCCTACCAGTGATTGTCAACATTCTCTATTAGGGATGAGCGAATCAACTTTGGATTAAACATCCAAAGTCGATTTGCATAAATCTTCGTTAGAATACTCTACAGAGCGTGTGCTCCGTACAGTATTAGAATGTATTGGCTCCTATGAGCCAAAGTTATTACTTCGCGAAGTCTCGTGGGACTTTGCGTAATAACTTCATAAATTAATTTCTACTGTAAAAAAATAAAATTCAAAACTCGTATTTTAACGAAGTTTTAATGCGAATTGACTTTGGATGTTTCATCCGAAGTCGATTCGCTCATTCCTATTCTCTATGTTAGCTTCGCCTACTGGACTCCTAAGCATAGACAGAGCAGGGATGTAAACATAAAATAAAATAAATTCCCATAAAACTAAAATTCTTCACTTAATGATGCACTTTTTCCCCCCCAAAATTGAGGGAAAAGATGTTAGAGCATTTTATAAAGTGAACACTCACGAGAGCTTTCATTATGGAAGCACTCACTAGTATGTAGGAGGTGCAGGAAGTGGTGACTGTAGCGATGTACTCACCACTCCCTGGTCTTCCACAGGGCACCGTGCTGCACTGTCCTGACTGCGTACAGCATCGGGATGTAGCATGCGCACTATGACCTGACGCTGTATGCAGTCAGGCCATAGTGCAGCTTGGGCCTGGAGAAGGCCAGGGAGCGTGGCTGCAGGAGAGACTGCCAGACCTTCAGAGTAGCGTCGGAGCAGGGGAGCCAAGTTAATTTATTTATTTTAGCTCTGGTGGGAGTCTAATCTTAGGTCCTGATATAGGGGTCTGATCTGAGGTCTGATGAAAAAAAAAATGTTTGTTTGTTTTTTAACTTTCCTTTTCTAACACCCAGATGAGTCTTATAAAGCGAAAAATACGGTATAAATCAATTTGCTCTATAACATGCTGCCTGCAGCTCAGACACCATGTTCAATATGACAGGTTTCCTTTAAGAGACTTATTTTAAAGGAGTTGTCCAATGTTGACTTTTTTTAACCCCTTAGTGACCAGCCTGGTTTTGGGCCTTACTGACAAAGCATTTTTCTTCCATTTTTCATCTTTGCCCTCCAAGAGCTATAACTTTTTTATTTTTCCGTCTGTATAGCTGTATGAGGGCTTCTTTTCTGCGGGACAAGTTGTAGTTTTTAATGGCGCCATTTTAGGGTACACAACTTTCTGATTAACTTTTATTAACTCTTTCTGGGAGGGAGATAGGAAAAAAAAAAACAATACTGCCACTGAGTTTTTACTTTATAAATTTTGCGGCGTTCATTTTTCAGTATAAAAAAAACATTCATAACTTTATGCTGTGGGTCAATCCGATTACAGCAATACCAAATACATATATTATTTTTTTTTTACATTTTATTACTTTTGTGCAATAAAAACCCCTTTTTTTAAAGGAAAAAAAATCTTTTTGCATCGCCGCTTCCCAAGACCCATAACTTTTTTTTCTTTTTATGGAGTTGTGTGAGGGCTTGATTTTTGCGGGATAACTTGTAGTTTTCATTGGTATCTTTTTGGAGTACATGACGCTTTTTGATCACTTGTTATTAAGTTTTTTCAGTGGCAACTAAGGCTACTTTCACACTGGCGTTTCTGGGTCCACCTTGAGATCCGTTTCAGGGCTCTCACAAGCGGCCCAAAACGCATCAGTTCAGCCCCAATGCATTCTGAATGGATAAGGATCCGTTCAGAATGCATCCGCTTTTGAGGCGAACACTAAAACGCAGCTTGCAGCATTTTGGTGTCCGCCTGACACAATATGGCGCAATTGAAAATGGATACGTCCGCTATTGACTTTCAATGTAAGTCAAGACGGATCCGTTTTGACTTATACACTTTTTTTTTTAATGAATAATGCAAACGGATCCGTTATGAACGCATATATAAGCGTTTGCATTATCGGTGCGGATTCGTCTGTGCAGATACAAGACGGATCCGCACCAAACGCAGGTGTGAAAGTAGCCTAAGAATAAATTAGCAATTCTGTCTTTTTTTTACGGCGTTCACCGTACGGGATAATTTACATGATATTTATGTAGGGTGGTCGTCAGGGACACGGCGAAATTAAACACATGGGGGGGGATTATTTTCTTTTTTTTCATTGAAAAACGTATTTTCAATGGAAAAAAAAGCGGTGACTGTAATTTTTAATTAGTAAATGGTTTTTTTTTTTTTTACTTTTTGTTTCTTTACCACTTAATAGTTCCACAATGCACTATCCCTATGGTGCATTGCTTCAGAACTCATTGGACGGCGCTTCACAGTGCAGATAGACAATGACCCAAAGCATACTGCAAAAGCAACCAAAGAGTTTTTTAATGGAAAGAAGTGGAATGTTATGCAATGGCCAAGTCAATCACCTGACCTGAATCCGATTGAGCATGCATTTCACTTGCTGAAGACAAAACTGAAGGGAAAATGCCCCAAGAACAAGCAGGAACTGAAGGCAGTTGCAGTAGAGGCCTGGCAGAGCATCACCAGGGATAAAACCCAGCGTCTGGTGATGTCTATGCGTTCCAGACTTCAGGCTGTAATTGACTGCAAAGGATTTGCAACCAAGTATTAAAAAGTGAAAGTTTGATTTATGATTATTATTATGTCCCATTACATTTGGTCCCTTAACAAGTGGGAGGCACATATGCAAACTGTTGTAATTCCTGCACCGTTCACCTGATTTGGATGTAAATACCCTCAAATTAAAGCTGACAGTCTGCAGTTAAAGCACATCTTGTTCGCTTCGTTTCAAATTCATTGTGGTGGTGTATAGATCCAAAAATGTTAGAATTGTGTTGATGTCCCAATATTTATGGACCTGACTGTATACTGACATTGACCAGCAGGATGCGCCAGAGAGGCACAGCCTACTGGAAACTACTCAAGGCTGGCTTGGGGCCTTTATCAGAACCCAGCCAGCCTTTACACACTTCAGCACCCCACGAACGCATTTGCGGGGTTCCGATGGAAGACAGAGGGAGTCCACTCCCTCTGTCACCGCTTTAAATGTGGCGGCCAGTATTGCCTGCAGCATGTAAAGGGTTAAACAGCTCGGATCGGCACTCCTGCCGGTCTGGGCTGTTAGAGCAGGAGCGCATCTCTCATGTGAGAGCCGGGGACCCGTGCAGCGCTTAGGCTCCATTCACACGTCCGTGGTGTGTTGCGGATCCGCAACACACCCGCCCGGCACCCCTATAGAAATGCCTATTCTTGTCCGCAAGCCGCGGACAAGAATAGGACATGTTCTATCTTTTGCGGAGCTGCGGACCTGAAGATTGGGGCCGCGCTCCGCAAATGCGGATGCTGACAGCACACTGTGTGCTGTCCGCATCCATTCCGTCCCCATAGAAAATGAATGGGTCCGCACCCGTTCTGCAAAATTGCGGAACGGATGTGGACCCATTTGCGGACGTGTGAATGGAGCCTTAGACCGGCAGCCCAGGCTAAAGCCCCTTAATGACCGCTGTACAAAGGCGTATGGGTGGTCACTAAACCCGCACCAGACCTGTGAATAGAAGTACACTTACCTGCTCCCCGACATGTCTTCAAAGCACTTCTGGTACCTGCATGTAAACTTCCTCTATGGATGGGGTCGCTGCTGGGTCACATGCTGTTTGAGGACACGTAAATGCTAAGGCCAGTCATTGGCTGCAGCAGGACTCACAATCCCATCCCTAGAAGAAGTTTATATCAGGTGACCAGAAGTGCTGTGAAGACAGGTTGGGACCTATGGAGCCAGAACTGGGTGGCAGGTAAGTATACTTCTCTTCACAGGTCTGTTGGGGTAAAGGGGGGCAAATATCCTTTATAGACCCAGGTTTGTTTTCATTTCTTTCATCTTCACATTTGAAGGGCTTTTTTTTTATGGGGCAATTTGTATTTTTTTTAATGGCACTATATTAGAGGACATATAATGTATTAAGAAAACATAACTGCAAATGTATATTGTTTGTTTCCTACTTTTGCATATGAAAAACAAAATCATGTGTTCTGTTTGTCACCATAACTTTTTTTTATTTTTCTGTCTACGGAGTTGTGCAAGGGCTCGTCTTTTTTTGTGAAATGAGTTGACATTTTCATTACCACTCACCACCGATCCCACCAGGTGCAGAGCGGTGTAATACAGCCCTACTCCTGCTGCTGATCCTTTAGGAGCCACCACAAAATTACAATGATAACTAGCAACTGACCAAGTTATATACGTTTTGTCGCTGGTCAGGAACCAGTTAATGTAGTAAATTTCAATCTGCATTATGGTAACTGTTCTGAGACAATCCATATAAACTGCAGCCTCCAGATCATGCCCACCTTAAGCTTCCAGGGAACATGGCGGAAACCTGGGAGAACAAACAGGCTCCACAGAGCATACACGGTGGCGGTCCCGCCGACTATAGCCCATGGTGCTTGCGAGTGAGATTCTTCATTAAAAAGGAATTTGGTTGAATTAGTGTCGATGCTATCTTCCATCCTTCATGCAACAACCCTGCAATCAGAAAATGAGGACTGGGCGATAAATCTGCTAGGGACAAAAAAAACAACAACAACACAGATTTCTCTATATACCAGGAACATACAGAGCATAATACCAGACACTCCATTCTTATACCTGCAGAGAATGTCAAGCGACTCATTCTAGGCTAATATGGCAATGAGGACTTCTCTGAAAACAGTACACATTCTCTGTTTGGGGAGCTCCATTGGGTGAAATACATTATCTAATAGGACTATACAAGGTGCTGATTAAAACACAATTCCCCATGTTGAAGAGTCCAGTCCAGCCCTTGTAGGCGTAACACCCCCACAAAGAGATGACTCCAAGGTATCAGTGGTGTTCCTCCCCATTTTGGGGTCATGTAACAGGACATGGCTGCAGGAAAGCAATGTCACCACAATACAGTAGATGCATTGATAAGCCCCCTGGGGAGGAGGCCAGGTCTCTCCTAGGGCAGGCATGCACTCCTATGGCTACGTGCACACGACGGATACACTGTCGGTTTTTCATCCCCATTTTGCATCAGTGTGTGCATCCATTTTCCAGCTGTCTATCCATTTTTAAAAGCCGTTTGCATCCATTTTAACAGTCGTATTCAGGACCATACTGAGGCCCTGCAGCACCATCAGTATATATTATGCGGCCCCTCTGTAGTGCCCCCAGGAAATAAATAAATATATATATCGGCTCGCAGAGCCTTTCTCAAGCATCAAACATAAGTGTAACACAAAGTATAAATCGACCAACATGATTAGGGGGTGGAGCAATCAATGAACATGATCATTACAGTTAAAAATGTATAAAAAGTGAATATAATGTGACGTGACAATACAATATATAGCAGTGGTAGTACAGCACATGATTGTATATCAATGACAAAAAATGTATAATGATACAGTGCAAACAATGAATAAACCCCATAAGTGGCATCAATATAAATCAGCTCAACATAATTACATTAGATTAAAAGCAGGAGGAGCAAAGGATAAGACCAGTAACATACCACATGGAACCATCATACATCCACATGCGGTCAATGGCCAAACTTGGCGTCTGTCACCTACCAATGCGCAGGCGTCAGGTTGCGTCTCAACAGTGTGATGTCACGCCGTGCCCGAGGTAGACGTCCCGCACATCACCTCCCCATTCGGACACAGTGAGACCGGAAGTAACTGCCGGTATTCCAACGCGCATGCCCACATGAAATCATGTCCGGAAGCGCCATGTTGGATACTGGCAAAGTCACCCAAAGTTGTACATTTCTTGTAATAACGGCCCGCAGGAAGCAAAGAAGGACGTGGACACTCCTATTCAAGGGGCTACAGCATCCTAATAATGGGCATGCAGTATAAGCCTGATCGAGACTACCGTGTCAATCATGTACTCAGGCGCCGCCCCTCTTTTTACCTCACATGCAATTCTAATTTTGTGATTTATGTCTTAAGTCGCCCCTGCAAATTGTTATATGTAGGAGAGACATCCACCGATCTCAAAACCCGTTTAAATAACCACCGATCCACTATCAGGAAGAAACGCCAGGATTTACCCATTCCCAAACACTTTGTAGAGATGAACCATTCTGAGAAACAATTAAAATGTGGGATCATTGACCATATTCCCCTACCTAGACGTGGAGGTAATAGAATCTTGCTATTAAAAAAGAAGGAATTATTTTGGATACACACATTAAATACCTTGAGACCCAATGGTCTGAATATAGATTATAACTTAGGGGTTTATTCGTAAGGGGTTGGCTTGCCTCATAATGTCCTTTTGTATTTTCTGTTCTGTTTTAGTCCTGTAGTGGTGTTGGATGTTATACATAAGTGTTCATATAAGATCTTACTCATGATCCTATATTTTTTTTCTTTTATAGAATCTTTGATACAAGAAGGGGAACAATATGGAGAAGATAATAGCATACCATATGGATAAACATCGTTATCCCATGCCTGTCCAGTATTACTACGTTATGGCTATTTTCCTTTGTTTGTGCTATGGCCCAGGTTGAGCCTCGATAGATATATCTAGAAGTTGTAGAACATATCCCAAGTTGTCAGGAGAACCCTGTTTTTGGCTGTGGCAGGAGGCGTGTATGGGGCGGCGCCTGAGTACATGATTGACACGGTAGTCTCGATCGGGCTTATACTGCATGCCCATTATTAGGATGCTGTACCCCCTTGAATAGGAGTGTCCACGTCCTTCTTTGCTTCCTGCGGGCAGTTATTACAAGAATTGTACAACTTTGGGTGACTTTGCCAGTATCCAACATGGCGCTTCCGGACATGATTTCATGTGGGCATGCGCGTTTGGAATACCGGCAGTTTATTTACGGTCTCACTGTGTCCGAATGGGGAGGTGATGTGCGGGACGTCTACCTCGGGCACGGCGTGACATCACACTGTTGAGACGCAACCTGACGCCTGCGCATTGGTAGATGATAGACGCCAAGTTTGGCCATTTACCGCATGTGGATGCATGATGGTTCCATGTGGTATGTTACTGGTCTTATCATTTGCTCCTCCTGCTTTTAATCTAATGTAATTATGTTGAGCTGATTTATATTGATGCCACTTATGGGGTTTATTCATTGTTTGCACTGTATCATTATCAATTTTTTGTAATTTATATACAATCATGTGCTGTACTACCACTGCTATATATTGTATTGTGTCACATTATATTCACTTTTTATACATTTTTAACTGTAATGATCATGTTCATTGATTGCTCCACCCCCTAATCATGTTTGTCTATTTATACTTTGTGTTAGGCCTCATGCACACGACCGTTGTTGTGTTCCGTTCCGCAAAATGGGGTTCCGTTGTTCCGTGATCCGTTTTTGTTTCCGTGTGTCTTCCTTTATTTTTGGAGGATCACCAGACATGAAGGAAAGTAAAAAAAAAAAGTCTAAGTCAAGTTTGCCATGCAAATGATAGGAAAAAAGCGGACGCGGATGACAATCTTGTGTGCCTCCGCGTTTTTTCACGGTCCCATTGACTTGAATGGGTCCACGAACCGTTTCCAGTGAAAAAAATAGGACAGGTTATATTTTTTTGACGGACTAGAACCACAGATCACGGACGCGGATGACAAACGGTGCATTAGCCGAGTTTTCAACTGACCCATTGAAAGTCAATGAGTCCGCAGAAAATCACGAAAAACTAAACAACGGACACGGAATAAAACAACGGTCGTGTGCATGAGGCCTTACACTTATGTTTGATGCTTGAGAAAGGCTCTGCAAGCCGAAACGTTGCCTCACTGTGCCACTGTGGCTGAATAAAACACAATTTTTTCTACTACAAGTGCTGTCCATTTCCATATATATACACACAGTACAGACCAAAAGTTTGGACACACCTTCTCATTCAAAGAGTTTTCTTTATTTTCATGACTATGAAAATTGTAGATTCACACTGAAGGCATCAAAACTATGAATTAACACATGTGGCATTATATACATAACAAACAAGTGTGAAACAACTGAAAATATGTCATATTCTAGGTTCTTCAAAGTAGCCACCTTTTGCTTTGATTACTGCTTTGCACACTCTTGGCATTCTCTTGATGAGCTTCAAGAGGTAGTCCCCTGAAATGGTTTTCACTTCACAGGTGTGCCCTGTCAGGTTTAATAAGTGGGATTTCTTGCCTTATAAATGGGGTTGGGACCATCAGTTGCGTTGAGGAGAAGTCAGGTGGATACACAGCTGATAGTCCTACTGAATAGACTGTTAGAATTTGTATTATGGCAAGAAAAAAGCAGCTAAGTAAAGAAAAACGAGTGGCCATCATTACTTTAAGAAATGTCAGCTGAAAAATTGGGAAAACTTTGAAAGTAAGGTCTATTTGACCATGAAGGAGAGTGATGGGGTGCTGCGCCAGCTGACCTGGCCTCCACAGTCACCGGACCTGAACCCAATTGAGATGGTTTGGGGTGAGCTGGACCGCAGAGTGAAGGCAAAAGGGCCAACATGTGCTAAGCATCTCTGGGAACTCCTTCAAGACTGTTGGAAGACCATTTCAGGGGACTACCTCTTGAAGCTCATCAAGAGAATGCCAAGAGTGTGCAAAGCAGTAATCAAAGCAAAAGGTGGCTACTTTGAAGAACCTAGAATATGACATATTTTCAGTTGTTTCACACTTGTTTGTTATGTATATAATTCCACATGTGTTAATTCATAGTTTTGATGCCTTCATAGTCATGAAAATAAAGAAAACTCTTTGAATGAGAAGGTGTGTCCAAACTTTTGGTCTGTACTGATATATATATATATATATATATATATATGCCCCCATAGTCCTCCCAGTATCTATAATGCCCCCCCCTTTGTGCCCCATTATCTATAATGCAATTACATATATGTGTATATATATTACAGCCCCTTTTGTGCCCCATATACAGTGCCATTCAAAAGTTTGGGCACCCCTGGTCACAATTACTGTTACTGTGAACAATTAAACCTTTATATGAACTTTTCATATGATGTCCCTAATGCCCTAATAAAACTATTTGTAATATACTTTATTCAATCAATATTCTAATTTTATGACACTTTTTCCTCCCTAAAGTGCTCCATTCAATGTGCGCTTAAAACTCTGTTCTCCTTACACCGCAGACAGCTCAGCGGCGTATGGAGTACAGGCTGTGAAATTAATTAATACAAATGGAACGTGTCATCGTTAACTTTATGCCTTTTGGATATCACTTCAACTTGCTTAACTGTTCACAGTAACAGTAATTGTGACCAGGGGTGCCCAAACATTTGCATGCCACTGTATATAATGAGCACCACGACAAAAAAGAATAGTCCTCTCACCACTTGCAGACACGGAGACACTCACGCCTCACTGGAGGCAGCAGGGCCTGATGTTCCCAGTGTGCTGTCGCAGTTTTTTCAGCCGGCGTATATACTGCCATAGATGCAACTAGGTTATGATCAGGCGCATGACACCTACTACGGCAGTGCAGGGGAGAAAATAAGACTGGCTTAAAAAGCCGGTCTTAGTAAATGTGCCCCACTGAGTGAATGCAGCCTTACACCCCTTTCACACGGGCGAGAATTCCGTGCGGATGAACGCATTGCACCCGCACTGAATCTGGACCTATTCACCTCAATGGGGCTGTGCAGATGAGCAGTGATTTTCACGCATCACTTGTGCGTTGCGTGAAAATCGCAGCATGTTCTATATTCTGCGTTTTTAACGCAACGCAGGCCCCATAGAAATGAATGGGTTTGCGTGAAAATCGCAAGCAAGTGCGGATGCGGTGAGATTTTCACGCATGCTTGCTAGGAAATGATGTAAGTAAATTGATAAATGTCAATTTACTGTATTATTTTCCCTTATAACATGGTTATAAGGGAAAAAATTAGCATTCTTAATACAGAATGCTTACTAAAATGTGGCTTTAGGGGTTAAAAAATAAATCAACTCACCTCATCCTGTTGTTCGCGCAGCCGGCATCATCTTTCTTCTTCTTTCAGGACCTGCGAAAGGACCTTTGGTGACGTAATCGCGCTTACCACGTGGTGAGCGCAGTGACGTCAGCACAGGTCCTGCTGAATGAAGATAGAAGATTTCTATCTTCATTCAGCAGGACCTGCGCTGACGTCACCGCGCTCCGTCAAAGGTCCTTGAAGAAGAAAGAAGACTATGCCGGCTGCACGAATAATAGGATGAGGTGAGTCAATTATTATTATTTTTTTAACCCCTCAAGGCACATTTTAGTAAGCATTCTGTATTCAGAATGCTATTATTTTCCCTTATAACCATGTTATAAGGGAACTTAATAAGATATACAGAACACCTAACCTGAACTTCAGTGAAGAAGTCCGGGTCTGGGTACCACAGTCAGTTTTTTATCACGTGCGTGCAAAACACATTGCACCCGCACGATAAAAACTGAACTTTGGAACGCAATCGCAGTCAATACTGACTGCAATTGTGTACCTACTCGCACGATTTTCCCTGATCGCAGACGCAACGCATCTGGACCTAATCCGGGCACGCTCGTCTGCAAGGGGCCTTAAAAGGGTTGTCCAGGATTGGAGACATGGGTGTACATGTACAATGGTCCCCTAAATATTACATTCATGCCTGTCCTTCCCTTACCAGACATTTCTGATGGCCCTTTTTCACTTCACAAATTTTCAGCCGGAAGTGCAGTTTCTATCACCATCAGTGACGTACCGGGTCCCTTTCTGCATAGCGAAGCCTCTCCTTCCGCTTCACAAGGAGCCCGGTGACGTCACAGTCAGCCTCTAATTATTCAAAGCGCATGGAGGGGCAGTAGCTAGGCGGCAACAGACCGCGCTAAGCCACGCCCCTCTGGTCCGGTGACGTCACCGGGCAGGGCGCATTCTTAGCAAGGAAGGAGGCGTTTAGGGGCGTGACTAAGGCGGAGGTATAGTTGCGGCAGGAGGCGGCATATGAATTAGGGGGGGTGGCTGCACGGAGGAGCCGGCACACACTCGAAACAACGCGATGCTGCGCTGGGACCCAGAAAGCATCAAGACAGGAAGTTACCGCACACAAACAGAGAGGTAAACAATCAGTGGGGGACTGTAGGAGCCCTGCTGAAGTGTAAAAATACCTAAAAACATCTGGGGGGACCTTCAAACCGCTATTAATAGTGATTTAACTGGTTTTAAAAAAAAGTCTTGATCCCGGACAACCCCTTTAAAAGAGGACCTGTCACCACAAAATGCAGTGCAATCTGCAGGCAGCATGTTATAGAGCAGGAGGAGCTGAGCAGACTAGGAAAAGACTCTGCTATTTCTGATCTCAGCAGTACACGGGGGAGGTGTTACCAATGACTGGCAGCATTCTGTGTAAGGCCATGATCACACGTGACTGATTAGCTGAGGATTTGCGCGCGATAAACTACAGCGCTGTACAGTACCAGAAAAGTGGATAAGAATTTCTGAATGCTCATTCACACGCTGCGTAAAAAAAAAAAAATGCTGATTTTTGCGCTGGATTTTCAATCACATTTAAACCCAGCCTAAGGCCACCTTCACACAGTCAGTGTTTGATCAGTGATTTCCATCAGCGATTGTAAGCTAAAACCAGGTGCGGGTCAAAAACACGAACAGGTGCAAATCTTGCCATTATACCTCATCTCTGTGCAGCCTCATCTCCAGGTTTTAGTTCACAATCACTGATGGAAATCACTGATAAAATACTGAACAAACACTGACTGTGTCAAAGCCTGGTTCACACCGTCAGTGTTCCATCAATGATTGTGAACCAAAACCAGGTACTGGTCAAAAACACAGAAAAGGAGCAAATCTCTGTGTAGCCTCCACTCCTGGTTTTGGCTCACAATCACTGACCAAAACAGTGAGGTGTAAACTAGGCCTTAAGTGTGTATACAGAGATAGCGGTCAGTCACTGATAGCTGTACACGCGGTGGACCTTTCACTAGATTAAAAAATCTAAACTAAGTATACAGACATGGAGAGCGGCGCCCAGGGATCCCCCTGCACTTACTGTTATCTCCAGGCGCCGCTCCGTTCTCCCGGTATAGCCTCCGGTATCTTCATAGTTAGGCTCCACCCAGGGGAACCTGTCGGCGTCTCTTTCTCCCATGCTGTAGCGCTGGCCAATCGCAGCGCT
The DNA here is from genome assembly GCF_905171765.1 of Bufo bufo. Classification (NCBI taxonomy): domain Eukaryota; kingdom Metazoa; phylum Chordata; class Amphibia; order Anura; family Bufonidae; genus Bufo; species Bufo bufo. The sequence goes on from NC_053390.1 coordinate 89,102,139, forward strand.
CAGCTCATAACCTGAGAGAAAAAAACCTCTCAGGCTATGAGCTGAGCGCTGCGATTGGCCAGCGCTACAGCATGGGAGAAAGAGACGGCGTCAGGTTCCCCTGGGTGGAGCCTAACATGTGAAGATACCAGAGGCTATACCGGGCGAACGGAGCGGCGCCCGGAGATAACAGTAAGTGCAGGGGGATCCCTGGGCGCCGCTCTCCATGTCTGTATACTTAGTTTAGATTTTTTAATCTAGTGAAGGGTCCTCTTTAAAGGGAACCTGTCACCGGGATTTTGTGTATAGAGCTGAGGACATGGGTTGCTAGATGGCCGCTAGCACATCCGCAATACCCAGTCCCCATAGCTCTGTGTGCTTTTATTGTGTAAAAAAACGATTTGATACATATGCAAATTAACCTGAGATGAGTCCTGTATGTGAGATGTGTCAGGGACAGGACTCATCTCAGGTTAATTTGCATATGTATCAAATCGGTTTTTTTACACAATAAAAGCACACAGAGCTATGAGGACTGGATATTGCGGATGTGCTAGCGGCCATTTAGAAACCCATGTCCTCAGCTCTATACCCAAAATCCCGGTGACAGGTTCCCTTTAAAGGGGTTACTAATTGTGCTAATGACCTGTCCTCGGGATAGGTCATCAATATCAGACCAGTGAGGGTCAGACACGCGGGACCCCCACCGATCAGCTGTTAGAAGAAGCTGGCGTTCCGTGAGCGCCGCAGCCTCTTCCTAGGCCACGTGACGTCTCCGTACATTGGTCACATGGCCTAGGTGCAGCTCTACCCCATTGAAGTGAATGGGCCTGGGCTGCAATAGCAAGCAGAGCTGCTCTACAATGTACGATGCTCTATTTGGAAAGCTGTTGGAGGTCGGCTTTGCTCACCAGAGCTCCAGGTATCGTGGTACAGCTGATTGGTGGGGGTGCCAGGACTCCTGATGACAGGTCATTATTATCTTTACCTGGATAACCCCTTTAAGTTCAGAAAAAGCTGCGTTTTAGTGAATCTTTTCCCACAAAACGATATATCTGTTCAGCTGCTCCATCACATGCCGCCTGCAGACTGCTCTGCGTCTTCGTGGGGACACTGCCTTTAATTAATGCCAGCCACAGTACCTGATGGCCGCTGTCCCACAGTCATTCAGACCATGCCTGCCAACCATTCCAGCAGGAACACCCCAGATTTTGGGTGCTGTCCTGGGAAGACAGAAGCACATACCAATTTCAACTATAAAGGCATCATCCACCATTAAACGTGCGACCCCTCGCCTTCAGCGGCTTGGTGCAGGAATAATGCAGTGCCGTCCCTGCACAGTCTGACACCAGCAAAACATTAGACAGACACATCTATTGGTAACACCCAGCAGTCCCTTTACTGCAGACTGCTGGCAATTTATTTGTAAACTTCTAGCAGGAATAATAAAGGAATGGTACAGCACAGAGTCACAGGAAGAGATGCTCCAGAATTTTTATTACATGGAGAATGCAAGTACTGTATTTTTTGTCCCATAAGACGCACTTTCTTTTCATGTCACTGCATTTTATGGGATGAATACTAATATTGGGCGAGTTGATATTTTTTTATTTTATGTGATATGAGGCTAATCTAAGGCATGGGGGGGGGGGGGGGTCTTATTTATATTGGGGCTTTTATCTGAAGTCTGATTGGGTGTCATTCACATGGGGGTCTGATCTGAGGTTTTTTTCTTGTACTTCTCTAAAACCTAGGTGCGTCTTATAGGGCGATAAATATGGTAGTTACTAAAACAGACGTGTCAGGAGAGGTGACAGGTTCTCTTTAACGTAAAGAAAAACTGCACTCGTGTTGCCCCCTTTACATTTTCCCGCAGCCGTGAGGTAGGACTCCACCATAGAGCCCCTCAGGTCTGTGCAGGGATCATAGACTACATGTGGACATGACAGACAGAGCCAACCTGTGGTGTACCACCCAAATCAGTAAAACTGGAGAGCAGGTGATGCTACATGTGAACGCGCTCTTACACAACGCTGCAAGTTATAAATATTCTCCATCTTCCCCAGACCTGATAACAGATTCTTCATGGTTGTCAGCTCCATGTGTTTGTAATAGTGTGATAATACCGTATAGAGAAGCTGAATAAGCAGAAATATACGCAATTAACAGTAAATGCAGCATATTAACTCTTCCCTACTCACTAGGGCACTCAGGAGGTCTGCGTTATCTCTAGGGTGCTCCTGTGGGCCAGCACTTACCTTCACACACTGCACTACTTACACCTGCAACTATCAGACCCGCTGCTCTAATCACTGCCTGTTGTCGCATTACACCAAAGCCACCACCAGGGGGCGAGCAGAACAGGTCACTGCTGGTTCAGCACTTTGCAGCGTCCGATAACGACGGTACCTGCAAGAATTGACAAGGAAAGATGTCCTTGTCTCGGCCTGACAAGAGCCATGTGCCAGAACTGGTATTAAAGTGTTTGGCCAGGGGAGAAAGGGCTTAATTTTTTTTTTCCCACAGTTAAGATGGCGTCTTCCTAATTTCCTGTTGTTGCAGGACGTCGGAAGTGCTAAAGAGCAGTCGCGGGTGGCGCTGAAGCTTCCAATCATGTGAGAGCAGAGACTCTGCTCCCTTAACCTATAACCCAGCATCAGCAGCACAGCGGGCAGAATTCTCAGTGGTGTGTAAGCTCCATGCGCTGTAAGGACCTGGAGAGGTCACGTGACATGCCACAGTCACGTGGGGTTGAAGGAACCGCAAGGGAATGGCTACATCTGTGGTAATGAGTATAATATAACGTGCTACATAGCCGCAGGTGCACAGCCAGAAAACAAACTAATACAATATGTTAATAGCCAACCATCAGAAAAATCGTTATGTATCTGGCTGACATTAGCGATGTGCTAATGTCCGCAGAACATAACTGCATGACTTATATCTCCCTGTCTGCTGCCGTTCCCTCAAAATAAAGACTGGTATAATATGCTAATGAGCCTCTAGGTGCTAGTGGGGCGTTGCTGCAGCACCTAGAGGCTCCGTCTTCTCACCCTTTGGCACGCCCTCGTCCAGTTGATTGACGTCCTAGTTCTCCTCTGCCCGTAAAATCCTGCGTCTGCGACGTCCACTTTAGTATTCGGCACAGTGAGTGAAGCCGACAGCAGGAGAGCGTCCTTCATTCACTGCGCCTGCGCCAAATACTAAACAGGACCGCGCAGACGCAGGATTTAAGGGGCACAGAGGAGAACTAGGATGTCAATCAACTGGACATGGGCGTGCCAAAGGGTGAGAGGACGGAGCCTCTAGGTGCTGCAGCAACGCCCCACCTAGAGGCTCATTAGCATATTATAAAAGTCTATTTATTTTGAGGGAACGGCGGCAGGCAGGGAGATACAAGTCATACAGTTATGTTCTGCTGAAGGTGTTACACCGTGATGGTCAGTTCGCCAGCGAACACATGCGGGCTGCCATCTTTAGTAAGGTAGACTCACCCGTCCGGCGATGCACAGGTAAGCCCTTACCTGTGCCTGTGCCGGGAGCCGGTCTGAAATGAAATGCAGTCACCGGGAGCAGGCAGTTCCGAGAACAGCCCAATGAAGGCCCCCGGCAGCTGTTCTCGGAACTGCCTGCTCCTGGTGACCGCATTTGATTTCAGACCGGCTCCCGGCACAGGCACAGGTAAGGGCTTACCTGTACATCGCCGGACGGGTGAGTCTACCTTACTAAAGATGGCAGCCCGCATGTGTTCACTGGCGAACTGACCATCACTGGTGGTACGTATAGGTGTGTGTGCGCCTTCTCCCACCGGTTGCTGCTGCACATGGAGGTAACCAGGAGCAACACACTATATGTGCGGGGTCTGCGCTCCTGACTATAGATGCATAACGGCATAGGCAGGTTTAGCGTAGGACCCGCCTGAACCGAGACCACCTTGTCGCTTGGTAGGTGGGCACAGATGTGTTTTGATCAAAATGTATTGACCAAGTGTCTCAGATTTTATCAGTAGAGTGAGGGCTTAGTCCATATGTTATGCTTGCATCTATTATTATAGTGCATTATTTTCTGTGACTCATTCACACGATCGTATGAATGGGTCCGCATCCGTTCCGCAATTTTGCGCAACGGGCGCAGACCCATTCATTTCAATAGGGCTACAATATACCATGTGTGTTCGCATCCCCTGCTCTGTTCCGGAACGCACACAGGCAGCATCCGCGTTTTGCGGATCTGTAATTTGTGGACCACAAAACACGGCACGGTCGTGTGTATGAGCCGTCATTCTTAGGACCCCTGTAAAGTGGCACTGTACTTTTGATATGTCATAGGGACATATCAAAAGTTTAGGTCTGTGGGGGTCTGAGCTCCGAGACCCCACAGATCTCTAGAACGAGGTGAGAGAAGCGTGCGCTTTGTGTGTTCTCTCTTCTCGTTGCATGGCAGGAAACGGGATGGACTCAATAGAAAGTCTATGGAACCGTCTCGTGCAGCGAGGAGAGAGAGTGGGCTACGTGAGAGCTTCTCTCCCCTCGTCCTAGAGATCGGCGGGGGTCTCGGCGCTCAGACCGCCACCAATCTAAAACTTTTGATACTTCCTTATGACATATGGAAACTTTACTGATGGTACAGGGCCACGGCAAGCAATTCTCTGGATTTTTCTGTAGCTTACAGAGTTTGTAAAGTAGCTGCAGGAAAAATATAAAAATTTAAAAATTTAAAAAAAAACCTGTGCCAATGCTATGGGGGTCCTTGCAGCTTACCACAGTCCGAGGCTGGTGTCTGGCTGCAGGAGTCATGTGGATGTACACATGTCATCGCTCCAGAAACAGCGATGACGTGTAGCGTTTTACTGGTGCTGGAGCAGGGGGGATTTACGAGGTGAGTCGTGGTTGAATTTTTTTTTTTATAGAGCATTTACTGCAGCCTTCACCCCTTAGGGTATGTTCACACGGCAGAATTTTCACATGGATTTTGGCAGTGAAATCAACCTCCCTTTGATTTCCGTGGGAATCCACATCATATGAACTACATTGCAGATTCTCATTCAAATCAGTTGAGGCAGATTTCCACGTAGAAGAAAAAAATCAACGTTGCTTCGTAAAGCAGATTCTGTGCAGTAACTGCGGCGGGAGCCACATGCATTGATTGTGTGCGTGCAGTGGATTCTACAGCAAATGCACAGGAAAAGTGGACATTTTCTATTTCATACCATGAGAGATGACCCTCCTCCAACCAGGTAGGGACAGGAAGTTTAAAAGTAGGCCCTCCTCCATCTCACCTTCAGTGTCTTCCTTTCCCTCCAGGTGGGGAGAGGCCATCTCTCATGGCATTTGTTATGGGACCACTCAGGGGGCAGTGCTGGGTGGAGGTAAAGAAAATCTCTAAGATCTCGCGCGTGCGCACAGGGCTCTGCCTGATGCCCCCGTGCGGACTTCTCGATTTGGCTTCTTGAAGCGAAGTGCGCATGCGCCAGCACTTCGCTCAACCCAAGTATGACCTGCACTCTGGCGCCAGCCTCTCAGAGCCCTCTGCGCACGCGCGATATCTTACAGCAGCAGGAGGAGGGGGGAGGGAGGGAGAGCGAGAGGCGGCACAGAGGATTAGGAGGCGGTGCAGAAGTCTGGAAAGGTGGCGCTGGGCGCGAACGGCGGTGCGTGCGGCGGGCACCTTACATCCCCTGACATCCCCTTGGGCACCTTATTTCTTTGAGTGACAGGTTAGTAAAACCTGTTTTTTAGCAAAATAAGGCTACGGATCACATTTAGAAGCCCACATTAGGAATCCTGATGAGGCCCTGAACATCAGCATATGTTTAGCTGACAGGGGTGAAACCTGGTGACAGAATCCCTTTAAAGGGTTTCTATCACTTCGTTTCACCTATTTAGCTTTCAGACACTAGCGATCCGCTAGTGTCTGCTTTATCTAACCATCCTAATATAAGAGCTTATTGTCCTGCCGTTTAGCTAAAAAAATAACTTATATAGATATGCAAATGAGCCTCTAGGTGCTATGGGGGCGTGATTAGCACCTAGAGGCTCCGTCTACCTTAACAAACTGCCGCCGTCCAGCGCGTCCCTCCAGCCCGCCCATCTCCTCCGGAATGCGATGCTCCTCGTATTCGGCGCATGCGCAGTGAATATCTGATCGCTTCCCTGCTCAGACATCTCCACTGCGCCTGCGCCGATGACGTCATAGTGCTCCGAGGAACAGGCGCAGTGGAGATGTCTGAGCAGGGAAGCGATCAGACATTCACTGCGCATGCGCAGAACAGAGACGCGCACGGAGAGGATCGCTTCAGCTGGAGATGGGCGGGCTGGAGGGACGCGCTGGGCGGCGGCAGTTTGTTAAGGTAGACGGAGCCTCTAGGTGCTAATCACGCCCCCATAGCACCTAGAGGCTCATTTGCATATCTATATAAGTTATTTTTTTAGCTAAACGGCAGGACAATAAGCTCTTATATTAGGATGGTTAGATAAAGCAGACACTAGCGGATCGCTAGTGTCTGAAAGCTAAATAGGTGAAACAAAGTGATAGAAACCCTTTAAGGATGAACTTGGGGAAGTCAATAAACAAGAAATGTGGTCTGAGCCCTCTCCCAAAATAGTGATTTCTGACTCCTCAGATTCGGAGGTAGAGTCAGTTGACTTGGACGATTCATCCGGATCCAACTCTAAGTTTAAAGGCTATTCGTTTTTTCTGAGGACATCAGAGAGCTTATTAAAGCCGTCAGAACCACTATGAATCTTTCAGACGAAAATATACATAGATCTATACATGACGAGATGTTTAGTAGCTTAGAACAAAAGAAAATAAAGGTTTTTCCTGTTCACAAAAACCTGCATGCTTTGATAAAACGTAAATGGAAAGTTCCGGATAGGAAACTTTTTATTCCGAAAACTATTAGACGTAGATTCCGCAGTGATGAGGACGAGACGTTACTAACCCAATGCCCTAAAGTGGACGTTTCCCTTACAAAGCTAGATAAAAGCTCTAGTGCACTTCCCTTTGAGTATATGTGTTCACTGAAGGATCCCATGGATAAGAAGGTGGACGCATGCCTTAAAAGATCCCAGGATGCGGCATTGTTTAAACCAAATCTGGCTCCTACTTTGGTAGCCAGATCTTTAAAAAAAATGGTTGTGCCAAGGAAGGATAATACCCCCTTTGATTCGTTTAAAGAGGACCTTTCATCAGTATTATCTTGTAGGGTGGCCCCCACTGATGCCATGGGTGTTTTTTTTTTTTTTTTGCCGCGCTATATTGTAATGAGCTGTAACTTCGCAACGGGGCGGAGACGCAGTCTTCTGCGGTGGGCGTCTCCTTCTCCCTGGCTGTGAGCGCGATCCAATCAGAGTGGACCGCTCACTGCCAGGGAGAAGGAGACGCCCACAGCAGAAGACTGCATCCCCGCCCCGTTGCGAAGTTACAGCTCATTACAATACAGCGCGCCAAAATAGTGGGGGACCACAGTGGACGAAGGGGGGGGGGGGTGTTTGAAAAAAAAAAACCACCCATGGCATCAGTGGGGGCCGCCCTATTAGCCTATGTCAAAACTGATGAAAGGCCCTCTTTAAAGACTCTTTTCCGTTACTCATTAAAGTTGTTGATTTTATATTGGATGCCACTACTGAGTCGGTCAGGATGACCGCTAGATCCTACAGCACTAACAGTTTCAGCTAGGAGAGCTCTCTGGCTGAAATCTTGGGCAGGAGATTTGTCATCTAAAATAAAATTATGTAACATCCCATTCCATGGCGAGATGCTGTTTGGTCAGGATCTTGAAAAAAAATCCTGGAAAAAGCCTCAGATACTAAAAAATGTTTTCCCTTGGAAAAGAGGAAATTTCCTTTTCGTAAATATAGAAGGGGAAGTTTCTTGCAATCCAAGAAAACTGACAAAAATAAGAACCAGAAGCCCAGAAAAGTAGAGGGTTTCTGTTCAACACCAAAACCACTGAGTCTTCCAAGCAATGACACCAAATACGCAGTAAGCTTTTTTTCGGCGATTGGGAAAAAACTAACTTGGAATTCCTGGGTTTTAGACATGGTAAAATCAGGTTATGGGATTTCCTTCAGCCGCCCCCTCCACTAAATGTATTTCAGATAACTCCAGTTCAAAAATCCTCTCTTCTTCAAAACGGGTTAGAAAAAAGCATAAGGGAGCTTTTAGATCTAAGCGCAATCGCTCCGGTCCCTCAAGACAAAAGGAAACTGGTTTCTATTCCACAGATTTTCTCGTAAAAAAAAAAACTGTGGAAAATACCGCCTCATAATAAATCTAAAAAAGTTAAACAAATTCATCAAGTATCAGAAATTCAAGATGGAAACCATTCCTACCACATTGAATCTTCTAAAAAGAAAGGGACTTTATGGCGTCTCTAGACCTGAGAGACGCCTATTACCATATTCTAGTCTGTTATGCAGATCAGAAATATTTAAGAATGGCGGTGTTCCTGGGGGGAGGGAAATGCTCCATCATTTCCAATTTCAAGTCCTCCCCTTCGGAATAACGTCAGCACCCCGTGTGTTCGCAAAATTAATGATAGAGGTTGTCGCCCATTTAAGAATGCAGAATATAATCATTGTTCCGTATTTGGACGATTTGCTAATAATCGGAAACTCTGCAGCACTATTGGAACAAAACCTGTTTCTGTCCTGTTAACTACTTTACCAGCTGGGGTGGATAATAAACTGGGAAAAATCAAATCCAGTTCCCTCTTAGCAGATAAAGTTTCTGCAGGTGTTGCTGGATTCCACCAAATAGAAAAGTTTTTCTAATTTCCAAAGTATCGAGTTTCCTGAAACTCCCATTCTGCCCAATCAGAGAGGCCATGTCCTTACTGGGGTCACTGACAGCGTGCATCTCTGCCGTTATGTGGGCTCAGTTCCACACCCTCATTTTCCGGGATTGGTTGCTGAAAAGCTGGGACGGGGATCAGAACTCCCTGGAGTCAAATATTGCCATTCCCTATTGTGTAAAGGACTCCTTGCTTTGGTGGCTGAATCCTGTCCACCTACGGAAAGGAGTTCCTTGGATCTCCAAAGACCTAGTAGTTGTAACTACGGTTACGAGTCTTTGAAGCTTGGGTGCTCACTGCCTGCAATTCTCTGTTCAAGATCAGTGGCCTGCCCTTCAGAACGACTTCACCTCAAATCAAAAAGAGCTCTGGGCTGTCTGGGAGGCACTATAAAAATCTGGTCGGATCTACTTTCGGGCAAAGACGTTCAGGTCAGACAACACCTTGGTTGTTACTTATCTAAATCGACAGGGGGGTACAAGAAGCAGAGTTCTAAGTCAGATATCGGAAAATATTTTTTCCTGGGTAGAAACACATCTGAGGTCCCTGTCAGCGGTTCATCTAAAGGGGCATTTGAACTCAAAAGCGGATTTTCTCAGCAGGATTCAGCTGCTGTCAGGAGAATAGAGCTTACACCAGGAAGTGTTCCATCAGATCTGCATGAAATGGGGATTTCCTCAGATAGATCTGTTTGCGAACCATCTAAACGCAAAACTTCAGAGATTATTTTCCCTAGACCCAAGAGATGGGAATGTAGGAGTGGATGCCCTCTCGCAGACAAGGAACTTCTCCCTAGGCTATGCGTTTCCTCCCCTTCCGCTAATCCCAAGGGTGTTGAGGAAAATTTGTGAGGAAAATGCCCGGGTGATCTTGATTTCTCTCCTTTGGCCAAAAAAGGCCTGGTTTCCGTTACTAAAAATCATGTCAGAGAGCAGCCCATGGGTTCTACCTTGGAGGAACGATTTTCTGAACCAGGGTCCAGTTTTCCATCCGTATGTGGAAAGCTTACACCTTGCTGCTTGGAATCTGAGAGGTTAACTCTGAAATCTAAAGGTCTTTCAGATTCCGTGATAAACATAATGGCTGCTAGCAGAAAGGAGATCACTTCGAAAATTTACTCTAAAGTTTGGAAGCGATTTATTTTTATTTTTTTTCCTGGTGTTTAGAGTCTAAGTTATCCCTGTCTTTTTCCATCCACATAGTTTTGGGGTTCCTTCAGGCAGGGTTTAGCAAAGGCCTTCGTCCCAACACTTTAAGAGTCCATATCACAGCCTTAAGCTCTGTGTTTGATGTCAAAATAGCTTACCATCCGTGGATAATCAGGTTTCTCAGAGGAGCAGACAGACTTTGTCCCACACTAAGACCTATAGTGTCCCCCTGAGACCTAAATCTAGTTCTGTCCGGCCTCATAGCATCACCTTTTGAACCTCTGTCTAAGGCCTCTCTTCGTTTGGTTACACTCAAGGCTGTATTTCTGGTAGCCATCACCTCAGCCCGTAGAGTCAGTGAAATCCAGGCTTTAAAAATGATCGAGCCATTTTGCAGGGTTTTCCCTGACTGAATAGTTTTCCGCTTGGATACCTCTTTTCTTCCAAAACTGATGTCCAAATTCCATAGACAGGAGGAGATCTTCATTCCCTCTTTTTGTGAGAATCCCAGATCCTCTGGGGAATGTAGATTTCACTCCCTTGATGTGAGACGGGCAGTCCTTTTTATCAAGGTCCAGGGTGGCAATAAAGGGGGAAAAAGCTACTAAAGGGTCTATTTCTAGATGGGTAAAATCCGCCATCTCTGAGGCATACAAAACTTTGGGGAAAGATCCACCGCGTTTCCTCAAAGCTCACTCTACCAGATCAGTGGCAGCTTCATGGGCAGAAAAAGCTGATGCTTCGGTTGAACAAATTTGTAGAGCAGCCACATGGGCATCTCTGCATACCTTTATCAAACACTGCAGGGTAGATGTTAGTTCTGGGCAGGATTTAGCCTTCGGCCGAAAAGTGCTGCAGGCTATTGTCCCTCCCTAGTTTACTTTATCTGTTACGTCTCATGGTATGCTGACGTAGAGGATGAAGTAGAAAAACTGGATTACACTTACCGGTAATTTCGTTTTCATTAATTCCCTACCCCCCTCCCCCAAAAATATTTTTTATATATATATATATATATATATATATATTACATGCTTTTGGTTGTGGGGTGAATGATAAGGCTCTCTAGGCTTCGGTCCAGAAATACACTGAAGGTGAGATAGAGGAGGGCCTACTTTTAAACTTCCTGTCCCTACCTGGTTGGAGGAGGGTCATCTGTCATGGTATGCCGTCATGGAGGATTTATGAAAAGGAAATTACCGGTAAGTGTAATCTATTTTTTTTTTGCAATTAATTTTTTAACGAGGATTCTGCACTGAAACTGCATCCCATTGTTTTCAAGGGGAGTCCGCGCCACTGTTCATGTGGTTGAGGATTTTTTTTACGTGCAGTTTTCCAGACCGCGCCAAAAGTGGTCATGACTATTCTTGGAGCGCTTACACAGAAATGGGCGGGAGTCTACTTGTGGTTTAGCTTCACTCAGTGGAGGTAAATCTAGAGTATGACCGTAGAGTTTCAAATGACAAACCATGGCAGGCGCTGCAGAGGTTTCCGCCGTGGGATACGTGGCGGATATTGAGTGTGAACATACCCGAATTCTTTTGCTATGGCAGGAGTAGCTACTTCAGCAAATGCCATTTATCATGTAGAGAAAGTTAATGCAAGCCACTTACTAATGTATTTTCATTGTCCATATTGCCTCCTTTGCTGGCTGGATTCATTTTTCCATCACATTATACACTGCGCATGTCCAGGGGTTTTGACCATCCAGCAGCGGTGGTTGTGCTTGTACACTAAAGGAAAAAGTACCGGCCTGTGCATACTCCCGTGGTCTCAGCCACCAGACATATCGGCACTTTTTCCTATATTGTGCACGTCACAGAGCATGTCTCCCATAGAAATTAGTGAGGTCCCCTCCAGTCTATTGTGTCTGTGGCCCATGGGGCTGCTGTAAAGCAATCTCTGGATGCTATTAAAGGAACACTTCCATCAAAAATGTTTTTAGCACATATTTACCTATATTTGACTATTCTTTGTATTTTTTTTTTTCTACAAACTGGTAGATGAATTTCTGAATATCATTTTGGGAAGTCACTTCATGTATTCTACTTCCTGCCCTGGCTCTTTAACTCCCTCTTTCTTTGGAATTTTAGCACGGCAGACAGTCTCACTTAACTCGCTCAGTAAGACCATCATTGTGACCAGAGAGAGAGACTCAGTTAGAGCACCACACATTACTTTGATAAGTACAGTGCTGTTCTGTGGGCATTTTAAACTAGGCCTAAAACAATAGAGATGTCACACTGTTATGCCAGTTCTACACCTACCACTATCATGAGGATTACCTTTTAGATGACATCATTCCCTCACAACAGTAGTAACCTGACTATATAGTAGATTTTATCATTTGTGCTGACTTCTACAGAAGGACAATATTTGGTATTTAATAATCAATGGTATAGTAGTGCCAAAATGAAATAGAAAGCTATCAGAAAGTTAAAAAAAAATTCTATGAATATTGAGTTGTTTTTTTTAACCCCCTTTCCCAAGGCAGTGTCGCTTTATCAACATTTTGGGCAAGATAGAAAATAGAATTTAAAAAATCTACAATCATAAAATAAAAAAACTGATTAGAAATAAGAATGTGTGACACAATCTGGTTTTAAATGGCAGAAAAAATGTATAGGTGCCACATTCCCTTTAATTCTAAAGAGACGCAGTAATAACTATAATCTAGCAGAGGGCAGCATCATCCAGTTGATGAATTGTAAATTTAAAAAAAAGGTGCAATGAGCATTATAATTCACCAGAGGGCAGCAGAGTCCAGTTAAAGAACACGTTATAATCTGCAAGAAGCAGCTGAAGAGGCCAACCTTAGCTTCAGCTCACATAAGAGACACGTCACCTCTCCTGTTTTAGTAAGTAGTTGTATTGCCGATGAAATCATTCTGGAGCACCTTTTCTTAGAACTCCTAGAAATATTTGAATAAATTAAAAGATAAAGAAATTGAGATTTCTCAGTGGTTGATGCCTTCATGGATTGGATATCTATTAACTATAAAACGTTAAAATTTTCTGTCTATAATCCTTGCAATTGTGTCATCTTTTCAGTTAGCTGTTAAAAGGTATCAACTAGAGATGAGCGAATTTCATATTTTGAAATTCGTTCACGCTTCTTATACTGGTAAAAGGTGAATTGTGTTATGGATTCTATTACCACGGACCATAATGCAATTCTATGACGGAATGCATTATACCTCTAAAGGCATTCCGTTATTCATTGTCATAATAATAGAAGTCTATGGGCTGCAAAACGGATCCGCCCCGTTTTTGTTATGCAGGTGTGACGGGCGATAGTTACGACATTGGACTAGAAATATATATTTTTTTTCTTTACTGAAGTTCAAACCAAAGCATCACATTCGCTAATATCTGATAGTGTATGAGTCATAACATTGACAGGGGGTTATCCCATGAAGAATGTAAAAAATGAAAATCAGACATGATATAGTACATGACAACCTCTAGAACCAGCCGAAGCTTTTAACAGTAGATCCAGCTAGTTGAAGGATGGAACTGAGCATATGCGCCCACCTGCTACTGCGGTGGACAGAGAAATAAGGAAGAAAGCAAAAAGCAGGTGGCACGATACAGGTAGATATTATTAACCCCTTGGATACCGTAGGTTTTTGCGTTTTCATTTTTTTTCCCTGTCTTCCCAGAGTCATAACCTTTTTATTTTTCATTTCACATAGCCGTATGAGGGCTTGTTTTTTTGCAGGACAAGTTGTACTTTCTAATGCCACCATTTAACGTGGCATATAATGTAGTGGGAAGCAGAGAAAAATTCCAAATGGAATAGAATAGAAAAAAAAAAAACAACACAATTTTGCCAGTTTTATGGGTTTTGTCTCTGTGGGAAAACTGATCTGTGCCCTTCATTCTCTGGGTCAGTATGATTACAACGATACCACATATGTGTATTTTTTTTTTTTGTTAAATACTGAAAAAATAAAAACTTTGAAAACATTTTTATTTTATTTTTACATTGCCATATTCTGACCCCCATAATTTTTGTTATGTCCACTGAGCTGTATGGGGGGCTCATTTTTTTGCAGGGTGATCTGTAGTTTTTATTGATACCATTTTGGGGTGTGTATGGCTTTTTGATCAAATTTTTATCAATTTTTTGGGTGTAAGTGAAGCAATGAAAAATCTGCCTTTTTGATATTTTTTTCCGTTTCGCCATTCACCATATGGGATAAATATTTTTTATATTTTAATAGTATGAACGTTTTGGGACATGGAAATACCCATGATGTTTATATTTTTATTGTTTATGTATATATTTTTTATTCTAGGGAAAGAGAAGTGATTTACATTTTTATTTTATTTTTTTATATTTTTTATTTTATTTTTTTTACTTTTTTGTAGCACCTCTAGGAGGCTACAATATCCACTTTTTTTTTATTTTTATGGCTTATACTGTATTTCCATAGAACTATAGTATAAGTTCCAATTGCTGTTATCCTGTGTTGACCTGCCACCTGCTGGCCAACATAGGAACTGCAGCTCTAATACGCTGGATCTCTTCAATCACATCGACAGGGGTCTAAGTCCCGGCACCCCCACTGATCAGCTATTTCTGGAGTTCTGGTGAGTGCTGCGGGCTCTTGGCAGCTTACCAAGCACAGCGCTGTACATTGTATAGTGGTAGTGTTTGGTACTGCAGCTCAGCCCAATTGACTTTAATGGACCTGAGCTGTATAGGCCATGTGACTGATGTACAGTGACGTCACTGGCCTAGGAAGAGGCTTCAGCGCTAACGACTGATCTGCAGGGGTCCCAGGAGTCAGGCCCCCGCCGATCTGATATTGATGACCTATCCAAAGGACAGCTCAGCAGTATTAATTCCCATATAACTCATATCCGTCGTCGCTGTTACAATGGTACTTGAAATAGTTAAACTGAAGACGGTGTGGCAGCCATTTTTAAAATGGATAATGAATAGCTCACTAACCCATACAAGTCAGTGGGGCCATGCAGACATTGGGTCAGATTTATCAGATAAAATACACTACACATTTGAGACTTTTTAAACGCCACTTGAGCGAGTGGCCAGCAGCCTCGCCATATTAGTCATCGTTTATACCAGCTTTCTGGAGTAAAAGAACAAAAATCTACACCAGTGGACCGGCATAGATATCAGTATAGTATATACTAACAAATACGTATAAGGCAACCTGTCCCCTCCCTACATCTCTGAGCTGCTTTCCCGATACATCCCCACACGTAATCTCCGATCCTCACAAGACCGCCTTCTCTCCTCTTATCACATCTTCCCACAATCGCCTCCAAGATTTCTCCCGTCATCCCCGACACTCTGCAACTCGCTACCCCAACATATCGGACTCTCACCTACAGTGGAATCCTTCAAAAGAAACCTGAAAACCCACCTCTTCAGACAAGCCTACAACCAGTGACCCTGCTGCCTCTATACCGCCATGACCATCTTCACCCGCACCTACTGTGTCCTTCTCCCATACCTTGTAGATTGTAAGTCCTCACGGGCAGGGCCTTCTCTCCTTCTGTACCAGTCTGTAACTCGTCTTATTTATGATTAATGCAATTGTCTGTATTATGTATGTGCACCGCTTCTCATATGTACAGCGCTATGGAATGAATGGCGCTCTAATAGTAAATAATAATATAGGCACACGGACTACCGGCTGCTGCACCTAATTTATGACTAGGTGTACGCTGACGGTCTATGATAGATCTGGATCCCGGACCATTGTTTTCCATGGATCTTTGAGCCCAATCCAAGAATCTCACTGCAGGTCCTATTTTTGTCTTTTTTAGCCTTCCTTTTGATTTCACACAGAAGCTATACATTTTTTAAGGATCCATTTTTGCAGATCAGAAATTGGATAAAGCCCTGTGTATGTGACCTTAGTTGAAGAACTCAATTTAAGTGCATGCAGAAGATATCAGGGGCCATATGTACATTCCAGACACCTAAAGATTTCCTTTAAGGGGTTTTCTGGGTCAGAGCTGAACTGGGACATATCCACATTTTCACCCAGGCAGCCCCTTTGAGCATCGGAGCATTTCCCTGTATCGCGCAGGGCAGGGGCGTCGTTGGGTCAAAACATTCCGGGCTTGAGCCCCGGATGTTTTGTCCAATGCCCCGAATGTTATGCTGGCCCCACCCCCTTGTACTTGTCCGCTACTTGCGTGCTGCGCGGGCATGAGTTCAGTCACCTAGGTGCGCAATCCCGTCCTGCAGCACGTGATCCCGCGAGTCACTGGTCTCGTGGGATCATGCGCTGCAGGATGGGATTGCGCACTGAAGTGACTGAAGTTGAACTCATGCCCATGCAGCCAGCGGAACAAGTACAAGGGGGATGAGGGGATGATCTGTGGGGTTGCCCAGACGGCTAGGCCCTTTACAGTAGTTATTAACCCCTTTCAGCAGTCCCCCATTCACTGAAGGGGGGACTGCTGAAAGGGGTGTCACTACCAGAGCTTTGGGACGTTCTCACAGCTCTGTTTCTCCACCCCTGTGATGATGTCACTACTAGAGCTGGGAGGAGTTCTCACTACTCTGTTTACTTTTGGTTTCTTTCACCACAGCTGTTCTTCATGTGTTTGATTTCCCTCTCTTTATATCACCCCTCCTCCTATGATAGGATGTGGATTATAGTTCTCACTTCAGTTGTAGCTCTTGCTTTAGTTTCTTCACTTGTGGCTATCAGTTCACTGGACCTGTGTTCTGCTGTAGCTAGCTCTCCGGATATTGCCAGCCTGTCCTTGGATCCGTCTTCTCTGCGGCTGCAACACCTCCAGCTAAGTGTGCAGACATTGTTGTGTTCCTGTTTATTTCTGACTGGATCTGAGGTGGCCACGGTTCCCTCCATATACCGAGTAGGGCACTGGTGGCCGTGCCCCTTCCACTATTGTAGGGGTTACAGTGGTCATTAGTCTTAGGCACGTGGGCATGCCTCAATCCGCCATTGGGATCCGGGCATGTGCTTTAGCAGAATAGGGAGAGCGTTGAGGGTTGGACAGGGGTCACCCTTTATCCTCCCTAGTTCTGGGTCCAGTCAGTAGCTCTGTACTGTGTATTACTATTGTTGCTCACAAACAGCCGTGACATTATAATCCACCAAAACCGTCCTTTTTTTACATGGATCCGCTTTCTGACCTCTTTGACCGCATGCAGGGTCTTTCTTTGGAAGTAGCGGATCTCCGTCAATCTATGACCCAGCTTCAAGCATTGGGCCCTGCTCCGGCTCATGGAGTCTGTTGCGAGCCAAAGGTCTCACTTCCGGAGACGTTCTTCGGGGGCAGTGAGAATTTTGTTCGTTTCAGAGAGGCATGCAAACTCCATTTTTGCTTGTGTCCTCACTCTTCTGGTAATCAGGAGCAGAGGGTGAGGATTGTCATTTCCCTGCTCAGGGGTAATGCTCAGACTTGGGCTTTTTCGCTGCCATCAGGGGATCCCTCCCTTCGATCCGTGGAGGGATTTTTTGTGGCCCTGGGGCAGATTTATGATGACCCGGATCGTGTTGCTCTGGCCGAATCTAACCTACGTGTTTTATGCCAGAACAAACGGTCTGCGGAGCTTTATTGTTCTGAATTTCGGAGATGGGCAGCTGATTCGGGTTGGAATGATGCTGCACTCCGGAGTCAGTTCTGTCATGGTCTCTCGGAGAGATTAAAAGATGCGTTTGCTTTCCATGAGAGACCAACGTCCTTAGAGTCTGCCATGTCCTTGGCGGTACGCCTTGACAGGCGTCTAAGAGAAAGAAACGAGACCTCTCTGTCCAGCCATTGTCAGTCTAGGGGCAGTGGTGCGGACTCATTCAGTGTGCAGGGGCCTCATACTGTCTCGCTCCCCTCTGAGGAGGAGCCCATGCAGCTAGGTCGACTTGCCCCTGATAAAAGAGGATTTAGTCCTCAGAGTATGGTGTGTTTTTGTTGTGGGGGCATAGGTCATTTGGCAAATGTTTGTCCGTCTAGGAGATTCTTGAACCGTACTAAGAGCGATAATAAGAGAAAAATCTCAAAAGGTGAATCATCAAGTTCTGCTTCATCTGCTAATATGGGCAAAGTTGATGTAGGATTTGATGCTTTTCCTCTGACCTGCAGTTCCCGTTTTCTCCTGTGTGCCAGGGTGGCGCTAGAGAGCAAAGTCATTTCTTGTGAGATTTTTATCGATAGTGGAGCGGCCGTCAATCTTATTGACACTCAATTTGTAGCCATGCATGGTTTTCAGGTTTGAACTTTAGATAAAGATATACCTGTTTTTGCTATTGACTCTGCTCCACTCTCACAGAGATCTCTGAAGGGCATTGTTCACAATATCCGGCTAGCTGTAGGTGACACTCATGTGGAGGATATATCTTGTTTTGTCCTTAACGGATTGCCGTCTCCTCTAGTTTTGGGGTTACCCTGGCTCACTAGACATAACCCCACTATTGATTGGCAAGGAAGGCAAATAAATGAGTGGAGTGATTTTTGTAGAGAGAATTGTCTCACAGCGACTTTTGCAGAGGTGTCTACTAAGACGGTGCCATCATTTCTCTCTGATTTCTCGGACGTGTTTTCCGAGAGCGGTGTTCAGGAGCTACCTCCTCACCGGGAGTTTGACTGTCCCATTAACCTCATTCCCGGCGCCAAGCTGCCAAAAGCACGCCTCTACAATCTCTCACAACCGAAAAGAATCGCTATGCGAACTTACATCTCCGAGAGTCTCGAAAAGGGGCATATTCGTCCCTCAAAGTCACCTGTGGCCGCGGGTTTTTTTTTTGTTAAAAAGAAAGATGGCTCTCTGAGACCTTGCCTAGATTTTAGGGAGCTGAACCGTATCACGATTCGCGATCCCTATCCCCTTCCTCTGATCCCGGACCTCTTCAATCAAATTGTTGGGGCCAAGGTGTTTTCCAAATTGGATTTGAGAGGCGCGTACAACCTGGTCAGGGTCAGAGAGGGGGATGAATGGAAAACGGCCTTTAATACCCCTGACGGGCATTTCGAGAATCTCGTTATGCCTTTCGGCCTGATGAATGCTCCGGCCGTCTTTCAGCATTTTGTTAATAGTATTTTCTATCATTTAATGGGGAAATTTGTATTGGTGTATCTTGATGATATTTAGATTTTTTCCCCTGATGTTCAGACCCATCAGGATCATCTTTTTCAGGTTCTGCAGATTCTGTGGGAAAATAAATTGTACGCCAAGCTGGAGAAATGTCTTTTTATGGTATCGGAGATTCAATTTCTGGGTTTTCTCCTCTCTGCTTCTGGTTTTCGCATGGATCCCGAGAAGGTCCGTGCTGTACTTGAGTGGGAGCTTCCTGAGAATCAGAAGGCATTGATGCGCTTTCTGGGTTTTGCGAACTATTACAGAAAGTTCATTTTGAATTATTCCTCTGTTGTCAAACCCCTCACTGACATGACAAAAAAGGGGGCGGATTTTTCCTCTTGGTCGGAGGAGGCGCTTACAGCCTTTTCTAAGATTAAAGAGAATTTTGCGTCTGCTCCCGTCTTGGTGCATCCCGATGTTTCCTTACCTTTTATTGTTGAGGTGGATGCTTCCGAGGTGGGTGTGGGTGCGGTTTTGTCCCAGGGCCCTTCTCCTGCCAAATGGCGACCCTGTGCCTTTTTCTCTAAAAAACTCTCCCCAGCAGAGAGAAACTATGATGTGGGAGATAGGGAGTTGTTGGCCATCAAGTTGGCTTTCGAGGAATGGCGCCATTGGTTGGAGGGGGCCAGGCACCCTATCACCGTTTTTACCGACCATAAGAATCTGGCATACTTGGAGTCGGCCAGGCGTATGAATCCGAGACAGGCCAGATGGTCTCTGTTCTTCTCCAGATTCAATTTTGTTGTTACATTCCGACCTGGGATCAAAAATGTGAAGGCTGATGCTCTCTCTCGCTGTTTTCCGGGAGGAGGAAACTCCGAGGACCCGGGTCCCATTTTGGCGGAGGGGGTAGTTGTTTCTGCTCTATATTCCGATTTGGAGGCCGAGGTCCAGGCTGCCCAGACTGAGACACCTGCCCGTTGTCCTTCTGGGAAGTTGTTCGTGCCTCCTGAGCTACGTCACAAACTCTTTAAGGAGCATCATGATACGGTTCTTGCTGATCACCCCGGGAGTAGAGCCACGGTAGATCTCATTGCTCGGAGATTTTGGTGGCCGGCTCTTCGTAAATCGGTGGAGGGTTTTGTGGCTGCTTGTGAGACGTGCGCTCGCGCTAAGGTCCCTCGTTCACGGCCTTCAGGTTCCCTTCTCCCGTTACCCATTCCTTCCCGTCCTTGGACACACCTGTCCATGGACTTTATCACGGATCTTCCTCGTTCCTCGGGGAAGTCGGTGATCCTGGTGGTGGTGGACCGTTTTAGCAAGATGGCTCATTTCGTACCTTTCCCTGGTTTACCCAATGCTAAAACGTTGGCGCAAGCTTTTGTCGACCATATTGTTAAATTGCACGGCATTCCCTCTGATATTGTTTCCGATAGAGGCACGCAGTTTGTGTCCAGGTTCTGGAAGGCTTTCTGTTCTCGCCTGGGGGTTCGGCTGTCCTTCTCTTCTGCTTTTCATCCGCAGTCGAATGGTCAGACTGAGCGCCTCAATCAGAATCTGGAGACATATTTGCGCTGTTTTGTGGCAGAGAACCAGGAGGATTGGTGTTCATTTCTCCCTCTTGCTGAGTTTGCTCTGAACAACCGTCGTCAGGAATCTTCTGATAAGTCACCATTCTTTGGTGCATATGGGTTCCATCCGCAGTTTGGGACATTCTCGGGAGGGGCTCTTTCTGGTTTACCTGAGGAGGAGAGATTTTCCTCGTCTTTGTCTACCATTTGGCAAAAGATTCAGAGTAATCTTAAAAAGATGAGTGAGAGGTATAGGCGTGTGGCTGATAAGAGACGTGTGCCTGGTCCGGACCTGAATGTGGGTGATCTGGTGTGGTTGTCTACTAGAAACATTAAGTTGAAGGTTCCCTCCTGGAAATTGGGTCCCAAGTTTATTGGGCCTTATAAAATCTTGTCAGTCATCAATCCTGTTGCCTTCCGTCTTGATCTTCCACGGGTTTGGAAGATACATAATGTATTTCACAGATCTCTCTTAAAACCATATGTCCAGCCCACGGTACCCTCCTCTTTGCCTCCTCCTCCGATTTTGGTTGATGGCAATCTGGAGTTTGAGGTTTCCAGAATTGTGGACTCTCGCATTGTCCGCGGTTCTCTTCAATACCTCGTTCATTGAAAGGGTTATGGTCCTGAGGAGAGGATGTGGGTTCCGGTGTCGGACATTAAAGCCACTCGCCTCATCAGGGCATTTCATAGGGCTCATCCTGAGAAGGTGGGTCCTGGGTGTCCGGAGTCCACCCGTAGAGGGGGGGGTACTGTCACTACCAGAGCTTTGGGACGTTCTCACAGCTCTGTTTCTCCACCCCTGTGATGATGTCACTACTAGAGCTGGGAGGAGTTCTCATTACTCTGTTTACTTTTGGTTTCTTTCACCACAGCTGTTCTTCATGTGTTTGATTTCCCTCTCTTTATATCACCCCTCCTCCTATGATAGGATGTGGATTATAGTTCTCACTTCAGTTGTAGCTCTTGCTTTAGTTTCTTCACTTGTGGCTATCAGTTCACTGGACCTGTGTTCTGCTGCAGCTAGCTCTCCGGATATTGCCAGCCTGTCCTTGGATCCGTCTTCTCTGCGGCTGCAACACCTCCAGCTAAGTGTGCAGACATTGTTGTGTTCCTGTTTATTTCTGACTGGATCTGAGGTGGCCACGGTTCCCTCCATATACCGAGTAGGGCACTGGTGGCCGTGCCCCTTCCACTATTGTAGGGGTTACAGTGGTCATTAGTCTTAGGCACGTGGGCATGCCTCGTTTCGCCATTGGGATCCGGGCATGTGCTTTAGCAGAATAGGGAGAGCGTTGAGGGTTGGACAGGGGTCACCCTTTATCCTCCCTAGTTCTGGGTCCAGTCAGTAGCTCTGTACTGTGTATTACTATTGTTGCTCACAAACAGCCGTGACAAGGGGTTAATAAATACTGTAAAGGCAGGACTGCTGAAAGGGGTTAATAACTACTGTGAAGGGCTTCATTGAGTGGGGGCGTGGCTTCACGGGGGCGTGATACAGTGGGCTTGTGCCCCGGATGTTTTCAGGCCCTAGCAACGCCCCTGGTGCAGGGCAAGGGCTTGTTTATATTTTTCACTACTAGGCGGAGGCTTCTGCCTAGCAGTGAGCCAGGTGACGTCACTGGCGCTGATGGGCTGGCTTTAGCACTGCCCTATTCCGTTAAAGCCCGCCCATTAGTGTCGGTGACATCCCCTGGCTCACTGCTAGGCAGAAGCTTCCGTCTAGCTTACCCATGGAGAGCCCGGTACATCACTGGATCTCCAGAAAAAGTCTTTTCTGGAGGTAAAATGAGGATATGTCTGGGTTCAGCTCTGAACCCGAACAACCCCTTTAAGTGAACATAAGTCTCCAATCAAACAGTGCCTAAAGGTAAAAGTGATGCATTTGGCCCAAAAATTCTATAGTTAATTGACTTTACAATATTTAATGAAGCAAAATATTTACAGGGAGTAGCTATAAGGCAAACAAAGGCAGTGGTCACACCCAGGCCCTGGTGACTCAGGGGGCAAAGGTCCCTCCGCACATACAGTAATAAGAGACCAGTATTATAAATGGCGCACGTCACTCTAGGTGGGGCCTATTGCAAATTTTCTATTATGTGTTTTATATATAGTATTGAGTGCACTTTGAGTGGAGATTTGAAGAAAATGACTGTAGTAAAAGTAAGTGACCCAGCGTTTTAATCAGGGTCTCTGGCGCCAGTTTTTGCTGCCCTCATATAAAACAGTAAACAATATAAAACTGTAAGAAATTTATACAGAAAGTATTTAAAATGTGTAATTTTTTATTATATAAAAAATCATTTGAATTAAAAAAAACATTAATTTGCTGAATTTCAAATACCTCTTTAAAATTCCTTCCCTGTAAATACTGTAAATCACCTAATATTTGGTTGTACCCAAATGCTTTCCACTATAGAATCTGCAAATGTCCTACAAAAGGAATCATTCGACTGAATGCTGATTTTACATTTCACTTGTGCAAAAAAAACATTTGATTTACCTTCAGCAAATTGACTAAATGTGCATCAGAACATCTGCCGTGTGTGATATCTTTCAGACTCGCACCATTATAAATAAGTAGCATTTATCACATCACAAACACTCCCAGTGAGGATTTCTCTAGAACGCTCGTAGCTTTCCGGGCTTTTGTTTTGCTACACATTGGCAGCGTGCCACTTTATGTATTCCGCCACTTTATGTATTCCTACAGCTAAAATTGTAAGAACGAAATTAGGTGTGCGCCGCAAATTCTCTATTAACAGTTTTGGCAAGGCACAACTTAATGAAATTTTGACTTATTTCACCCGACTAGTTTCCCTGGAGGTGTAAATCACATTTTTTTATGCTATATTCTCAGGCCGTGAAGCAAAAACATCAGGCATGGGTGCATACGCTAAAAAAAAACTGCAAATAGGACTCCGCGTGTTGTTCCCTTGATTTAGTCCTTCAGGAACGTTCACAATAACATTTAAATGTTTTGGTTTTCTGGCTTGGCTCTCTGCACAGCGGTGTAGGTATAGGAATCGCAGCTGTTGCCCCAGCTATGCCATGGGCGCTGGGCATTTTCACAGTAATGTCATGCATACATACAGTATGTTTTTCTACATAGCGCAATGACTTCAATTGTCCTGAATCAATCAAGTAAAGACAGGACACATCTCATGGTGCTCTTATGTCAAACACTCCCAGGCAACACGGAAAAATGCGACATCCCATTGGAAGAATTTCCAATTTAATTTATAAAGTGGTAGAAATGTTAATAAAAAAATGTAATACAAAAAAGTCACCCTCCACTTCACCCACTTCTAGGTCAGAAAAAGTGCAACAGGTGCTTCATAAATAAGGCGCTCTTTCTGAATATTTCTCAATGCATTTATACCAGATATTGGTACATCTTCTGCTTCCCTTCACACAGTATATTAGATAACTGGCTGCCTGCAGCCACCACTAGGGGGATCTCAGTGCATAAACATTTATACAGCTACCATTGGCTGCAATGGATGCTGTAAAAATGTTTGCACTGAGCTCCCCTAGTGGTGGCTGCATGAAAAGGCAGTGTTTTTCTTGCTGGGAACAGAAGAAAAAGTTCAATGCTGGGCCCTATTCCACCAGGCGACGTAGCAGTCATGAAAACGTGTTATGCATACACCTTATGTTCCAGGAGTGATGTGTGGGATAATTTGCCATCTGTCCCCAGGTGCTGTATAGTACATTAATAGAATGCACAAACGAGAATCTTCTGCAAGTGATGAATTGACCCGTGAGCCTGAACTTCTTTAGTTGACGTCAGTCACATAACTCAAGTGTTGTTAGCTGATTAGATTGAAGCCCGTATGATCTGAAACCACTTGGCAAAGCGCAATTTAATATTAATTCAAATAATTAATAGTCATCGGAAGAACATCATTAATACGATGTCCTAACCACTCCATTTTTCTGTGGCAGAATTTAATGGTACTGGGCACCACTCGTAAGTGGGATCTTTAACGCACAGCTAATGCAGCAGGCAGCCTGCAGGAAGGAGCTGTGAGGAGGATAGGAGTGATAGTGGTTCATGGTGGCTATCCTCACTATAGATCTCCGTAGGGCTGGAGGGCTCACCCTCTCTTTGCTTGGGGCATACCCTGGTATTGTGGTCCCTGCCTGGTGTTAGGTGGGGTTGTGCCCTTGATGTTGTGAGGTTTGGAGGTGCAAGGCAGGGTTTCTGCAGACATTGATGAGCCCAAGATTGTGGTAACAAATCCAGTGTTCTTTACTGAGGTAGCTTAAGCAATTCATAAACAAATACACTGGTATGTACTGCAAGATGGCTGACTCTGAGTCTCTCTATTCGCTTCTAAGGGTACTTTCACACTAGCATTTTTCTTTTCCGGTGTTGAGTTCCGTCACAGGAGCTGTATTTTACCAAATGATCCACTAACCCAGGAAGTTAAATCAATTTGTTCCAATAGCCTACTGACTATAATTCCCGTTTCTGGTCCTATTATTAAAAAATAACTTTTATTTGCCTTTTAATAAACTTTATTCCAACACAGAAAAAACACACACTTTTAAAAGGTATATGGAGGGCCTGAACCTGTGGGCTCCGTACCTATATCCTCTAAGAGTGTTGTTATATTATTCAGGAGGACTTGCTCTTTCCCACATATCTATCGCACATGGGCTGCGAGTGTTTAGCCCGTGTAATTGCGCTTGGGTATCTATAGGTGTCGCCTATTGCCAGGTTATTGGCCCGTCATGCCGCAATGCTGATTATTATGTTTTTGGCTCAACCTATATGGTATGTCCTCACTGCCTATTTACGGACTACTTGTCATAATTGTACTCTGGCCCTCAGGGGGATACGGCGTCTGCAGATCGCCTTTCCCTATTCATTCTCAGCCCTACCATTAATTAAAATTGTTAAAGACACAGCTCCCCCAACATGTTTCACCGCATCAGCGGCGTCTTCAGGGGAATGGAGCTACTATCAACACGAGCGTCTGCTAATTCCACCTCTTTATACCAATAGGGTGGATCACACTTGAAAATCACCTATCGCATAGCAGCCTCGTGTTGACTGATGTCTATTGTGGCCAATCACATATTACTTCCGAGTAGGACGGGGTGTCATCTGCGCATGTGTCCGGTGTTTGAACATTCTCTCCCACTGCTATAAATTGTATGCGCGTGCGTGACAACATACACTGATTTTCAACACATATTCCACGCATGCGTCCGAACTTTAACATTTTCTCCCATTACTATGACTTTATGCGCATGCGTGGCGACATAGACTGATTTCCATAGTATATTCCACGCATGCGTCCGGTGTTTGAAATTTCTATCTTACTGTGGGTTATGCGCATGCGTAGCAACATAGACATATTGTCAGCTAGAGTTCCAGCTCATATGCGCATGCTCTGGGACTTGGTTTTCATTGTCTCCCCTATCTTCTGCGCCTGCGTCCGGTGTTTGTTGATTTTTACTCTATGAGCTTATGCGCATGCGTCGGAACATTGATTTAGGTTCGTACACTCCGGGACTTGGCATGACTTCTCTCCTTATCCTCTATGTTTGCGCCTGGGGTATCAGAATGCATTTACCTCTGGTGAGTTTGTTCTCATGTGTTGGGAGATAGGTTTGTTCATAGTACTTATTTCACCCCCATCCAGGGGGGTATCCGAACTTAGCTGTGTCGTTCTGTTCTTTCCATTAACATGCATATATAAATGCCGATATTCATATCCTATTAGATTTCACTACTATCATGCCCCTGTCATATTTCCAATCTTTATAGGGCTGTATTTCTACCTATATCAACTAGTTTATATGCATGTTAATATATTTTTTCTATAGCCCAGCATTAGTCCAGAACCACCAGACCACCAGGATGAAGGTTCCTCCCGACGACCAACCATATCCCACACAATGAGTCCCCAGAGACCACTCAGGTCAGTAAAGTAATATGTTCATATTTTTATTTTATTATTATGGAGACTTTTATTCCCTTTTTCTTTTATTTATTCATAGTTTTTAGAGATACGTCTCTCGGATTCACCTTTAAATATGTTATGGCCTGTATTTTTTCTGATTAAACCCTTAGTCTAATCCTTTCGATCTGTTTATTGTAGTCATTTCCTACAGTCTTTCTTTATATCTAAAGAGAGAGATGTGTAGAGGGTATATTTACCATATCGGTCATATGACCTTTCTACCATTTATTTATTTATTTAATTTATTCCCAAATTTGGGTATCATATAAATGCTGCATATGTGAAGCCCTCATTCAGGCCCACTGGACTCATTGTGTTGAGTCGTTGAATCCATCTGGCTTCATTCTGCAATAGTTTTTTGTCAAGATTGCCTCCCCTAGGGCCCATGGTTACTTTCTCTATGCCCCAGAAACGTAATACTGATTTATTATTCCCATGTACATACTTTATATGTCTAGCAATGGGTGTATCTTTCTCTGTTTCTATTGAGCTTAGATGACCTGATATCCGCCGCCTCAATTCCTGAGTGGTTTTGCCCACATATAGTCTAGGACACGGACATGATGCTATGTACACCACTCCTTGGGTTTTGCATGTGATCAGTTGTCTGATTTCATACACCCTTTTGTCGGCTGGATTAATAAATTTTTTAATTCGTGGGATGTATTTGCAAAAGGTGCAATCTCCACACGGTGATGACCCTTGATACTTCTCTCTATTTTGAATATTGCCTGTTCCCTTCTCCTTTAGGTAGCTGTGCACCAATTGATCCTTTAAGTTGGACCCTCTTCTGTATGTTACGCTTGGATTGCTGGTGAGTACTGGTCTTAGATCACTGTCTGATTGTATTATATACCAATATTTCTTTAGGATATTCTGTATCTCTTTATTATATCCGTCAAAAGTGCCTATACATCGGATGATGTCATTCCTTTTTTGGGGGGAGGGTTTTAAGAGGTCTTCTCTGTTTACTGTCCTGGCTCTATTGTAAGCTTTTTTTAGGGGGGCAGATGGATATCCCCTCCTTTTGAACCTCTCATAGAGATGTTCGCTTTCCCTCTCAAAGGTCCCTTCATCAGAGCAATTCCTACGGGCCCTTAAATATTGGCCCGTAGGTATTCCTCTTCTGAGGGGCTCCGGATGCCAGCTGGTCCAATGTAGATAACTATTGGTCGAAGTTGGCTTCCTGTACACTTCTGTGTTAAGACGTCCATTCTCCAAAATTTTGATTTTTAGATCGAGGAAGACTATCTCCTTTTCCTGTATTTCGTATGTATATCTCATCCCTATATTGTTAGTGTTTAGTGTTTGGGTGAATTCTTTAAACAGTGATTGTCCCCCATCCCACAGGATGAGGATGTCGTCTATATACCTGCCCCAAAAGAGAATGTGACAGGTATATGACGACATCCCCTCCGTGAACACCAAATCATTTTCCCACCACCCCAAAAATAAATTCGCATAAGTGGGGGCACATGATGTCCCCATCGCGGTTCCATTGATCTGCCTGTAAAAGTGCCCTTGGAATATAAAAAAATTGTGCTCCAAAACAAATTCTAACATAGATAGAACAAGGTGATTGTGTTGGTGAAAGTTCCTACTTCTTGTACTGAGGAATTGGTGAACTGCTTTAAGCCCTAGTGAATGCTCAATGTTACTATATAGGGATTCGACGTCCAAACTTGCTAAGATGGTATTTGGCGTTATTGTTATTTCATTGATTTTCAGGAGGAGATCTTTTGTGTCCTTAATATAGGATGGAAGTGTAATGACAAAAGGTCTCAGTATCTGGTCAATATATTGACTGATCCCTTGAGTAAGATTGTCGTTTCCGGACACTATTGGTCTTCCAGGAATAGGAATTTTATCCTTATGCACTTTGGGCAGTGCATAAAAGGTGGAGCTGAATACAGGAAAAAAACTGATCAGTTTTATCCTAATGCATTCTGAATGGAGAGCATTCCGTTCAGGATGCATCAGTTCAGTCCCTCTTACGTTTTTTGGCCGGAGAAAATACCGCAGCATTCTGCAGTTTTCTCTCCGGCCAAAAATCCTGAACACTTGCCGGACTGCCGGATCCGGCATTAATTTCCATTGAAATGTATTAGTGCCGGTTACGGCATTAAGTGTTCTGGAAAAACATGCGCAGACCTTTAAAAATGCAAAAAAATAAATAAATACCGGATCCGTTTTTCCAGTTGACACCAGAGAGACGGATCCGGTATTTCAATGCATTTGTCAGATGGATTCGCATTCGGATCCGTCTGACAAATGCCATCCGTATGCGTCAGGATTGCTGGATCCGGCAGGCAGTTCCGGCGATGGAACCCTAAGTACCCTAAGACTTCTCCCGAGCTGCACCAGTTCTCTGGAATGCCCTACCCCAAGAAATTAAGTTACATCACAATATACACAGTTTTAGGCGCTCCTTAAAAATGCATCTTTTTAGGGTGGCCTATCACATCCCGTGATCTAACTCCTCTCCATATATATCCCATTTATCATCAGTTCCTGATCCTCCACCAAACTCTCCACCGCACCCATGCACCCAAAAGCACTACAGATATCGGCTGGTGACTGCTCATGCAGCTTATATCTACTCTATTTTCTCAAGATGGCTGGACCATTGGACAAAACAAGCACTTTTACCTTTTTTGTCACCCCTATCTCCTCATAGATTGTAAGCTCTTGTGAGCAGGGCCCTCATTCCTCTTGTTGTAATTATTGACTTGTCTGTTGCTATGTAAGTTATGACTGTTTGTACATGAATCCCTGAACTGTAAGTCAACTAATAGGGTGCAGAATCATTCACAATATGTTCTGCAGTTCCTACATCGGGTGCAGATGCTTTAACTGGTAGCTAATCTGTGGTAAAAGCGTTGTGGGTGCCTGAGGTGATGTATCCTTTTCGCTAGCAGTAAGGCCTGTTGCCATAAAAAGAGCTATTGCACTTATGGGGTAATTTATCCAACTGGTGTAAAGTACAACTGGCTTAGTTGCCCATAGCAACCAATCAGATTCCACCTTTCATTTCCCAAAGGAGCTGTCAAAAATGAAAGGTGGAATCTGATTGGTTGCTATGGGCAACTAATCAGACTTTACACAAGTTTGATAAATGAACCCAATAGTATCCGTCCTTTGCACCAGTTCTTTATATTGGTCTTTAACAATCTGTATATTCTGTTCTCTTTCTCTCTCAGATAATAGTAACTTTTCCTCAGCATGCCAGGATGGAGACTATATGGAGCAGGCCTCACACTGCACAGACAAACTGAAGCTCCTACCTCTCTGC
Source organism: Bufo bufo (assembly GCF_905171765.1). Taxonomy (NCBI): domain Eukaryota; kingdom Metazoa; phylum Chordata; class Amphibia; order Anura; family Bufonidae; genus Bufo; species Bufo bufo. The sequence goes on from NC_053390.1 coordinate 89,131,932, forward strand.
CTGCTTGAGCTACACAACCAGCATCTTCCTCTGAGGAGGCAGGTCTAGCCTTCCTCCTTCTAAGTATGGAAAAATAAATGAAATGGTGCTACCATTCTCATGTCTTGGAATAAGATTAAAGCACAGAAAATACATTAACCCAAAGAGCAAATGTTAACCCTTTGCAGTGGTTCTCTGAGGCACAGCACTAACACCTTAGGCTGGGTTCACATCACGTTTAGAGCCTTCCCTCAGAGCTACATGCCAGGAGGACTCCTGACTAGAGTTGAGCGGACACCTGGATGTTCGGGTTCGGCCGAACTTCACAAAAAAGTTCGAACTTGACCCCGAACCCCATTGAAGTCAATGGGGACCCGAACTTTTGAGCACTAAAATGGCTGTAAAAATGTCATGGAAAATGCTAGAGGGCTACAAATGGCATCAAAATGTGGTTAAAGGGTTTCTACCACCACATTTTGACCTAATTAGCTGTCAGACACTAGCGATCTGCTAGTGTCTGCTCTACCTAACCATGCTATTGTAATCTCTTTCTGTGCAGCGGTTACCCTAAAAAACGTAGTTTTATTGGTATGCTAATGAGCCTCTAGGTGCTATGGGGGCGTCTTTTCAGCACCTAGAGGCTCCGTCCACTCACTATTTCCGCTGCCCAGCGTGCTCCAGCCCGCCCCTCTCCTCTAGATTGACAGCCCACTCGCGCCTGCGCCGTGTGCTTCTGTATTTGGCGCAGTGACTGTTGGACTGCTCCCTGTGCCGTAATCAGCGCAGGCGCCGTGAAGATGCCGGCGCAGGGAGACAGTCACTGCGCCGAATACAGAAGCACACGGCGCAGGTGCGAGAATTCGGCCGAGATGCAGAGAAGTAGTCTGTCAATCTAGAGGAGAGGGGCGGGCTGGAGCGCGCTGGGCGGCAGAAATGGTGAGTGGACGGAGCCTCTAGGTGCTGAAAAGACGCCCCATAGCACCTAGAGGCTCATTAGCATAGCAATAAAACTACGTTTTTTAGGGTAACCGCTGCACAGAAAGGGATTACAATAGCATGGTTAGGTAGAGCAGATCGCTAGTGTCTGACAGCTAAATAGGTGAAAATGTGGTGGTAGAAACCCTTTAAGAGCATGGCAAGTGCTCTGCAAACAAATGTGGATAGGGAAATTACTTTAAATAACATAAAATACGTAAAAATAATAATCTTGATCTAGGAGGACGAGGTCCATATAGAGTAGGAGGTTGAGGAGGCGGTGGATGTGGCGGTGTAGGTGGAAGCAGCGGTGGAGGAGGAGGAGGAGGTAGCCTTCACTGCTTTTTTGTTTTAAATTTATTTATATTTTTTTAAATTAGGGTACACCCCAAAACATTGGGAAATATAACCTGTGATAACCCTCTCCAGTCGTGCTAAACACACGTTCAGACAATACACTGGCTGCAGGGCAGGCCAGCACCTCCAAGGGGTAAAGGGCAAGCTCAGGCCATGTGCCCAATTTGGAGACCCAGAAGTTGCAGGGGCTGACCCCTGTCAGTCAGTCCATGTAGGCATGTGCACACTTACTGCCTCACCATGTCACACGTCCCCGTGATGTTCAGCGATCCAATTTGATATCTGCTCTATCAACTGTTTTTTTTTTTTATGCGCCTACCATGGTGATCACGGGTGGCTGAGAATCAGGGTTCCAGGCCGGAGAGGGAGCCTGAGAAAAGGCTACCACATCCAAGGGAGGTGAATGGATGAAATTAAATGTAACCGAGCGGAAATGTAGGACAAAGTATTGAAGCATAAGCTTCCAAGTTAAGGAGTGGGCGCGCGGCAATTACCCACTCCTGACTCGGGGAGGTAGTTACAATAAATAACAATACAGGACGCTTAAGATGCCCTGTTATTGGAATGATTAATAAAAAAATTATAGGGAATGTCACTGGGGGATTTGTAAATGTTAGCCAGGAGAGGCCCTGCTGCCGCTTTGTTAACTTTAGCTAACTTCTGCTTGATCGCAGGTCCCTGTGACGTCCACCATCCATTTGGATATCTTCTCTATCAACTTTCGATGTTCTTTTCTAAACCTACCATGCTGATCACGATTATCGGCGAATCAGGGTTCCACGCCGGAAAGGGAGCGTGAGAAAGAGAGACCACATTTAAGGGAGATAAAGCGGAAATATGGGAAACGTTTTTGAGGCGCAAATGTTGTACAAATTGGTAAAGCGGAAATGTGGGCCAAATGAGTAAAGCGCAAATGTGGGACAAATTATTGAAGCTCAAATGTGGTACAACTTGTTAAAGTTTAAGCATTGAATGAAAGGATGTGGCGCGCATCAATTAATGAAGAATTTATTAAATTTTATTCCCTGTCAACTATGCAGAGCAGGGGTTTCTAGCTGGAAAAATTTGAAAAATGTCACCTGACAATGTAATTGACGATTTTTTTTTAATTTAGGTTCCTGTCACCTATGTAAAGGTGCCCCAGTGACATCACCATCCATTTCGATATCTTCTCTATCAACTTTCAATGTTCTTTTCCATGTTGATCACTGTTATTGGTGAATCAGGGTTTCACGCCGGAGAGGGAGCATGAGAAAGAGAGACCACATTTAAGGGAGATAAATTTATTTTAAAAAAATTTGGATCGAGCGGAAATATGGGAAAAGTTATTGAGGCGCAAATGTGGGAAAAGTTATTGAAGCGCAAATGTTGTACAAATTAGTAAAGCGGAAATGTGGGACAAATTATTGAAGCGCAAATGTGGGACAACTTGTTAAAGTTAAGCATTGAATGAAAGGAGGTGGCGCGCATCAATTAAAGAAGAATTTCAGAAATTTTCTTCCCTGTCACCTATGCAGAGCAGGGGTTTATTCACGTCTAAAATTGTAAAATGACAACCCAAGAATGTAAGAGAAAAATTACAGAAATTTATTAACCTGTCTACTTGGTAGAGCAGGGGTCTATGACAGAAAAAAATTGTTTATTGTCACCCGAAAATGTAAAAGAAAAATTATTGAAATTTATTAAACTGTCAATTAGGTAGAGGAGGGGTATATTACACACAAAAATTTGTGAATTTCACCAGAAAATGTAACTGACAATTTTATTTTTATTTTTTTACCTGTCTACTAGGTATAGCAGTGGTACATCGCACCCAAAAATTGTTTAATTTCACCCAAAAATGTAACTGACAACTATTATTTTTTTTTTTAACCTGTCTACTAGGTATAGCAGTGGTACTTCACACCCAAAAATTGGTGACTTTCACCATAAAATGTAACTGACAAAGTAGTGAAATGACATAAAATAAAATACGTACAAATAAAAATAAAAATTTGATTTATGAGGTGGAGTTCCATATGGAGTAGGAGTTTGAGGAGGCGGTGGACGTAGCGGCGTAGGTGGAAGCGGTGGTGGAGGAGGACGAGGTAGCCAACACTGGTTTTTGGTTTTAATTTTTAAATTTTTTTTTTATTAGGGTACACTCCAAAAGAGTGTGAAATATCCAAAATACAAGAATGAGCAATTGCGCTGCAGTATAACAATGGCTGGTTAAGGCAGGTATACATTTCTATTCTGCACAAGGTACGGACAAGTCCTGTGGGATCCATGCCTGGTTCATTTTAATGAACGTGAGCTTGTCCACATTGGCTGTGGACAGGCGGCTGCGCTTGTCTGTGATGACGCCCCCTGCTGTGCTAAACACACGTTGAGATAATACACTGGCTGCAGGGCAGGCCAGCACCTCCAAGGCGTAAAGGGCAAGCTCAGGCCATGTGCCCAATTTGGAGACCCATAAGTTGAAGGGCGCAGACCCGTCATTCAGTACGTGTAGGCATGTGCACACATACTGCTCCACCATGTTGATGAAATGCTGCCTCCTGCTAAGACGTTCCATATCAGCTGGTGGTGCTGGTTGTTGTGGCGTGCTGACAAAGATTTTCCACATTTCGGCCATGCTAACCCTGCCTTCTGAGGTGCTGGCGGTGCCCCAGCTGCATTGGCGACCTCTTCCTCTGCCTTCGCCTTGTGCTTCCACTGTGCCCCCGCTGTCAGGTGGGAATGCCACCAGCAGCGTGTCTACCGCTTGTACTCGCGCATCTTACGATCACGCTCCAGTGAGGGAATTAAGGATGGTATGTTGTCCTTGTAACGGGCATCCAGCAGCGTGGCCACCCAGTAATCAGCACAAGTTAGAATGTGGGCAACTCAGCGGTCGTTGCGGAGACACTACAGCATGTAATCGCTCATGTGTACCAGGCTGCCCAGAGGCAATGAAAAGCTGTCCTCTGTGGGAGGTGTATCGTCTGTGTCCTCTGTATCCCCCCAGCCATGCACCAGTGATGGCCATGAGCTGGTCTGGGTGCCACCCTGCTGTGAACATGGTTCCTCCTCCTCCATCTCCTCATTCTCCACCTCGTCAAATTCCAGAACTGTGCCCTGGCTGGACAATTGTGTACCTGGCCTTTGTGGGTGCAGGAACCCACCCTCGGAGCCACTTGTGAATGACTGGCCGGAAACCCTACGAAATGATCCCTCCTCCTCCTCCTCCTATGCCACATCCTCTTCCATCATCGCCAGCAGCGTTTTTTCAAGGAGGCATAGAAGTGGTATAGTAACGCTGAGAACGGCGTTATCGGCACTGGCCATGTTGGTGGAGTACTCGAAACAGCGCAGCAAGGAACACAGGTCTCGCATGGAGGCCCAGTCATTGGTGGTGAAGTGGTGCTGTTCCACAGAGCGACTCACCTGTGCATGCTGCAGCTGAAACTCCACTATCGCCTGCTGCTGCTCGCACAGTCTGGCCAGCATGTGCAAGGTGGATTTCAACCTTGTGGGCGAGTCGCATATGAGGCGGTGAGCGGGAAGGCCAAAGTTACGCTGCAGCGCTGACAGGCGAGCAGCAGCAGGGTGAGAACGCTGAAAGCGCGCACAGACGGCCCGCACTTTATGCAGCAGCTCTGACATATCAGGGTAATTTTTAAGGAATCTCTGCACCACCAAATTCAGCACATGCGCCAGGCAAGGGATGTGCGTCAAACCGGCTAGTCCCAGAGCTGCTACGAGATTTCGCCCATTATCACACACCACATTGAGGCTTACTGGCACCAACCACTCATCGGTCTGTTGTTCAAGGCCTTTCCACAGCTCCTGCGCGGTGTGGGGTTTGTCCCCCAAACAGATACGTTTTAAAACTGCCTGCTGTCGTTTACCCCTGGCTGTGCTGAAGTTGGTGGTGAAGGTGTTACGCTGACCGGATGAGGAGCCGGTAGAGGATGAGGAAGCGGAGTAGGAGGAGGAAGCAATAGGAGGCCAACTGAAGCGCCCTGCAATCCTCGGTGGTGGAAGGACATGCGCCAAACTGCTATCCGCCTCAGGTCGAGCCGCCACTGCATTTACCCAGTGTGCTGTTATAGAGATATAACGTCCCTGACTGTGTTTACTGGTCCACGTATCCGTAGTGAGGTGCACCTTGCCACAGATGGCGTTGTGCAGTGCACACCTGATTTTGTCCCCTACTTGGTTGTGCAGGGAAGGGTTGGCTTGCCTGGAAAAGTAGTGGCGGCTGGGCACGACGTACTGTGGGACAGCTACCGCCATAAGGCCTTTAAAACTATCCGTCTCCACCAGACGGAATGACAGCATTTCAAAGGCCAGTAATTTAGAAATGCTGGCATTCAGGGCTAGGGATCGCGGGTGGGTAGGGGGGTACTTCATCTCCAGTGTTTGGGAGATGGAGAGCTGAATGCTTCTGTGGGACATTGTGGAGATGCTTGGTGACCCAGGTGGTGGTGTTGCTGGAAGATCCTCTGTTTGCGGGGTGGCAGGTAGGACTGTCACTCCAGAGGTGGATGAAGAGGCCGAGACTGCAGCAGAAGAGAAAGCCGGAGGAGCCAGAGACTTTTCTTGGTTTTTGAGGTGTCTACTCCACTGCAGCTCGTGCTTAGCACTTAAATGCCTGGTCATGCAGGTTGTGCTCAGGTTGAGAACGTTTATGCCTCGCTTCAGGCTCTGATTGCACAGCGTGCAAACCACTCGTGTCTTGTCGTCAGCACATTGTCTGAAGAACTGCCACGCCAGGGAACTCCTTGAAGCTGGCTTTGGTGTGCTCGGTCCCTTGCTGCGGTGGGGAGTAGCGAGCGTACTGTCTAGAGGATGGCCGCTCCGCTTTTGCACCCTGCTCCATCTTCTGCTGTGCTGGTGACTCTGTGCGACCACCGCCTCTTCCTCCGAACTACATAGGTCACTCGCATGACCTTGATTCCATGTGGGGTCGAGGACCTCATCGTCCTCCACATCATCTTCCACCCAGTCTTCACCCCTGCCCTCCTTGTCGGTCTGCACACTTTCGAAAGCCCCAGCAGTTGGCACCTGTGTTTTGTCATCATCCGAGACTTGCTGCGATGGTCCTCCCAGGTACTCATCTTGAAAGATAAGTGGTTGGGCATCGGTGCACTCAATCTCTTCCACTTCTGGGGCAGGGCTAGGTGGATGGCCCTGGGAAACCCTGCTAACAGAGTCATCAAAAAGCGGAAGAGACTGCTGCGTGACTTGGGGCTTAGACTGCTTGGCTGATTTGCAAGGGGGTGAGGTGAAAGACTGATGGACATCGGCTGCAGGAGCCAACTCTGATCTTTCAGCAGGAGACTGGGTAGGAGACAATGTGATGGAACTGGAGGCACTGTCAGCAACCCAATCTACTATCGCCTGTACTTGTTCAGGCCTCACCATTCGTAGAGACGCATTAGGCCAGACCAAATACCGCTGCAGGTTCTGTCGCCTACTCGCACCTGAGGAAGGGGGTTTCACTTGTGCGTGTAGATGGGACAGATCGACCACGTCCTCTTCCTTGCAACAGGAGCTTCACCAGCAGCACCACGACCTGGGCCACGTCCCTTATTTGACGCTCTCCTCATATTTATTGAATTTAGGATCTTGCCCTAAATGGGTGTTTAATAGTAGAATAGAAAGACAGTATGTACAGGGTGTATTTCACACGCCCTGAACCAGACTAGTCCTCAATTAAATTTGTTTGCCCAAAATGGCTGTATTTCAAATACCTGAATATAACCCCTGTTTATGACATCTGCAGCAAAGGCTGCCAAATTATTATTTTTTGTCCAAACGGGTGTTTGTTTAATAACTGAATATGACAGCAGTATATAACCCTGGAATTTCAAACGTCTTGATGCTGCAAGGGTGGAAAAATTGTGGTTTTTGCCCAAAAAAGGGTGTTTTATTAATAGAAGAATAAAACCCCTGTATATAAAGGGTGTATCTCACATGCCCTGACCCACTCTAGGCCGCAATTAAAGATTTGTGCCCAAAATGGCTGTATTTCAAATAACTGAATATAACCCCTGTATTTAAAGGGTGTATATCACACACCCTGACCCACACTAGCCCGCAATTAAAGATTTGTGGCCAAAATGGCTGTATTTCAAATAACTGAATATAACTCCTGTATATAAAGGGTGTATCTCACAATGACATCTGCAGCAAAGGCTGCCAAATATTTTTTTTTGGCCCAAACGGGTGTTTGTTTAATAACTGAATATGACAGCAGTATATAACCCTGGAATTTCAAACGTCTTGATGCTGCAAGGGCGGAAAAAATTGTGTATTTTGGCAAAAAAGTGTGTTTTTAAAAACCCAGAAAATTATGGCTGTATTTCTAGCTTAAATTGCACACTGACTAATCCAGATGTTGTATATCGCCAAAAAAGTGTGCTTTTTTACTAACAGAATATGAAAGCTGTATATATTAAACTTGAATTTCACACTTGCAGATCTGTAAAATAATGGATTTTGGCAAAAAAAAAGTGTGTTTTTAAAAACCTAGAAAATTATGGCTGTATTTCTAGCTTAAATTGCACACTGACTAATCCAGATGTTGTATATTGCCAAAAAAAAGTGTGGTTTTTTTACTAACAGAATATGAAAGCTGTATATAACATATGAATTTTACACCTCCAGATGCAGCTAGGGATGTAAAATAGTGTATTTTGCACAAAAAGGGTGTTTTAAAAAACCCAGAAAATTATGGCTGTATTTCTAGCTTAAATTGCACACTGACTAATCCTGCAAATGCACCAGATGTTGTATATTGCCAAAAAAGGGTGATTTTTTTACAACCAGATTATTAGTGCAGTTTTCCAAGATTGGATTTCAATGTCACAAAAGCTCAGATGCAGTGCTGGTGCACTGAGCTTGCATAAAATGGCCGCCGCCCACCTAACTAACAGACGGATAAAAGTTTATTTTTTTCCGGTCACTGGGCTCAGGGCAGGGTAAAAAGATTGTGCCCTGCACCCACACAACTAAATGTATGTTGATCGCTGAATTTGATTTGCGTTCTGAACCAAAGATTCTCTCCTATTCTCTCCCTGAAATCACCAGCAGCATCCTCTCCCTACACTAGTAACAGCAGAGTGACGTGAAGCGCTACGTGACTCCAGCTTATATAGAGGCTGGGTCACATGCTGCACTGGCCAATCACAGCCATGCCATTAGTAGGCATGGCTGTGATGGCTTCTAAGGTCACACAGTTAAACGCTTGTTGATTGGCTGCTCTGCAGCCTTTCAAAAACGCCAAGAAAGCGCCGAACACCGAACTTGAACTTTTTCTAAAATGTTCGGGTCCGGGGTCCAAAAATCCTAAAGTTCGGTGTGAACCCGAACTTTACAGTTCGAGTTCGCTCAACCCTACTCCTGACATGTACTTCTGACAGAAGGCTGTAACTAGAGATGAGTGAAGTTTTGAAAAATCCGACTTGGCAGCTTCACTGAAGTTCCCCAAGAAATTTGATTCATTATGAATTAATTCATCATGAATCACTATAAATCATGTATAACCAGGCCACTCTGCCTTAGGGTACGGTTACATGAAGAGGCAGTGCTGCGGGTGGGTTTCAGCCATGCTACGGTGAAGAAGCGTGCGACCAATTAACCCGCAGCTGGCTTTTATTTAATAATGAGACCGCACTGTATAGTCCTTCTTCATTGTTAATTGCTGCATGGCACCTTTAATAGACCTTTAAACAGGGGCTGTTGCTGGTATGGAGTTTGGCTGGTTAGGTGGGGGGACAGTATGCTGGCATACCCACTTCTCCAACCCCAGCGCTCTCCTGCCCTACAGGTGGGAGCCCTTCTTCTGCCATCTGCTTTTCCACATTATCTAATATCGATGAGAATATGTCATCAGGAACATCCAGCTCCTCCTTTCTCTGCATCTCGCTGACTTTTCGAGAAAGTAAAGCGAGCAAAAGATGAGGACAGTCATCATTAGTGATGGCTGAACATCGGCCGGGACAATTCGCGAACAAATGTTCACAAACCGCGCGTTTGCGGTGCGCCCTATTCACTTTAATGGCAGACGAACCTGAAAAAGCTTAAGGTCATATTTGCAGCCAGCAAACACTTACTAGAAGTACACAAATAGTCCCACAACATGGACAGTGATATACTAGAGGGGGATCATTAGCAAAAATTCCTACAAAATATATGTATTTTAATCAGGGGCCATTTTTATGCGTCTTAAAGGGAAATTCTCAAAAATGTGCCCTGCTGGAGCCTAGAAATTTTTTATTTCCTATCGGTTTGATGTATACAAATGTGCAGCACTCCACATTTTTGTATCCTGCAGAGTCCATTTAAAAAATGCATACCTTAACGTAATTTTTTTTTCTACCATGGAACTGTATGGTGAACGGACGCCATCAGTCTGAGGGATCTGTTAACGCATGCATTTTTGGTATGCATTAAATGGAAGGCAAAAACAAATATGCATTTGTAGATTAGTGAAACCGCGCGTATTTCAGTTCTCCCAATCCCAGGTTTAACCACTGCGGCAAAGAGAAGTCAGGTCCCACAGACGTTTTCTACTTTAGAACATCCTGTGGAGCATCAAAATGCACCAATAGTGAAGCACAGCTATTTAGATCTCAACTAAAACTGCGCTAATATACTCACAAGCGCACGCAGGTAACAGGCACATCAAGTGAATTCAAGTCTCCTTTTCTCTTCAATAATCATCTCCTATGGTATTATGGTCCTAGGAATAAAGTTCCTCACAAGCGTCTTTAAAATCAAGCATATAAAACACAAATCCCGCTTCCTCATACAGCTCATACATGGGCTGTATGAGGACGCGGGATTTGTGTTTTATACTCTTGATTTTAAAGACGCTTGTGAGTACAATAAATACTTTTGTATATGGTGATTGATGGTACTTCACTATGGAAGGAACTTTATTCCTAGGACCATAATACCATAGCAGATGATTATTGAAGAGAAAAGGAGACTTGAATTCACTTGATGTGCCTGTTACCTGCTTGCGCTTGTGAGTATATTAGCGCAGTTTTAGTTGAGCTCTAAATAGCTGTGCTTCCCTATTGGCGCGTTTTGATGCTCCACAGGATGTTCTAAAGTAGAGAACGTCTGTGGGACCTGACTTTTCTTTGCCGCAGTGGGAGTGGTTATACCTGGGATTGGGAGAACTGAAATACGCGCGGTTTCGCTAATCTACAAATGCATATTTTTCCCACTTATGCCATGTCTAAAAAAGGATGGCGTGGGCAGGGCAAGGCATACAGCTATGGGCATCCAGTTATTGGATACCACTGCCATACATTGACTGGATAACACTTCTGTACATTGACAGGATAACACCGCCATACCGTGACCGGATAAAAGGGTATAAGAGGGCACAGTACAGGAAATGACTAGGGGCACTGCACAGGGTGTGGTAAGAGGGCACAATGCAGGGTATAAGGGGGCACAGTCACATGACCCTGTGACATTAAAAGGTCTGTATGGTAAATGCGGTTCATACGCCACCATAATGAGAGGCAGAGGAGTGAGACGGGTGTGATTATGTGGCTAGAGATAAAAAATTTAACTGTCGGCCAGTATAGGCCCCATAAATTTGCCAATAGGCATTCACCTGACAGCACAGAACTTTGGATTCTGTGGCTGGAGGTACATTAGGCGGTCACAGTATAAATATGTAACTGTCGGCCAGTACAGGCCACAAAAATTAGGAATTCATCTGACATAAAAGGCCTTTTAAGCCGCTGTATATAAATAAGGCAAGGACCATTGTTTGTTCTGGGTGGTGGCGGTTATGTGTGGGCTGGCATGAAGAAATTCAATTACACGTGGTCATCACAGGTGTTGAATTCCTCCGAGATCCATGGCGCACCCAGTAAAGCAAAAAAGGAGGTAAGCACATACCAGTACGTAGGTGCACGTCACTATGGCCGAAACTACTATTGCAAATACTGTGCTAATAAATTAGAGATGCTTAGCAAATACATTTTCTACAAAATTATTTGAGTCCGTCTGCCGCACGCCAAGGCGATCTCTATAAGACGGGTCCTAACACTAAACTTACCTGTTATGTGCCCTTACAGCGACCATGAAATTCAGGAAGTGTAGGTCCCACATGCATGCTGGGCCCCTTTTGGTTTATATCTCTATGGTGCCAAAATGGCCTCCATTGAATCCAGGGATGCAAATACCAGCATGCATGCTGAGCAAACTATGTACTCATGCTAATTTTTTTTAAAAAAGTGCGTGGACTCCCATATTGTTGAATGGATTAGGCAGTGGCTGAGGGACAGACAACAGAGGGTTGTAGCCAATGGAGTATATTCCGACCATGGTCTTGTTACCAGTGGGGTACCTCAGGGATCTGTTCTGGGACCCATATTGTTTAATATCTTTATCAGCGAAATTGCAGAAGGCCTCGATGGTAAGGTTGTGTCTTTTTGCTGATGACACAAAGATTTGTAACAGGATTGATGTTCCTGGAGGGATACACCAAATGGAAAAGGATTTAGGAAAACTAGAGGAATGGTCAAAAATCTGGCAACTAAAATTCAATGTTGATAAGTGCAAGATAATGCACCTGGGGCGTAAAAACCCAAGAGCAGAATATAAAATCAGTGATACAGTCCTAACCTCAGTATCTGAGGAAAGGGATTTAGGGGTCATTATTTCAGAAGACTTAAAGGTAGGCAGACAATGTCATAGAGCAGCAGGAAATGCTAGCAGAATGCTTGGGTGTATAGGGAGAGACATTACCAGTAGAAAGAGGGAGGTGCTCATGCCGCTCTACAGAGCACTAGTGAGACCTCATTTGGAGTATTGTGCACAGTACTGGAGACCATATCTCCAGAAGGATATTGATACTTTGGAGAGAGTTCAGAGAAGAGCTACTAAACTGGTACATGGATTGCAGGATAAAACTTACCAGGAAAGATTAAAGAACCTTAACATGTATAGCTTGGAAGAAAGACGAGACAGAGGGGATATGATAGAAACTTTTAAATACATAAAGGGAATCAACAAGGTAAAAGAGGAGAGAATATTTAAAAGAAGAAAAACTGCTACAAGAGGACATAGTTTTAAATTAGAGGGGCAAAGGTTTATGTTGAGGAAGGGTTGAGATGTATGCATATATACCCATGCATGCATGCAAACACGTGCGTGCATGTATGGTATATATGCATACATTGACCACCATATCCTGGGATGATGTGCACAGATGTGCCCAGCATCTGTGCACGTTTGCCCATGGGTGCCCACAGGGACTCATGGTGGCCCCTGTGGGAAATACACTTTGGGAAATACACTTTAGACTGTGGCCCCTATGATTATATATATACACTCACCTAAAGAATTATTAGGAACACCATACTAATATGGTGTTGGACCCCCTTTTGCCTTCAGAACTGCCTTAATTCTACGTGGCATTGATTCAACAAGGTGCTGATAGCATTCTTTAGAAATGTTGGCCCATATTGACAGGATAGCATCTTGCAGTTGATGGAGATTTGAGGGATGCACATCCAGGGCACGAAGCTCCCGTTCCACCACATCCTAAAGATGTTCTATTGGGTTGAGATCTGGTGACTGTGGGGGCCATTTTAGTACAGTGAACTCATTGTCATGTTCAAGAAACCAATTTGAAATGATTCGAGCTTTGTGACATGGTGCATTATCCTGCTGGAAGTAGCCATCAGAGGATGGATACATGTTCTCATTCTGTTTACACCAAATTCGTACTCTACCATTTGAATGTCTCAACAGAAATCGAGACTCATCAGACCAGGCAACATTTTTCCAGTCTTCAACAGTCCAATTTTGGTGAGCTCGTGCAAATTGTAGCCTCTTTTTCTTATTTGTAGTGGAGATGAGTGGTACCCGGTGGGGTCTTCTGCTGTTGTAGCCCATCCGCCTCAAGGTTGTGCATGTTGTGGCTTCACAGATGCTTTGCTGCATACCTCGGTGGTAACGAGTTGTTATTTCAGTCAACGTTGCTCTTCTATCAGCTTGAATCATTCGGCCCATTCTCCTCTGACCTCTAGCATCCACAAGGCATTTTTGCCCACAGGACTGCCGCATACTGGATTTTTTCCCTTTTCACACCATTCTTCGTAAACCCTAGAAATGGTTGTGCGTGAAAATCCCAGTAACTGAGCAGATTGTGAAATACTCAGACCGGCCCGTCTGGCACCAAAACCATGCCACGCTCAAAATTGCTTAAATCACCTTTCTTTCCCATTCTGACATTCAGTTTGGAGTTCAGGAGATTGTCTTGACCAGGACCACCCCCCTAAATGCATTGAAGCAACTGCCATGTGCTAAGGTCCGGTCATCCTGATAACTACAAAGGACTCGGATTCCACAGAATCTGAGCCCTTTGATATAATTGTCGCCAGCGCTGCTGGAGACAATTATACATGATAGAAGAAGGGGAGAAGCCTCCCCTCCTTCTATTATGCGCATTCTGGCAGCGAAATTGACATCTCGCTGACCGGAATGCAGAGTGCCACAGGCGGGAGATCAAAGGCTTCCCCCGCCTGTTGGCATGTAGCGCGGCCCCGATGCGCTCGTTCAGGAGACGCACGGGCTGGCGCAGTGACATCATCTCACTGCGCCAGCCCACGTGTCTCCAATGGTGTTGCGCGCGCGCCACCCTGTGGGCGGTGCGGCAGTGCGGGCCGCCGGATATAAATATCCGGCGGACCCAGCACTGGGTAGAAGAGCCGTGCCGCCCCCCACTGAAGGAGACGACCCCCCCTGGACGAACGAGCAACCCCTGGACGAACGAGCAACTAAGTATCACTATTAACCCTATATCTCCTGACCCCCTACCGCTATCCCACCAACGATTCCTCCCCTTATTTACCCTATATCCCCTGACTCCCTACCGCTATCCCACCAACGATTTCTCCCCTTATTAACCCTATATCCCCTGATCCCCTACTGCTATATCTCTCCCCTGGTTAACCCTATTACCCCTGGACACCCCTTGTCTCTCCCCTGGTTAACCCTATTACCAAGTTAAAAGAAACCAAGCTCCCCAGAACCTGTCCTGCCGCAGAGTTCGTACAGGTAGTCGTTAACGGCACGTTTCTGCTGGAGCAGTCTATCAAGCATATACAAGGTGGGATTCCAGCGAGTCAGGCAGTTACAAATCAGATGTCTGACGGGCAAGTGGTGTCGCCGCTGAATGTCAGTAAGGTGAGCCATGGCCGTGAAAGATCGTCTAAAATGGCCAGAGATTTTCCTGGCCTGTCGCAAGACGTCCAGGACCCGGGGTATTTGGCAACAAATCACTGCACGACTAAGTTCAGGATGTGTGCCATGCACGGCACGTGTGTCATTTTGCCATGTTTCAATGTGCTCAGCAGATTGGCACCGTTGTCGCACACCACTTTACCAACTTAAATTGAGCGGCGTTAGCCACTGATCGGCCTGTGACCGCAGAGCTGAAAGCAGTGCAGGACCGGTGTGGCTCTTGGCTTCCAGGCACATCAGCTGCAGCACACCATGGCAACGTCTCACCTGGCACGTCGAATAGGTTCTGAGGAGCTTGGGGGATGCAGCGGAAGAGGCGGTAGCAGTGGAAAAGGAGGAGTCAGCCGAGGAGCAGACGGAGGATGGAGTAGGAGAAGAAGAAGAGGCAATCCGTGGCGGTAACACCAAATCCACACAGGTGCCATGGGTTACATGCTTGATGGCCATCAGAAGGTTTACCCAGTGGGCAGTAAAAGTTATGTACCTTCCCTGCCATGTTTGCTAGACCACGTTTCTGTGGTCAGATGTATCTTGGCACCGACACTGTGTGCCAGAGATACATTAACTTGCCGCTGAACGTGGCCATGTAGTTCAGGGATCCCCTTCTGGGAGAAATATTTCCTTCTGGGGACCTTCCATTGCGGTGTGCCAATGGCCACAAATTTTTTAAAGGCATCCTAGTCCACCAATCAATATGGCAGTAGTTGGCGGGCTAGCAATTCTGACAAGCCAGCGGTCAGCCATTGGGCAAGAGGATTATCCGGCGTCATCATTTTTTTACGCTCAAACATTTGGGCCACGGAAGCCTGCCTTGTGCCAGATGAACGCGACGACGGCACGGTGGAAAGTGGAGTGAAGGACAAATGGGAGGAGAAGGAGAAGAGGCAGGACATAGAGCACCGGAGTGTGGCTTTGTTGGTTCTGACAGTGTTGCTCCCACTGGGCTCGGTGATGGGAGGCAAGGTGCCTTCTTAAGGTGGTCGTCCCTAGGTGAGTGTTGGGCTTACTGCGACTTATGCGTTGACAGCACAGGCTGCAGATGGCAACACTATTGTCAGCAGCTGACACATTTAAAAAATCCCACACTGCGGAGCCATGTGACTGCATCCTGGGAGCGCAAGATGTGACCATGCATGGTGGATGGCTCGCTCCAGATACATTTGCAGTCTGCTTTTTGCCTCCTGTGCACTGCGAGTTCTGCCTGCTTCTCCTCCCTATCTGCTGCTTCATCTCTCTCTCTGAACTCCCTTCCTCTTCCTCTCTTGTGGGCACCCACGTGACGTCCATTGAAGGCCCCCGGTGGCTGTTCTCGGAACTGCCTGCTCCCGGTGACCGCATTTGTTTCAGACTGGCTCGCGGCGCAGGCACAGGTAAGGACTTACCTGTGCCTCACCCGACTTGTGATTTAAGATGAACATCACTGGACGCAGGTATATGGAAAACCTCAATCACTATTTTGCTGATAGATCGCAGCCCTCAATCAGTATTTTCTGGAATCATACATATGCACTATAATATACTTTCTATGTTAGAAAGTATATTATAAGTATATCACACTTCTCTGTGTATTACACCTATCGATAGCACGGCATTACCAGTCCTTAAAAGGACTTTTGTGGCCCTATTAGCTAGCGTTTGGTGTCCCTAAGTTCCTAACAGCCTGTCCATGCTCCAAAATGCAACCTCTCCCTACACTGGCAAAACACATAATGTAAAATGGCTGCCAGATCAGGTTCTGTTATAGGGTTGGGGGTGTGTCCATGTGCTGAAACGTCTCAATTGGCTCTCCTGTCCCACCTGATGGATGTGTCATGGGTCAAAGTTTGGCACAATGCAAAAGAATATGGCACGCGCAGACATCGCCATATATTCGGTGGATCGCGAACGCGCAAAGTTCGCCACGAACGGACTGCCGGGAGAACCGCAAGGCCATCACTAGTCATCATTAAGACCTGCCCTCCCAAAGGCGTGCAGACTGGATGGTATTGGTTGGCACGCTGGTTGCTGGAATAATAAAGGCTTCCATTTTATTAATATTGAATTCTTCTGTTAATCATTTTCAGAATCATTGTCTCTAGCCCTTTCCTCATTCAGTCTGCCGCACCACTGTCTGCAGCATAGGAAATTAGTTCAGGCTTTAAGACATTCCTCCCACTCCCACCTTAGGAAACACAGTGAGAGAGAACAAGAGTGGTGTAACTAAAAAAAGACAGCAAATTTTTGAATAGACCCCCCCTCAGTTAGCAACTTCTTTGCATCCCCCTATTCCCGTGCAAGCCCCACACCTGTGGCTAGTCAAGATCACTCTCAGACCAGGCCCAACAGCCCCACTGTCCGTTTCCTACACATATATTGTCACCACCAGCTCTCTTAGAAGGTCTGGCAGACGTTCTTCTGTACCTCTTGCATGATGTTCTTTGTTTTGGTTTCACTTTCATCTCATTTCCTTCTCCCAGGTGTCACCTATTTAGACTAATCCTCTTTCCTTTATATTCCCTCCCATACTGCCTCACTTTGCGGTTTATACTACTTCCTGGATTGAAGTGATCACTGCTGGAGACTTCTGTTACTGCTTGTTCAGATAAGTCCTTTCTTGTATTGTGTTTCTTTGCTGGCTTGATTCTAGGTGACCCTGACTCCCTCCGTATTAAGTGCAGGGAGCCGGTGGTCGTGTCCCCTCACTATTATAGGGTTTTCAGGTGTCACACAGTCGAGGTACGAGGGCATGCAATCGTCTACCTTTGATACCTTTTGTAAGTGCTTAGCAGTCAGGGTGAGCTCTTAGGGTTTTATAGGGGTCACCTTTATGCTCCTTAATTTGGGATCAAGCCAGTCGGATGTTTATCCATAACTTCCAGCTATCTGCTATATCATCCGTGACATTATAAACCGCCATTACCGTCTTAAGCATGGATCCGGTTTCAGCCTTGATTGACCGCATGCAGGGTCTTTCACTGGAGGTAGCTGATCTCCGTAAAACTGTGTCTCAGTTTCAGGTGACCGGTTCTGCTTGCGTTCATGGAGTTTGTTCAGAGCATAAGATCTCGCTTCCGGATACGTTCTCCGGAGGTAGTGAGAATTTTGTTCGCTTTAGAGAGGCTTGCAAACTCCATTTTCGCCTACTTCCCCATTCCTCTGGTGATGAGGAGCAAAGGGTGGGGATCATCATCTCGCTGCTCAGGGATAACGCTCAGTCTTGGGCCTTTTCGCTGCCGGTGGGGGCACGGCCTCTCCGATCGGTGGATGAATTTTTTATAGCCCTGGGGCAGATATATGATGACCCGGATCGTATTGCTCTGGCTGAATCTAAACTGCATCTTTTATGCCAGGGTAAACAGTCCGCAGAGATATATTGTTCTGAATTTCGGAGATGGGCAGCTGATACTGGTTGGAATGATGCTGCACTCCGAAGTCAATTTTGCCATGGTCTTTCGGAGGGATTGAAAGATGCATTTGCATTTCATGAGAGACCTGCCATGTCTCTAGCTGTTCGTATTGACAGGCGTCTTAAAGAGAGAGGAGAGACCACTCCTTCCTGTCATATTCAGTCAAAGGACAGTGGGGCGGTCTCATTCAGTGCGCAGGGGTCTCAGTCTCTCTCAATCCCCTTTGAGCAGGAGGCCATGCAGCTGGGTTTGCTTGCCTCTGATAGTAGAGGATTCAGCTCTCAGAGGAGGGTTTGTTTCTCTTGTGGGGGAATAAATCATTTGGCTAATGTTTGCCCCTCTAGGAGATTCAGGGAGTTTTCTAAGGGTAATAAAGAAACAAAAAGAAAAAAACTTTCTAAAAACTTTCTATTTGCTACTATTGGCAACTGGCAAGGTTGATGCGGAAATTGAAGGTTTGCTGTTTGCTTGTAGTACCCGTTTTGTCCTACCTGCCAGGGTGGCGCTAGATAGCAAGAACATTGTTTGTGAGATTTTTGTAGATAGTGGAGCAGCTTTCAATCTCATTGATAATCAATTTGCTATAACACATGGTTTCCAGGTATGCACTTTGGAAAAGGATATACCTGTTTTTGCTATCGATTCCGCTCCACTTTCTCAAAAATCGTTAAAGGGCATAGTTCACAATATCCGTTTGACTGTGGGTGATGCTCATGTTGAGGATATGTCATGTTTCGTCCTAAGCGGATTACCTACTCCTCTAGTGTTAGGGCTACCCTGGCTCACTAAACATAACCCCACCATTGATTGGCAAGCAAGGCAAATAAATGGTTGGAGTGACTTTTGCAGAGAGAATTGCCTCACGGCGTCTCATTCAGAGGTTTCTACGAAGACTGTACCATCTTTTCTCTCTGAATTTTCGGATGTGTTTTCCGAGAGTGGTGTCCAGGAGCTGCCCCCTCACCGGGAGTACGATTGCCCTATTGCCCTCATCCCAGGCGCCAAGCTGCCAAAATCTCGTTTATACAATCTCTCCCAACCTGAAAGAGTCGCTATGCGTACTTATATCTCTGAGAGCCTGAGAAAGGGACACATCCGACCCTCGAAGTCACCTGTTGCCGCTGGTTTTTTTTTGTTAAGAAAAAAGATGGTTCTTTAACCACCTCCGGACCGCCTAACGCAGATTCGCGTTCCGGAGGTGGCAGCCCTGCGCTCAGCGACGCATATACGCGTCATCTCTCGTGAGCCGGGATTCCCTGTGAACGCGCGCACGCAGGCGCGCGCGCTCACAGGAACGGAAGGTAAGAGAGTTGATCTCCAGCCTGCCAGCGGCGATCGTTCGCTGGCAGGCTGGAGATGTGATTTTTTTAACCCCTAACAGGTATATTAGACGCTGTTTTGATAACAGCGTCTAATATACCTGCTACCTGGACCTCTGGTGGTCCCCTTTGTTTGGATCGACCACCAGAGGACACAGGCAGCTCAGTAATATGTTGCACCAAGCACCACTACACTACACCCCCCCCTTTCACTTATTAACCCCTTATTCACCCTTGATCACCCCTGATCACCCCATATAGACTCCCTGATCACCCCCCTGTCATTGATCACCCCCCTGTCATTGATTAGCCCCCTGTAAGATCCATTCAGATGTCCGCATGATTTTTACGGATCCACTGATAGATGGATCGGATCCGCAAAACGCATACGGACGTCTGAATAAAGCCTTACAGGGGCGTGATCAATGACTGTGGTGATCACCCCATATAGACTCCCTGATCACCCCCCTGTCATTGATTACCCCCGTCATTGATCACACCCCTGTAAAGCTCCATTCAGATGTCCGCATGATTTTTACGGATCCACTGATAGATGGATCGGATCCGCAAAACGCATACGGACATCTGAATGGAGCCTTACAGGGGCGTGATCAATGACTGTGGTGATCACCCCATATAGACTCCCTGATCACCCCCCTGTCATTGATTACCCCCCTGTCATTGATCACCCCCCTGTAAAGCTCCATTCAGATGTCCGCATGATTTTTACGGATCCACTGATAGATGGATCGGATCCGCAAAACGCATACGGACGTCTGAATAAAGCCTTACAGGGGCGTGATCAATGACTGTGGTGATCACCCCATATAGACTCCCTGATCACCCCCCTGTCATTGATTACCCCCCTGTCATTGATCACACCCCTGTAAAGCTCCATTCAGATGTCCGCATGATTTTTACGGATCCACTGATAGATGGATCGAATCCGCAAAACGCATACGGACGTCTGAATAAAGCCTTACAGGGGCGTGATCAATGACTGTGGTGATCACCCCATATAGACTCCCTGATCACCCCCCTGTCATTGATTACCCCCCTGTCATTGATCACACCCCTGTAAAGCTCCATTCAGATGTCCGCATGATTTTTACGGATCCACTGATAGATGGATCGGATCCCCAAAACGCATACCGACGTCTGAATGGAGCCTTACAGGGGCGTTATCAATGACTGTGGTGATCACCCCATATAGACTCCCTGATCACCCCCCTGTCATTGATTACCCCCCCTGTCATTGATCACCCCCCCTGTCAGGCTGCATTCAGATGTCCGTATGATTTTTACGGATCCACTGATAGATGGATCGGATCCGCAAAACGCATACGGACGTCTGAATGAAGCCTTACAGGGGCGTGATCAATGACTGTGGTTATCACCCCATATAGACTCCCTGATCACCCCCCTGTCATTGATTACCCCCCTGTCATTGATCACCCCCCTGTAAAGCTCCATTCAGATGTCCGCATGATTTTTACGGATCCACTGATAGATGGATCGGATCCGCAAAACGCATACGGACGTCTGAATAAAGCCTTACAGGGGCGTGATCAATGACTGTGGTGATCACCCCATATAGACTCCCTGATCACCCCCCTGTCATTGATTACCCCCCTGTCATTGATCACACCCCTGTAAAGCTCCATTCAGATGTCCGCATGATTTTTACGGATCCACTGATAGATGGATCGAATCCGCAAAAAGCATACGGACGTCTGAATAAAGCCTTACAGGGGCGTGATCAATGACTGTGGTGATCACCCCATATAGACTCCCTGATCACCCCCCTGTAATTGATTACCCCCCTGTCATTGATCACACCCCTGTAAAGCTCCATTCAGATGTCCGCATGATTTTTACGGATCCACTGATAGATGGATCGGATCCGCAAAACACATACGGACATCTGAATGGAGCCTTATAGGGGGGTGATCAATGACTGTGGTGATCACCCCATATAGACTCCCTGATCACCCCCCTGTCATTGATTACCCCCCCTGTCATTGATCACCCCCCCTGTCAGGCTGCATTCAGATGTCCGTATGATTTTTACGGATCCACGGATACATGGATCGGATCCGCAAAACACATACGGACATCTGAATGGAGCCTTATAGGGGGGTGATCAATGACAGGGGGGTGATCACCCCATATAGACTCCCTGATCACCCCCCTGTCATTGATCACCCCCCTGTCATTGATCACCCCCCTGTCATTGATCACCCCTCTGTAAGGCTCCATTCAGACATTTTTTTGGCCCAAGTTAGCGGAAATTTTTTTTTTTTTCTTACAAAGTCTCATATTCCACTAACTTGTGTCAAAAAATAAAATCTAACATGAACTTACCATACCCCTCACGGAATCCAAATGCGTAAAAATTTTTAGACATTTATATTCCAGACTTCTTCTCACGCTTTAGGGCCCCTAGAATGCCAGGGCAGTATAAATACCCCACATGTGACCCCATTTCGGAAAGAAGACACCCCCAGGTATTCCGTGAGGGGCATATTGAGTCCATGAAAGATTGAAATTTTTGTCCCAAGTTAGCGGAAAGGGAGACTTTGTGAGAAAAAAATAAATAAAATCAATTTCCGCTAACTTGTGCCAAAAAAAAAAAATTCTATGAACTCGCCATGCCCCTCATTGAATACCTTGGGGTGTCTTCTTTCCAAAATGGGGTCACATGTGGGGTATTTATACTGCCCTGGAATTCTAGGGGCCCTAAAGCGTGAGAAGAAGTCTGGGATCCAAATGTCTAAAAATGCCCTCATAAAAGGAATGTGGGCCCCTTTGCGCATCTAGGCTGCAAAAAAGTGTCACACATCTGGTATCTCCGTACTCAGGAGAAGTTGGGGAATGTGTTTTGGGGTGTCATTTTACATATACCCATGAAGACACTGAAAAGTTGTCTTTTGCCAAGATATTTCTCTCACCCAGCATGGGTATATGTAAAATGACACGCCAAAACACATTCCCCAACTTCTCCTGAATACGGAGATACCACATGTGTGGCACTTTTTTGCAGCCTAGGTGGGCAAAGGGGCCCACATTCCAAAGAGCACCTTTCGGATTTCACTGGTCATGTTTTACAGAATTTGATTTCAAACTCCTTACTACACATTTGGGCCCCTAGAATGCCAGGGCAGTATAACGACCCCACAAGTGACCCCATTTTGGAAAGAAGACACCCCAAGGTATTCGCTGATGGGCATAGTGAGTTCATGGAAGTTTTTATTTTTTGTCACAAGTTAGTGGAATATGAGACTTTGTAATAAAAAAATAAATAAATAAATCATCATTTTCCGCTAACTTGTGACAAAAAAATAAAAAGTTCTATGAACTCACTATGCCCATCAGTGAATACCTTAGGGTGTCTACTTTCCGAAATGGGGTCATTTGTGGGGTGTTTGTACTGTCTGGCCATTGTAAAACCTCAGGAAACATGACAGGTGCTCAGAAAGTCAGAGCTGCTTCAAAAAGCGGAAATTCACATTTTTGTACCATAGTTTGTAAACGCTATAACTTTTACCCAAACCATTTTTTTTTTTTACCCAAACATTTTTTTTTTTATCAAAGACATGTAGAACAATAAATTTAGAGCAAAATTGATATAATGGATGTCGTTTTTTTTTTGCAAAATTTTACAACTGAAAGTGAAAAATGTCATTTTTTTGCAAAAAAATCGTTAAATTTCGATTAATAACAAAAAAAGTAAAAATGTCAGCAGCAATGAAATACCACCAAATGAAAGCTCTATTAGTGAGAAGAAAAGGAGGTAAAATTCATTTGGGTGGTAAGTTGCATGACCGAGCAATAAACGGTGAAAGTAGTGTAGGTCAGAAGTGTAAAAAGTGGCCTGGTCTTTCAGGGTGTTTAAGCACTGGGGGCTGAGGTGGTTAAGACCAGGGCTGGGACAAGGCCATTTGGTGCCCAGGGCGAAGATGGCAAACTGCGCCCCCCCCCCTCCCGTTTTTAAGAAAAAAATTAGTTTGTTATTTGTATTACATTATTTTCTTACTTTTTACAGTCTGTGTGTGAGTAGCAGCTAGTGAAGGCAGGCTCCTCGTGGCTTGTTCTTCACGCGCCGACACAGCTCCCTGTAGGCTGCGCGAGTCCTCCCTCTCTCACCTCACACCTCGCCTCCGGCGTGAGCCGCGTGACGTCACACGGCGCACGCCGGTGGTATCAACCAAATGAATCCTCCATGGGGGGGGGGGGGGCGAGGAAACGCAGAGGAGGAAAGGGAGCCCGAGCCAGGAGCGCAGTCGGCACAAAATTCATAGGGGGAGAGAAGGAGCAGCGCTGACATGGCTGGTGTGGACGGTGTAGGCGGGTGCAGGAGCGCACTCAGCACAGCAAGCACAGCAAGTGGCGCTTGGCTAATGTGGTACAGTGAAGCTGTACACTGCTGGCACTTCACCTGCGCCCCCCTCCTGTCCGCAAATGGTAGCGCCCAGGGCACCTGCTCCTTCGGCCCCTGCCTTGTACCGGCCCTGGTTAAGACCTTGTCTGGATTTCAGGGAGCTGAACTGTATCACAATTCGTGACCCATATCCCCTTCCTCTGATCCCGGACCTGTTTAACCAGATTGTTGGGGCTAAAGTTTTTTCTAAGTTGGATTTAAGAGGGGCATACAATCTAGTCAGGGTCAGGGAAGGGGAGGTCATTTCGAGAATTTGGTTATGCCCTTTGGTTTGATGAATGCTCCGGCCGTCTTCCAACATTTTGTGAACAGCATTTTTTATCATGTAATGGGGAAATTTGTACTGGTGTATCTAGATGACATTTAGATTTTTTTCTCCTGATTTCAAAACTCATAGGGACCACCTCCGTCAAGTCTTGCTCATTCTGCGGGAGAATAAATTGTACGCTAAACTGGAAAAATGTGTGTTTGCAGTTCCGGAGATTCAATTTATTGGTTTTCTTCTCTCCGCTTCTGGTTTTCGCATGGTTGGTAGATGCGCTTAAGGCCTTTTCTACTATCAAGGAGAGTTTTTCTTCCGCTCCCATTTTGGTACAACCTGATGTCTCTCTACCTTTTATTGTTGAGGTGGATGCTTCTGAGGTGGGTGTGGGTGCTGTCTTATCTCAGGGTCCCTCTCCTGCCAAATGGCGACTGTGTGCCTTTTTCTCAAAGAAACTCTCCTCTGCAGAGAGAAATTATGATGTGGGAGATAGGGAGTTGTTGGCCATCAAATTAGCTTTTGAGGAATGGCACCATTGGCTAGAGGGAGCCAGACACCCTATTACCGTGTTTACAGATCATAAGAATCTGGCCTACTTGGAATCAGCCAAGCGTCTGAACCCGAGACAGGCCAGATGGTCTTTATTCTTTTCTAGATTTCATTTTGTTGTCACGTTCCGCTCTGGGGTTAAAAATGTGAAGGCTGATGCCCTGTCACGTTGTTTTCCGGGAGGGGGGAACTTTGAAGACCCGGGTTGCATTTTGGCTGAAGGGGTGGTCGTCTCTGCTCTTTATCCTGATTTGGAGGCAGAGGTTCAGGCAGCCCAGGCAGAGGCTCCTGATCTTTGTCCTCCTGAGAGGTTGTTTGTGCCTCTCGCTTTACGACACAAGGTTTTTAAGGAGCACCACGATACTGTCCTTGCTTGGCACCCGGGGAGTAGAGCCACAGTGGATCTCATTGCTCGGAGATTCTGGTGGCCGGCTCTTCGTAAGACGGTTGAGGGTTTTGTGGCAGCCTGCGAGACCTGCGCTCGTGCCAAGGTCCCTCATTCACGGCCATCGGGTTCTCTCATCCCGTTACCCATTCCTTCCCGTCCTTGGACGCATCTGTCCATGGACTTCATTACGGACCTGCCTCGTTCCTCGGGGAAGACTGTGATTCTGGTAGTAGTGGACCGTTTTAGCAAAATGGCGCATTTCACTCCCTTTCCTGGGTTATCCAATGCTAAGATGCTGGCGCAAGCATTTGTTGATCACATTGTCAAATTGCATGGCATTCCTTCAGACATCGTTTCTGATAGGGGCACGCAATTTGTTTCCAGATTCTGGAAGGCCTTCTGTTCTCGCTTGGGGGTTCGGTTGTCGTTCTCTTCTGCTTTTCACCCGCAGTCGAATGGTCAGACCGAACGCGTCAATCAGAATCTGGAGACATATCTGCGCTGTTTTGTGGCAGAGAATCAGGAGGATTGGTGTTCTTTTTTGTCCCTTGCTGAGTTTGCTTTAAATAACCGTCGCCAGGAGTCCTCTGATAAGTCACCATTTTTTGGTGCATATGGGTTTCATCCACAGTTTGGGACATTCTCTGGAGAGGGGTCTTCTGGTTTACCTGATGAGGAGAGATTTTCCTCGTCTTTGTCATTTATTTGGCAAAAGATTCAGGGTAATCTTAAGAGGATGAGTGAGAGATATAAGCGTGTGGCGGATAAGAGACGTGTGCCTGGTCCGGACCTGAATGTGGGTGATCTGGTGTGGTTGTCTACAAAGAATATGAAACTGAAGGTTCCCTCCTGGAAGTTGGGTCCTAAGTTTATTGGGCCTTACAAGATCTTGTCTGTCATCAATCCCGTTGCCTTCCGTCTTGATCTTCCTCAGACTTGGAAGATCCATAATGTTTTTCACAGGTCCCTATTAAAACCTTATGTCCAACCCACTGTACTCTCCTCTTTGCCTCCTCCTCCGATTGTTGTTGATGGTAATCTTGAATTTCAGGTCTCTAGGATTGTGGATTCTCGCATTATCCGCGGTTCTCTCCAGTACCTCGTTCATTGGGAGGGTTATGGTCCTGAGGAGCGGATGTGGGTCCCAGTGGCGGACATTAAGGCCACTCGTCTTATCAGGGCTTTCAATAGGTCCCATCCTGAGAAGGTGGGCTCTGAGTGTCCGGAGTCCACTCGTAGAGGGAGGGGTACTGTCACTGCCAGCTCTCTGAGAAGGTCTGGCAGACGTTCTTCTGTACCTCTTGCATGATGTTCTTTGTTTTGGTTTCACTTTGTCATCTCATTTCCTTCTCCCAGGTGTCACCTATTTAGACTAATCCTCTTTCCTTTATATTCCCTCCCATACTGCCTCACTTTGCGGTTTATACTACTTCCTGGATTGAAGTGATCACTGCTGGAGACTTCTGTTACTGCTTGTTCAGATAAGTCCTTTCTTGTATTGTGTTTCTTTGCTGGCTTGATTCTAGGTGACCCTGACTCCCTCCGTATTAAGTGCAGGGAGCCGGTGGTCGTGTCCCCTCACTATTATAGGGTTTTCAGGTGTCACACAGTCGAGGTACGAGGGCATGCAATCATCTACCTTTGAGACCTTTTGTATGTGCTTAGCAGTCAGGGTGAGCTTTTAGGGTTTTATAGGGGTCACCTTTATGCTCCTTAGTTTGGGATCAAGCCAGTCGGACGTTTATCCATAACTTCCAGCTATCTGCTATATCATCCGTGACATATATACTGTATGTCATGTCTCACTGTACAGGGACGGATTGGGAACTAATAGTAGCCCTGGAAAAAATCGTTAAAGTGGCCCTATCTTGTAGGTAGGTCCAAACTGACAGAAGGCGGGGCAACATAATTAGGCAGGGCCAGAAATACCATAGTGCAGAGCAATATACTGCCCCAGCTGAACCAAATACCACAGTGCAGCACAAAATACTACCACCTGCTGAATAGTATTCAACTGTATCACTGTCATGAGGACATAGATCAGATCATTATGTACCTGGCTGGTGGCCGGGAGCAGGGCTTAGGTGGCCCTTCTGGGATCGTCCCACTGGGAAATTTCCCTGTAGGCTATATGGCCAATCCGCCCCGTCACTGTATATAATGTCATTGTATTATACTTGTGAGGGGACCCTAACAATAAAATCTTTTAGTCCTCTTCCTGTTTGGGCTACAAAGAAGCTGCTTCCCCTACTTCCCCTATAGCTTTCCCCTGCTCCTCTGTCCTCCTGCCGCGACCCTGGGAATTAGTAAATCGCTGTGTGGAAAGCAGGAGAACAGGCTGTTCTCCTGCTTTCCACCAGGGATCTAAACAAGCAGCACAACGAAGAGGGAGGATTCTATATTCATACATACCTTCGTTTTTAATAAAGATCGCTCTTCCCAGGGATGATCAGTGTTCGGGCCCCAGGGTTGCCTTCTCCTCTGCAGTCTGCCTGCCTCGGTAGTTCCCTTGACAACTGTCCATATAGTGCAGTTGGCAACCACCTCAAAGAGCTCATTGCCTTCCTCTGGATCAACACAATAAAGTTATAGATTAGACTTGATTTACAGTACCTTTGCCTTTTTTCAACCTTACAAACTATGTGAAATTATGGAGAGCAAGGGAGATTAAAGGGGTTGCGCCAAGTTATCCACAGTACGAGTGATGATAACTGATCGGTGGGGGTCTGACCGCTGGAACCCCAACCAATCCTGATAAAATGGGGTCCTGTTTCCCCATCCTGATGGAGCTGCAGGCCAAGCATGTGTCTTGCCACTCCATTCATTCTCTATGGGAGCGTCAGAAATAGCTGAGCACTGTAATCTGCTATCTCTTGCGGCCATATAAAGAATGAGTGGAGCGACAGAGCGCATGCTCAGCTTGCCGCTCCATCAGGACAGGGGAACAGGACGCCATTTTATCAGGATTGGTGGGGGTTCCGGATGTCGGACCCCCACCAATCAGTTATCCACTATCCTGTGAATAGAGGATAACTTTAAAACTTGGCACAATCCCTGACGGGTTCACAGCTAGGTTTTATAAAACTTTCTCGATGTCTCTTTCCCCCTTCTTACTCCGGGTCTTTAACGTGGTGTCTCCTGAGCTTCTCTTCACAGTACAGGCCACAGAGTCTCATATCGCAGTTATTCCTAAGCCTGGTAAGGTCCCGCACACATGTGCCAGCTATCGTCCTATCTCCCTCCTAAATGTAGACCTTAAAATGTATGCCAAATTACTGGCTAACAGACTGAACGCCTTTCTGCCCTCGATCATCCACCCTGACCAGGTGGGGTTAGTGCCGGGACGGGAGGCTCGTGACAACACACTGAAGACATAAGATATTATTCACCACACAAAAACAAACAATATCCCCCTCATGGTCCTGTCCCTAGACGCTGAAAAGGCTGTTGACCGTAAGTCCTGTTCAATCTCTCCACATCTCCCTCTCCCACTTAGGCGTAGGTTCAGGATTTATATCAGCAACCCTCAGCACGGGTCAAAGTCAACGGCACCCTCTCCCCATCCTTCCCTATTCATAATGGTACACAACAGGGCTGCCCATTGTCACCTCTGCTTTATGTTTTGGCTATGGAACATCTTATGTCCTCCATCCTCAGTAACCTGGACATTTCAGGAGTAAAAATTGGAGGCCACGAATACAAATGCACGGCTTAATGTGGATGATATCTTGCTTTACATAACTAACCTCCGCATTTCTCTACCATCTTTGCTCCGTGGCATTTCCTATTTTGGTGAATGGACCAACTTTAAGATCAACATGACCAAATCTGAAGCCTTAAATGTTTCCTTACCTGGATCCCTGGTCTCCTCTCTTAAAGCCTCTTTTCCCTTCGCCTGGCCACCAAATGGGATAACCTACTTATATATCAAAATTACTGCTGACCTGTGACAACTCTTTAGGCTCAACGTCACCCCTCTCCTTCAACGATTCCAGAAAGACCTAGAGTCCTGGCATCGACGGGACTTCTCTTGGTTTGGCAGGATTAGCATTTTAAAGATGAATCTGCTATCGAAATTACTCCTGCAGACCACCCCCTCCGCATACCATCAACATTCTGGTCCCAGATACGCTGCTCCTTCACAAAATTTGTATGGTCTGCCGGTAAACCACAACTCAAGTGGGAAATAGTGACCCGTCCTAAGTAAGCGGGAGGGGCTGGTCTTCCGGACTGTCGCCTATACTATCATTCCACGGCCTACGCTAGGCTTTTTGACATGATGCGCACTGATACCTCCAAATCCTGGGTACACAAAGCACGGGACTCTTCCTCTTGTTCTCTGACAGTATTCCCCTGATTGGTGGGTGCTCCACACTCTACCTCTCCCACGTTGTCCTTCACGGCCTACCACACTTTTGTGATACCAGCGTCAATTAGCCGTCACACCTCCCTCATTGACCCTAAAGGCCCCCTCGTCCCGATTACTGATCATCCACGTTTTCCTCCAGGGCATTCCCCCTGTTCTTTTCTTCAAGGCATGAAAATAAGCCCATTCAGGTTCTGTCATGTCCTTTCGGGACCCTCCCTGAAACGTTTGTCTCTACTGTTAGAGACTCCAATCTCATCGGCACAGAACTCTTTTGAATACCTACAACTCCAGCATTTCTACTCTTCTATACGCATGACCCACACACTGACCTGAAACCTGTCGGCATTCGAACAACTATGCATGACTCTATCAGTGATACTTAGAAATATATCAGTGATATACAAGTTACTCTTACATCAATGCTCTTTACTCCTCCCCCCCGTCTGTCAGGCCTGGGAATGTGACCTGGGTATTCACCTCACCCCTTCTCAGTGGAATAGGAGCTTCCTTCTGTCTCATAAAGTGCTGATCTCCTACTAAGGCCCAGGAAACGAGTTATAAGATTGTCTCCCGATGGTATAGGGTGCCCTCGCTTCTCCATAAATGGTTCCCCACAGTATCGGACCGCTGTTGGAGATGTCACACAGAGGAAGGTACGATTACTCACATCTGGTGGCACTGTGCTGTCCTACGCCCCTTTTGGGACTCTGTACACAAGACAATCCGAAACGTGACGGGCATTCCTATTCTGAACTTCCCTGAAATCTCTCCTATTATTTGTGCTTGACCTTAACATCCCTGCCTATAGGAACTCACTTCTTAAGTACATGGTTCAGGCAGCAAAAGCAGTTATTCCACGAAATCCCCCTCCCCGCCCTTACTAGACGAATGGTTTGAGGAGTTCGCCCTATATCGGCGGATGGAGGGCCTTAATATCCTAACTCTCTCAGACTCCTCGCGATTTCTGAGAACCTGGAGTCCATGGGATACGTCCCGTTCCTCTGAGACGTTCCGGAACCTACAGCTGTGAGTCAAAAACATTCTGCCTTCTACCCCCCTTTCCCTTACCCTCTACCTCTCTCCTACTTTCTTTTTGTTTCCTTTCCTTTTTTTTTTCTTTATAGTCACTCAAACAGTTGTTATGTTTTATATATGATTATTCGCCCTCATCCATGCTTGTTGCATGGTTTGGCACTTATGGACACAGGAAGATATATGTGTTCATCTTTATTAGATGTCTTTACCGAGATTGTATTATTTGTTGACAAAAAACTATACCAAAACCACAGTAAAACACTTGAATAAGTAAAAACCAAAGCAAACTCCCTTAAAGGATGTTTCCAGTACTCTATTATTGGTGGCCTATTCTTAAATAATTGTCTGGGAAAAACTCATGAAACCTGCTTTGCACTCATTTTTCTTATGTACTTGTTTACCTCCAATGTCTATATCATAGGATCCAAACTCCATTAACGTGGGACTGCTCCATGCGGTGCTTCTGCCTGGATCACGTCCATCGCTGAGCTCTTCTCTCTTACAACTCAGGGAGAGCCTCTGAGTGCATCACCGCCTAGCTGATTTGTATGGGTCAGTGACGCAAGCCAGACCCTAGTCTTGTCGCAGGTGCAAGCGCATACAGTCCTATACTCACTTTGTTATGAGCACATGGTCTCCACTGTTATCATTGGTGTTTTTGTTGAATCTCTGAGTAATGCCCTACTTACCTGGTCTATGAGTTTTGGTGGGCAGCCTTCTCTTGTCAGGTTTGTAGTTGTGCCATATACTTCCCATTTTGTTATAATGAATTTAATAGTGCTTTATGGGATATTCAAAGTTTTGGGATATACTTGTATAACCCAATCGCAATCTACACTTCTCCACAATGTTGTCTGTGACCTGTTTGGTGGGCTCCTTGGTCTTCAGGATACTTGCTTTGTTGCAGACTCAGAGACCTTTGTGAACAAGTGTATGTATACTCACATATTGTGACAGGTCATATGACATATTGATTGCACACAGGGGGACCTTATTCAACTAATTATGCGACTTAAGAAGTAAATAGGTTTGAGCAGACCTTATTTAGGGGTTTTATACAAAGGATGTGAATACGCATGAATAGGGATGAGCGAAGCGAGGTTTGGATCCTAGATCTGAAGTTGATTCGCTCAAAACTTCGGTTCAATGCTGTACGGAGATCCATCTCTGTACTGCATTAAAATGTATGGCCTCTAGTTACTAATAACATGATACTCCAGATTCAGTTACTATTAGACTGACTTACCCCATATTTAATAAGATTCAGCCCTTAGCAACCAGTCTGCATAAAACTGCAATTTCACTATTCAGTTAAGATGGCCACCACAGCCCTCACCCTGAGGCTAATCCTGCTGCCCTCACTACCCACAATGCATTGAGCTCCTCACATGCACTAGCCAGTAACAATAGCCCCCCAAAAGTGTCAGTAACCAGAGCTCTCCCCCCTAAAGGGTTAATCTCCTGCAGCACAAAGGGGTCCTCTTACCACATGTTGCTTTCATTTATACACTGAGCAGATGGCAGATCTCCCTTCCCTGTTGTGCGCTGCTCCAACTCTGCATTCTCCAACTCTGCTGAGTGAGGGAGCGTCTGCCAAGTGCAGGGACAGGGAGAAGTGCACACAGCCCAGGCACTGTTATCAGCTGCTGGGGAGGACCTGGCTTTAATCATTTACTTACAGTCCCTGGCTGTCAGTAATCTGACCTTGCACGCAGCGTCCTCCGTCCTTCTATGAAGGACGGACCATGCCTAGCAACCCTATTTTAAGCACAGGTAAAAGTAGGCAGTACAGGGAACAAAAATGTGGAATTAAGGGGTAATTGGATACACAGTGAAAAGTTGAAATAGGGCCACCAAGGTGATATTAATCACCACAATCCAATACTCCAAAAAAAACAAAAAAACGACAGTTATCCTTTAAGTTTGAACTTTGAGGGACATTACGGTATATAATTATTTGAGCTGTAACTCTATCTATCTATTGCTATATCTATTATTTATCTATCTATCCCATATCTATCTATCTATCTATCTATCTATCTATCTATTGCTTTATCTATTATCTATCTTTTGCTATATCCATTATCTATCTATCTATCCACACACACAGCACATACATTACAGGATACAGCCTCTGTCTTCATGGAAACATCTGTCCTCATTATCACGATTATTGAGCTGGAAACCTTTTAAACAACAGCCGAAGCTACAGCCGGCAGGCGGGGGAGCCAGCCCCAAACTGCTAAGCAGGAAGGAGACTGAGCGGTGTAAATTGATTGTGAAGCTGGAGATTATACTGAACACTCAGGTATAATTACTGGCGGTGATTTGGTGAGATTATAGAGCACCTGTAAAGTAATGAGTTCATTACATACTACAGCGCCCAATCTCCGCAATGATTTGGCATCAGCAGTGGAAAAATACAGCATGCTGGAAACCTTCCTTGCAGCCTCTCGTAGCTTCCTGGGTTAATAATAGAGCCTGAAATAACTGATTGCCGCTTCATTTTCTTTCTTCAGTGGAGTTGTGAAAATAAACTTTTCCTGGCACGCAAGCTGCATCTGCCTCAGCCAGGAGAACCGTTTCTGCTACCAAAGCAATGTCTCCTAATGGAAAAAGGAACACTGCGCGGGTTACGCCGCTTTTTAATTTGTAGATATCTTACTCATAGATTGTCTTCACTTTCCATCTGGTTCCATAAATTATTCATTTGCCATTCAATACGAGTGAAAAGGAAAATATTTACTGACGAATGTGCAAAAAACATAAAAGGCCAGGGGCGGACTGACCACTCGGGCATGGACCAAGAGCATGCAGCCACTAGGGGGCCCGCTCACTCCTGCAGCCAGAGGTCGCAAACGCCATAACTTTTACTAAATAATAAATTTTACTCCCTAAAAGACCCCGACATTCATCAGCGCTGCCTGTGCCTGAAATACCCAATAACAAAGATCCTTATAGCAAGGAGCTTTGTTATTGGTTGGGTATTTGGCAATACAGGGGTCGGGTCAGGCAGGGGAAGCCGGCAGGAGCTGAAAGGAGGAGGGCCTGGCTCCCGGAAGTGGCTGTATTAAGGAGAGCGGGGAATGCTGCTCAAGGACCCAGGGGAGCCACAGACTCATGTTGGACTGGTATGAGAAGAGAAAAGCTGACCCTGGGCCTGTGACTCCCCCCCCCCTCCCCCCCAGCCATGTTGTTGTGGCAGTGAAAAGCCTGGCCTATCATTCTTCAAGTAAGTGATTCCCCCCTCCCCCAATCATGGTTCCATCCAGTCTCATAGTTCTCTGCTCCCCCCTCCTCCTGTCACCCCACTAGTGACCCTGCTCCCCCTCCTCATGTCACCCCACTAGTAACCCTGCTCCCCCCACTAGTGACCCAGCTTCCCCTCCTATTGTCACCCCACTAGTGACCCTGCTCCCCCCTCCTCCTGTCACCCCAATATTGACCCTGCTCCACCCTCCTCCTGTCACCCCACTAGTAACCCTACTAACTAGTGACCCTGTGTGTTCCTGTATGGAGAGGAGCCTGGCTGGAGTGTGGTGAGGCCTAGCTGTGTGTCTCTCCCAGTGTGTCTCTGTCACTGTGTGTGTGTGTGTGTGTGTGTGTGTGTGTGTCTCTGTCCCTCTGTGTGTGTCTGTCCCTGTGTGTGTGTGTTTCTTTCCCTGTGTGACACCATCACCATGCTCACAGTGTTCCTATGTCTTGACGCAGCTGCAAAAAGAAGATGGAAGAGGAGGCAGCGCCGCCAGCATGGAGTCCGTGGGAGAGACACAGGGAGGCACACTAAGGACGTAGGTAACACTACCACATTATCCTCACTAGTGTTATCTGTGGTTTTACATAGGACTGCAGGTAACACTACTACATTTTCTGTACTCAGATAGCCATCACTGTGTTATCTGTGCTGTTACATAGGACTGCAGGGGACATATACTATATTATCTGTACTCAGAGAGTTATCACTGTATAGGGGGGCCCACTGAGACTTTATCGCCCAAGGGCCCACATGAGCCTGGAGCCGGCGTGGCGCGATATGTGGGTGGGGCTGTGTGTGGGTGTGGCTTTATGGTGGGCGGGGACACAGGTTCCCTATAATCTATTGCCCGGGGGCCCATGAGTTGTCAGTCCGCCCCTGTAAAAGGCATCATGCATTTTGTGTGTCTGTAAATAATATTTGGAACAATATCATCCTGATGTCATAACCTGATGAATGTACAGAGAAAGAGGTGCTACATAGGCGCTGCTTATCTCTCTCTGCAGAAGCAGTATGGGGCACATTACTTTTGCAGTAAGTTTCTGCAATGTCCTGTGCCAACAAATGACTGACATTAAAGGCTATGGACATATTGGGGGGGCAATGTTTTTTTTATGATTGCATTTTACTCATTTTGGGCTAAAATAATTTTTTTCAATTGCTGCTTATTAAAAATGTTCAGTGGTTTCTGAGATTAAAAATCTGTCTGTTTGCAGGCTGTCAGAGTCTGTTTTCTTTGAATCCTGTTACCTCATGTGCAGTCTATGATCTCCTGACCTGGTAAACACTCATTATAGCTCAGTTCTTATCAAACTGATATGAATATGGCTTAAAGGGGTTGTCTTATCATGGACAATGGGGGCATATCGCTAGGATATGCCCCCATTGTCTTATAGGTGCGGGTCCCCCCACACCTACATCAAGAATGGAGCCCAGCAAGGTGGTGGCTGGAGGACTTGGGTCCGGCCACCACCAAGCCGACTCCCCATAGAAGTGAATGGGAGCATACCGCGCATGAGCGTCCCCCGCTCCCATTCATTTCTATGGGGCCGACAGAAATAGCTGAGCCAGTGCTCGGCTATTTTCGCCGGCCCGATAGAAAATGAATGGAGGGCGGCTGCGCATGCGCAGTGCGCCCTCCTTAACTTGTGGGGCTCCGTTCTCAATATAGGTGCGGGTCTCACCGCTGGGACCCGCACCTATAAGACAATGGGGGCATATCCTAGCGATATGCCCCTATTGTCCATGATGAGACAACCCCTTTAAATAAGGGTTTATGAGGTCAGGAAATCGGTGGACTTTGCTTCCTTCCTCTCCCTACTCCCTCCTTAGACTCTCTTAAAACTCTCTAGAGCTAGGGGTGGAGCCAGCCACCACCTAGCAACCTCCTGCAAAAGGGCTACTCCGTCACTACCATAAAGAGCTATGTTGGGGGTATTAACAAAACATGACATAACATTACATTAACAAACCACTTGCAGACCCTAACTTGCAGCAGCTAATCTGTGTAGTGGGTTCAGCAGAGGCAGTACAGTGACTTCACAACATTTCACCACCTGCGCAAGACTGTACGCAGCACGGCATCTTAACTATATTCTGCAGATGATGATGCAGTTGAATGTGGTGGTCACCCTAGTATCCCTGGCACCTGGCCATAAATCAGACCACAGATTGACTATGTACAAAACAACTATGAAGAATAACATTTTGGATCTAAGCGTGAACCAGAAACCTCCATGTACTGATACTACACACAAATGGACAATCTTGATTTGGGTTCTATTAGTCTATCAGATACTGCAATAGTCTAGGTGAACGGACAAGTGAGTGTGCACCTAGGCCTGAGCATCTGGCCATAATTGGCTATAAAAGTGAGCACCTGGCTATTTGAAGATGTTCCAGTATCTATATAAGCAAGCACATTGCACTACCAGAATAAGGTCTCATACACATGGCTGTGTACACAGTTCAGGTCGCTGACCATGGATCCGCAAAAAAAAAAAAAAAGATACCTTCCATATGCATTCCTTATTTTTCTCACTCCCATCAAAAGATTTATGTTCTATAAATTGTGGAACAGCCCCAATGTGATGGAAAAAGGAATCTAGCCAGCAAAGGAAGCAATATGGACAATCACAATACATTAGTAAGTGGCTTGTATTAACTTTCTCTACATGATAAGTGCCACTTACTGAAGTGAGACAACCCCTTTAACTGCACATAAAGTAATTAGCATCACTTAATGACCACTCTTTGCTGGATCAGGAGCAGGTAAGTATCATAACATTAAATCAGTTCAGTGTGCCTGGTTGAATAGTAGAATTCATTCTACGGAAATGCAGAATACATTGATCTTATGGGAAATGATGTATGGTAATATCATCTCACCCGATGTCTAGATATTGCTTTTTCTTCCACTTCAACACAGAATTTCGTAGCAGTTGCAATTTTTGAAGATGTAGTGAATTAAAGTTTTAGGATAGAAGAAAAGTAAAATTAAATTCCGAGTCATTTATCATCTTAGGGTGCAGTCATTTTAAGGAGATTTTCTGCTACTGCAGAATTTAATACATCAGAAACACGCTCAGAGGCCACGACTCAGCAGCAGATCTTTAAATGTGGGGATATTTACCAGTAGAATGGATTTAGACAACCACATTTTAGGGTCTGTATTTTCCCATCAGCTGTTCTACTGAACCAGACTTGATCACCATAGAACCCTATACAGATCTAGGTCTGGTTCTGTAAAACTCTGGTTTGGATTTGGTGGTCTACAGTAGTGGTGCAAATACTGGTTACCCAATTAGGGCCATTTAATAAGATCTAAAAAAAAAT
The DNA here is from genome assembly GCF_905171765.1 of Bufo bufo. Taxonomy (NCBI): domain Eukaryota; kingdom Metazoa; phylum Chordata; class Amphibia; order Anura; family Bufonidae; genus Bufo; species Bufo bufo. The sequence goes on from NC_053390.1 coordinate 89,168,829, forward strand.
AATTTGAAATTGTCTAAAAAACCACAGCAAACAACTTTCATTGCCTACATTATAATTAAGTAAAGAAAAATAATCTGGCTGTTTCCTGTCTAGTTACCAGTCATATTCAGATTCATATGTCCCTAGCAAAAGAGCATCTGTCTTTGGGTGCTTGGAAGAATAAAGTCAATGCCTGGCACAAGTGAGTGCCTGAGGAAAGTGAACATTTAGCTTTTGGAGACTGGATAAGTAAATGGGCATCTGGATAAAAGAGTGAGCGCCTGTCCCTGAGTGTCTGTGAGAGTGATTCCCTCAGTCTGAGTGTTACTTCATGTTCACCTACTTACTAATTTGCAACTGCCTTGCATCTGAATCTACGTTTGGTTGTTGCCTAGTTTTACCTGTTTAATTAGGGTGGAGTTGATGATTTCTTATCTTTTTTTTTATATATCCAGGCCCGCTCCATTCTAGTTATTGGGTATAGCGTATGCATTCCATTCCAAATATTTTGTACTTTATTCTGTATCCTGGTACCTGTAGTTCTATGGTCTTTCTTGATGTGTTTGACATTTGTTTGTTGCTGTGCTGTTGTATTGTCCAGGATAGTTTGCTATCTTGAATTCATATAGGGTCAGTTCAGTATTGGTCCAGTTTTGTTCACTGTCATCCACTCCATTGCTGGATCATCTCCTCCTTCAGTGACTCTCAGCATTCGGTTCCTGTCACCCACTGGTGTGCCTTGTTTTCTGCCAGTATTAATACGTGCTTCATATATGTTGTTCAGCAACCATCCGGTTATTGCGCAATTAAGCCCTCTAGTAAGTCCTGAGAGTATCTGAGTACCAAGAGCTATCATTAGGACCTGGGAATGGTGACTACTAGTACAGTTATGTGGTCTTGTTACAAATGGCATTATGGGCAGGCATCTGGCACTGTTAGAATAAGTGAAAACCTGGCAGTATGTGGACACTGTGTGGCAACTGTTTATTTGCACATTTTGCAGCACTGGTATTTGCACTCTGCCTAGTGTATGTATGGTGAACATCCTGTGTATCATGTAATAATCATTTTGCATGATATATTCCTCATATATGCTGCATCATTCTGTGTCATAAGGCCAATATGTTTTCTTCTGTTCTTATAAATTATAAAATTGTGAGCACATATTTAATAAATGACCCTCTTTGCAAGGTTGTAATAAATCCATAGCTAGCTAATGGGAAAAAAAAAAGAGAAATGTTATAAAATAATGTAAAGATTGTCTATCCACCCACTCCTTCATAAAAAATGATTAGGATCACTGGAGCAAAATCTTTAATCATACTGGCAAAAAACATGGAAAGGTCATTAGATCAGAGCTCACTAGTCTCTTCTGTCTTCTGAGCTGTATTACTTTTTGTTAATAGACCAGGAATATATTTGATAATATCACATAGAGCTGTGCAATATAGTTGCCAGCATAAAGAACATTACTACATTTTGAAATAAAATTATTTCATATTGCAACGAGCCACCCCCCAGGGCCCTATCGTGTCCCAGGTTTAGTTGGAAATGCCAAGTGGTGTGGTGTGGCCTATGTATGTCTCTATGTTTCACAGTGCTCCTACCTGGATACAGCGGGACCCCAGGCTTTGGCTCCATAGCATTAAAAAGAGAGAATAATTGAGGGATGAAGGAAAAATAATAGGCTTTGTCTTGGCTCCAGCAGGCTTTGGCATAAACTGGCAGGCAAACTCAATAAATATGCTTTCTCTCTTTCTCTGCTGGGATGACAGGCTTGCTTAAATTCTTTGCTTTATTTCTCTTTGCTGCACTAAACTCTGCTTTAGTCTGGTTTCTGAACTTTAGGTCTGTTCTGGTATCCTTGGATAGGGTGTCTTTGGCTGTTATTCCCCTCCTGACACTCCGCAAATAACTTATTTTCAGCTGAAGAACCTTTTCCTCTGACTGCTACTACTTTCAGGTCTTCTCAGCTCCAACATGGAGTCTAAACTGAAATAATCTAGAACTGCCACCGTTCATTCTGGTAGCAAGTAGGACCAACCCACTTCTGCCCAGAGGGGGGGGAGAATGGAATGGTAAGTTCCATTCTTTCTAAGTATAGCTCTGCCATATTAAAGATAGTAAGAGGGTGTAGGAGTGGTACGGGTGTTACATTATGACCAACCATTTGTGGACAACTGGGAAACCTAACATTTTGATCCATATCTACAGTTTTTGTCCTCTTTCCAACCATATGGACTTCACTTCCTCTTGTCTGCTATAACTGAGAGTGACAATGTGAAAGAACGTCCATTCCTAATCACTGGCCCTAGAAAAAGACCCTAGGAATAGATCTTTTATGCCAGCAAAAAAACATATTTTTTTGCCGGCAACTCCATGTGAACAGGGGATACAGTGCTGACAATGCTATATACGTGTATGGAATCACAAATGATCTCATTGTTCACGCATCCATTAATTTGGGAAATAATATGTTCAGCCAATCAACAAGAGCTAATCAACAGCTATATTGCCAATCTCCACTCATTACAGGGGCAGAATTATGCCTGTGTAAATGAACCCCATGATTGCGATCTACTGGTCTCCTCTCCTAGGTCTGTTGATAGATCACAATTTACTATTTGGAAATCAGTGGTTTATATTTTCATAATTATTATTATTTTTTTTATATATATATTGTTAGCATTCCTCTTAATTATCCTAATTGTGTGATTTCCAACATTCATACTGAGATCCAAAAGACCACCCCTTATCCAGTACAAATTTCGAGATTTTAATTTCAACTACATATGATATTATGCACACACTGAGAAAAGTGCTGATTGCATATGTATTCACTCTGTTTCCTATGAAACTCCTAAATGAGACCTGGTCCGACCAATAAAAGTCTGAAGTCACATAATTTGTGGAATAAAGTCCTCGTGTGTGGCAAGGAGGACATTACTCAGAATTCAACAAAGACACCAAAAATCCAATGCAAAGATGGAAGACCACCATGAGCAATATACATCACCGATTAGTGCTTTATAGCAGGGTGGCCAGAAAAAAGCCAGTGCTTAAAGAAAAACATAAGAAAACATGTTTGGAGTCTACCAAACAGCATGTGGCAGATGCCCCAAACCCATGGAAGAAGGTTCTCTGGTCAGAGGAGACTATCATGGCAAATACCATGGGTGGTGCAAACCCAATACGTTCCATCACCCCAAGAACTCCATGCCTACAATGAACTATAGCAGTGCCATCATTATGCTGTGGTGTTGCCTTTCATCAGTAGGGGCTGGAAAACTGGTCAGAACTGAAGGAAAGTTAGACTGCAGTAAATACAAGCCAATTCTTTAGGAAAACCCGTTTCAGTCTCCTAGAGATTTGAGACTGGGATAGAGGTTCACGTTCCAGCAGGACAATGGCCCTAAACATACAGATAAATCTACACTGGAAGGGTTTAAGAGGAAACATTTAGGAGGAGATTTATCAAAACTTTTGCAAAGAAAAATTTACTTAGTTGCCCATAGCAACCAATCAGCTTTCAGCTTTAATTTTACAGAGGTCCTTTGGAAAATGAAAGGATCTATCTGATTGGTTGCTGGTTTGCACCAGTTTTGATAAATCTCCCCCTTAATGTCTTGGAATGGGCTCGTGAAAGCCCAGACCTTAATCCAATGGAGCATCTGTGACACGAAGAATGCTGGAAACCAACTCAACACTTCTAACCTGAGTTGGAACAGTTTTGCCTTGAAGAATGGCCAAAAATCTCAGTGTGTAGATGTGCTGAGTTAATAGAAACATACCTCAAGAGACTGGAATCTGTAATTGCAGCAAAATGTAGGTGTGGAACCACTGTGTCAACCAACAGATTTGACTTTGGGCTAATCCTAAAGGCATTATCCTGGCAGTTCCCTGTTTTTCACCATTTAAATGGGTTGTCTCACTTCAGCAAAGGGCATTTATCATGTACATAAAGTTAATACACGGCACTTACTAATGTATTGTCATTCTCCATGTTGCCTCCTTTGCTGGCTTGATTTATTTTTCCATCACATTATACACTGCTCGTTTCCATGGTTATGACCACCCAGCAATCCATCAGTGGTGGTTGTGCTTACACACTATTGGAAAAATTGCCATCCTCTTTGGTGGCCAGGACCACAGGACTGCACAATGGTGGACAGGACCACAGGCTGGTGCTTTTTCCTATAGTGTTCAAGCACGGGGCACCGCTGCTGAATTGAAGGGTGGTTACGGCCACCGCTGCAGAGTAGATACGAGTTGGCCCTGACAGGAGCTGCTGCATATGAGTGCCTCGATGGTCCCAGCCACCAGAGAGGCTGGCACTTCTTCCTATAGTGTGCAAGCACGGCCACCGCTGCTGGATTGCAAGGTGAAATATCTAGGAGGGAAGTAATTTCATGAACTGACTTGTTGCAACAGTTGCATCCTATTACATTACCATGTTGAAGCTCTATAGAACAAGCCCTTCTTTCACATATTTTTATAGGCAGAGTGCACGGTTAGGGGCTGGCTTTTATACTCCTGTAGCAATGGTACTGAATAAAACGACTGAATTCATTGAATAAGAGGTACCGTATGTCCCAATACTTTTGTCCATATACTGTATATAACATCACTAACACATAGTATATCAGTGACCTGCAAAAGTTCATCAACTTTATTTGGATCCCTGATTCTCCATTTCTAAATGTTCATCATTTAAAATTCTCAAATGTACAGTATACATACCCGTGAACTCCCTCCTAATATGTACGTACAGTGTAAACATGACTAAGACTCCTATACCAGTGCCAATAACATCTTATTTATGATCTGAACAAATAGACTAATGGATGTATGATTGAAATGTCCCAGTTTGCAGGTGGATCATCCTCTGGAGACATAATTTCCAGTAAAAGCCTTTGCTGCGTCATAGATTATCTTCACTGATGAACAACTTTCTTCATTCTCAATGTTCTACCAGCTCAGATACCTTGTTGCTTGACTCACTCCTTCATTGGCTTCCTTTCCACTGGCATGAACTGCTTCATTCCCTGTTTATTTCCCTTTGGAAACAGCTTGTGGGCTCATCCTTACTGACTCACTTATTTGGGCATTACGTTGGTGACTTATTTCCCAGTTCTGACCTTAGTGACCCGCTCATCTGTTCATTTTCTAATTACTGTGACAGATTTCACTGTGCTGCTGCTGTTTATATTATTGTCAGCGGTGAATTAACTCACCCTTTTTAATCTTGTTACTGCTCATGTGGCAATTGATTAGAAGCCGGATACCTGCCGGACAAAGCTTTTTAGTGTTGACACTTACTTATTGCATCTACCTTGGTGCCAGGAGAACTACAATTTTCTAATAGTAAGCCCTTTTGTGTATCTCAGCTTAGCCAGTGTACTATTGTCCTATCATAAGCATTTTCTTGTAGTACCAATTTGCTAGAGTCTTTTACAGTGTTACAGCGGTGGCTGTGAGCTACCACTGTCATACCAAACTCATCGAGTGGTCCTGCTCCCATTCTCCTGATGGACCTGCTCTGTCACTCCATACTGGCTGTGGCCTGCTTGCTTCTCCTCTTCACGCAATCCCACCAGCTCTTAAATTGCCTGTGCACGCACTCTAATCTTCACCAGCCAATGGATAGCAACTCTGGGGTACTTCAGTCACTTTCTCCAGTAGGATGCTGCCTGAGCAATAGGTTCCTTAGTTCCTACAAAGGTGTGCTGTTTCTGTTGTCTGCTCATGCACTAACCTCTGCCATTTTAATGCACTCTGACCCTCTGCTGCCTGACCTGATTCATGCCTAACCTCTATATTTACCATTGACTACCTGCCCTGACCTTAGACTGTTTACCACATAGAACATACTCTGCCAGCCCTGTTCTTGGTCTGTCCTGACTACGATTTTGCCTAACCCCTCGGTGTCTTGCAGCAGTGTTCAAGACCCCGTAGGTCAGCTGTTAACCACACAGAGACTATTCCAGGGGGTAGCAGCCTTGTGATTCCTCTGCAACAAAGTCTAGATACCTGTATAGGCGTTAAAGGCTGAATACCAGAGGACTGGCAGGATAACCCTTGTAGAATTAGCCTTAAGCCAAATCTGTTGGTTGACACAGTGGTTCCACACTACTGCCCTAAAATGCAGCATTAAGTGAATGGATTAAATAGCATTTTATTGGGTTAACCAACCTTATTGCTGTCTATGAACCTAATCAATGACTGTTTTGGGTGAATGAGCTAGGAACTTTAATATGACTATAAGTTTTTGTAGTCCTCTTCTGGAAGCTGCAGCTGTATTTCTCACACCGTGGAAGGGTCAGATTTTTTGTCAAACTCTCTGTCTCACTTAAATTTTCAAGCCTATTCAACTGTAAGGCATCAGGTGGAAGAACATTTGTTATATTTATAATGGACAAATAAAAACTCTCTTGGTGAAGCAGAGGATGAGAAGTACCAGTTCTGTTACTGGCACTTAATTCATGCTGCACTACCACTGGCTAATGCAACAGTATTGACATGGGAGCTGGTTGGAGTCTGTGCTGTGAGGAGGACTAAAGACTCTTATATAGAGCTCTTGAGATGCAAGGGGGTGGCACATGACAAGCATACCAGGAGAGGACCTTGAGAATAATGATGACATAGGTGACATCCTGCAAGAGAAGCATCTCCAGAGCTGGCAGCAGCATTTTTTCCTCTCCGCATTGAAACACATGAACGTCAGACCAAGCCAAACGTGTATGTGGGAGCCAGGAGGGAGTCAGGAGAGGTAGCTGTCAGATGAACTGTTGAATGTATATGCCGCCCTTCCCCCCCCCCCGTAATGCCCCAAGCAGATCTGGCCTTAGGGGTTTGCGACCTGTGCCACTGCAGAGGGTGCATCATCCCAGACTCCTGAAGGGTGCTCCTTTGCTGGTCACCAAGTTGATTCACCTGGTTTCTGGCACTAAGTTGTATCTACATACACAGACCATGATATAATTGAGCAGTATGTTCAGGGGACGAGGAGTAGGCAAGTTGGTAGAAGCATGAAGTGGGTAAAAGTGTGACGTCACAGGTCACATGTTGCCTGCCGATGGTCACATGGTAAGAGGTATAACAGATGCAGTGCAATATATACAGCAGTGTACTGATAAGTGAGGTACGAGGTATGACTTTTAAAAATGTTTTCCACAGTTTTTACCAAATAAAATGTAAAAAATATGTTAGAAAAATATATTAAAAAAGTCTAACGTGTCACGTAAAAGGTCACAAAATTTATTTTGATAGTCCAACAAATAAAACACCATTAAACCACCACATGCACTAAATCACACAAAAAAAAGTCGTCAGTAAGGCCTTTTCTGGCCTTGTCATTAAAGGGGTTTTCTCATCATGGACAATGGGGACATATCGCTAGGATATGCCCCCATTGTCTTATAGGTGCGGGTCCCACCACTAGGACCTGCACCTATATCGAAAACGGAGCCCTGCAAGTGAACCAGAGCACACTGCTTATGCGCAACCGCACTCCATTCATTTTCTATGGGGCCGGTGAAAATACCCATGCCCTGGCTCGGCTATTTCCATCAGCCCCATAGAAATGAATGGGAGCGGGGGCCGCGCATGCGCGGTATGCTTCCATCACTTCTATGGGGAGCCGGCTTGGTGATGGCTGGACCGGAGTCCTCCAGCCACCACCTTGTGGGGCTCTGTTCTCTAAATAGGTGCGGGTCCCAGCGGGGAGACCTGCAGCTATAAGACAATGGGGGGCATATCCTAGCGATAAGACAACCCCTTTAACTAATGAGCACTTTCCCCACTAAAGTGCTTACTGGTTATTGCAGGGCTCCAGTCAAAACAGATATAACCAATAAATTGGGGACAGGAGGCAGTAATAACCAATGAGCGCCGTCCTCCACAGTGAAAGAAAGCTTTCATTTAGGCTCCATTCACACGTCCGCAAATGGGTCCGCATTTGTTCCGCAATTTTGCGGAACGGGTGCGGACCCATTCATTTTCTATGGGGACGGAATGGATGCGGACAGCACACAGTGTGCTGTCAGCATCCGCATTTGCGGAGCGCGGCCCCGATCTTCAGGTCCGCAGCTCCGCAAAATATAGAACATGTCCTATTATTGTCCGCAGCTTGCGGACAAGAATATGCATTTCTATAGGGGTGCCGGGCGGGTGTGTTGCGGATCCGCAATTTGCGGGTCCGCAACACACCACGGACGTGTGAATGGAGCTTAATGCATAGAAGCAGGGAAGAAAATATTGCCACTTAAGCCCTTATTACACTTCACAATTTTCAGGCCAATTACTGGGAACAAGTGTTCATAGGAATGCTCATTCCTGATAACTGGCCTGTATAATTGTGCCGCCGATCAACTGATAAACGAGCAATCATTCTTTCATCACAATGAAAGATGCACAATTATCGACAGCACATCTTCCTGTGTAATCAAAGCTACCGATAATCAATAGAACCGAATGAGGGAGGAAGTATTATGGTAGCGATTATTTCTCCCCATTCGATTTGCATCGGGCTGTGTAATAGGCCAAAGCAAACGACAGCTGATTGACAATTTTTTAGCAGACCCTTGAAATAGAGGAATTTGAAAATGCAGCCCCCATGTCTTTGTTGCACTCAACAATTTTAATTATCATTATTTGGTTTTAATTGTACTTTATAGTTAAGTCCGAGAAAGGCCTTTAAGAGACAGTAACTGAGTATAGTACTTTCATATTGGGTGAAATAATAGTAAATCGTACTGTATGTGCCTGTCAATATGTTCTAACTACAACATATTAAAGTACCAATCTGTGGAGTGAAAATGTGTCTTTATATATAAAGTTTGCGTTAGCTGGAGGAGAATTTTCACCATAATTCACAGAAATACCACCATTCTAAAACATAACCTATATTTAATAAATATATTTAACCACCTCCGGACCGCTGTACGCACAGACGCGTCCTGGAGGGGGTTGATTCATTCCTCCTGGACGCATATACGCGTCATCTCGCGAGACGCGAGATTTCCTGTGAACGCGCGCACACAGGCGCGCGCGCTCACAGGAACGGAAGGTAAGAGAGTTGATCTCCAGCCTGCCAGCGGCGATCGTTCGCTGGCAGGCTGGAGATGTGTTTTTTTTAACCCCTAACAGGTATATTAGACGCTGTTTTGATAACAGCGTCTAATATACCTGCTACCTGGTCCTCTGATGGTCCCCTTTGCTTGGATCGACCACCAGAGGACACAGGTAGCTCAGTAAAGTAGCACCAAGCACCACTACACTACACTACACCCCCCCCCGTCACTTATTAACCCCTTATTAGCCCCTGATCACCCCATATAGACTCCCTGATCACCCCCCTGTCATTGATTACCCCCCTGTCATTGATCAACCCCCTGTAAAGCTCCATTCAGATGTCCGCATGATTTTTACGGATCCACTGATAGATGGATCGGATCCGCAAAACGCATCCGGACGTCTGAATGAAGCCTTACAGGGGCATGATCAATGACTGTGGTTATCACCCCATATAGACTCCCTGATCACCCCCCTGTCATTGATCACCCCCCTGTCATTGATTACCCCCCTGTAAAGCTCCATTCAGACGTCCGCATGATTTTTACGGATCCACTGATAGATGGATCGGATCCGCAAAACGCATCCGGACGTCTGAATGAAGCCTTACAGGGGCATGATCAATGACTGTGGTGATCACCCCATATAGACTCCCTGATCACCCCCCTGTAAAGCTCCATTCAGATGTCCGCATGATTTTTACGGATGCACTGATAGATGGATCGGATCCGCAAAACGCATACGGACGTCTGAATGAAGCCTTACACGGGCGTGATCAATGACTGTGGTTATCACCCCATATAGACTCCCTGATCACCCCCCTGTCATTGATCACCCCCCTGTAAAGCTCCATTCAGACGTCCGCATGATTTTTACGGATCCACTGATAGATGGATCGGATCCGCAAAACGCATACGGACGTCTGAATGAAGCCTTACACGGGCGTGATCAATGACTGTGGTGATCACCCCATATAGACTCCCTGATCACCCCCCTGTCATTGATCACCCCCCTGTCATTGATCACCCCCCTGTCATTGATCACCCCCCTTGTCATTGATCACCCCCCCTGTCATTGATCACCCCCCCTGTCATTGATCACCCCCTACCTGTCATTGATCACCCCCCTGTCATTGATCACCCCCCTGTCATTGATCAACCCCCTGTCAATGATCACCCCCTACCTGTCATTGATCACCCCCTACCTGTCATTGATCACCCCCCTGTCATTGATCACCCCCCTGTCATTGATCACCCCCCTGTCATTGATCAACCCCCTGTCATTGATCACCCCCCCTGTCATTGATCACCCCCCCTGTCATTGATCACCCCCTACCTGTCATTGATCACCCCCCTGTCATTGATCACCCCCCTGTCATTGATCAACCCCCTGTCATTGATCAACCCCCTGTCATTGATCACCCCCTACCTGTCATTGATCACCCCCTACCTGTCATTGATCAACCCCCTGTCATTGATCACCCCCCCTGTCATTGATCACCCCCCTGTCATTGATCACCCCCCCTGTCATTGATCACCCCCTACCTGTCATTGATTACCCCCCTGTCATTGATCACCCCCCTGTCATTGATCAACCCCCTGTCATTGATCACCCCCCTGTCATTGATCACCCCCCCTGTCATTGATCACCCCCTACCTGTCATTGATTACCCCCCTGTCATTGATCACCCCCCTGTCATTGATCAACCCCCTGTCATTGATCAACCCCCTGTCATTGATCAACCCCCTGTCATTGATCACCCCCCTGTCATTGATCACCCCCCTGTCATTGATCAACCCCCTGTCATTGATCACCCCCCTGTCATTGATTACCCCCCTGTCATTGATCACCCCTCTGTCATTGATCAACCCCCTGTCATTGATCAACCCCCTGTCATTGATCACCCCCCTGTCATTGATCACCCCCCTGTCATTGATCACCCCCCTGTCATTGATCACCCCTCTGTAAGGCCCCATTCAGACATTTTTTTGGCCCAAGTTAGCGGAATTATTTATTTTTTTTCTTACAAAGTCACATATTCCACTAACTTGTGACAAAAAATAAAATCTCACATGAACTCCCCATACCCCTCACGGAATCCAAATGCGTAAAATTTTTTAGACATTTATATTCCAGACTTCTTCTCACGCTTTAGGGCCCCTAGAATGCCAGGGCAGTATAAATACCCCACATGTGACCCCATTTCGGAAAGAAGACACCCCCAGGTATTCCGTGAGGGGCATATTGAGTCCATGAAAGATTGAAATTTTTGTCCCAAGTTAGCGGAACGGGAGACTTTGTGAGAAAAAAATAAAAAATATCAATTTCCGCTAACTTGTGCCAAAAAAAAAAAATTTCTATGAACTCGCCATGCCCCTCATTGAATACCTTGGGGTGTCTTCTTTCCAAAATGGGGTCACATGTGGGGTATTTATACTGCCCTGGCATTCTAGGGGCCCCAAAGCGTGAGAAGAAGTCTGGTATCCAAATGTCTAAAAATGCCCTCCTAAAAGGAATTTGGGCCCCTTTGCGCATCTAAGCTGCAAAAAAGTGTCACACATCTGGTATCGCCGTACTCAGGAGAAGTTGGGGAATGTGTTTTGGGGTGTCATTTTACATATACCCATGCTGGGTGAGATAAATATCTTGGTCAAATGCCAACTTTGTATAAAAAAATGGGAAAAGTTGTCTTTTGCCAAGATATTTCTCTCACCCAGCATGGGTATATGTAAAAAGACACCCCAAAACACATTCCCCAACGTCTCCTGAGTACGGAGATACCACATGTGTGACACTTTTTTGCAGCCTAGGTGGGCAAAGGGGCCCATATTCCAAAGAGCACCTTTCGGATTTCACTGGTCATTTACCTACTTACCACACATTAGGGCCCCTGGAAAATGCCAGGGCAGTATAACTACCCCACAAGTGACCCCATTTTGGAAAGAAGACACCCCAAGGTATTCCGTGAGGGGCATGGCGAGTTCCTAGAATTTTTTATTTTTTGTCACAAGTTAGTGGAAAATGATGATTTTTTTTTTTTTTTTTTTTTTCATACAAAGTCTCATATTCCACTAACTTGTGACAAAAAATAAAAACTTCCATGAACTCACTATGCCCATCAGCGAATACCTTGGGGTCTCTTCTTTCCAAAATGGGGTCACTTGTGGGGTAGGTATAATGCCCTGGTATTTTAGGGGCCCAAATGTGTGGTAAGGAGTTTGAAATCAAATTCTGTAAAAAATGACGAGTGAAATCCGAAAGGTGCTCTTTGGAATATGGGCCCCTTTGCCCACCTAGGCTGCAAAAAAGTGTCACACATCTGGTATCTCCGTACTCAGGAGAAGGTGGGGAATGTGTTTTGGGGTGTCATTTTACATATACCCATGCTGGGTGAGATAAATATCTTGGTCAAATGCCAACTTTGTATAAAAAAATGGGAAAAGTTGTCTTTTGCCAAGATATTTCTCTCACCCAGCATGGGTATATGTAAAAAGATACCCCAAAACACATTCCCCAACTTCTCCTGAGTACGGAGATACCACATGTGTGGCACTTTTTTGCAGCCTAGGTGGGCAAAGGGGCCCATATTCCAAAGAGCACCTTTTGGATTTCACTGGTCATTTACCTACTTACCACACATTAGGGCCCCTGGAAAATGCCAGGGCAGTATAACTACCCCACAAGTGACCCCATTTTGGAAAGAAGACACCCCAAGGTATTCCGTGAGGGGCATGGCGAGTTCCTAGAATTTTTTATTTTTTGTCACAAGTTAGTGGAAAATGATGATTTTTTTTTTTTTTTTTTTTTTCATACAAAGTCTCATATTCCACTAACTTGTGACAAAAAATAAAAACTTCCATGAACTCACTATGCCCATCAGCGAATACCTTGGGGTCTCTTCTTTCCAAAATGGGGTCACTTGTGGGGTAGTTATACTGCCCTGGCATTCTAGGGGCCCAAATGTGTGGTAAGGAGTTTGAAATCAAATTCTGTAAAAAATGACGAGTGAAATCCGAAAGGTGCTCTTTGGAATATGGGCCCCTTTGCCCACCTAGGCTGCAAAAAAGTGTCACACATCTGGTATCTCCGTATTCAGGAGAAGTTGGGGAATGTGTTTTGGGGTGTCTTTTTACATATACCCATGCTGGGTGAGAGAAATATCTTGGCAAAAGACAACTTTTCCGATTTTTTTATACAAAGTTGGCATTTGACCAAGATATTTATCTCACCCAGCATGGGTATATGTAAAATGACACCCCAAAACACATTCCCCAACTTCTACTGAATACGGAGATACCAGATGTGTGACACTTTTTTGCAGCCTAGGTGGGCAAAGGGGCCCACATTCCAAAGAGCACCTTTCGGATTTCACTCGTCATTTTTTACAGAATTTGATTTCAAACTCCTTACCACACATTTGGGCCCCTAGAATGCCAGGGCAGTATAACTACCCCACAAGTGACCCCATTTTGGAAAGAAGAGACCCCAAGGTATTTCGTGATGGGCATAGTGAGTTCATGGAAGTTTTTATTTTTTGTCACAAGTTAGTGGAATATGAGACTTTGTAAGAAAAAAATAAAAATAAAAAAAAATCATCATTTTCCGCTAACTTGTGACCAAAAATAAAAAGTTCTATGAACTCACTATGCCCATCAGCGAATACCTTAGGGTGTCTACTTTCCGAAATGGGGTCATTTGTGGGGTGTTTGTACTGTCTGGGCATTGTAGAACCTCAGGAAACATGACAGGTGCTCAGAAAGTCAGAGCTGCTTCAAAAAGCGGAAATTCACATTTTTGTACCATAGTTTGTAAACGCTATAACTTTTACCCAAACCATTTTTTTTTTACCCAAACATTTTTTTTTTATCAAAGACATGTAGAACAATAAATTTAGAGCAAAATTTATATATGGATGTCGTTTTTTTTTGCAAAATTTTACAACTGAAAGTGAAAAATGTCATTTTTTTGCAAAAAAATCGTTAAATTTCGATTAATAACAAAAAAAGTAAAAATGTCAGCAGCAATGAAATACCACCAAATGAAAGCTCTATTAGTGAGAAGAAAAGGAGGTAAAATTCATTTGGGTGGTAAGTTGCATGACCGAGCAATAAACGGTGAAAGTAGTGTAGTGCTGAAGTGTAAAAAGTGGCCTGGTCTTTCAGGGTGTTTAAGCACTGGGGGCTGAGGTGGTTAAGAAATGTCGATACACCCTTATAGTTATAAATAATTGATAATTAGAAAAGAAAATCAAAACCTAGGGTCAGGTTGTTATGCCCTTATAAGGTCTTTGCAGAAGGGTTAGAAGATGTTAGTAGGGCCTAGTGGGGGCAATACCCCTATTTCTGGCCCTAATCTAGAGGCCCTGCCTAGATAAGGAATAGCCGCCCCGATAGGGGCGATCCCGTTTCTCGTACCTCCTAATATCCCTGGATGGGCCCTAGCGAGGGGAGAAGAACCTGAAGAGTAGGTTGCCCTATCATGAGACCTAGGCTATTATAATGACAAAAAAACAATAAACAAATAAATATCAATACCCAGAAGTGGTGAGTCTGACAATAAACACCCAAATGATGAAGTAAATAGTGTGGAGATTTAGGTAATAAAGATGTCCAATATTGTCTCTACGCGTTTCGCCTGGTTGGTGTCAGGCTCATCAGGGGACATATTTGACCATAGAGTACATATCACCATAAATAATCACCTGAGCACTTCAAATAACACTATTATACACATTAATTTACTTATTTATTTTTCTATTTTTCTCTCTTTTATGATATTGAGAAAATTATTGGAACATATAATAAAAATTATTAACTGCCAACAGCCTGATTGGCTAATTGATTTATCAAGTTAGCTTATAGGGCAGGAGACATTGGTCAAATATATATAGTCCGGGTACTGATATTTAGAAATGACCCAGATTAACCCTAGTGTCTCGTGCTCTAAACTAAAGCCAAACTGGGATATATTACATTTATATAGAAGTATATAGCCCACGATTGAGTTTGAATAAAACAGTGTCTGTTAGTTACCACCGATCCATAGATAAATATGCCTAAATTGCATCAGGAATGATGAAATACATCACTTTCAATGAAACAGAATATTAACTAACTGCACAATGTCTGTTGTTATATACATACAGCTGTAACGAAATATAATTTGTCATAAGAAATGAATATGCCTAATATATGAAAAACTTTCAATAAAAAGAAAATGTTACAAAGGAATGATGAAATACAAGTACACTGCTCAAAAAAATAAAGGGAACACTTAAACAACACAATGTAACTCCAAGTCAATCACACTTTTGTGAAATCAAACTGTCCACTTAGGAAGCAACACTGAGTGACAATCAATTTCACATGCTGTTGTGCAAATGGGATAGATAACAGGTGGAAATTATAGGCAATTAGCAAGACACCCCCAATAAAGGAGTGGTTCTGCATGTGGTGACCACAGACCCCTTCTCAGTTCCTATGCTTCCTGGGTGATGTTTTGGTCACTTTTGAATGCTGCCGGTGCTTTCACTCTAGTGGTACCATGAGACAGAGTCTACAACCCACACAAGTGGCTCAGGTAGTGCAGCTTATCCAGGATGGCACATCAATGCGAGCTATGGCAAGAAGGTTTGCTGTGTCTGTCAGCGTAGTGTCCAGAGCATGGAGGCGCTACCAGGAGACAGGCCAGTACATCAGGAGACGTGGAGGAGGCCGTAGGAGGGCAACAACCCAGCAGCAGGACCACTACCTCCGCCTTTGTGCAAGGAGGAACAGGAGGAGCACTGCCAGAGCCCTGCAAAATGACCTCCAGCAGGCCACAAATGTGCATGTGTCTGCTCAAACGGTCAGAAACAGACTCCATGAGGATGATATGAGGGCCCGTGGGCCACAGGTGGGGGTTGTGCTTACAGCTCAACACTGTGCAGGACGTTTGGCATTTGCCAGAGAACACCAAGATTGGCAAATTCGCCACTGGCGCCCTGTGCTCTTCACAGATGAAAGCAGGTTCACACTGAGCACATGTGACAGACGTGACAGAGTCTGTAGACGCCGTGGAGAACGTTCTGCTGCCTGCAACATACTCCAGCATGATCGGTTTGGCAGTGGGTCAGTAATGGTGTGGGGTGGCATTTCTTTGGAGGGCCGCACAGCCCTCCATGTGCTCGCCAGGGGTAGTTTGACTGCCATTAGGTACCAAGATGAGATCCTCAGACCCCTTGTGAGACCATATGCTGGTGCGGTTGGCCCTGGGTTCCTCCTAATGCAAGACAATGCTAGACCTCATGTGGCTGGAGTGTGTCAGCAGTTCCTGCAAGACGAAGGCATTGATGCTATGGACTGGCCCGCCCGTTCCCCAGACCTGAATCCAATTGAGCACATCTGGGACATCATGTCTCGCTCTATCCACCAACGTCACGTTGCACCACAGACTGTCCAGGAGTTGGCAGATGCTTTAGTCCAGGTCTGGGAGGAGATCCCTCAGGAGACCGTCCGCCACCTCATCAGGAGCATGCACAGGCGTTGTAGGGAGGTCATACAGGCACGTGGAGGCCGCACACTCTACTGAGCCTCATTTTGACTTGTTTTAAGGACATTACATCAAAGTTGGATCAGCCTGTAGTGTGTTTTTCCACTTTAATTTTGAGTGTGACTCCAAATCCAGCCCTCCATGGGTTGAAAAATTTGATTTCCATTTTTTTATTTTAGTGTGATTTTGTTGTCAGCACATTCAACTATGTAAAGAACAAATTATTTCAGAAGAATATTTAATTAACTCAGATCTAGGATGTGTTATTTTTGTGTTCCCTTTATTTTTTTGAGCAGTGTATATCCGATGCCTATGGCATAATAATAATAATACTTTGCCAGTTCTACGGAAGTTACCAACTCACATAGATGATACACACTAAATTATTAATATGTAGTGCAGACTGGTATCAACAAGATAATACTGATATAGTTAGCGGTACTTGCGTTCCTTTTATGGCTAAACAGATGGGCCACTAATGATGTCCGTGAGTCAGGAGGCCAGTATCGGTGGAGACATCATGATGACACTGAAGCACAATGGCGTCCGGCAGGTAGAGCAGCATGGTACTACCGGCGTATTACCTTTTTAAAGGTTACTTCCGGGTGTCGGATGACGTCGGGTATCCACGTGATGTTGGTGCCGTGCAGCGTCTGATGTCAGACGCCGGCACGTGACCGGAGGATTCACTGTGGGTATCAGGCCAGGTAGCGTCTGACATCAGATGCCAACACGTGACCAGTGTGCCGGTCACATGACTGCTCAGCCGGGTCATTGTAGGAAGATGGAACAATAATAAATATTGGCTAACAGGGGAAAAAAATCGAATAGTATGGCTACTTAAATGTATTATATTTTGATGAAAAACAACTACATATAAATATAGTATAGTTATTATAACTAGGTATAGATATATAAATATGTAGCTAATTTAATATCCCAGGCTGATAAGTTAATATAGATAAATTTATTCAATTCTTAAAGGGTGACTGACTAATATATAATAAGGATCAAGTATGGAGGGGTTTACCTCCCAGTCAACAATAGTTGTACTATATAGAAGATATATTGATCCTGAAAGATAGAGAGGACGTCTTAGATGAAACACGCAAAATCTATACATTAATTTAGTCCAGTTGGTGCGACAGTATTTAACCTGAAGATCCACCTGGATTCTTTTTGTTTCAACAATTTATCTAAATCACCACCTCTTTTAGACATTTTTAATACCTCAATCATAAAGAAATGAATAGTTTTAGTGGACCCTGCATGATTGGTCCATACATGTCTTGATATAGGTTTATCCCGTTTATTGCGAATATCCCCGATGTGTTCAATGATTCGCTTTTTAAACATCCTTTTGGTTTTACCTATATATTTAAGTCCACAGTCACATTAAGCCATATAGATAATGCCAGAAGTATTGCAGTTGGCAAAGCTACGGGCATAAAATGTCCGATCTTCCAGGCTGTTCGTAAATGTTTTTCCTGAAGCTATAAATGTACATGCTTTGCATTTGCCGCACTTGAAAGTACCCATCTGTCTATTCGACAACCACATACTTTTTTCTGGGGACTCAAAGTGACTGTGGACCAATGAATCGCCTACATTGCGTCCACGTCTATAGGTAATAGCTGGGTTTTCAGATAATACATGAGTTAGGTCAGGATCTGTCTTTAATAGAGACCAGTATCGATTTAAGATGTCTCGAACTTGTTGGGATTCTGAGTCAAAAGTTCCAATAATTCTAATCGGATCTTGAAGGTTTGTTTTCTTGATTTGCGGTTGTAATAGGGCCGTACGATCCCTTGAGTTAGCCCAGTCCCATGCTTCATAAAGGCATGGACTAGGGTAACCCCTCTGTTTGAAACGATCAAAGAGCTTAGATGCTTCGTGTGTAAAGTTTTTGTTTTCTGAACAGTTTCTCCGAACTCTTAAAAACGGACCCTTTGGGATACCCCTTTTAAGGGGGGTGGGATGAAAGCTATCCCAACGTAGAAGACTATTCGTCGAGGTCTTCTTTCTAAAGAGGGTTGTCTTAATGTAATTATGTTCATCTCTTTCTAGACAAACATCCAAGAAATTAATGGTGTTACGATGTATTTCAGAAGTGAAGAATAATCCAATATGATTAGAATTAAGTGTGTCCATAAATTGTTGAAACTCACTGACTGTCCCTGACCAAAGAAGTAAAATATCGTCTATGAATCTGGACCAGAGTGTGATGAATCTGGTCCAGGGTAACATAGATTCAGAAAATACAACCGTGTCCTCCCACCAGCCCAGGAGCAAATTTGCATAAATTGGTGCACAGGGGCTACCCATCGCTGTGCCCCTGAGCTGGTGGTAGAAGCGATCTTCAAATATGAAGTAGTTATGTGTCAAGACAAAATGGAGAAGTTGAAGGGTAAAGTGGTTGTGTTGGTATAGGTCCGTCGATCTGGAGTCTAAAAAATATTTGACTGCTGATAGGCCCTTATTGTGAGGAATTGAGGTGTAAAGGGATTCTACGTCTATTGAGGTGAACCAGCTGTCAGGTTCTATGTTAACACCTTCAACTCTTTGCAGTAGGTCCGTCGTATCCCGCAAATATGAGGGGAGTGTGGAAACGAAGGGACGTAGAACTTTGTCAATGTATACACCGGCATGATGGGTTAGGCTCTCAATCCCCGATACTATGGGGCGTACTTTTAGGGGACTTGTCCCCTTATGTATTTTTGGGAGCCCATAAAAGGTTGCTATTTTTGGGGTGGTAGATAGTAAATATTCCGGTCTATACATCTGTTTTCTAGACCCTCTTGTAAAATCTGAGATAGTTCTGTCTGAAATTTATCACCATCCAAAGAACCTGCAGAGTGCACCTCCTGCACTTCACAGACATGTCCCTCCAAGTAATACATGCTGGATGTGAGGTCTGTGTGTCCAGGGTACTGCTGCCTTCACTAGCCCTTATGTATCAGCACAGCTTCGTTCATTTTACAGTCTATGACAGACGGATATTTTCTCTCCACTTTCTCTGTGTGATCTCTCCCCTGTAGACTATGGACTTTCTCCACGCTAATAGATTGAACTGTATGTGCAACCAGGGGAGCAGCCAGGAATTTTGTCTAGGGGGGGGGTCCGAAAGGCAAAAAAATGTGGCATGTGTAGTGCGGAAGGGGGGGGGGTGGCTGTAGTGTGTTGCGCTGATTCTTTTACTTGGCCATTTCTAAAAGCTCTGTAGGAATGGAATAATGCCACATTTTTGTTAGCCCCGCCCATTATTAAAAGCCCCTCCTACGTGCATAATGTTCAGAATGATAGGCAGAGGCGCATAAAGGAGTTCAACATATGGCTTGGTAAATGGTGTCAAGAGCAAGGATTTGGCTTTGTTTCTCATGATAGCTCTACTTGGAATAGAAAGGAACTGTACAAAAAAGATGGTTTGCATCTTTCTCTCAAAGGAACAAATGTACTTAGTGAACAACTCCAGAATTTGCGGATGAGTATTTAAACTAGGAAGGGGGGGCAAAAGAGTGAAAATAAAAGAGTCCAATTGCCCCCCGAAACAATGCCAGTACAGGTCAGAAGCAAAGAGGTTAAGAAATGATAAGCTCAGAGTCCTGTCTACAAATGCTCGCAGTTTAGGTAAAAAAATCAATGAACTTGGGTCAATAATGGCATCTGAGAATGTAGATTTAGTGGCTGTTACGGAGACATGGTTTAATGAAAGAAATGACTGGGACATAACCATACCAGGGTACTCTTTATACAGAAGAGACAGAGAAGGCAAGAAAGGAGGAGGAGTGGCCCTGTATGTGAAAGATAGCATTAAATCTAACCTAATACAAGTTGGTGAGGCCAACATAGAGTCAGTTTGGGTTACGTTGCAGTTTACTAACCATGCAGTAACTCGTGTAGGTGTGATATATAGACCACCTGGTCAAGTTAAAGAACTAGATGATCTACTAGTTGAAGAAATAGCTAAAATGACAATGAAATGAGAAGTTATCATTATGGGAGATTTCAATCTTCCAGATATAAACTGGAAAACCAAAATAGCAAGTTCTACCAGGAGCACAGATATTCTAAATTCCCCACTGGGGTTATCTCTACAACAAGTGGTTGAGGAGCCAACCCGGAGGGAGGCCATTTTGGATTTGGTATTCACAAATGGGGATTCGGTATATGATGTCATTGTAGGCGAAACCTTGGGATCTAGTGATCACCAGTCAGTGTGGTTTAATATAAGAACTGTGAAAGAGTCCCACCACACAAAAACAAAAGTTTTAGATTTTAGAAAAACAGACTTTTCAAAAATGAAATTAGTCATAAATGAGTCCTTATCAGACTGGAACGGATTACATGGAGTCCAGGAGAAATGGGACTACTTAAAAGGTGCATTATTGAAGGCAACAAAAAATTGCATTAGACTTGTCAGTAAAAGCAAAAAAAGGAAGAGACCACTGTGGTACTCAGCAGAAATGGCCCAAATCATTAAAAATAAAAAGCTAGCATTTTGAAATTATAAAAAAACCCAGAGCAATGAAGATAAGGAAATCTACAAGATTAGGCAGAAAGAGGCCAAGCAAGTTATAAGAACTTCTAAAGCGCAGGCAGAAGAAAAACTAGCTCAGTCTATGAAAAAAGGGGATAAGACATGCAGCGTACTCAAGTTGTGTGTAGAAATGTGTTCCTGGGTGTAGTAGTGCAATAGACACTAACCTGAGACGGCTGACTCTCTGCATAGGCAGGTGATGGTAGGAAAATGTTCGTGACGCCAGTGCCAATTAAACGGTGGCACGCCGTTTGCTGATAGCAGGAATAATTGAGGAACCACGTGATGTTAAAACAAAACTCCAACTTTAGTAGTTTCCATATAGAGACATTAACGGAAGCACAGTTCCTTTGCATACAGTTGATTTTTCAATACGGTCGATGCAGGCAATACAGATTAAGCAAGGTGACTTCAGAGTGTGAAACACAGGACTTGCAGTACAGGAGCTTGCACTCTATTCCTGACTGATCTTGGGACATAGAAAATCTTCTCCAAGGCCCAATACCTTAACTCTGGCGTATATCCTTGGTTCTCTCTTTATAAAGTACCTCCTTTGTTATCTTGAGTACCTCTTGCTTTCCTTGACATGCCTCTGTCTCTCCCTCAGCTTCCTCAGCCTCTAGAAACTTCAGCACTCTCTAGAAACTTCTGACTTGAGGTGTTCCTGCTTCTGCATAGATGAACTCAGGAGGGGAACCTTCTCTTTGAATCTGGAACCCGGTTACAGGGACTGCAATACCCTCTCCTGGTCTGCAGGCTTCAGGCCTGGACTTGACTCAGACATGGTCTAGTCTCCAACTACAACTCTAGACTGCAGACTTAGACTCCCTTTCCCTTTCCCTGTCTGGGCCTTATATAAACTAGGGCTCCCTAGCTCCCGCTAGTGACTAAGGGCTGGAATGACACCCCTAGCAGGCCTGTACATGCAAGTTTCACAGTAACAGGGAAATACATAGCATTACATTACATTACAGTTTATAAAGATGACTTATACCAACTTCCCCATAATTAAGGAGGGACGACAGCACACCAAGTGACCCTTTTGTAGTGACGGGCATTACAGTCCCCGTACACTACATACCCCACTGCTTTAAGCTGAGTATGACCTCGTACTCCATCAGGGCTCGCCCAACTGGAATCTCTACCTGAAACAGAAAAAGAGACATGCAGGCATACATATATGCAATTCATCTGCATTTACATTCATATCAGGTCCAATTGGCAAAGGTGAAGGTTGGTGACAAGGGGCGTCGTTCTCTTCTTCTCAGGATAGTGAATGGAACTGGGGCGCTGACCTGGCACAGCGTAACATTATAACCACGATAGTCCATGACAATAAATAGGTCCATAGTAGAACAGCAAAATAGATAAAACAGTATAAAAGTTCTTGGAGGCTCAAAGAACAAACATGAGTCCGTACCCAGGTTATTTTCCTATTAAATCACAGAGGCTCTCGTGCGGTGGAGTCCATCTCTGGGCACATTTCCTTTAAAAAGAGTAAGAATCTCAGAGGCTCAGGTTTTTTTGAGTCTGTCTCCGGGCACGGTTCCTTAGTATCAAGTTGCACAATAAAATGACAGGGTTAAGCTTTCAACATCATATTTCTAACAAAATAAATCAAAGGCCTAGCAGGCTGATTCACAGTGGCATGTCACAATTACCCGGCTCTGCTGGCAAGTACGGCCTGTAGTAGTCCTCTACAGGAGGATGTGCCCACATAACAGTGTTAGGGGGAAGCTGCAACGTGAAGGGACCCCTAATAGGTATTGGCCCCATGGGCCTAGGGGTAAACCTTTGGGTGGACCGTACCGGTCCCGGCATGTTAATTGTGGGATGAAGTGGAGTGGATACCGCCGCCACAAGCGGTCCGGTGGGCTCTGTGCAGCAACTCACAGCAACAGGGGGTCTTCTTTGGGGCACTGGCGGAGCGGTGGCAGCAGAAGGTAGTCTACGGGTGGTGACAGGCACCCTTACCTCGTCCTTCTTCGGCGGCGTCTGGATCCTGGCGGTCGCGATCTTGCGCAGCTCCCGCAACTTCTCCTCCAAGCCGGACAATCTGCTCACCGATGCTCTCCGTGTCAGAGTCGCGGTCCTCTGCTGGCGCCGCCGGCGCAGGTACTGTCACCGATGGCACGGACTCGGCCTCTGCAGGTTCTGGTGATGCATCGGGTCTCCGACCCCTCCGGATGTTCTCAAAGGTATTTCGAAGTCCCTTTAGATTTTCCATCTCTTGCATGGTCTTCTCCCGACGAGGCAGCTCGGGGGAAGGGTAAGGGCTCACCCATTTTTCCAACACGGTTGGCTGCCAGAAGACGTTAGGCCCAATGAAGGAGCTCCGCTCCTGGAAGGCGTGATGGGCCGGCTCTGGAGAGCGTTCCGGTTCCCGCTCGCAGCCAGAGTAGTCTTCTTCTTCTGCCTCCCAGTCCTCAGGTTCTCGCTTGGGACGGGTCACGGCAGTGGCATAAGGGCCTCTCAGGCTCTCGGCAGGGGTGAACTCCACTTCCTCTCCCTCGTGGAGGCTGTGCTGATAGGAAGGGAGGTAGTCTCTCTTGACAGACCTTCTATTAACATATAAGTCTCTGCCAGTCAGGTAATCTTGTATGAACCCGTAGCCACGGGTTTTGTCAAAGGACACCACCACTCCCTTTCTCCTTTCCAGGCGGGGTTGGGTGTTGGTGTGTCTTTCATGGATTGTCTTGGTCAACTCTTCATAATAGATCTTGGTCTTTGTATTCCGCTTTATAGCGGCCTCCCGGATCTCTGCCATAAGTGACGACCACTTGAAAGAGGGTTGAAAGAAGTCTTTCTATGAGCCATAGCAGGGCTCTGGTTCTTTCTCCCGTGGGCGGCAGGCGGGTTTCTCCGGTCCCGGAGAGTAGGCCGGTGGAGCCTCCTCTGGCTCTACACCAGTATCATACATTTTTGGGATCTCAGGCGCGGACGCTGCAGCAACGCTCTGTTCACTTTCCAACATGCTCGATCCTTCTCTGGAGAGCGATAGGGTCGCGTCAATTAAATCAGTCAGCTCCTCCCCTCGCACTGGGAGGCCGCCCCCCAGGTATTCCAGTATATGGAAGGCGGTGTCCATGCTGGCAGACATGCAAATGTCCGCTATTTCCTCAGAAAGGCGCCAATTTTTCCCGCCTTTTCGGGACGAAGATGACGCAGCAGTAAATTCAGCAAGCTCAGCGGCCATCTTTAGCAAGAAACGCTGTCTATTCACTGACAGCAAGCAGGATGATGAAAAGTCCACAAAACCATACTCCGATGTGGCGATTTCCTTCCTCTTGATAGCGCAACACTGTACAGCGCTTTTTGGAGGTTTTTGGCACACTTTGGGTATGTTTTTCAGTCCACAAAGTCCACTTTAATAAAACAGGCAATATGTCACTTTGGTCACAGGGCAACTGTATAAGGCACAAAGTTCACGCTTCTTGCACTAGAAAGCGTGCGTATCCTGTTCGTGACGCCAAAAGAGAGGTGCAGCGTACTCAAGTTGTGTGTAGAAATGTGTTCCTGGGTGTAGTAGTGCAATAGACACTAATCTGAGACGGCTGACTCTCTGCATAGGCAGGTGATGGTAGGAAAATGTTCGTGACAGGGAAATACATAGCATTACATTACATTACAGTTTATAAAGATGACTTATACCAACTTCCCCATAATTAAGGAGGGACGACAGCACACCAAGTGACCCTTTTGTAGTGATGGGCATTACAGTCCCCGTACACTACAGACATTCTTCAGATATATAAATGAAAAAAGGAAATTAAAACAAGGAATAACTAAATTAAAAACAAAGGACGGAAGGTATGTAGAAGAGAATAAAGGGCTAGCCGACTGCCTTAATGAATACTTCTGTTCAGTTTTTACAAAAGAAAAAGAAGGAGAAGGACCTCCACTAGAAAGGATGACTAATAAATCGTTTGATGCATGTGTCTTTACAGAGGAAGATGTTCTAAGTTTGCTGTCTAAAGTGAAGACAAATAAGTCACAGGGGCCTGATGAGATACACCCAAAATTATTAAAAGAGCTTAGTGGTGAGCTGGCAAAACCGTTAACAGATTTATTTAACCAATCATTAGTAACAGGAGTCGTCCCGGAAGATTGGAAATTGGCAAATGTCGTGCCCATTCACAAGAAAGGTAGTAGGGAGGAATCGAGCAACTATAGACCAGTGAGTCTGACATCAATAGCAGGCAAATTAATGGAAACCCTATTAAAGGATAGGATTGTGGAACATCTAAAATCCCATGGATTGCAAGATGAAAAACTACATGGGTTTACTTCAGGGAGATCATGTCAAACAAATCTTATAGATTTTTTTGACTGGGTGACTAAAATAATAGACGGTGGAGGTGCAGTAGACATCGCATATCTAGATTTTAGTAAGGCTTTTGACACTGTCCCACATAGAAGACTTATCAATAAACTGCAGTCATTGAGCATGGACTCCCATATTGTTGAGTGGATTAGGCAGTGGCTGAGTGACAGACAGCAGAGGGTTGTAGTCAATGGAGAACATTCAAAACAAGGTCATGTTACCAGTGGGGTTCCACAGGGATCTGTACTGGGACCAATTTTGTTTAATATCTTCATAAGTGATATTGCAAAAGGCCTCGATGGTAAGGTTTGTCTTTTTGCTGATGACACAAAGATATGTAACAGGGTTGATGTTCCTGGAGGGAAACGCCAAATGGAAAAGGATTTAGGAAAACTAGAAGAATGGTCAGAACTCTGGCAACTGAAATTTAATGTGGATAAGTGCAAGATAATGCACCTGGGGCGTAAAAACCCAAGGGCAGAATATAGAATATTTGACACAGTCCTGACCTCAGTATCTGAGGAAAGGGATTTAGGAGTAATTATTTCAGAAGACTTAAAGGTGGGAAGACAATGTAATAGGGCAGCACGAAATGCCAGCAGAATGCTTGGATGTATAGGGAGAGGTATAAGCAGTAGAAAGAGTGAAGTGCTTATGCCGCTGTACAGAACACTGGTGAGACCTCACTTGGAGTATTGTGCGCAGTACTGGAGGCCATATCTCCAGAAGGATATAGATACTCTAGAGAGAGTTCAGAGAAGAGCTACTAAACTAGTACATGGATTGCAGGATAAAACTTACCAGGAAAGGTTAAAGGACCTTAATATGTATAGCTTGGAAGAAAGAAGAGACAGAGGGGATATGATAGAAACTTTTAAATACATAAAGGGAATCAACTCGGTAAAGGAGGAGAGCATATTTAAAAGAAGAAAAACTACCACAAGAGGACACAGTTTTAAATTAGAGGGGCATAGGTTTAAAAGTAATATAAGGAAGTATTACTTTACTGAGAGAGTAGTGGATGCATGGAATAGCCTTCCTGCAGAAGTGGTAGCTGCAAATACAGTGAAGGAGTTTAAGCATGCATGGGATAGGCATAAGGCTATCCTTCATATAAGATAGGGCCAGGGACTATTAATAGGATTCAGATATATTGGGCAGACTAGATGGGCCAAATGGTTCTTATCTGCCGACACATTCTATGTTTCTATGTTTACATATAATAGGCCACGCCCAACAAACACTGTACAGCTGACATTCTATAGTTGAGGCCTGTCTCTACACATCATACGGAGAGGGGGGGGGGTCTGTCCTGGCTGCACTGCCTGATTATACAACAAGCTACAGCCAGGAAGCTCCTCCGCTCTCCTCCCTCCCCTGATCCTGCTCAAGGCCTGTGGTTCCCCCCACCATCTGTCACCCGCCCGTGGCCTGCTGCCCCCTTTGGCCGTCCTCACCCAGCTCTGAATCCTCCTTCTGCAAATGGCAGGGGGAGGAGCCGGAGCATCTTCTCTCCTACATAGCACCACATACCTTTTACATCCAGTGATGTCACCTTTGTTGTAGACGTTCTCTTTCTTTATCTTCTCCATTCAGACCAGACCGCCATGATGATTTTTCAGCCATCTCCCGTCTCTGCAGAGATTAACAAACAGACATTAGTTTCCCACATTTCCATCATCTTCTGAACACCCTTTCCTGCCACCCCCAATACTATACTGCAGAGAAAGTCCCCCTGGAAATACTGCTACCACACAGATAGTGCCCTCTTCAACAATTATTGGCACACAGTGCTCTAAAAAATAACTGCGCCCAGACACTAATAGTATAAAGATAATGTCCCCCAAAAATTATTGTGCTAAGCCGATACTGTGCCAGGGTGCCCCCCAAAGTAACAGTGCTCCCCAAAATCCCACTTATAGAAATAATTCTCTGCCAGAGCACACTTAGTAGTAATAATGCCCCTATAGTACCCATACTAGTAATCATGTTCCTCATAGACCCCCAGTAGTAGTAAAGCTAATACCCCCTAGTAATAATAATTCTCCCTATAATATGACAGTACATGAAATGTGCCCGCAGTTGAGCTAATGTCCCCATAATGTATGCCAGTATAAAATACCCCTATATAGTGCCCCAGTAAATGCCCTCATAGTGCTCATCTCGCCCTTTCCCATAGCATTAGTGCCTGCGGCCTATCAGAAGAACAGGGGAGGGACACACCTCTCCCTCCCCTGCCGCAGCACAGGATGGATATGGAGATGAGCGCTTCCACAATGGAAGCGCTCATCTCCTACTGCCCCCCCCGCCGCTGCCGAAATTACATCAAGGGCCGCACCGCCTGTGGTGATCGGCGGTGCGGCCCTGAGGGATAAAAAAAAAAAATCATGTCTGGTTGTTCTAGGGGGGGTCCAGACCCGCTGGACCCCCCCCTGTAGGTGCGCCACTGTGTGCAACTACCCCTCCCTGCTGGTATCTCTAAGGCCCCTTTCAGACGAGCGAGTCCCACGCATTCGACTCGAGGCGTGAGTATGCGGCAGCTCCTGTCCTGGCCTCCCAGCACTGACTGGGTTGTATAGCATTATATTGATTTATGATGCTATGTAGCGCTTACAGTTCTGGAATGTATTGGATAACACTGACAGCATTATCTCAGTGTTGCCCAATACATTCCAGAACTCGCACTGCGAGTCCAATGTGTGGAACTCGCTCTTCTGAAAGGGGTCTAACACGGAGAGAAGTAAAGTGGAGAGCATGTGATTTCAATTCAAAACCGAAAGTACAGTAGACTGGAGCAGTGTACTGTCAGGTGAATGTCTGAAGCAGCATTGGCAGGTGTGTAAAGGAGTCGCACAGACTCTACAGCAAAAGAATGGTAGGATTTTTTATTTAATGATGACTAATTGAAATGAAATGAAGACTTCAAATGAACAGGCAAAGTTGTCCATACCATTTAATTGTTAGTAGTACACTCCTACTGAATATTCCTGAATATTGTTATTAAAGATGTTTCACTGAAGGCACTATAATTTAAAGTAGGTCTAAAACCATGAATGTTTAGATGAGCTCATGTAGCCTTTCTGGGATCCCGAATGAGCCTTAATTCTACCCCATACCCCTTAATTCTACCCCATCTCTCTGCTGATCAGCACCATGAGGAGGCAGTATAAGCCATCAATGTTTATGTTCTGGAGAACCCCCTTAAACTGTAAATTAAAGCATTTAGTGATTCTAGCCACTAATACCAATGAAAACAGCCTTTATGTGTCTGGCCAGAGCAGCAGTTGTAATTACCGATCTGTCTACAATAAGCACTTAAATAATTAATGATTTGTTGTGAAAAATCCATTGTAATATTTGTTAGGGATAAATAATGAATCAGGTCTGTAGTAGCCTGAGAGAACACAATGAGAGAGAGGGGAACACGTAACAGAAATCGAATCTCATAGTTTACAAATCTATGTAGGATGAAAACTTCTCTTAAAGTGTAATTGCCGCTTCATTTTTTATTCCCTAACTAGCTGATGACCCGGTGTTGCTCGGGTATTTATTTATTGCAATTTTATATTAAATAACAGTACCTTTCACAATGGCCGCCCCTTTAACAGTGACTTTCACAATGGCCGCCTCTTTAACAGTGACTTTCACAGTGGCCGCCCCTTTAACGGTGACAGCCCCTTTAAAAGTGACTTTCACGGTGGCCGCCCTTTTAACGGTGACCGCCCCTTTTAACAGTGACTTTTTTCACGGTGGCCGCCCCTTTAACAGTGGCCGCCCCTTTAACAGTGGCCGCCCCTTTAACAGTGCCTTTCACGGTGGCCGCCCCTTTAACAGTGACTTTCACAGTGGCCGCCCCTTTAACAGTGACTTTCACGGTGGCTGCCTTTTAGTGACCGCCCGTTTAACAGTGACTTTCACAGTGGGCCCCCCCTTTAACCCCTTAAGGACGGGCTCATTTTCACCTTAAGGACCAGGCCATTTTTTGCAAATCTGACCAGTGTCACTTTATGTGTGAATAACTTTAAAACTTTTACTTATCCAGGCTATTCTGAGAATGTTTTTTCGTCACATATTGTACTTCATGACACTGGTAAAATGGAGTAAAAAAAAAATCATTTTTATTTATAAAAAAAGACCAAATTTACCAAAGATTTTGAAAATTTGCAGATTTCCAAGTTTCAATTTCTCTACTTCTATAATACATAGTAATACCTCCAAAAATAGTTATTCATTTACATTACCCATATGTCTACTTCATGTTTGTATCATTTTGGGAATGCCATTTTATTTTTTTGGGACGTTACAAGGCTTAGAAGTTTAGAAGCAAATCTTGAAATTTTTCTGAAATTTTCCAAAACCCACTTTTTAAGAACCAGTTCAGGTTTGAAGTCAATTAGTGAGGCTTACATAATAGAAACCACCCAAAAATGACCCCATTTTGGAAACTACACCCCACTAGGTATTCAAAACTGATTTTACAAACTTTGTTAACCCTTTAGGTGTTCCACAAGAGTTATTGGCTAATGGAGATGAAATTTCAGAATTTCAATTGTTTGGCAAATTTTCCATTTTAATACATTTTTTCCAGTAACAAAGCAAGGGTTAACAGCCAAACAAAACTCAATATTTATTGCCCTGATTCTGTAGTTTATAGAAACACCCCAAATGTGGTCGTAAACTACTGTACGGGCACACGGCAGGGCGCAGAAGGAAAGGAACACCATATGGTTTCTGGAAGGCAGATTTTGCTGAACTGGTTTATTTACATCATCTCCCATTTGAAGGCCCCCTGATGCACCCCTAGAGTAGAAACTCCAAAAAAGTGAACCCATTTTGGAAACCACACCCCTCAAGGTATTCAAAACTGATTTTACAAACTTTGTTAACCCTTTAGGTGTTCCACAAGAGTTATTGGCAAATGGAGATGAAATTTCAGAATTTAAATTTTTTGTCAAATTTTCCATTTTAATAAATTTTTTCCAGTAACAAAGCAAGGGTTAACAGCCAAACAAAACTCAATATTTATTGCCCTGATTCTGTAGCCCCCCTAATGCACCCCTAGAGTAGAAACTCCAAAAATATGACCCCATTTTGAAAACTACGTGATAAGGTGGCAGTTTTGTTGGGACTATTTTTGTCACCTTACATCACAAAAAGTGTAATAGCAGGCGATCAAAAAGTCATATGCACCCCAAAATAGTGCCAATAAAACCGTCCTCTCATCCCGCAAAAAATGAGCCCCTACTTAAGGGGATACTAGTATAAAAGTTATCCACGTACAGGTGGTAACCCTTATCTAGCAGTGGGTGCATAAGGTCCCACACAAGTTTCCCGCTAACACCCAGAGTAGGGGGACATTCTGGGGGTTCAATACAGGAATCTCGCCCCTCGTACACACGAAACTTGTAAGTGTACCCTGAGGTACTCTCACAAAGTTTGTACAGCTTCACGCCATACTTCGCCCCCGCTTAGAGGGAATATACTGGCAGAAAATGAGTCTCCCCTTGAAAGCAATGAGAGACTCCTCAACAGCGACCTTCCTTCCAGGTACATAGGCCTCCAAAAATTTGGCCCCGAAGTGATCGATGACCGGCCTGATTTTGTACAGGTGGTCATAGGTAGGATCACCTCAGGGGGGACATGCTGCATTATCTGCATAATGCAGGCATTTCCGAATAGCCTTTAAAACGGGAACGTGTCATGGCCATACAGTAGAGTGGGGTCTGGTAGAGGATGTCCCCATTCCAGTACTGCCTGACACTGTTTTTTTTGACTAGGCCCATGTGCAGCACGAGGCCCCAAAACGTCCTCATCTCGGCTGCACTGATCGCAGTCCAGCCACCGGACCTAGCCAAAAAGGAGGCCGGGTGTTGAGCAATGAACTGTTGGACGAACAAGTTCGTTTGCTCCACCATTAGATTCACAAAGTGGTGACTGAAAAAAACCCTAAAAAAGTCATATTCAGTGAAGCCCACTGTGGGAATCTGGATTCCTAATTGGCCAACAAAGTCAGAAATCACGGGCTCAAAATCCTCTGGGGTGCACCAGGCAAGTTCACCGGTAGGAGGCTCAGGTGGACTTATCTGGTGGGCCGGAAAAGTAGTACGAGTCCCAGGGCGGCTCATACTAGTGTGGGCCACAGGGTCCCTGGCATGGGGGTCCCCTTGCTCCGCCTGGCGGCGTCTCCGCCACCTTGGGGGCTCATCATCATCACTAGATGATGAGGAGGACGCGGAAGACAAGAGGAAAGTGGGGTCATCCTCGTCCTCACTGGGGCTCTCGGAGGCAAGCAGGGCGTATGCCTCCTCGGCCGAGAACGTCTGGTGGGCCATAGGGGAGTGTGTGTGTGTGTGTAAAACTTTATTTAGTGTGCGTGTGTGGGGGGACGGGTGTTCACGTTCACTACCCTAAACCTAACAGAAAAAAATTAAAATAAATTAATAAAAATAATTAGAGCCTCGAAAATTTTAAATAAATAAATAATAAATTATTTAAACTCGCGGATCAGCGGTCCGAAGCTGATCAGCGGTGGGGTGGGCGATGCGCTAAGAGTGGCCGGACGCTAAGAGTGCCGGCCACAGTCAGCGTATGCACAAAAAAAAACTAAATGCGCTTGCGCCCCCCAAAAATGTGTGTGTGTGGGGGGGGGGGGGCAGGGGGGCAAGCTGCAGCACCCCTGGGGGGTCTAGGGTCGCACAGCTGAGTGTGTTGTGGACCCCAGACACCCGATCAGGGTGAAGCCCAAAAATAAAACTTTTTTTTTCCCCTAAAACTATCCCTGCCTAATCTTACCTTTCCCTGCAAACTTTGAGTGGCTCACGTGGGGGTGCTGGAGGTGCTGGGCTCAGGTGGACGGACGGAAGCAATATAGAGGAGGAAAGCAGAGCTGGGGGAAGTTAACCCCCACAAAACATACAATGCAACAGCACTCTGCAAACCAAATAAAGTACAAAAATATATTATATTGCTAATGCTATGCTTATAAATTAGAGATGCTTGGCAAATCATTTTGTACAAAACCATTTCAGCCCGTCTGCCACACGTCAAGGCAATCTCTGTAAGATGAGAACCTAACACTAAGTTGAACCTGTTAAGTGCCATGACAGCGACTTTCACGGTGGCCGCCCCTTTAACTGTGACCGCCCCTTTAACAGGGACCTTCACGGTGGCCGCCCCTTTAAGGGTGATCGCCGCTTTAATAGTGACTTTCACAGTGGCCGCCCCTTTAACAGTGACCGCCCATTTAACAGTGACTTTCACAGTGGCCGCCCCTTTAACGGTGACCGCCCCTTTAACAGTGACTTTCACGGTGACCAACCCTTTAACAGCAATTTTCACGGTGGCCGCCCCTTTAACAGTGACTTTCACAGTGGTCGTCCCTTTAACAGTGACTGCCCTTTTAACAGTGACTTTCACAGTGGCCGCCCCTTTAACAGTGAACTCCACGGTGCCCGCCCCTTTAACAGTGAACTCCAAAGCGCCCACCCCTTTAACAGTGAACTCCACAGCGCTCGTCCGTTTAATAGTGGCCCCTGCCCCCCATTCATGTAGCAGTGTAGTTGTGCCTTCATATGTCATATGTCAGAATATTTCAGGACCTGCAAACTGCTAAAACCTGTGATCAGTTGTTATGGCAACCTGAAGTAGGACCTGTGAGCGACTATTGGCTGATAAGGGACATGTGACCGTGTGTATGGCAGTTAGAATTTAAGTGAAAGGCTGGCAGGCTTGTATTGGATAATGCAGGTCATTTTTGGGGAATATCTCAGGAATGGTACGTCCTAGAGAGCTGAGACCCCGCAAGATTTCTTTCAAGATAGCGAGGGATGTGTATACCAAGTTTCGTTGAAATGGATGGATGCATTTTTGCGGAACATGTATACATACTTCCTTTTTTTTATATATATATATATATATATATATATATATATATATATATATATATATATAATCTAGATGGTATAGTACACCCTGCTGTGTGCTTTAAAATTTGATCATTTTCAGTATTACCTGCTAATAACTCCCACAAATACATGCTACTTTCCTATTCAGCAGCTCTCATCTCACAGCGTTGCCAAGTGCAGTCGTCTTCTCAGTATTATAACAAGAGATCTGGGAGGAGGAGCTCAGCCCTGACAGCTTGGAGCTTGGCTGAGGCAGAAAGTGGAGGGGGGAGGGCTGCTTTAGACGGTGATATCTTCTCAATGGTAGCAGCTAGAAATATGCAACTGGTCTTGTTTTAAAGCTGACAGTCCAGGCTTTCAAGACTGACAGCTATAGTCCAAGCAACAGAGGAGAAATCACTGTTGGAAATATAGTCGGGAATAATCGATAATCGCAGGTAAAATCTGCTTTTACTTTCAGCTTCATTCACAGTATCCCGATTTCTATCATTGATATCTTCCCCTGTACTGAACAGATTTATGTCATTCTGGTATTGTCTAAAAGCTTGGAATGTCAGCTTTCAGACAATACAAATATTTCTAGCTGGTAACAAACCAGAGATATAAGCAGCTAAAGCAGCCCCCCCGTCAGTTTGGAAGAGAATGAGGGACAGCTGGCTATTAAGAGGTTAAAAGAAATGCTTACTGATTTAATGTAATTCCAGGGCTTGTCTCTGGTTAGCTGTATGTGAGGATACACACTGCTCTGGGTACTGTGGGAAGTTATCTGCGTTCTGATTGGCCCTGATAGTTCATGTGAGGAGAGCAAGGGCTTATGGGAAGTAAGGAAAATACAGGACGGCCTCAAGGAAGGGCAAAGATCATCACAGGAAGAGCAGCAAGAGGCCATGTTAGGAAGTTGCTGAAATAGATGCACAGAGAAATATGGTTGCTAAGGGCTGAACAGTGGCGTAGCGTGGGGGGGGGGGCATTGGCCCAGGCGCAAAATTTTAGGGCGATCGCCCCAGGCGCCACGGCCCTGCTCACAAGTGGGGGACGGCGGCAGGTCAGAGGGAAATAAGCACTTCCATTGTGGAAGCGCTCATCCCCATAGTCATCTGTATCGCCGTCCTCAGGACAGATGGATGTGCTGCAGGGGAGGGAGAGGCGTCTCCCTTCCCCGTTCCTCTGATAGGCTGCAGGCACTAGGCCAGCAGCCTATCAGAGGCCGGTGCAGGCGGCGCGATGACGTCATCGCGCCTCCTGAGCCGTACAGTGCAGGACACAGGCCGGAAGAGGCCTGCATCGCATCGCTGCCATGGAGGTAAGTATAACTGTTTCTTTTTTTATATGGTACAATACTGGCTACTGGCACATTATTGGGGGGCCATCTATGGGGGGAACTTATTGGCACACGATTACATGGAGAAGGAGAATTATTACTACTGGGGGGGCATTATGGTGGGCTTTATTACTACTGGGGGTCTAGGGGGAACATGATTACTAGTATGTGCACTATGGGAGCATTATTACTTATGGGGCACAGTGGGGACATGTTGGGGGCACTGTAGGAGCACTATTAATAACATGTGTGCGCTAGGAGAGAATTATTACTATTGGAGGGACTTTTGGTAGTACTATTACTGTGGGGGCACCTTGGCACAGTATCAGCTTACCACAATTATTTTTGGGGGACGTTATGTTCACACTATTAGTGTCAGGGGCACTATTTGCTGGGCGCAGTTATTTTAGGGCACTGTGTGCCAATAAATATTAAAGGGCACTATCTGCATGGTACTACTATTATCAGGCGGTTTATCTGTTTCTGCAGTAAAATATTGCAATGGTGATCTGGTCTGAAAGGAGAAGATGAGGAAAGAGAACATCTACATCAAAGAGACGTCACTGGATGTAAGAGGTATGTGCGCTGTATTACCCTGTATGTTCTGTAGTGATGGGAGGGTGGATTGGCCCACCCTGCCGCATCCTGGCCCAAGACTTCAGGTCACACTGTGTGTGTTCTGAAATCTGGGGGCTCACACCCATCTACTACATTATCTGTACTCAGAGAGTTATCACTGTGTTATCTGTGGTGTTACATAGGACTGCAGGTGATATCAAGTACATTATCTGTGGTTTTACATAGGACTGCAGATACTACATTATCTGTAAAAAGGGGCATGGCCACATGTTGGGGGGGGGGGGGGGCGCAATACTTGGCTTGCCCCGGGTTCTGGCAACCCACACTACGCCACTGGGGCTGAATACAGACATCAGAAAGGTAAAATTAGCTAAAGAAATGCAGCTTCATGAATATCTTCCCTTCCCCCATCACATATGTTAGGAATTTTTTATTTTTGGTAGTGAAATGGCAGTTACACTTTAACTTCATGTCCTACATTGAAACTGAGACTCTGGTCTACATATAGTACCCCATAATGGTAGACACAAGAAAGGTAATGTATTGTGAGAATTACAACGTATGCAAAAATCATTGATTTTATTTTGACATTTTTCTTGCTCCCTTGCCTTTGTTTGTCGTATCTCCATAGGTTTATTGACAGACCCAACAAAAAAGCCTGGATTAGGCTACTGTCACACTACGGCAGGAAGGATCCGACAGGCTGTTCACCCTGTCGGATCCGTTCTGCCGTTATTTCGCCGTGCCGCCGGACTGCCGCTCCGTCCCCATTGACTGTAATGTGACGGGGGCGGAGTTCCGGCGCAGCACGGCGGTGCACGGCGAGAGGCCGCCAGACTAAAAGTACTGCATGTCCGACTTTTTAGTCCGGCGGCCCTTTCACCGCGCACTGCTGTGCTGCGCCGGAGCTCCGCCCCCGTCCCCATTATAGTCAATGGGAACGGAGCGGCAGTCCTGCAGCATGGCGAAATAGCGGCAGGACGGATCCGACAGGGTGAAGAGCCTGTCGGATCCGTCCTGCCGCTAGTGTGAAAGTAGCCTAAATCAATAGATTAGGCAATGTAGACCATACTAGATTAATCTTTAACCACTTCTTTATCAGTCAGTTTTCTGTTTTTGCATTTTCATTTCTTACCCCTGGCGCTCTCTGAGCCTTAACTTTTTTGTTTTTCTGTTCACATAGCAGTATGAGGGCTTGCTATTTGCATGATACGTTGTTCTTTCAAGTGGCATCATTTAATATAAATGGGAGGCTGAAAAAAAAAAATCAAATCCAGTGTTTACTATGCAGTAAAATTGACCTGTTCCTTTCATTCTCTGGGCCAGTATGATTATAGCAATACCACATTTATAAAAAAAATATATATTTTTTTTATTTTGCATCATATTCCTACCCTCAAAATTATTTTATAGTAATATCTACAGAGCTCATTTTTAGCAGATCTGTAGTTTTTATTGATACTATTTTGGAGTGTGACTTTTTGATCACTTTTTATTTTTTTGGGGGGGGAGTTAACCAATGAAAAAAAGTTGAATCAGCCATTTTAATTTTTCTTTCTGTTATGCTGTTCACCATACGGGATAAATATTTTTATATTGCGGACATTTTGGGATGCAGTGGGGCCTATGATCTTTATAATTATTTTTAAAAAATTTTCATGAAGAAAGGGGGTGATTTTTTATTATTTGTATATTTTTAAAAACGTTTTTCACTTTTTTATAGTAAGGAGACTGTGAAATGCAGTCATCCGATCGCTTCTCCCATAGACTGCAATGATTTACCCACATTATATTCCTATGGAGCTGTGTCACAGGCAGGAACATTGCTGCGGAAGACATGGTAGCATGAGGCTACCACGCTCCTCCATGTAGTGCTTATGGGAAAAACTGCTCAGATGCCATAGTCGCAATTGACCAAGACATTAGAGGGGTTAAATGTCTATGATTGGCAGTATCACCTATCTTAGGTGTTACCTCTGAGTGTTTTTTGTTTAAAACAGCAGAAACCTGGCGGCTGTGGCGCCGACTTAGTTCCGAAGCAGGCAACATCTATAAAGTCCCTACCGCCGACATGTACAATTGTGTGGCGACAGGGAAGTGGTTAAAATGAGCAAGGGCTGATTCAGAACTTAAAGCGGTTGTGTGGTGTCATAATATTGATGAGATATCCAGGGGCGTAGCTAAAGGCTCACGGGCCCTGGTGCAAGAGTTCAGCTTGGGCCCCCCTTCCATCAGTGCTTTCTGGCCAGGGGCAGGGAAGCACATAACCTTCGTGCTGCCTAAGGAAAAAATTGATACCCCCCCCATGCCAAATTCTTGACCTAACCCCTTCCCTCCAGCCAGAGGTGTAACTTGACCAGCATGCACTTTCTATAATACAGGTCTTCTTATGCGACACAAGGGTCTTTGGGCCCCCTCAGGCTCCTAGGCCCGATAGCGACTGCTACCTCTGCACCCCCTATAGCTACGCCCCTGGAGATATCCTCAGGATAGGTCATCAATATCAGATCAGCAGAGAGACTGACATCCAGTACCCCCACTGATCAGTTGTTTGAAGAGATGACGGAGCTAGTGTGAATGTTACATCATCTTGAATGTTTACCTGTAGAACATTCAAAGATCTGACATTGATGACCTATCAGGATAGGTCTTCAATATCATGACAATATGCTACCCCTTTAAAGTGGCTCTGGATAAAATGTAAATGTAGCTTCAAGTCGTTGCTTCCCCCCCAGTAATAATGACCATCATAGGTTGAAGAACTTTTCTGTGCCTCTCTCCTATCCATCTTCTCACTTCAAATTCATGCTTTCTTCCTACGCATACAGCAGGCTTCGAGGGTTCGCCCTGTCCAGTCCTAAGATATTAAACAGTTGACAGTGGTGCTCACCCAGGTCCCCTGGCACCTTGGAACCCATAGCAAATGCTTTGGCTATATGGTGGTAGTTACGTCACTGCTCCCCAGCCTCATGACATCGTGAACCAACCGACCTACTGGGGACGGTCATCCATATACTTTGGAAAAAACGTGGACTCCACACAGAAATTGAACTGCAGCGTGGATTTTCAAGCATTTTTTGGGGAGTTCGATATTGATGGCTTTTCAGGGGGGGATCAGTGGGGGTCAAACACCTGGCACCCCTGCCGATCATCTGCTCCAGTGAGTGCTGTAGCTTCTTCCCAGGCCAGTGACGTCATGTTCATTGGTCACATGACCTATGTGAAGCGCAGTCCTTTTCAAGTAAATGGGCCTGGGCTGCAATACCAAACACAGCCACCATACAATGTACGGTGCTGTACTTGGTAAGCTATGAGGAGGCTTCAGCACTTACCAGAATGCCATGGCCTCTTCGAATAAAGGATTGGGGTGGGTGCTGGGTGCCTGACCCCAACCTATCAGATATGAATGATCTATCCTGAGGTTAGGCCATCAATATTGAAATTCACAGGATAGATTGATGATCTGACCTGACGATTTTTACCACAGATTTCACCATTTGCAATACAATAGGCCACACATTTTGCCAACATTCTGCAGAGAATCTGCCAAGGATATTCTCCATTACAAATTACATCCAGTGTAGACACATGATCTGCATGTGAAGACAGCAGAACTACAGGCTGCAGGAAGTTTAGGACTGTACTCCAAAATTATATATTACAATGTTCCTTGTAATCACATTTTCTACTTATCATGCAAAAAAAACAAAAAAAATCACAATAATTTCTCTTTAAACATTCATTTTACCCTGATTTCCCAAAATTCTGTTATTTTCATATCTAGAACTTCAATGATAGGATTAATACAGCCTCCCCTCTAAGCACAGAGCGGCAAGATGCTATGTGTAGTGGAGTTAACCTTTGAGCTAAGACACACAGACAGGGCTGTCACTTCAATTTAACATGGCACATTAGAATAACACGCATGTGTGATGTCAGGGGTCCAGAGGCAACCGCTATGACCTACTTTTTTTTTTTTTACATATTCATATTTTGCTAACGCATACTGAGACGGCTTTTTAGGATTAAGAGGAAAAGAACAAATGTGATTTCTATCTCCTGCTTAAAAGCGCAGCTTAGTAATCCTAGGAAAATACTATAGAAACTGTGCTCCCATATTGTACATAGCATTCAAATGAGATCAGATTTTAGGTACAATATATCTTACCTTTATGTTATTATGATTTGTGTAAAAAGTCATTATTTAAGGACTCTATACCAGGGATCAGCAACCTTCGGCACTCCAGCTGCTGTGCAACTACAACTCCCAGCATGCAAACATGCTCAGTTGTTCTTCTAACTCCCACAGAAGTGAATGGAGCACTCTGGGAATTATAGTTTCAGAACACCTGGAGTGCCGGAGGTTGC
Organism: Bufo bufo; assembly: GCF_905171765.1. Classification (NCBI taxonomy): domain Eukaryota; kingdom Metazoa; phylum Chordata; class Amphibia; order Anura; family Bufonidae; genus Bufo; species Bufo bufo. Next base: position 89,208,443 of record NC_053390.1, read on the forward strand.
TGATCCCAGCTCTATACTGACAGGGAATGTCCCACAGGATTGGCGCATAGCAAATGTGGTGCCAATATTCAAAAAGGGTCCAAAAACAGAGCCCGTAAACTATAGGCTGGTAAGTTTAACATCTGTCGTGGGTAAACTGTTTGAAGGTTTTCTAAGAGATGCTATCTTGGAGTACCTCAATGAAAATAAGCAAATCACGCCATATCAGCATGGCTTCATGAGGGATCGGTCATGTCAAACTAATTTAATCAGTTTCTATGAGGAGGTAAGTTCTAGACTTGACAGCGGCGAATCAATGGATGTCGTATATCTGGACTTCTCCAAAGCATTTGACACTGTACCACATAAAAGGTTAGTATATAAAATGAGAATGCTCGGACTGGGAGAAAAATGTCTGTATGTGGGTAAGTAACTGGCTCAGTGATAGAAAACAGAGGGTGGTTATTAACGGTACATACTCAGATTGGGTCACTGTCACTAGTGGGGTACCTCAGGGGTCAATACTGGGCCCTATCCTCTTCAATATATTTATTAATGATCTTGTAGAAGGCTTGCACAGTAAAATAATTTTTTTTTGCAGATGACACTAAACTGTGTAAAGTAATTAACACTGAAGAGGACAGTATACTGCTACAGAGGGATCTGGATAGATTAGAGGTTTGGGCAGATAAGTGGCAGATGAGGTTTAACACTGACAAATTTAAGGTTATGCACATGGGAAGGAATAATGCAAGTCACCCGTACATACTAAATGGTAAAACACTCGGTAACACTGACATGGAAAAGCATCTAGGAATTTTGGTTAACCGCAAACTAAGCTGCAAAAACCAGTGTCAGGCAGCTGCTGCCAAGGCCAATAAGATAATGGATTGCATCAAAAGGGCATAGATGCCAGTGATGAGAGCATAGTCCTGCCACTTTACAAATCACTAGTCAGACCACACATGGAGTACTGTGTACAGTTCTGGGCTCCTGTGAACAAGGCAGACATAGCAGAGCTGGAGAGGGTCCAGAGGAGGGCAACTAAAGTAATAACTGGAATGGGGCAACTATAGTAGGGTTATTCATTTTAGAAAAAAGACGAATGAGGGGAGATCTAATTACTATGTATAAATATATCAGGGGTCAGTACAGAGATCTCTCCCATCATCTATTTATCCCCAGGACTGTGACTGTGACGAGGGGACATCCTCTGTAACAGTCCTACAGGCTCACCAGTCAGAGGACCGCTGGCTGGAGGTAGGAGTGGAGCCCAGTGGCAAGGACCGCAGGCAGGTAGTAAGCGTGGTCAGACAATCCGGATTGCAACGGTGGTAGCAGTTCAGTAGGTAGGGATAAGGCAGAAGAGTAGTCGGTAGGCAATTCCTGGTCAGCAGTGGACTTCCAGCAGTAGTAAGAGCAACAGATGAGGAGAAGCTTGATCAAGGCTCAGGAGCTCAATAATCAGCAAACTGGAGTGCAAGGGGCTGGACTATATAGGGAAGTACCAGGTGTGGGGAATCAAGGGTAATGAGCAAGGCTAGGCAAGACTGAGGTTAACTAATAGGCTTCAGGAAAGGAATGTCCAGAGAGGACGGTAGCCTAGTAAGCAGGGCTACCGCCTGGGATGTGGCTGGTCACGGGTTCGAATCCCGACAGTACTCCCCCACTTCCAAGGTGACCTCTGGGCACCGCAGGGGCAGGCTTACCGGGGTGCTGTTGGTGGAACTCTTTTACCAGTCTGGGGGCGTGGACATTTTCTTCTCGCTCCCAGGAGTTATCCTCGGGAGGGTAACCCTCCCACCCAATTAGGTATTGTAGTCTTCCCCGGTGGATCCTGGAGTCGAGAATCTTTGCGACAACGTATTCTTCTTGACCCTGTACCCTCACAGGTGGTGGAGGGGGCGAGTGTCGGCCTGTGAAGGTGTTCTCCACGTATGGCTTGAGGAGAGAGCAATGGAAGACAGGGTGCACCCTAATGGAGTCCGGGAGGTCGAGCCGGAACGTGACCTCGTTGATTTGTGCAGTGATCCGGAACGGACCCATGTATCTTTGGGCAAATTTTTTGGAGGGGACCTTCAATCTGAGGTTCCTGGTGGACAGCCACACCTTGTCTCCCACATGGAAGCCCGGGGTGGGTTTGCGACGTCTGTCTGCTCCCTGTTTAAAGCGCCTCTGGGCAAGCTGGAGGTTGTCTATAATGTTCTCTTGTGCCTCCTGTAGGGTTGTTAGGCGTTCGGCCACTGCTGGGAGGGTGGAGGCAACGGGTAGGTGGGGAATGAACACCGGGTGCGAGCCTGTGTTAGCAAAGAAGGGGCTGTGCTTGGTTGAGCTGTGCTCAGCATTGTTGTAGGCGAACTCGGCCGTGGGGAGATGATCAAGCCAGTCATCCTGCAGGTGGGAGCTGAAACAGCGTAGGTATTGCTCTAGGGTCTGATTAGTTCTCTCCGTCTGCCCGTTTGACTGAGGGTGGAAAGCAGAGGACAGGTTCACTTTAACCCCGAGCGCCAGGCAGAAGTTCTTCCAGAACTTTGAGGCAAATTGTACGCCTCGGTCGGAGACCACGTCGTCCGGGATCCCATGCAGCCTGAAGACCTCTCTGAGAATAAGATCAGCCGTCTGTTTGGCTGTGGGTAGGCCTTTGTAGGGGATGAAATGGGCCATCTTGGTGAGACGGTCGACCACGACCAGGATGGTGTTCATCCCTTTTGAAGGAGGAAGGTCTACCACAAAGTCCATGGAGATCAAGCCCCAGGGGCGGGAGGGAATCGGGAGGGGTTGTAACAGACCCACGGGAGAGGAACGAGGAGTCTTATTGCGGGCACAGACCGTGCACGAGGAGATGTACCTCTTGATGTCCTCCTTGTATGTTGGCCACCAGAAGGAGCGGGAGAGAAGCTCCTGGGTCTTTCTTGTGCCAAAATGGCCGGCCACCTTGGAGTCATGGTTGAGTTTGAGCACTTCGAGCCGTGCGATTTCTGGTACATATAGTTGTAGGTCCTGATGAAACCAATGACCGTTCTTAAACGTAAGGCTGACATTGCCTGTGGGGTGGGAGAGGAAGGGGTCATTTTCATATCCTTCTTTGATTGTGCCCAGGAGTTCTTTAGAGTAGGTGGCCCCTACGACCCTTCTCTCGGGTAAGATGTTATTTTGGCCCTTGTTACTCTGTGAGGGCTCGGAAAACATTCTGGAGAGGGCGTCAGCCTTGCCGTTTTTTGATCCAGGGCGATAGGTGATGAGATAGTTGAAGCGGGAAAAGAATAGGCTCCATCTGGCCTGTCTGGCTGAGAGTCTCTTAGCGCTGCGGATGAACTCGAGGTTCTTGTGGTCAGTTAGTACGATTATGGGGTTGGTGGCTCCCTCCAGCAGGTGTCTCCACTCGGAGAAGGCATCCTTGATCGCCAGTAGTTCTTTGTTCCCGATGTCATAGTTCTTCTCGGAGGGGGACATCTGGCGGGAGAAATATGCGCACGGGTGTAATAGCATCCTCTCCCCTGTCCGTTGTGACAAAACTGCCCCCACCGCAGAGTCTGATGCATCCACTTCGACTGTAAATGGGAGCTCGGGGTTCGGGTGGATTAGGATTGGGGCAGAAGTGAAGAGGAGTTTCAACTTGGTGAAGGCCTCCTGGGCCTCAGGTGTCCAGGAGAAGGTGACTGCCTTCTTGGTGAGTTGGGTGATTGGTGCTATGACCTTGGAGAAGTTCCGGATAAACTTCCGATAGAAGTTGGCGAAGCCAATGAATCTTTGTATCTCCTTCTCGTCTTTCGGAACGGGCCAGTTCATCACAGCTTGGACCTTCCCCGGGTCCATACTTAGGCCCGCTGGGGAGATGATGTATCCGAGGAACTGAGTGGTGGTTCGCTCAAACTCGCATTTCTCTAGCTTGATATAGAGAGAGTTCTGTCTGAACCTCTGCAGTACCCTGCGGACGTGTTCGCGGTGCTGCTCAAGGTCTTCAGAGAAGATCAAGATGTCGTCCAGGTAAACGACTACAAACAGATCCAGCATGTCCCTGAGGACGTCGTTAATGAAGTGCTGGAAGGTGGCGGGAGCATTGCAGAGTCCGAAAGGCATGACCAGGTACTCGAAATGACCATAACGTGTCCGGAAGGCGGTCTTCCATTCGTCCCCAGGGCGGATTCGGACGAGGTTGTAGGCCCCTCGAAGGTCGAGTTTGGTGAAGATCTTCGCTTCCCGGAGTCTCTCAAGGAGTTCGGAAATCAGTGGGAGCGGGTACCGGTTTTTTACGGTTATGTCATTAAGCTTTCTGTAGTCTATGCAGGGACGCAGGGAGGAGTCTTTTTTCTCTACGAAGAAAAAGGGGGCTCCCGCGGGGGAGGTGGAGGGCCGGATGAACCCCTTCCTCAGGTCCTCGTCCAGGTACTCTTTCAGAGCCTTGAGTTCAGGCTCTGAGAGGGAGTAGATACTGCCAAAGGGTATTTCGGCCCCGGGCAACAGTTCTATAGGGCAGTCGTAGGGTCGGTGTGGTGGCAGCTTGTCTGCGTTTTTCTTGTCGCAGACATCCTGGAACTCGCTGTATTGAGGGGGTAGCAGATCCTTGACGGATAGCTTTGAGATGGTGGTGTCTTCGGGTGGAAGGACGGGTCTGTGGGAGCAATTTAGCGAGCAGAACTCGGACGGGAATCGTATGCAGCGGGTTTCCCAGTCCACCGAGGGGTTGTGGGTGGCCAACCAAGGGATGCCCAAGATCACCGGGAACTTCGGGGAAGCGATCAGCGAGAAGTGGATCTTTTCGCGGTGATCGGGTTCTATGAGGAGTTGTAGTTCGGTGATCTCGTGAGTGGCCGTGGGGATCCGTCTCGTGGGGATCCGTCGACGGTTTCCAGGTCAACGGGGGCTGCCTTGATTGTCAGTGGAATGTTCTTTTCGCGGGCGAAGGTTAGGTCCATGAAGTTGCCTCCCGCCCCAGAGTCTAACATCGCTGAACAGGGGAGTTGTCGCCCCTCAATGTCGATGAGGATGGGAATGATGAAATGGGATCCATGAGCCGCCGTATTGTTATTTTCCGGGGCTGCTGACGGGGTTGGAGTCTGTGGTTGCTCCTTTAGTTCCGTGACGGCAATAGTCTTTCGGATCTTATGAGGACATTTGATGGCAAAATGACCCGGCTCCCCACAGTAGAGGCAGAGGTTTTCGGCCAGCCGTCTCTCCTTCTCAGCTGTAGATAGAGACCTACGTAGAGCGTCGACCTGCATAGGTTCAGTTGCTGATTGGGGGTCGCGCTGGGCGTTGGAAGAGAAGGAGTAAGTGGGTCTGTGGTCCGAGGACCAGAGTCTTTCTCTCTTCCTCTCGGAGAGTCTTTGATCTATCCGGATGCATAACTGAATGAAGTCATCCAGATCGTCCGGGGCCTCAACTCTGGCGAGTTCGTCCTTTATTAATTCTGACAGGCCTCGCCGGAATTGGCTCCTCTGTGCCGCTGGGTTCCAGGTGGTGTCCGTGACCCAACGGCGAAACTCGGCGGTGTATTCGGCGACGGAGCGTCTCCCTTGCCGCAGACCATGTAGTCGCGCCTCAGCTGTTGCACAGCGGTTGGGGTCGTCGAAGACTTGGCTCATGGCGGTGATGAAGTTGTTTAGGTCGTCCAGGAGCTGACTGTTAGTCTCCACGTAAGGTGATGCCCATGCTAATGCTTCTTCCGTCAGGAGATTGACCATGAATAGCACCTTCTTTTTCTCGGTGGTGAAGGGGGCCGGGTACATCTGAAAATAGATGCGGCATTGGTTTAGAAACCCCCGATACTGGCGTCTGTCGCCGCCGAATCTTGATGGGAGTGGCATGCGGGTGTCTGCGGCCGCGCCGCGGACGTCCAGGTGTTGCCTCTGTAGTTCAATAATCTCCCTTTGCTGGCTTTGGACTACGCCTTGGAGCTGGGCAAATTTCTCCTGATATGTAGTACCAAATTCTTGAAGTTCGGAGACCTGCTTACGCAGAGTGGCCATTGCGGACTCCATAGTGTGGCTGATTATTCTGTAACAGTCCTACAGGCTCACCTGAGTCAGAGGACCGCTGGCTGGAGGTAGGAGTGGAGCCCAGTGGCAAGGACCGCAGGCAGGTAGTAAGCGTGGTCAGACAATCCGGATGGCAACGGTGGTAGCAGTTCAGTAGGTAGGGATAAGGCAGAAGAGTAGTCGGTAGGCAATTCCTGGTCAGCAGTGGACTTCCAGCAGTAGTAAGAGCAACAGATGAGGAGAAGCTTGATCAAGGCTCAGGAGCTCAATAATCAGCAAACTGGAGTGCAAGGGGCTGGACTATATAGGGAAGTACCAGGTGTGGGGAATCAAGGGTAATGAGCAAGGCTAGGCAAGACTGAGGTTAACTAATAGGCTTCAGGAAAGGAATGTCCAGAGAGGACGGTAGCCTAGTAAGCAGGGCTACCGCCTGGGATGTGGCTGGTCACGGGTTCGAATCCCGACATCCTCTGCATCTGGAGGAAAGAAGGTTTGTACACAAACATAGAAGAGGATTCTTTACGGTAAGAGCAGTGAGACTATGGAACTCTCTGCCTGAGGAGGTGGTGATGGTGAGTACAATAAAGGAATTCAAGAGGGGCCTGGATGTATTTCTGGAGTGTAATAATATTACAGGCTATAGCTACTAGAGAGGGTTCGTTGATCCAGGGAGTTATTCTGATTGCCTGATTGGAGTCGGGAAGGAATTTTTTTCCCCTTAAGTGGGGAAAATTGGCTTCTACCTCACAGTAGTTTTTTTGCCTTCCTCTGGATCAACTTTCAGGATAACAGGCCGAACTGGATGGACAGATGTCTTTTTTTGGCCTTACAGGGAGTGCAGAATTATTAGGCAAGTTGTATTTTTGAGGACTAATTTTATTATTGAACAACAACCATGTTCTCAATGAACCCAAAAAACTCATTAATATCAAAGCTGAATATTTTTGGAAGTAGTTTTTAGTTTGTTTTTAGTTTTAGCTATTTTAGGGGGATATCTGTGTGTGCAGGTGACTATTACTGTGCATAATTATTAGGCAACTTAACAAAAAACAAATATATACCCATTTCAATTATTTATTTTTACCAGTGAAACCAATATAACATCTCAACATTCACAAATATACATTTCTGACATTCAAAAACAAAACAAAAACAAATCAGTGACCAATAAAGCCACCTTTCTTTGCAAGGACACTCAAAAGCCTGCCATCCATGGATTCTGTCAGTGTTTTGATCTGTTCACCATCAACATTGCGTGCAGCAGCAACCGCAGCCTCCCAGACACTGTTCAGAGAGGTGTACTGTTTTCCCTCCTTGTAAATCTCACATTTGATGATGGACCACAGGTTCTCAATGGGGTTCAGATCAGGTGAACAAGGAAGCCATGTCATTAGATTTTCTTCTTTTATACCCTTTCTTGCCAGCCACGCTGTGGAGTACTTGGACGCGTGTGATGGAGCATTGTCCTGCATGAAAATCATGTTTTTCTTGAAGGATGCAGACTTCTTCCTGTACCACTGCTTGAAGAAGGTGTCTTCCAGAAACTGGCAGTAGGACTGGGAGTTGAGCTTGACTCCATCCTCAACCCGAAAAGGCCCACAAGCTCATCTTTGATGATACCAGCCCAAACCAGTACTCCACCTCCACCTTGCTGGCGTCTGAGTCGGACTGGAGCTCTCTGCCCTTTACCAATCCAGCCACGGGCCCATCCATTTAGCCCATCAAGACTCACTCTCATTTCATCAGTCCATAAAACCTTAGAAAAATCAATCTTGAGAAACTTCTTGGCCCAGTCTTGACGTTTCAGCTTGTGTGTCTTGTTCAGTGGTGGTCGTCTTTCAGCCTTTCTTACCTTGGCCATGTCTCTGAGTATTGCACACCTTGTGCTTTTGGGCACTCCAGTGATGTTGCAGCTCTGAAATATGGCCAAACTGGTGGCAAGTGGCATCTTGGCAGCTGCACGCTTGACTTTTCTCAGTTCATGGGCAGTTATTTTGCGCCTTGGTTTTTCCACACGCTTCTTGCGACCCTGTTGACTATTTTGAATGAAACGCTTGATTGTTCGATGATCACGCTTCAGAAGCTTTGCAATTTTAAGAGTGCTGCATCCCTCTGCAAGATATCTCACTATTTTTGACTTTTCTGAGCCTGTCAAGTCCTTCTTTTGACCCATTTTGCCAAAGGAAAGGAAGTTGCCTAATAATTATGCACACCTAATATAGGGTGTTGATGTCATTAGATCACACCCCTTCTCATTACAGAGATGCACATCACCTAATATGCTTAATTGGTAGTAGGCTTTCGAGCCTATACAGCTTGGAGTAAGACAACATGCATAAAGAGGATGATGTGGTCAAAATACTCATTTGCCTAATAATTCTGCACGCAGTGTATGTACTATGTTACTATTGAAAATGCTCCCTTTACATGAACTCTCTTTATTCTTAAAGGGTTGTTTTATGCTTCCATATTAAAGAGGTTATCAGCCGTTCTTAGTAGCATCCCCAGGAAAAGAGATTGTATTGAGCTGGGAGCAAACAGCTGTGTCCACTATGTGGGAGCCATGCCAGGTTCACTTGAATGGGAGCAGAGCTGTAGTACATACGCTACTCACATAAAGTTAGAGATATTTGGCTTTCAGGTGAAATTTATGGAAAACATAAAAAATTCACACTACAATGATATTATATCATGAAAGTAGGGCATTTCAGTAGAAGCAGCAATGGTGATTTCCTCATCTCAAACAATTTATTGAAACAAATGCCAACAACAGTGGTGGGTATACCCCCACAAAAAATGTCAACGTCTCAATAACTTGTCATGTGGCCTTCAGCATCAATTACAGCTTGACAACGACGTCTCATGCTGGCCACAAGACAACTTATTGTCTTCTGAGGCATGGCATTCCACTCTTCTTGAAGGGTGGACCTCAGGTCATTGAGGTTCCGGGGTCTGGGGTATAGTGTTGGGTGCGAATATTCGAATCGCTAATTTTTATCGCGAATATCGCCACTTTGAGAATTGTAGAGATTTTGAATATAGTGATATATATTCGTATAAGCAAACATTCTAGATTTTTTTTCATCAGTAACCTCCCTTCTTGCTTGTGGGCCAATGAGAAGGCTGCAATGTCTTTGCCTGAGCTTAGCAACATCTCTAGCAACCAAGAGGAAAGTTGCCTACCCCTTAGTATATAGGAACCTCCCCAGCAGCCATTTTCTGTAGTTTTATGAAGTTCTGAGAGAGACAGCAGTGTCATTGCTGTGCTCTGTGCTTTCCACTCATTACCAGTGATGGCCAGTTCGGCCCGCGAACACATGCAATCTGCCATCTTTATTGACAAGTCCGGCGAGGCACAGGTAAGTCCTTACCTGTGTCTGTGCGCGAGCCGATCTGAAATGAAATGCGGTCTCCGGGAGCAGGCAGTTCCGAGATAGATAGTTAGATAGCTTATATACACTCACCTAAAGAATTATTAGGAACACCATACTAATACGGTGTTGGACCCCCTTTTGCCTTCAGAACTGCCTTAATTCTACGTGGCATGTATTCAACAAGGTGCTGATATCATTCTTTAGAAATGTTGGCCCATATTAATAGGATAGCATCTTGCAGTTGATGGAGATTTGAGGTATGCACATCCAGGGCACGAAGCTCCCGTTCCACCACTTCCCAAAGATGCTCTATTGGGTTGAGATCTGGTGACTGTGGGGGCCATTTTAGTACAGTGAACTCATTGTCATGTTCAAGAAACCAATTGGAAATGATTCGAGCTTTGTGACATGGTGCATTATCCTGCTGGAAGTAGCCATCAGAGGATGGGTACATGGTGGTCATGAAGGGATGGACATGGTCAGAAACAATGCTCAGATACCCCGTGGCATTTAAACGATGCCCAATTGGCACTAAGGGGCCTAAAGTGTGCCCAGAAAACATCCCCCACACCATTACACCACCACCACCAGCCTGCACAGTGGTAACAAGGCATGATGGATACATGTTCTCATTCTGTTTACACCAAATTCGGACTCTACCATTTGAATGTCTCAACAGAAATCGAGACTCATCAGACCAGGCAACATTTTTCCAGTCTTCAACAGTCCAATTTTGGTGAGCTTGTGCAAATTGTAGCATCTTATCCCTATTTGTAGTGGAGATGAGCGGTACCCGGTGGGGTCTTCTGCTGTTGTAGCCCATCCGCCTCAAGGTTGTGCGTGTTGTGGCTTCACAAATGCTTTGCTGCATACCTCGGTTGTAACGAGTGGTAATTTCAGTCAACGTTGCTCTTCTATCAGCTTGAATCAGTCGGCCTATTCTCCTCTGACCTCTAGCATCCACAAGGCATTTTTGCCCACAGGACTGCCGCATACTGGATGTTTTTCCCTTTTCACACCATTCTTTGTAAACCCTAGAAATGGTTGTGCGTGAAAATACCAGTAACTGAGCAGATTGTGAAATACTCAGACCGGCCCGTCTGGCACCAACAACCATGCCACGCTCAAAATTGCTTAAATCACCTTTCTTTCCCATTTTGACATTCAGTTTGGAGTTCAGGAGATTGTCTTGACCAGGACCACAACCCTACCTGCATTGAAGCAACTGCCATGTGATTGGTTGACTAGATAATTGCATTAATGAGAAATAGAACAGGTGTTCCTAATAATTCTTTAGGTGAGTGTATATAATACAGATAGTTAGTGGGAGATAGTCAGTGTAGGTTAGATAGTGATATAGTGTACGGTGTTAGGTAGTGTGATAGGTTCTGCTGTCTATACATACATGCTACAGACATAGTGCTGTGATGTACAAGTTCACAACATTACTTAGTGCACCAATCAGTAATATGTAGTCAGACCTGCTAAAATGTGAAGTTGCACGTATTGCTCAAAAATAGGCGCATCATTAATTGCCGATTTGCGCAATCACGAATATATTGGAGCATTTGACTCTATCTGCATATAAAGCTTTTGTAATGTTCTGCCGTGCCAACCATTTACTCCAGTCTCAGGAAACTTCCAGCAGCTTGAAAAATGTAGCAACAGTGACCCACGCCTGTATTGCTTGCGCATTACACGAATATTACATTGCCGATTTTCGCAATCAAGAAAATAATCGCAAATTTTTGAATTCACGAATATATGATGAATATTCACCCAAATATTCGCGAAATATCGCAAATTCGAATATTGCCCCTGCCGCTCATCACTACTGGGGTACAGAGTTATGAGCCTTTACACGGTGACTCAGCTGATCCCATAGGTTTTTAATGGGATTCAGATCTGGAGAAAGTGCAGACCACTTCATTTGAGGTACCCCAGTCTCCAGCAGCCGTTCGCTAATGATGCTACCTTGATAAACTGGTGCATTGTCGTCCATGAAGATGCAATTAGTCCTGTGTTGTTCATGCAGATCCACAATGACTGGATTAATGAAATAAAAGTGTAGAGCAGTTCTGTATTGACTGGATACATCTGCCCACACTGTAACACCACCACCAAAGGCTCGTCTGGTGTCAACAGTGGCTAATGCATAGCACTCTCCTTGACGTCTCCAACATCGTTGGTGGCCATCATTTTTGCGTGAATCGACTTTCATCAGTGAACAGCACTGAGGCCTACTGGTCCCTCGTCCAGCGTAGATGCTTCCTGGCCCAGGCAAGACGATGACGCCTGTGGTCAGATACCCTTGCAGGCCATATAGTACGCAGACCACACTAATGTAAATTGATTCAAATGGTCTGACATGACACTTGGGTGCCTCTCACCTCCCTTAATTGTGCCTGGAGTTGTGTGGCATTCATCATCCATTTCCACAGGGCATTGTTCACAATGAAGCTATAATCAGTGTGGGATGTGGCTAAAGGATGACCACTTCTATGCCTTTCTGTGACTCTTCCAGTCTATCTGTATCTCTTTTGCAACCTGCTGATGACAATCTGTGACGCTCTAAGCTCAGTGTCTACTTCCGTCTGAGAACATCCTGCTTCAGGCCTCGCAATGGCGAGTTACTGTTGATGAATTGTTAGGTGTCGTCTTGGTCTCATGATGTCCAAATGTGAACAGTGGGGGACCTGCTGCAATGATTTTTATAAGGGCACAATCAAGATAAAAGCTAATCTCTCCTGCATTGACATTGCCCAACAACAGTTTTCAGCTATGGCCAAGGATATCAGGTCTTTTTGAAGAAAACACCAGCAAGGAGCAGGAAAATAAAACTCTGGGAATGCAAACTGATGCATTCTGATCGGATCCTTTTCTATTCAGAATGCATTAGGGCAAAACTGATCCGTTTTGGACCGCTTCTGAGAGCCTATGATGGATCTCACAAAAGGAAAGCCAAAACACGAGTGTGAAAGTAGCCTTAACCATACGCCACTTTCATTCAGCTCCTCAGTAGAGGCTTCCAACCTTTGCTGATGCTGGTCCGCCATGAGCTCTTCTGAGTCACTCGTGCTCAATTTGTAGGTTGTTTATAGGTGGATGAACCAAATGTCCTCCACACTGCTCACTTCACAGAACACCACTCTGGCGGTCAGGAGTGGATTGGCCATAGACCCTACAAGGGAAATTTCCTGGAGGGCCGATGCCCAGGAGGCCACTCAAGCCCTCTTGATGGCTTCAGGCCAGGTACATAATGATCTGATGCTCAACAGCTACAGGTGCCCTCCTGAACTCAACTGTGATAAAGTTGAATACTGTGGTTGGGGAGGCAGTATTTTGTGCTGTCCTGTGGTATTTGGTTCTGCTGGGGCAGTATTCTGTGCTGCACTATGATATTGCAAACCCTGCCTACTTCTGTTGTCCCTGCCTACTTGTTTTGTCAATTTGGACCCTTGTACTTTAGGCTTGCCAAGTGTACAGTTGATCAAGTCGATCTGGCCGGATGTCTCTTGGAGATCGATTACTGGATGAGTGCCAATCATCTAAAGCTTAATGGCACCAAAACTGAATGTATTACATTCAGTGACCAGAAAATTACACCCTCAGCACCCCAATGGCCATTGTCTTTTGGACCTGTCCCTGAGACAGCCATCCAGGTCAGGGATTTGGGAGTGGTCTTGGACTCCAGATTAACCCTGGTTCCTCAGATAAATCAGGTGGTTAGTACCTGCCACTACCAGCTGAAACTTCTGAGGAGGATCTTAAAATACATTGAATCCCCTCTCAGGAAAGCCTTGGTCGGAGCAGCGATCAGCAGTCGGTTGGACTATTGTAATGCCTTGTACATGGGACTCCATAAGAAGAACTTGCATAGACTTCAACTTGTGCATAATTCCGCAGCAAGGCTACTAACGGGTGTTGCCCGCTGAGAGCATATCACTTCCTCTCTTAATGCCTTGCACTGGCTCCCCGTCCAACAACGGGTGATGTTCAAGATTGGATGCTTCATGCATAGGGTATTCCATGGTGTGGGGCCCTTGTACCTGCAACGTAAATTCACCATGTACGCCCCATTGAGGACATTGAGCTCTAGTAACTCAGCGAATTTTAACATCCCGCAAGTTACAGTAAGTCCAGTTGCCTTGATTTATTCTTTACAGATATACCATGACCTGGATAAATGAGAACCTTCACAGACATCCCGCAAGTTAATAAGATCAGACATGGAGGTAGATCCTTTTCGGCTCAAGGGGCCAGATTTTGGAACCACCTACCTCTGGCCCTGAAAATGATTCCCAGTCTTCTCTCATTCAGACGTGCACTGAAAACCTTACTTTTCAAACAAGCGTTTGATCTCCCTATGTAACACTTATTTTTGGTTAATATAATTTTGGGGGTTTTCGTAAATCTTAGTCTATAAATTCAGAGTTGGTAATGTCCCTTCTATTTTAAAGATACCTTTTCCTCACGTTTATTAATTTTGTTCTCTTCACATTCTCTATATCTCGTCCGAACCCTTTGAACCTTGAGATTCCCCTACCTTCCCTCCCTTTTTCTTGATTCTCCATTTGATAAGTGCTAGGAAATTTGTCTCTGAAATAGGTGCCTTATCCTCTAGGCCTTTGCGGCCCATGGTAAAGTGTCATGCCTTCTTCTTTTCCTCCCTTGTTGAATCAGCCAGCTAAGCGCATCGAGGCCCTAAGGGTAAGACTGCGTGTACACAAGACTATACATCATCATCATCATCACCTACAACATGAGACCACTTTTAGTTTTTATCCAGGGCCACTTTAAGTATACAATCTGCCCCTGCTGGCAGTAAAAGCAGAGGGACTACTGTACCAGTCCATGACCCCAACCACTAGTCCACACACTTGGTCTACACACTCCCACACTGGTGAGCCAGGTCATAGCAACTTTCAGAATGCCCACTATGGTGCTAGTGCTCCACATAAATTGCTTACTAGTCTACCCCATTACCCCCCTTAGAAATGACACAACCAAAATGTCACAGACAGTAACCCAATATGCACCCAACACAACTCGCTCACATATGCTTTTCTGTTATTTCAGATAGTTACAAGTGCTAGGCCCATAAAGATGCCCTAAGGTGCTGCATACTTTTGGATATTTGCACACTGAGAAGTCATTTTCAAGAGATATTATCTACTTAAGCGTTTCTGCATCATTCGAAGGGGCTGACTGCAGACTGTCGGTGCTTTGTAGTGAATATTTAGTCACGCTGCACTTGCTGCCCAGGCTGCTGCATCAGACGTAAATGGCAAGAAATTGAACTGGAGATATTCCATTTATATAGGAGATAGCGAATAATCATTTTGTGCTGATCCTCTGCAGTCTGTAAGAGATAAATCCCTGGCGCCAGCTTCTTTCTTTACGCTGCAGGACATTTTTCCCCTGCTGTACGCTATAAACTACAGATGGTGCATGTTTTCTAATAATGTGACTAATGAATGATGCGGCCTCACACAACACACAGGATGATTCCATGACAGAGCAATGGCTTAAAGCTGATCTCATATTAAAAATGCATGGAACAACAATTACGGTACTTCTCTGTAATAGGTTTTTATAGGGCTATTAAATGTGTTTTCTTCTTAAAATACTGTAACTACACCTTAAAGGGGTCGTCTGACTTCATCAGATTACATTTATCATGTGGATAAAGTTAATACAAGGCACTTTATAATGTTTTGTGATTGTCCATATTGCCTCCTTTGATGGCTTGATTCATTTTTCCATCGCATTATACACTGCTCATATCCAGGGGTTACGACCACCCTGCAATCCAGTGGTGGTGGTCGTGCTTGTACACTAGAGGAAAAAGCGCCAGCCTCCCTGGTGGGACTGTGGGAGCACACATAAGCACGCATGCGCAGCAGCTCTCGTCCTAGCCCCCTTGGATCTGGGCTGCAGAGGTGGCTGTAACCCCTGGATACGAGCAGTGTATAATGTGATGGGAAAATGAATCAAAGGAGGCAATATAGACAATCACAATACATTAGTAAGGGCCTTTTATTAACTTTCCCTACAAGTTCCATCGGTGCCTCACTGGCTCTGCAGATCCCGGGTCTCCCAGCATCATCATCCAGTTTCATACTGGTCATATGGTTGCAAGACATGACAGTGGTGACGTGTCTCGTGACACATGGGTGACACGTCACCGCTGTGGCTAGTTCTTGTCTGTAGTGGTCACGTGACCTGTGTCAAACCAGATGTTCACACGAGAGGACCCAGGAACTGTAGAACCAGTGGTTCAACGAAGATTCCGGAACCCAACGATGGGCATCAGGTAGGAATGATTAACACCGCAGGTCCAGCCACACTGGGGGGTCTTTAGAAAAACTCCCCAGGGGCAAACCAATTTTGGAAACAGCAATGGGGCTTGAATGGGGCTGAGCTGCTCCCAGGCCACGTGACCTATAGTCGTGATGTCACTAGCCCTTGGGAAGCAGTGAGAAGGCTGCGGTGCTACTGCGAGTGCCGCTGCCTTCTCAAACAGCTGATAGGCAGGTTTGATGACCTATCCAAAGCATAGATCATCAGTAAGAAACAAGCAGATAACCCCTTTAATAGTGCATATGATGTAGTAGGGTAGAAGTGAAAAAAAAATGCAATTCAGCCATAGTTTTATTTGTTTTGCTTTCAGTGTAATTCTTTTGAGGTAAAATTACAGCAGTACCACATTTCTTGTGTTTTAAGGCTACTTTCACACTAGCGGCAGGACAGATCCGACAGGCTGTTCACTCTGTCGGATCCGTCCTGCCGCTATTTCGCAGTGCTGCCGGACCGCCGCTCCGTCCCCATTGACTATAATGGGGACAGGGGCAGAGCTCCGGCGCAGCACGGCTGTGCACGGCGAAAGGCCGCCGTACTAAAAGTACTGCATGTCCGACTTTGCATGACCATATTCTGATTATGTGTACGGTGCTGTGTGAGGGCTGATTATTTGCAGGGCGATCTGTATTTTTCATTGATACCATTTTGTGAAGCGTCCATTTTGATTTTCTTTCCGTTAAACTGTTCACCATACAGGATAAATTGTTTTGTATTTTAATAGTACAGTCATTATCAGATGCAGCGATACCCATGATCTTTATTTTTTATTGTTTATTTTTGTTTTTAAAATGGGGTGTGATTTGCATTACCAAATTTTTAAGACGCATTTGTATTATAAGACACACCTAGGATTTAGAGGAGGAAAATAAGAAAAAAATTATTTTTGTCAGACCTTAGATCTGATCCCGAAATCAGACCCCCAAACTCCATCAGGCTTCAGATCAGACCTTCATTAGATCCTCAAGCTCCATCAGCCTCAGATCAGTGGAGCTCATCAGTCAGAAGAAATTCAGTGCTCCTGGGTATTAAGAGTCAATGATAGACGTTATCGCTGATCACGGACTCTGCCACTGAGTGTCTGCAGTGTAAGATAGTAGGCACTTCAGCGGCTATGGCGCCTGCTCAGCTGCACAGCACCTATAACCCATTCCCAAATCTGACATATCTTTTGTCAAGGACAGATCTAGATTTCCCTCCGGAAAGAGGGAAAAAGAAGGGGGGTGGAGAGAAGCGCACAATAGGGTAATATTGTTTACACAAACAAATAAATATAGTGGGATTTATCCACACTCACCTTGTAGTGCTGTGCTTAGATAGGCACAACTCTACTGTAAACTTGGTAATAGTAAGGTCTTTTGTCCAGGGATGCAGCCGCAGATGGTTTATTCTTTTCGGTGGGGTGTCCACTCCCCCAAAAAAGAAAATTTCAATATAAAAGAAAAAGGAAGGTCTCTGCCTCGGCGCAAAGTCACTGGAGAAGACAATTCTTGGTGCAAGAGTAATTCTTGGTTTTAATAGAAATAACGCGTTTCGGGGATTACAGACTCCCCTTCATCAGGTTTTATAATGATACAATGGGTGTAACACAGAGGTAGATATTTATAGATAAAACACATCAAAAAACCGCCAAAAAGACGCACCTGGGTGACGCCCCCTAAGGGGAGGGGCCACCCCCAGGTGTCATCCGATGTGCAGCTTCAGCTTTAGTAAAGAAAACAGACATGTAGACATATCATTGTTTTAGGGGTTTAGGACTAAAATCGCCGTTCGGTTAATACAATAAACTTTGTTTTCAGTTGACTTATTTATACTATTATTCAAAAGAAACTCTGTCATGTGATCGCAAATACAAGCGGTCACATGACCTGAGGGACCGGAAGCGACAGCATCCTCTAGTGATTGTATTCATCTCCCATCACTAGGGGGAGAAAAACCAGCTCCCCGCTCTCGATACAGGGTGAGTTGCGTCTATCTTTGGCGCCCATAATCTTATTTGGGTATCCTTTTTGCTTAAACCTGGATGTGAGAAAAAAGGATACCCAAATAAGATCATTATGGGCGCCAAAGATAGAGCTAAAACTCTAACACAACTAGAATGCCTGGCTCCAACAAAGAAAAGAAGGGAAAATACTGACCTTGGGTTATACTGCTATAATTTTGTGACAACCTATAATCAGAAACATACCGCCATAAAGGCAACTCTGGGAAAATATTGGTATATCTTGAAAAGAGACCCTATACTAAGCCAGATCATTCCAGATACCCCTCGTTTTACGTATAGAAGAGCCAAAACCTTGAAAAATCTTCTGACCCCCAGCAAACTAAGAC
Source organism: Bufo bufo (assembly GCF_905171765.1). Taxonomy (NCBI): domain Eukaryota; kingdom Metazoa; phylum Chordata; class Amphibia; order Anura; family Bufonidae; genus Bufo; species Bufo bufo. The sequence continues at coordinate 89,226,465 of NC_053390.1, forward strand.
CAACTACACAGCCTAATAATGAGCAGGACACAGATACTAGAGCCCAGAAAGGCAGTTTCAAATGCGGCCACCAAAGATGCTTATGCTGCAATAGTATCCTTCAAAGATCATCCTTCCATAGCCGTATCACTGGAGAATCTTTTCCAATACAACACCATTTGACCTGTAACTCCAGCTATGTAATCTATGTACTTGAATGTCCATGCCATCTACAATATGTAGGCCGCACCATACAAACTTTACGGAACCGTTTCAATAAGCACCGTTCAAATATAAAGAAAAAATTCATGAAACATAGCGTGTCTAGACACGCGGCTGAACACCACGATGGTACCAGTGTTGGGTTCACTGTAACACCTATTGAATTCATTCCAATTCACCTCCAAAAAGATGTCCAGTACCTCAGACGCCGCGAGGTGTACTGGATTTTCAAACTTAATAGCCTGAACCCTTATGGGCTAAATGAGGCCTTTGAAATCAATCTATATACTATACATAAATATATATAAAAAAACGATATCACTCGTCCATTAGCTTTATTTCATAAATCTAATATCTTGATTAAATATCTGATTTATTGTTTCATTAGAACGCTATATCTAATGATACCATTGGCTAGCCCTGTGGAATTAATATGCAGAGCATGCCACCATTTAATTATTTATTTTTCCACAATTTTATCCGAATATTACTCAATTATTTATTCTCTATCAAAATCTTTATCAATGTCTTTTATCCGATTTCTTTTTATTCCAATTTTTATCATTATTCTATATTATCATTATTTTTTATCTTTTTTTAGCTACATGATTCATTATCTTACTATGAGCCATTTGGTATTATAATATCCACCAGAGTCCTGATAAATAGCGACAGCCTGTATAAAATATACACCAACCTATGGCCAGGATCGCTGTAAAAACCCAGGACCGGCAAAAGAATCAGGTGACTAGGAAACAAGCGATCATGTGACACCTGACGTCACAGTGTTCAGTGGCCGCTCTGAAACAATCCTTGCGCATGCGCAACTCACCCTGTATCGAGAGCGGGGAGCTGGTTTTTCTTCCCCTAGTGATGGGAGATGAATACAATCACTAGAGGATGCTGTCGCTTCCGGTCCCTCAGGTCATGTGACCGCTTGTATTTGCGATCACATGACAGAGTTTCTTTTGAATAATAGTATAAATAAATCAACTGAAAACAAAGTTTATTGTATTAACCGAACGGCGATTTTAGTCCTAAACCCCTAAAACAATGATATGTCTACATGTCTGTTTTCTTTACTAAAACTGAAGCTGCACATCGGATGACACCTGGGGGTGGCCCCTCCCCTTAGGGGGCGTCACCCAGGTGCGTCTTTTTGGCGGTTTTTTGATGTGTTTTATCTATAAATATCTACCTCTGTGTTACACCCATTGTATCATTATGAAACCTGATGAAGGGGAGTCTGTAATCCCCGAAACGCGTTATTTCTATTAAAACCAAGAATTACTCTTGCACCAAGAATTGTCTTCTCCAGTGACTTTGCGCCGAGGCAGAGACCTTCCTTTTTCTTTTATATTCAAATCTGACATATGTCAGTTTATGTTTTAATAACTTTCGAATGCTTTTACTTATTGAAGCAATTCTGAGATATTTTTTTGTGACACATTGTACTTTGTGGGTGGTAAATTTAGGTTAATATGTCTTAGGCTACATTTACACGAAAGGTAAAAATGGCCATTTAAGTAACAGCCATTTTTAGAACCAACTGAAGCCTATGGGGCTATTCACAAGGACGTTTTTTAAGCAGCCAGTAAATAGTGTCCGTCAAAAAATAGGACATGTATTTTTTCCATTTTTACTGCCAGACCGACCCATTGAAATCAATAGGACCATTTTTAACAGTCAGTTAGACAGGAGTGCGACCATGTAATGGCCGCTGAAATGAGTACACTGTGTTAAAAAAAAAAAAAAAGCCATTCAGGGGTTAAAATAAAAAAATACTGTCCTTATCCACTTGCACACTCAGGGACACTCGTTCCTCACTGCAGGCTTTAGGACCTGATGATGTCACATGATATGACGTCATCACTAGAGATGAGCGAATTTCTAAAAAAAATCGATTTGGACGGTTCACCGAGTTTCCCAAAAATATTAGATCCGAATCTACACTTTGAATAATCTTTCCCTGAACTGCTCAGTAGTTTTTTTTATTTTTATAAAGTCTTTCCTAATCACTGTCCCTTGTGCCTCTAATGTCTCTCCCTGCACGTTCACTGTAAAATGGCAGAGACCGAGCCGGCTGAGACTTTTTATAGGGCTGTGACATCACAGGGGCTGGCTATCTGCTGATTGGCTGTCCGCATGGCATTATGGGTGCTCCCTCGTTCCCGGGCTTCTTACTTTCACTTTGTAACATGGGCAGCATTCATTTTAGAAAAAATGTGATTCGTTACCACGAACCATGAGGTTCGACTTCGGGATGAATCAAATATTTCCTGAAATCCAGATCAAATTCTACTTCGTCAACTTTGATTTGCTCATCTCTAGTCATCACGTTGGGAGTGCAGGTCCTGCAGCCTCCAGTGAGGAGAGAGTGTTCCATTGTGTGCAAGTGGATGAGGTGAGTATATGTATACTGAGGGATACTTAGGGGACATTACTTATACTGAGCAGGCACTATGTGGGCAATTATTTATACAGTGGGGTACTATGGGGCCATTATTCATCATGGGGGTATAATCAGGGCTATTTGTCTTGGGGGCACTGTGGGGCATTAAATACACCAAGGGCACTACAGAGGTTGGGATTTAAAAAAAGCCAATTAATTACTTCCATTTTAAATGGCCGTTTTTAAAGGCCATTAAAAACTGATACAAATGGATGCAAAACGACTATTACAAATGAATACACGGCCAGAAAATGAATGCGGACACTGAAGCAAAATGACCATGAAAAACTGACAGGGTGTCCATTTAATGTGCACGTAGCCTTACCTTTATTTTAATTTTTTTATACAGCATTTACAGAAGAGCAATTTTCTAAATTTTAATTTCTCTGCTTTTAAAACAGATAGTGATACCTTACATGTACAAATTAACAATCACCATATGTCTACTTTATGTTGGCATCATTTTTTTGAGAACATTAGAAGGCTTAGAATGTAGCTTCGCTTGTGTTGGCAAAAATCCTTGCACCGGCCCTGCCCAGGGGAGCAGATCCTGGACACTAGAAAAATGTGTGGATGTAAATAGCTATATGAAATAAACATTAATAAGTAAGGTGCACTACTGTGGGTGCAAACAACTAAATCTGACTAAACCCTCAAACTGGTGTTAAAATTGAGAATTTAGCTAATATATCCTTATATGAAGGACATATCTGGGCCCAAGCACTGCGCCTAGGTATGTCAAGTAGCTCGGGACCAAATGCTAACCTACCTGTGCCATATGGCCAATGGACCATGAAATGCTCCCCCCCCCCTCAGAAAGATTTCATTTTAAATTCAATACAATATATCCTAGAACATAATTTCTTCACCTTTAATGATACCTTTTACATTCAAACAAGGGGTACCGCTATGGGTACAAAATTCGCACCCTCGTATGCAAATCTGTTCGTAGGCCTTTTTGAAGAGTCTTTAGGTCTCCAATACCATAAGGATGTACACCTTTACCGTCGATATATTGATGACATTATCTTCATCTGGGGTGGTAGCATTGAAGAACTAACATCTTTCATATCAATGCTAAACCAGAATGACTGGGGTCTTCAATTTACACATGAATTTGACTCCAAGAAATCAACGTTTTTAGATTTACATATTGAAACCATCACCAACAAGATCACCACTAGTACCCATTTTAAAAAAGTGGACTCCAACAGCTACCTAGAATATTCCAGCTGCCACTACACGAAATGGAAGAGAAACATACCGTACGGGCAAATGAAAAGAATCCGGAGAAACTGTTCCAATGAAAAGACCCTCAAAACACAACTTGGAATTCTGAAAGATCGCTTCTTGGAAAAGGGCTACCCAAAAAGTCTCATTAAAGCATCAACTCAGAGGGTTCTAAAAATAGATCAAAGAGAAGCGCTGAAACCACCACCCCCAAAAACTATCGACCCAAAAGGATACCAATGCAATCTCATTACCAGGTACAATAGAGACCACCAGAACATTAGAAAGATAGTTATGAAGCACTGGAACATCCTGCTAAAAGACCCCATCCTCAAAAATATACTACCCGAATTACCGTCCATAACATTTAGAAGGGCACAAACCATCAAAAATATCATCGCCCCGTCCTGCCCCAAACTCCAATCCCCTACGAAAAAAACCATCTTTCCACAGCTAATAAGAAAAGGGTGCTTTAAATGCGGCATCAAAAAATGCAAATGCTGTGCGATGATCAGACATGACACTAGGGCCATTGAAGCAGGAGGTCCCTCGGGCCCTTGAACAATAAAACAAGACCTAAACTGCGGGACAAGAAATGTCATATATCTCCTTAGATGCCCCTGCGGTTTAAAATATGTCGGTAGGACTACCCAAACCCTTAGGGAAAGAATGTGCGAACACAGGTCTAATATCAAACGTAAAGTCCCGACACACAGCGTATCACGCCATTTCTCTGAACGACATGAGGGTTCCATAACCGGTCTTACAGTTACTCCTTTAGAAACCATCACCTCATCATATCAACAGTTATGCCGGAAGGAGATGTACTGGATATTCACACTAAATACTCTATCCCCTTTCGGCTTGAATGAAAGTTTAGAATATTCCAATTACTAAAGAAGTACCGTAGCCATATCTTGTATCTGCTCTTCTTGGGACAATCTTACCACTATATATATATATATATATTTTTTTTTTATCTATATATTTATTATTTATATTTTTACTTCACTTTTTACTGCATTTTCCATCATTGTTGATGCTATTAACTGATTATTAATATTATTCTCATTTATTAATTATTATTATTTTCTCATTTATTAATTATCAATATATATTATATATTATTATGATCAATATTGTCAATTGATTACCAGTATTGTCAATATTATTCTCTTTTATTAACTATTTACAACATTCCCCCGTTTTTACCAGTCACACTATGACTAGCTACTCTCTTAGATTTTAAGATGACTAGAAAAATGTACATAAACACATATCTGATTCGGCTAACAGCTCTAAACTATAGAAATGTATCCCCCAATCATGTGACTAGGGAGCCAGTCATGTGACTCCTCTTTTACCCCTCCTCTTTAAAGATACTCTAGTACAAAACTCGTATTTTTTCATAAAATCCGCATTCCTAGGCTTCGTGTAAGCCTATCACCAAGGTACCCCCCCCCTTTTTTCTTTGCATCTTTCGGCTATTAAAATAGATACTCCCGGCTTGAGACGCACTTCCGGTTCGGGTGCGCTCCACGGTGGAACGCATCGGAAGTCCAGAATGCGTTCCACTGTGAGCGCACCAGAGAGAGGGACACGATCCTTCAGAAATACCCGGGAGCAGTGAGGACGTGTTACCAAACCCCCCACCGGCCCCGCAGGTATTCAGAACTACCCATTTTCTTGTACTTTTATGTTTATCTACCGTTTGTTAAACTGATAACCTAGAGGCAAATAGGACGTCACTTCCGGTGCGTTCCACCTTGGAACGCATGCAGATACTGGAAGTGACGGAATTTTAAGCCGTTTTTGGCTGTCTTTTCTTTGTTTTAAAGAAAAGACGTTTTGTATTGTGTTATGATTGTATATGCTCCTGATGAAGGGGACCCACTAAGAGGCCCCGAAACGCGTCGAGCTGCTCACTCCCCCACCCTGGCTTTGGAATAAAAGAACAAAAGAAAGAACAAGAACTCCTGAGTGATCATTGTTCGTTTCTGAGACTCTACTGGCGATCCAGGCGCAGGAGGTGTGATGTGGGTGTCTTGAGCTTTATCCCACATTTCCCTCCTGGGTGAACTAAAATCCTAGGTCACTAAAATTTAGATTTTATTTTATATCTTGATTGTATATTTGCCTAATATTACTTTTACTATTTGCCTACCATATATGAATTAACCCTAAGAACAATAATAACTGGTGAGTGTGTAAGTATTGCCACCCCACTTATGTATACCTAACAACATAAGCTTCTACCTTTTGGTTATATACCATCACAATCCTAGATACTAGGGATTCTGGCACCTCTCTGTGGTCCTTTTTAGCGTCTCCACGCAACCCCACTGTCTTCTTCCATATGGCCAATACCAGGAGTCAGACTTGTTTGTTTGCACCCACAGTAGTGCACCTTCCTTATTAATGTTTACTTCATATAGCTATTTACATCCACACATTTTTCTATCCTGTGTAGGATGTCTTTTTGTGGTACTTATGGTCCGCTGCGGGCATCCTCCACTGTAAGCATTCTTGCTGGGGATTATTAGCAATGGGCCACAAGTGCAGGATCTGCTCCCCTGGGTATAGATGCACAACTGCAGGGGCGTAGCTAAAAGCTCATGGGCCCTGGTGCAAGAGTTCAGCTTGGGCCCCCGTCCCTCAGTGCTTGTTGGCAAGGGGCAGGGGAGCACATATCCTTCCTGCTGCCTGAGGCAAACATTGAAAGGGCACCCCCTCATGCCAAATTCTAAACCGAACCCCTTCCCTCCAGCCAGAGGTGTAAGTTGACCAGTATGCACTTTCTATAATGCCAGTATCTTATGAGGCACAAGGGTCTTTGGGCCCCCTCAGGCTCCTGGGCCCGGTAGCGACTGCTACCTCTGCACCCCCTATAGCTACGCCCCTGCACAACTGCATATGGGGTTGAGCACTTCCTGCCTTTTGACACCACAACATTTTTAGTAGTTTGTGTATAGATATATTTGGAGGTATATAAACTCCATATTTAAATGTGCCTGATTTTCATCCACAGGCAACATTTAGGTGCACCTGTGAGGCCTGGGCCTTATCAGCCAGTCTTGGGTGGGACTCACAGCCTCCTCCCTCCTCCCATTGTAAGCATGGCTGCATGCTGGAGGTAACTGGGAGTTTGCTGTGAGTTGGACCTTACGCTCCTGTAATTACTGGCTCCTGTTATTGCCCATACGGCACAGGTAGGTTAGCGATAGGTCCCGAGCTACTTGAGATACCTAGGGGCGGTGCTCGGGCTCAGATATGTCCTTCATATAAGGATATATTGGCTAAATTCTAAATTTTAACATCAGTTTGAGGGTTTAGTCAGATTTGTTTGTTTGCATCCACAGTAGTGCACCTTCCTTATTTATGTTTATTAGAATTTTAGTAGCAATTTTTCAAATTTGCAAGAAAAATGCCAAAGCCAAATTTTTTAGGGACCAATTCAGTTCTGAAGTGACTTTGAGGGGCTTACATAATAAAACCACCCATAACTTACACTATTTTAAAAACGACACCCCTCAAACTATCCAAAATGTATTTAACTTTGTTAACCATTTACTGTACAGTAACACTCCTATAGAATCTAATGGAGCGGTGGCGTGCATTTCTGACCAGCCTGTTATGTTGGTGGGGCCTTGTCTCTTACCCTGCCCTGCATCCTGCCATTCTATGTGCCCGCTGCTGCCTGCTCCTCTGCTGCACTTCTCTTCCTAGCCTGTTCCTTGGGGGCATGCACACGCTCACTCTCAGCCTCTTAAATGGCCAGAGTGCACACATGCAAATTCTTCCCCAGCCTATGGTTCCCAGCTAGCTAGTTTGCCCAGTGAAGCTGTGTTATCCAGACTGTCTACCTATGTAATGTTGAGCAAGGCAAAGCATTGGAAGCGGAATTCGTCCGAAGTTTAGGAAAATTTGGATCCGCAGGTAGCCATCCCCTGTGATGTCACAGCCCTATAGAAGCCTCAATTATCACATTGTCTTGTGAGCTGAGCATAGGGAGACACATGGCAAGTGCTCCTGCGCTAGGGACAGTGTTGCTGCAATAATCCAGTAACCATGTTTGATCCATCCATCATGTTCGGCCATTTTAAAAGCAAACCACCACTAGGTTCATAGTAGGGAGGGATTCCAGACCTTATGGAAATAAAATTGAGGGCTCCACAACAGAGATAACCATAATACCATGTGGATCCCTTAATTTTATTGCTTTGAGAAAGGTTTTCCTGCCTCAATGCTGTGTACCATCTCTGGTACCATCACACAGGAGGACGAGGGCTGCTACATACACGCCAGGCTCCCCGATCCCTGCCGGGGAAGCTGGAGCACACCCGGATGACCACAGCATTTAAAGTCCTTACCGAGGCACATTAGTGCGGGGTGTCTTCTCTTTAAAACAGCAGACACCCGGCGGCCATGAAGCCCACTGCACGCACCAGCGGGCGCCATTTTTAAATGCCATGTTGCTGACGTAAATTTATTGTCAGTGGTCGGGAAAGGGTTCATTTCCAAGCCTTCACACGAAGATTGGGCAACCAAGTGGGAAGAATATAATTAGGCAGAGGTGCCTGAGTATACCTGATTTATAACAATTCGTGACTTCAGCGAATCGGCCGAATCAAAAAAATTATTTTTTATTTGCTCATCTGTATACCCATGTACTTAACCTCTGCCTTGGAAGGCAAGTGTGAGTTTGCTTATTATTTTGAAAGGTCCATGCCAGTTTTTCAGAAACAAGAAATCCCTTAGAGAACCCCTTAAAAGGGCATCTGTCAACAGGATCAACTCTATTAAACCAACCATAACGCCTGGTAGGTCTGACCCTTCTGATTAAAACTATTCCTTTCTTCCTGTGATCTGTTGCTCCATTTAGAAGAAATAAGTGTTTTTAAAATTCCTTGAGGGCAGGTCCTAGTACTATAACTCTATGCACCCTAGCTCCATCATTCTGCATCCATGTACACTCCCCCCTCCATTTGATTAATAGGGCCAGACATCCAATTAATGGGGAAGTGTCCAGGGAAGTAGTAGAGAGGAGCTAGGATGTAAAGAGCTGCTATGGCCCACCCTCCACCATTTAACCTCTTAAGGACATAGGGCGTACAGGTACGCCCTTGTGCCCTGGTACTTAAGGACACAGGGCGTACATGTACGCCCTGTGTATTTTCGATCACTGCCGTGCGGCTGGCAGTGATCGGAACCCGGTGCCTGCTCAAATCATTGAGCAGGCACCTAGGCTAAATGCGCGGGGGGGTCCCGTGACCCCCCCATGTCGGCGATCGCGGCAAACCGCAGGTCAATTCAGACCTGCGGTTTGCTGCGATTTCTGAAGTTTCTGGTCCCCGCAGTCCCTGACCGCAGGGATCAGAAACTTTATATGCCAAAAAAAAAAGTTTTATTTACCCCCCCCTGCACCCCGAATTATTTTTATGGTGGCGGGAGGTGCAGGGGGAGGGTTGCGGGCGGTGTGGGCGGTGCGGGAGGCGGGCGGTGCGGCAGGCGGGATCGCGATCCCCCGCCCGCCTCCCCTTGTATAATCGTTGGTGTCTAGTGGGGATACCAGGGTGCCAGCACATTGCTGGCACCCTGGTATAAACGGCTGACATCTGCGATGCGATGTCAGCCGTTTAACCCTTTCCATACAGCGGTCCGTACGGACCGCTGTATGGAAAAGGTTAACAGCGCAGGGAGCTCCCTCCCTCTCCCATCGGGGGGCTGCTGTGCCTTTGCAGCCCCCCGATGGGGAGGGAGAGAGCCCCCAGAGAGCCCCCCGAGAGATCCCCTCCTTATCCTTCCCCGTCTGCGAAGTTCTGAGCAGTACTGAGCAGACGGGGAAGGTTCCCATGGCAACAGGACGCCTCTCAGGCGTCCTGCTGTCCATGGTGCTGAACAGATCTGTGCTGAATGGCATAGATCTGTTCAGTGTAAGTAAAATACAGTACAGAACAATATATATTGTACTGTACTGTATTATTCAGACATCAGACCCACTGGATCTTCAAGAACCAAGTGGGTCTGGGTCAAAAAAAAGTGAATAAAAGTGAAAAAAAAGTAAAAATCAAAAAACACATTTATCACTGATAAAAAATGAAAAAAATAAAATTCCCTACACATGTTTGGTATCGCCGTGTCCGTAACGACCTGATCTATAAAACGGTCATGTTACTTTACCCGAACGGTGAACACCATAAAAATAAAAAATAAAAAACTATGATGAAATTGAAATTTTGCCCACCTTACTTCCCAAAAAAGGTAATAAAAGTGATCAAAAAAGTCGCATGTACGCCAAAATTGTAACAATCAAACCGTCATCTCATCCCGCAAAAATCATACCCTACCCAAGATAATCGCCCAAAAACTGAAAAAACTATGGCTCTTAGACTATGGAAACACTAAAACATGATTTTTTTTGTTTCAAAAATGAAATCATTGTGTAAAACTTACATAAATAAAAAAAAGTATACATATTAGGTATCGCCGCGTCCGTATCGCCCGGCTCTATAAAAATATCACATGATCTAACCCCTCAGATGACCACCGTAAAAAAATAAAAATAAAAACGGTGTAAAAAAGCCATTTTTTGTCATCTTACGTCACAAAAAGTGTAATAGCAAGCAATCAAAAAGTCATATGCACCCCAAAATAGATGCCAATCAAACCGTCATCTCATCCCGCAAAAAATGAGACCCTACTTAAGATAATCGCCCAAAAACTGAAAAAACTATGGCTCTTAGACTATGGAGACACTAAAACATTTTTTTGGTTTTAAAAATGAAATCATTGTGTAAAACTTACATAAATAAAAAAAATTGTATACATATTAGGTATCTCCGCGTCCGTGACAACCTGCTCTATAAAATTACCACATGATCTAACCTGTCAGATGAATGTTGTAAATAACAAAAAAAAAACGGTGCCAAAAAAGCTATTTCTTGTTACCTTGCCGCACAAAAAGTGTAATATAGAGCAACCAAAAATCATATGTACCCTAAACTAGTACCAACAAAACTGCCACCCTATCCCGTAGTTTCTAAAATGGGGTCACTTTTTTGGAGTTTCTACTCTAGGGGTGCATCAGGGGGGCTTCAAATGGGACATGGTGTCAAAAAAACCAGTCCAGCAAAATATGCCTTCCAAAAACCATATGGTGTTCCTTTCCTTCTGCGCCCTGCCATGTGCCCGTACAGCTGTTTACGACCACATATGGGGTGTTTCTGTAAACTACAGAATTAGGGCCATAAATAATGAGTTTTGTTTGGCTGTTAACCCTTGCTTTGTAACTGGAAAAAAAATATTAAAATGGAAAATCTGCCAAAAAAGTGAAATTTTGAAATTGTATCTCTATTTTCCATTAAATCTTGTGCAACACCTAAAGGGTTAACAAAGTTTGTAAAATCAGTTTTGAATACCTTGAGGGGTGTAGTTTCTTAGATGGGGTCACTTTTATGGAGTTTATAATCTAGGGGTGCATCAGGGGGGCTTCAAATGGGACATGGTGCCAAAAAAACAGTCCAGCAAAATCAGCCCTCCAAAAACCAAACGGCGCACCTTTCACTCTACGCCCCGCTGTGTGCCCGTACAGTAGTTTACGGCCACATATGGGGTGTTTCTGTAAACAGCAGAGTCAGGGCAATAAAGATACAGTCTTGTTTGGCTGTTAACCCTTGCTTTGTTAGTGGAAAAAATGGGTTAAAATGGAAAATTAGGCAAAAAAATGAAATTCTCAAATTTCATCGCCATTTGCCAATAACTCTTGTGCAACACCTAAAGGGTTAACGACGTATGTAAAATCAGTTTTGAATACCTTGAGGGGTGTAGTTTCTTAGATGGGGTCACTTTTAGGGAGTTTCTCCTCTAGGGGTGCATCAGGGGGCTTCAAATGGGACATGGTGTAAATAAACCAGTCCATAAAAATCAGCCTTCCAAAAACCAAACGGCGCACCTTTCACTCTACGCCCCGCTGTGTGGCCGTACAGTAGTTTACGGCCACATATTGGGTGTTTCTGTAAATGGCAGAGTCAGGGCAATAAAGATACAGTCTTGTTTGGCTGTTAACCCTTGGTTTGTTAGTGGAAAAAATGGGTTAAAATGAAAAATTAGACAAAAAAATGAAATTCTCAAATTTCCTCCCTATTTGCCAATAACTCTTGTGCAACACCTAAAGGGTTAACAACGTATGCAAAATCAGTTTTGAATACCTTGAGGGGTGTAGTTTCTTAGATGGGGTCATTTTTGGGTGGTTTCTATAATGTAAGCCTCGCAAAGTGACTTGAGACCTGAACTGGTCCCGAGAAATTGAGTTTTTGTAAATTTCGGAAAAATTTCAAGATTTGCTTCTAAACTTCTAAGCCTTATAACATCCCCAAAAAATAAAATATCATTCCCAAAACAATTCAAACATGAAGTAGACATATGGGGAATGTAAAGTCATCACAATTTTTGGGGGTATTACTATGTATTACAGAAGTAGAGAAACTGAAACTTTGAAATTTGCTAATTTTTTTCAAATTTTTGTTAAATTAGGTATTTTTTGGTGCAAAAAAAAATTTTTTTTTGACTCCATTTTACCAGTGTCATGAAGTACAATATGTGACGAAAAAACAATCTCAGAACGGCCTGGATAAGTCAAACCGTTTTAAAGTTATCAGCACTTAAAGGGACTCTGGTCAGATTTTCAAAAAATGGCCTGGTCCTAAGGTGTAAAAAGGCTGTGTCCTTAAGGGGTTAAGCCATAAATTGCATATTATTTTTTTTTTTTATAAAGGCAGCAACATTTCAGGGAAAGAAGTATGTTTTACTGAGCAGGGTCAGCTCTACCAGGCATTATGGTGTGTTTAATAGAGTTGATCCTGCTGACAGATGCCCTTTAAAATAAATTGTGTCATCAGAAAATGACCTATTGGGAACCTGTCACCATAAAAACTCAATGTCAGCTACAAGCACCATGTTATAGAGCAGAAGTAGCTGAGCAGATTGATATATACACTACTCACAAAAAGTTAGGGATATTTAGCTTGTGGGGGAAATCTCAGGATGAACCTAAAATGCACTCTAATCTTTACATGTAAACTTAATGTGACCTTGTCTAAACTTTTGAATGCACACGTCCAACCGTTCAATGTTTCAGTACTTTTTACACAACTTGCTGTTCTCTAACAAGGAGCTTAACGGCAAAATTCACAACATGTGTTTGATCAATGAATCGCCCAATAAAATTCCTAGTTCAATTAGAATTGGTGTTTATAGTCCTCCTCATCATGATGTTCACATTTTGACATCATGAGACCAAGACGACACCTAACAATTGATCAACAGTACCTCACCATTGTGAGGCTTCAAGCAGGATGTTCTGAGACGGAAGTGGCCACTGAGCTTAGAGTTGAATGGAAAATCCCAGCAGACGTGACTTGATGTTCATGAAATATTTATTGTCATAAATCAATGTGTCCCATCATCTAGGACGCGTTTCGGCTAGACTGCCTTTTTCAACAAGTAGATTTACATTGTGGGAAGCAAATATATATACAGACATCAATGATTAAGGATAGGGAACCTCCAAGTGATATCCACGCCCATAAGGGGCGGTACATTCCATATTAGCATAATAACAAAGAGTTAATCAATCAAGCAAACGATACTGGTGTTAGAACACATACTAACAATATAGATAGTAGATAGTAAATACCAGCGTGGCTGAGAAAATTCTTCAATGGGTAGTGGATGTCTAAAAAATAATAATATATGAGTTAATAAATGACAAACGAAAATTGCATAGGTAAACAGAACCAGAACTTAAATATGCATAATTTCGTAATCTCTGTTGAGACCCCTTGGATGAAGGGTATCCAGGGTGTGGATCCAGTAGGCCTCCCGACGCAATCAAAGTTTTTTAATATCACCTCCCTGTCTGGGCCTAGTGACCTGTTCTATAACCTGGAACTTCAATTGAGCTATTGTATGATTATGTTTCTCAAAGTGGGAGGGGATGGGTAAAAGTAAGTTTTTAGTCCTAATGGTTGACTTGTGCTTGCCAATGCGATCCCTAATACTCTGTATTGTTTCACCAATATATAGCAGCCCACATGGACATTTAATCAAGTATATAACATTGGCTGATTCGCACGTGAAAAAGCCGTCCACTGGGTATGTACGTCCAGTGTGTGGGTGATATATATTGGGCCCTTTGATTATGTTAGAGCACTGGAAGCAGTGCAGACACGGAAAAGTACCCTTCCGCTGTGTGGCCAGTACACTCTGTTTGAGGGTACCACGAGTACTCCCAATATCCGCGCGTACAAGTTTATCCCTATAGCTTTGATTCTTTTTATTGCAAATGAGAGGCGGGTTTTTGAATTCCTCAATCTGGGGGTACGCTTTCTCTAACAAATGCCAGTGTTTCCTTATGACATTATCCAATTTCTTATTAAACGGATGGTATTTGTGGATCAGTGCCACTCTTGGATTTTTAGCTAGTTCTGTACCAGAACTACCAGGGGTTTCTAATCCACTTAGGGTCTTTGTTAGGATTGAGGCTGGATACCCTCTTTCTTTAAACCTCATAGTCATTTGATCAATTCTGAGTTCCCGTGTTGAGGGATCAGACACAATGCGTCTGACCCTCTGGCATTGGGACTTCGGAATAGCTATTTTTAGAGAGGGTGGGTGGGCACTGGTAAAGTGGAGAATGCTGTTCCTGTCTGTCTCTTTACGATGTAAATCAATAGAGAGATTACCATTAGGATCCTTAATCACCCTAGTGTCCAAGAAACTGACTGTATGATCGTCGCATGTAACCGTGAACTGTAGACCAATGCATGCTTGGTTCAGATGTGAGATGAAGGATACAAGGGCCTCATGTGGCCCCGCCCATATGCAAAAAACATCGTCGATAAATCTTTTCCACAATAGAATGTGGTTATGGTACCATTGACTACTATATCCAAACTCGTCTTAAAATTTCGACATATATGCATTTGCATATGGCGGGGCCACATTCGACCCCATCGCGGTCCCCCGCTTCTGCAGATAGTAGGAATCTTCGAACATAAAGTAATTTTCGTATAGAACCAGGTGGAGAAGCTGTATGAAAAATTCTCGTTCAATGATAGAATAATCACTTTTTTCTAAAAATGTTTTTACGGCCTGTATACCTCCACTGTGTTCAATGGAGGTATACAGGCTGACCACGTCAATTGTCACCAACAGGCTGTCCGCCGGTACCGGACCTAATTCAGAAATAGTGCTGAGAAAATGTTGTGTATCGGCCAAATATGATGGAATATCCCTTATCAAGGGTGTGAGTATTTTCTCAAGCACTATTGCCAATGGAGATAAGATAGATCCCACTGAGGCCACTATCGGGCGGCCTGGGGGGTCTATTAAGGTTTTATGGACTTTGGGGAGCACGTAAAACACAGGGTTTTATTGGTGTTTGATTTATTAGAAAAGTATACATGTTGTTATCAAAAATACCTAATGTAGCAAAGTGATCCACAACCCTCAGTATTTTTTCTTTGATACGAAAAACCGGATCAGTGGTCAAAAGCTCATATGTATTATGATCTGAAAGTTGTCGATTCACTTCTGCCACATATTTTGTCCTATCCATAAGGACAATAGCGCCCCCTTTATCAGCTGGCTTTAAAACAACCCTCTTATCATCCATCAAAGATTTAATTGCAGTCCTTTCTTGTGGTGTCACATTGTGTGGGAACCGCAGTTCACCCTTCTTGATGCCATCTAAATGTTTCTTAATGTCCTTATGGACCAGTTCTATATAGGTCTCCACCGGGTGATAAAATTTAGGGGGCATAAATTTGCTTGGATTCTTCAAACCTAAATCTTTCAAACGTAGGACACACGGTCCCTCTCCGTCATCCGGACCAGCTGTTCTATTACCATGGTCCAGAAAATGGGCTTTCAATCGCAATTTGCGGAAGACGGACTGAATGAAAGTCCCTTCTGAAGTGCCGACATTTGTATGGGACTTAGGATCTGGGAGGAGAGGTTGATCAGAAGTGACTGATTCTTACCTGCGAGCGGGTTTGAATTGCTTGACTTGGTCCCGGTCTGGCTGCGGTGTTTGCGTCCCGCGCGCCTCCTCCTCCTTGTGCACGCCGGCTGTCCCTCCGAAAAAATGAAGAAGAGCGGGTATCTTGTGGACCCATGGACTCGCTTCCGAAGCTGGAAGTAAAGGATCCGGGTCTGGTGGGCCTTCTGTAACTTGGTTTTTGATACTATGTTGGATCTTGCCACTTGTATACCCGATTCAAATGGTAATCTTCGTTGTCCCGCAAGAACTTAGACCTCTTCTTTTCCTCCGTTTCTTTCCGGTATGTGGAAATGTAGTTATCCACCACGGACTCCTTCAGTTTACCGAATTCTTCAGATGTTAGGGATTCTCTCAGCTGCTGTTCAGTAACTGATATTTGTGTCTGTAGTTCACTGACCGCCGTATGAATGCGTTTAATTGTTAGCAGGATAAGGTCGTATGAGCATTTATTAATAATTTTTTCAAAGTCACTGGTATACTCAGGATCATTAGAGAAAAAGGTGGGGCGTAAATGAACCCTCAAACCTCTCGGGATCCTCTTGACCTTAAAGTACTCTGCCAGGGTAGTTGCATGCAGTTCATATGATGTGAGTCTCCTCCGTTCGCGTTCCCAGTGCCGCTTCTGGAATTCGCTTGTGGGAATGTTAAGAAATTCAGAGGTGGATGTCACTTGGGAGAGTATCCTCTCGGCATCGACGTCTGCGAAACTCAGTGTTGAAGGATCAGAAGTCATCTGTAAATAGCGGTGCACGATACTGTAGATAGATGTAGAGATAAGTCGGCCAGCACACGCTGAAATGTATACCCCATTTGAATCGGGTATACAAGTGGCAAGATCGAACATGGTATCAAAAACCAAGTTACAGAAGGCCCGCCAGACCCGGATCCTTTACCTCCAGCTCCGGAAGCGAGTCCATGGGTCCACAAGATACCCGCTCTTCTTCTTTTTTTCGGAGGGACAGCCGGCGTGCACGAGGAGGAGGAGGCGCGCGGGACGCAAACACCGCAGCTACCGCAGCCAGACCGGGACCGAGTCAAGCAATTCAAACCCGCTCGCAGGTAAGGATCAGTCACTTCTGATCAACCTCTCCTCCCAGATCCTAAGTCCCATACAAATGTCGGCACTTCAGAAGGGACTTTCATTCAGTCCGTCTACCCATTTTGATACTTTTCAATATGACATTGATTTAAACCACTTCTTCCGCAAATTGCGATTGAAAGCCCATTTTATGGACCATGGTAATAGAACAGCTGGTCCGGATGACGGAGAGGGACCGTGTGTCCTACGTTTGAAAGATTTAGGTTTGAAGAATCCAAGCAAATTTATGCCCCCTAAATTTTATCACCCGGTGGAGACCTATATAGAACTGGTCCATAAGGACATTAAGAAACATTTAGATGGCATCAAGAAGAGTGAACTGCGGTTCACACACAATGTGACACCACAAGAAAGGACTGCAATTAAATCTTTGATGGATGATAAGAGGGTTGTTTTAAAGCCAGCTGATAAAGGGGGCGCTATTGTCCTTATGGATAGGACAAAATATGTGGCAGAGGTGAATCGACAACTCTCAGATCATAATACATATGAGCTTTTGACCACTGATCCGGTTTTTCGTATCAAAGAAAAAATACTGAGGGTTGTGGATCACTTTGCTACATTAGGTATTTTTGATAACAACATGTATACTTTTCTAATAAATCAAACACCAATAACACCTGTGTTTTACGTGCTCCCCAAAGTCCATAAAACCTTAACCACCTCCGGACCGCCTAACGCAGATTCGCGTTCCGGAGGTGGCAGCGCTGCGCACAGTCACGCATATACGCGTCATCTCGCGAGACGCGAGATTTCGCTCCAAGCCGGCCCGCGCATGCGCATCGCGGGCCGGCAAAAGTTAAAGAACAAGTTAGTCACCAGCCTGCCAGCAACGATCATTGGCTGGCAGGCTGGCGATTTTTAAAAAATCCAATCACAAGCCATATAACAGATCATATTAGTAAATATGATCTGTTATATGGCTTCTCTGCTCCTGTGCTGGTCCTTTTCGTCGGTTGGATCCAGCACAGGAGCAGACTGAACTGTGAGTACACCAACACTACACCTTAGCCCCAGATCACCCCCCTGCACCCCAATTAACCCTTTGATCACCCCTTTGATCGCCCCTGTCAATCACCAGTGAAAGGAAAAAAAGTGATCAGTGTAAACTGTCACTTTTTTTTTTTCACTAGTATTGGCTGTTAGGTTTTAGGGATAGTTTAGGCCCCTTGGTTAGGTAGTTAGCGTCAGTTAGCGCCCACCCCACCGCACCGCAGTCACTTATATTCGCTGAATAGCGTATCGCTAATCAGCATTTGTACTTTTATAGTATCTGTAAGTGATCAAAACTGATCACGGTCAGATCTATAATAGTATTAGTGTCACTTTAGTTCGCCCTCCACCCAAAACGCAGTGTTTGCCCGATCAGGCCTGATCGGTCGCCCACACGTGCGTTCACCCACGCCCGCCCCACCGCAGTGACAAAAAATATATATTTTTTGATCACTGCACATTCATTTTACACGCACTGCGGCGATAAAAAAATCAGTTTTGATATTTTTTATCAACCGCAGCGGCCTCCGGTACTTCGCTAGCCTCCCCTTTGTAAGACAGGTTTGCTTTTTTTCTTGGGTAGTCTCAGGGAATACCCCTAAATTTAGTAGTCCAAAATGTCAAACAGGGGGTATTCTTCTGAAGAGGCCTACAGGATTCTGACCCAGTCGGATGAGGAGTGGGAACCCTCATCTGATGAATCTAGCGGGTCAGAATATGAACCTGTGGAAAGCAGTGGCTCTCTGACCCAAAGTTCGGACGAGGAGGTGGAGGTCCCTGGCAGCACCAGGCGTACCCGGCCCCATGTCGCTAGACCACAGGTTATGCAGGATCCGCTTCAAGAGCAGCAGAGTGGGGCTGTCGCTGCCGGATCACGTGGTGAGGCATACACCAGCAGCGCAGCCCTCCCTGGACCTAGTACCAGCACTGCCGTACAACATGGTGACGTGGCGAGCACCAGAAGGGCAGTTGAAGCTGGTACGGTGGCACGTGCACTAGTTACCCCGTCGCAGCCACCGCAAAGACAGGCCCGTAGAGCCCCTAGAATCCCTGAGGTGCTGGCAAACCCTGATTGGCAGTCACCAACTTCAGCCGCACCTGTAGTTCCCCCTTTCACCGCCCAGTCTGGAGTTCGGGTTGAGACGGCTCAAATCGGTTCGGCCCTGGGATTTTTTGAGCTGTTCTTGACTGCGGAGCTCTTGGACTTAGTCGTGGCAGAGACCAACCAGTATGCCACACAATTTATATCCGCCAACCCGGGAAGCTTTTATGCCCAGCCTTTCCGGTGGAAACCAGTCCAAGTTTCCGAAATTAAAATTTTTTTGGGCCTTCTCCTCAACATGGGCCTGACAAAAAAGCATGAATTGCGGTCATATTGGTCAACGCACCCGATTTATCACATGCCCATGTTCTCTGCTGCTATGTCCAGGGCACGATTTGAGGCCATCCTCCGTTTCCTGCATTTTAGCGACAACACCACCTCCCGTCCCAGAGGCCACCCAGCTTTTGACCGGCTCCACAAAATTCGGCCCCTCATAGACCATTTCAACCAGAAATTTGCAGATTTGTATACCCCCGAGCAAAACATCTGCGTAGACGAGTCCCTAATACATTTTACCGGGCGCCTTGGCTTCAAACAGTACATCCCAAGCAAGCGTGCCCGGTATGGGGTCAAATTGTATAAGCTCTGTGAAAGGGCCACAGGCTATACCCACAAATTTCGTGTCTATGAGGGAAAAGATCAGACCCTGGAGCCGGTCGGTTGCCCTGACTACCTGGGGAGCAGTGGGAAGACAGTCTGGGACTTGGTGTCACCCTTATTCGGCAAGGGGTACCATCTTTATGGGGACAATTTTTACACAAGTGTGGCCCTCTTTAGGCATTTGTTTCTAGAACGGATTTGCGCCTGTGGCACCGCGCGAACTAGTCGCGTGGGCTTCCCCCAACGGCTTGTAACCACCCGTCTTGCAAGGGGGCAGAGGGCTGCCTTGTGTAACGAAGAACTGCTCGCGGTGAAATGGAGAGACAAGCGTGACGTTTACATGCTCTCCTCCATTCACGCAGACACGACAATCCAAATTGAGCGAGCAACCCGTGTCATTGAAAAGCCCCTCTGTGTCCACGACTATAATGCGCTCATGGGAGGGGTGGACTTCAATGACCAGATGTTGTCTCCGTATTTAGTTTCCCGCAGAACCAGACGCTGGTATAAGAAGGTGTCTGTATATTTAATTCAATTGGCGCTGTACAATAGTTTTGTTCTCTACAGTAAGGCTGGGAGAACACGATCTTTCCTCAAATTCCAGGAAGAGATCATCGAGAACCTCCTTTACCCAGGAGGTTCCGTGGCCCCATCCCCCAGTGTAGTTAGCCGTCTACACGTGCGACATTTCCCCAGTGTCGTTCCTGGTACCTCAACCCAACCGTCACCCCGAAAAAGATGTCGTGTCTGTAGCAGGAGTGGAATAAGGCGTGACACCCGCTATTTCTGTCCTGACTGTGCTGACCACCCTGCCCTATGCTATGGAGAGTGTTTCCGGAAGTACCACACACAGGTACACCTAGCATAGGGATTGCATCTCACAGGACAGGCACACAGGGCTATTAGGGCCCTTTTACTCTCAGCTGCTGCAAACCTCTCCTTTCACCTGGGATAAAGTGCATAACGTACTTCGCCACATCTTTGGGCGATTTGCGCTTTGCACATTGTCCCATGGGGAAGGAGAGGTTTGTTCTATAAAGGTAAAAAAAACTAAACAAAAAAAAAATTACCGGTAAGTAAAAAAGTTAAAAAAGTTTAAAAAAGTTAATATGTTCTGTTCTAAAGTTAATAAAGTTATTGCTTTGCGGCCTGGTTTTTTCTTTTTTGTTTTGTTTTTTTTACCTTCCAGGTGGACCAACCGATCGACCAGCTGCAGCACTGATGTGCATTCGGACAGAAGCATTGTGCTGCTGTCAGATTACACGCAAGTCGGTGTATGCGGCGCTGCAAGACGAGATTTCTCCTCTGCAGTAAAAGATATGTTTGCCGAGGCATATGAGCTGAGGAGGTGGCGGTGTTCATATACTTTGGCAAACACTTTGTATATATAAAAAAAAAAATCCCGGCAATGATTTATTCATCCACATCGATTGATGTGAATGGAGAAATCTGGTTTGCCAGGGCATACGAGCTGAAGTGGGTATGGATGTTGGGCGGAGCTCCTATGTCCTGGCAGACGCCTTTCCCCTCCTTTTTCTTTTTTTGGCAGAGATTTTTTCATCCACATTGATCGATGCGAATGAAGAAATCTGTGCCGTTCATTTTTTTCTTTCAGCCCAGAGGCTGAACGGAAAAAAAAAATCTCATTACCCGTATGCTCAATATAAGGAGAATAGCAGAAACTCCTAATGCTGGGCATACATGTAATGATTGCGGAGACCCTCAAATGCCAGGGCAGTACAAACACCCCACAAATAACACCATTTTGGAAAGAAGACACCCCAAGGTATTTGCTGAGGGGCATATTGAGTCCATGAAAGATTGAAATTTTTGTCCCAAGTTAGCGGAAAGGGAGACTTTGTGAGAACAAAATCCAAAAAATCAATTTCCGCTAACTTGTGCCAAAATTTTTTTTTTTCAATGAACTCGCCATGCCCCTCATTGAATACCTTGGGGTGTCTTCTTTCCAAAATGGGGTCACATGTGGGGTATTTATACTGCCCTGGCATTTTAGGGGCCCCAAAGCGTGAGAAGAAGTCTGGTATCCAAATGTCTAAAAATGCCCTCCTAAAAGGAATTTGGGCCCCTTTGCCCACCTAGGCTGCAAAAAAGTGTCACACATGTGGTATCTCCGTATTCAGCAGAAGTTGGGGAATATGTTTTGGGGTGTCATTTTACATATACCCATGCTGGGTGAGATAAATATCTTGGTCAAATGCCAACTTTGTATAAAAAAAATGGGAAAAGTTGTCTTTTGCCAAGATATTTCTCTCACCCAGCATGGGTATATGTAAAATGACACCCCAAAACACATTCCTTACCTTCTCCTGAGTACGGAGATACCAGATGTGTGACACTTTTTTGCAGCCTAGCTGGGCAAAGGGGCCCACATTCCAAAGAGCACCTTTCAGATTTCACAGGTCATTTACCTACTTACCAGACATTAGGGCCCCTGGAAAATGCCAGGGCAGTATAACTGCCCCACAAGTGACCCCATTTTGGAAAGAAGACACCCCAAGGTATTCCGTGAGGGGCATGGCAAGTTCCTAGAATTTTTTATTTTTTGTCACAAGTTAGTGGAAAATGATGATTTTTTTTTTTTTTTTTTTTTCATACAAAGTCTCCTATTCCACTAACTTGTGACAAAAAAAAAAAATTTCCATGAACTCACTATGCCCATCAGCGAATACCTTGGGGTCTCTTCTTTCCAAAATGGGGTCACTTGTGGGGTAGTTATACTGCCCTGGCATTCTAGGGGCCCAAATGTGTGGTAAGGAGTTTGAAATCAAATTCAGTAAAAAATGACCTGTGAAATCCAAAAGGTGCTCTTTGGAATATGGGCCCCTTTGCCCACCTAGGCTGCAAAAAAGTGTCACACATCTGGTATCTCCGTACTCAGGAGAAGGTGGGGAATGTGTTTTGGGGTGTCATTTTATATATACCCATGCTGGGTGAGAGAAATATCTTGGCAAAAGACAACTTTTCCCATTTTTTTATACAAAGTTGTCATTTGACCAAGATATTTATCTCACCCAGCATGGGTATATGTAAAAAGACACCCCAAAACACATTCCTCAACTTCTCCTGAGTACGGGGATACCAGATGTGTGACACTTTTTTGCAGCCTAGGTGGGCAAAGGGGCCCATATTCCAAAGAGCACCTTTCGGATTTCACTCGTCATTTTTTACAGAATTTGATTTCAAACTCCTTACCACACATTTGGGCCCCTAGAATGCCAGGGCAGTATAACTACCCCACAAGTGACGACATTTTGGAAAGAAGAGACCCCAAGGAATTCGCTGATGGGCATAGTGAGTTCATGGAAGTTTTTATTTTTTGTCACAAGTTAGTGGAATATGAGACTTTGTATGAAAAAAAAAAAAAAAAAAAAAATCATCATTTTCCACTAACTTGTGACAAAAAATAAAAAATTCTAGGAACTCGCCATGCCCCTCACGGAATAGCTTGGGGTGTCTTCTTTCCAAAATGGGGTCACTTGTGGGGTAGTTATACTGCCCTGGCATTCTAGGGGCCCAAATGTGTGGTAAGGAGTTAGAAATCAAATTCTGTAAAAAATGATGAGTGAAATCCGAAAGGTGCTCTTTGGAATATGGGCCCCTTTGCCCACCTAGGCTGCAAAAAAGTGTCACACATCTGGTATCTCCGTACTCAGGAGAAGGTGGGGAATGTGTTTTGGGGTGTCATTTTATATATACCCATGCTGGGTGAGAGAAATATCTTGGCAAAAGACAACTTTTCCCATTTTTTTATACAAAGTTGTCATTTGACCAAGATATTTATCTCACCCAGCATGGGTATATGTAAAAAGACACCCCAAAACACATTCCTCAACTTCTCCTGAGTACGGGGATACCAGATGTGTGACACTTTTTTGCAGCCTAGGTGGGCAAAGGGGCCCATATTCCAAAGAGCACCTTTCGGATTTCACTCGTCATTTTTTACTGAATTTGATTTCAAACTCTTTACCACACATTTGGGCCCCTAGAATGCCAGGGCAGTATAACTACCCCACAAGTGACCCCATTTTGGAAAGAAGAGACCCCAAGGTATTCGCTGATGGGCATAGTGAGTTCATAGAACTTTTTATTTTTTGTCACAAGTTAGTGGAATATGAGACTTTGTAAGAAAAAAAAAAAAAAAAAAAAAATCATCATTTTCCGCTAACTTGTGACAAAAAATAAAAAGTTCTATGAACTCACTATGCCCATCAGCGAATACCTTAGGGTGTGTACTTTCAGAAATAGGGTCATTTGTGGGGTGTTTGTACTGTCTGGGCATTGTAGAACCTCAGGAAACATGACAGGTGCTCAGAAAGTCAGAGCTGCTTCAAAAAGCGGAAATTCACATTTTTGTACCATAGTTTGTAAACGCTATAACTTTTACCCAAACCATTTTTTTTTTACCCAAACATTTTTTTTTTATCAAAGACATGTAGAACTATAAATTTAGAGCAAAATTTCTATATGGATGTCGTTTTTTTTGCAAAATTTTACAACTGAAAGTGAAAAATGTCATTTTTTTGCAAAAAAATCGTTAAATTTCGATTAATAACAAAAAAAGTAAAAATGTCAGCAGCAATGAAATACCACCAAATGAAAGCTCTATCAGTGAGAAGAAAAGGAGGTAAAATTCATTTGGGTGGTAAGTTGCATGACCGAGCAATAAATGGTGAAAGTAGTGTAGGTCAGAAGTGTAAAAAGTGGCCTGGTCTTTCAGGGTGTTTAAGCACTGGGGGCTGAGGTGGTTAATAGACCCCCCAGGCCGCCCGATAGTGGCCTCAGTGGGATCTATCTTATCTCCATTGGCAATAGTGCTTGAGAAAATACTCACACCCTTGATAAGGGATATTCCATCATATTTGGCCGATACACAACATTTTCTCAGCACTATTTCTGAATTAGGTCCGGTACCGGCGGACAGCCTGTTGGTGACAATTGACGTGGTCAGCCTGTATACCTCCATTGAACACAGTGGAGGTATACAGGCCGTAAAAACATTTTTAGAAAAAAGTGATTATTCTATCATTGAACGAGAATTTTTCATACAGCTTCTCCACCTGGTTCTATACGAAAATTACTTTATGTTCGAAGATTCCTACTATCTGCAGAAACGGGGGACCGCGATGGGGTCGAATGTGGCCCCGCCCTATGCAAATGCATATATGTCGAAATTTTAAGACGAGTTTGGATATAGTAGTCAATGGTACCATAACCACATTCTATTGTGGAAAAGATTTATCGACGATGTTTTTTGCATATGGGCGGGGCCACATGAGGCCCTTGTATCCTTCATCTCACATCTGAACCAAGCATGCATTGGTCTACAGTTCACGGTTACATGCGACGATCATACAGTCAGTTTCTTGGACACTAGGGTGATTAAGGATCCTAATGGTAATCTCTCTATTGATTTACACCGTAAAGAGACAGACAGGAACAGCATTCTCCACTTTACCAGTGCCCACCCACCCTCTCTAAAAAGAGCTATTCCGAAGTCCCAATACCAGAGGGTCAGACGCATTGTGTCTGATCCCTCAACACGGGAACTCAGAATTGATCAAATGACTATGAGGTTTAAAGAAAGAGGGTATCCAGCCTCAATCCTAACAAAGACCCTAAGTGGATTAGAAACCCCTGGTAGTTCTGGTACAGAACTAGCTAAAAATCCAAGAGTGGCACTGATCCACAAATACCATCCGTTTAATAAGAAATTGGATAATGTTATAAGGAAACACTGGCATTTGTTAGAGAAAGCGTACCCCCAGATTGAGGAGTTCAAAAATCCGCCTCTCATTTGCAATAAAAAGAATCAAAGCTATAGGGATAAACTTGTACGCGCGGATATTGGGAGTACTCGTGGTACCCTCAAACAGAGTGTACTGGCCACACAGCGGAAGGGTACTTTTCCGTGTCTGCACTGCTTCCAGTGCTCTAACATAATCAAAGGGCCCAATATATATCACCCACACACTGGACGTACATACCCAGTGGACGGCTTTTTCACGTGCGAATCAGCCAATGTTATATACTTGATTAAATGTCCATGTGGGCTGCTATATATTGGTGAAACAATACAGAGTATTAGGGATCGCATTGGCAAGCACAAGTCAACCATTAGGACTAAAAACGTACTTTTACCCATCCCCTCCCACTTTGAGAAACATAATCATACAATAGCTCAATTGAAGTTCCAGGTTATAGAACAGGTCACTAGGCCCAGACGGGGAGGTGATATTAAAAAACTTTGATTGCGTCGGGAGGCCTACTGGATCCACACCCTGGATACCCTTCATCCAAGGGGTCTCAACAGAGATTACGAAATTATGCATATTTAAGTTCTGGTTCTGTTTACCTATGCAATTTTCGTTTGTCATTTATTAACTCATATATTATTATTTTTTAGACATCCACTACCCATTGAAGAATTATCTCAGCCACGCTGGTATTTACTATCTACTATCTATATTGTTAGTATGTGTTCTAACACCAGTATCGTTTGCTTGATTGATTAACTCTTTGTTATTATGCTAATATGGAATGTACCGCCCCTTATGGGCGTGGATATCACTGGGAGGTTCCCTATTCTTAATCATTGATGTCTGTATATATATTTGCTTCTCACAATGTAAATCTACTTGTTGAAAAAGGCAGTCTAGCCGAAACGCGTCCTAGATGATGGGACACATTGATTTATGACAATAAATATTTCATGAACATCAAGTCACGTCTGCTGGGATTTTCCATTCAGCTACACGTGGAACCGGTCCTATCCCGCGCGGCGTGCATTTCAGCGTGTGCTGGCCGACTTATCTCTACTGAGCTTAGAGTGTCACAGAGTATCATCAGCAGGTTGCAACAGAGATACAGAGAGACTGGAAGAGTCCCAGAAAGGCATAGAAGTGGATGTCCTTTGGCCACATCCCACACTGATGACCGCCTCATTGGGAATAATGCCCTGTGGAACCGAATGACAAATGTCACACAACTCCAGGCACATTTAAGGGAGGTGAGAGGCACCCAAGTGTAATGTCAGACCATTTGAAACAGTTTACATCAGCGTGGTCTGCGTGCTAGACGACCTGCAAGGGTGCCTGACTACAGGCATCATCGTCTTGCATGGGCCATCTACGCTGGACGAGGGACCAGAGGGCCTCAGTGCTATTCACTGATGAAAGTTGATTCATGCTAAGCAGAAATGATGGCCGCCAATGATGTTGGAGACCTCAAGGAGAGCGCTATGCATCATCCAGATGAGCCTTTGGTGGTGGTGGTGTTACATTGTGGGCAGTCAATAGTCTAGTCAATACAGAACTGCCCTACACTGTGTGAATGGTACAGTGACAAGCCCAGACTACTTGAATAACATCATTAATCCAGTCATTGTGCCTCAGCATGAACAACACAGGCCTAATTTCATCTTCATGGATGACAATGAGCCAGCTCATCTAGGTCGCATCATTAAGGAACGGCTGCTGGAGACTGGGGTACCTCAAATGGAGTGGCCTGCACTTTCTCCAGACCTGGATCCCATTGAAAACCTTTAGGATTAACTGATTCGCCATGTAGAGGTTCGTAACTCTGTGCTCCAGAACCTCAATGACCTTAGGGTAGCCCTTCAAGAAGAGTGGGATGTCATGCCTCAGCAGACAATAAGTCGACTTGTGAAAAACATGAGATGTCGTTGTCAAGCTGTAATTGATGCTGCGTCTTATAGGGCGAAAAATATGGTATGTATCGACAGCAGAACCTATCACACCCTGCACTGGAACCCATCAGCTACACTATATCAGGATATAACCTACACTGACTATCTCCCACTAACTATCGGTATTATATATATAAGCTAACTAACTATCTAATGTAATGAGTGGAAAGCACAGAGCACAGCAATGTCACTGCTCTCTCTCTCTCTCTCTCTCTCTCTCTCTCTCAGAACTCCATAAAACTACAGAAAATGGCTGCTTGGGAGGTTCTTATATAGTAAGTGGTAGGCAACTTTCCTATTGGTTGCTAGGGATGTTGCTAAGCTCAGACAAAGACATTGCAGCCTTCTCATTGGCCCACAAGCAAGAAGGGAGGTTACTGATGAAAAAGAAATCTAGAATATGCGCGAATACGAATATATATCACTATATTCTAAATCTTTGCGAATTCTCAAAGTGGCGATATTCGCAATTAACATTTGCGATTCGAATATTCACACCCAACACTATACCCCAGAACCTCAATGACCTGAGGTCCACCCTTCAAGAAGAGTGGGATGTCATGCCTCAGCAGACAATAAGTCGACTTGTGAAAAGCATGAGATGTCGTTGTCAAGCTGTAATTGATGCTGAAGGCCACATAACAAGTTATTGAGACATTGACATTTTTTGTGGGGGTTTACCCACCACTGCTTTTGTTTCAATAAATAGTTTGAGATGAGGAGATCACCATTGCATGCTTCTACATAAATGCTCTACTTTCATGATATAATATCACTGTAGCATGAACTTTTTAAGTTTTCCACATTTTTTATTATATCTGTCATCTAATGACACAAGAGAAAGGTCTAAGATGTCCTGTGAAAAATAATATCAAATACATATAGGTTGGCTCACGAATTAGTTATTTGCAGTTAGATAGGCCCATTGCTAAAACTGAAAACTTGGCCTGGTAAGGAAGAGGGGTAAACACTCTGGTAAGGAAGCAGGTAATCAACTAAAAAAAAACTTTTAAACTTTCATACAACATGAACTTTTGGAAGCTGCTAGTGAAATGTTCCCCAAATTCAGCATTTCCTAATGTGACGAATACCGCACCTCGCAGCCCCGCCTGACGTCAACTATGTCGAGCTCACGAGATACGATTTAGTCACTGGTTTCCAAGACATGACATTACGCCCTCCCTGGGAGCATGTAAGGTCAGCTTGGTACGGTCACGCGGGCACAGGGAAGCAGGGGGGTTGGAGACGGTGGTCCACGCGGCCTCCGGCGTAACGCCACACTCTCTCACAACCCAGAGAAGCTGAGAGAGCCTTTTCACTGCCCCAGTGAAGCAGAGCTTCTCAGCCCGGTAGATTGCCACCAGTTCCTCGTTTGATATAAGCCCGGTCCGCTAATGGAATTATATAGGGTGAGAAACCAATCCACAGTAGCGTATACTATGCCGAAACATGGACGTGGGGATTCGTGATCGAGATACAAGAACAGCACAAGATTAAATTATATATTTAATTGCCTTAAGGGCGCACTAGACAATACACAATATACACAGAGAATATATACAGTGGTCGGATGTGCAAATACAGGTGGTATGATACAACAGAGTTAAACAGAGCAAGAGTCAGTTACCAAATGGATGAGTAGTCCTTTGGGTTATGATGAGTTCTGGGTTGCTGTAATGCTCTGCTGTAGTCACATTGGGGCAGTGATGTCAGCAGTGTTTCCATGGTCCCTCCAAACACATTACTCGATGTGACCCCCTTCAGAGAAAGACCCTGGCCTCTGGCCTGCATGGGCCTTTTCACCTGTAGTCGGTCACGCCCCTCCCTCCCTCTGGGAGGAGTCCACCCTTCCTTCCTTGTCCTGGTAGCCAAAGACCCACAACATCCATTATGGCCCATAGCTCCACACCGGAAAGTCACAGTGAGATGGTTCTGGGCCCAACGGGTCCACCTGCCTTCCAGCTACAGGTGGAGACCAAACATGGCATCGTTATTAGGTTCCTGCTGGGAGATCTCTGTATCTCCCCTTCCTGTCACCCGACCCCCAAACTACAACCAGGGGCATGTCCGTCTTGGCCCCAGGGTCACAGATATATAACTGGTTTATGCCTGTGATGAACGGGCAATTCAAATTCCTTATGAATCCCCGGTTCCATGATGTCTGATGGATTTGAGTGATCTGGGTAATAGCTGAGACCCCCTACAGTTTTTTTTTTCTGTAGGATAAGTTTGCTTCTGTGCTGACTGAGTGAGGTGTGAATTGTATGCATGTGACCTGCTTGAAGCCCGGACCCCTGCAGAGTTCACTCCCTCTGCTATCTCACAGAAAATGGATGGAATTAGATCATAATTCTACATTCCTCACACCTAATGTTATCTGATCTAAATAAATACAGCGAAGTCTCATTTGGATTAGGCTTTCTTTGGCTCTTATGTATTCACTTAGTGGAATGAGAATTCCTTATCTTAACTAATGCACTGACTTTCCAGCTCACAGAACCAGCAAATAAAAGTGCCCCTAATTTAGCAGCACAAAGCAAACTCAGATTCAATCAAAACAACTTGTTCCTCTGCCTCATCTTACGTGTGCCAGGTACTCACCAGATCTACATGTCAAAGGCAGCCTCAGAAGACAATGAAGAATGAGAACCAATATTTTTGAGACTTCTTGGAGGTTTTTTCTCCTGGTTTTCTCTGTCACAAAAAGATTACAGTAGATACGAGCCATGGATGTAAGCTCATAACAGATATGGATTTTATTTATGAGGTTATATGCATGTGCTAAAGCTGTGTGCAAGAACCCTGTATGACATGGTTCTATATTATTGATGTACTATGTATGCTGCAGTATTATCCCCCCCCCCCCCCCCCCCCCCCAATCAGCTTTACCCTTGTTCGGGTTTGGATTCATTAGAAAG
Organism: Bufo bufo; assembly: GCF_905171765.1. NCBI lineage: Eukaryota > Metazoa > Chordata > Amphibia > Anura > Bufonidae > Bufo > Bufo bufo. The sequence continues at coordinate 89,256,847 of NC_053390.1, forward strand.
GACTGAGAATGGTCTCAGCTTCCTGGTCCACTGTCAACAAGCAGGAAATGCCTAGAGATACCAATCATTGGCTGAGGTAGGTCACCATTGTGGCCAGTGATAGGCTGAGCAGGCATCAAAAGTGTCAACAGTGTACTATCAAGCAGAGACCAATCCATTAAGCAGAGGAAAGAGGGCGTCAGGTGATCATGGTTTTGAGTATTCCTCATTTTATTTTTGTATTTTACTCAGCCCTTTCTAATAAAATTTCCCCCCTTACAGGGTTGTGTTATCTCATACATTGGGAATAGGGATGAGTGAATCGACTTCGGATGAAACATCCGAAGTCGATTCACATAATACTTTGTTTGAATACTGTACGGAGTGAGCGCTCCGTACAGTATTAGAATGTATTGGCTCCTATGAGCCGAAGTTATTACTTCGCGAAGTCTTGCGAGACTTCGCATAATAACTTCATAAATCAATTTCTACAGTGAAAAAAATATTTCCCGAACTCTGGTTTGGTTCTAAGTGGTACATTCTAATGCTGTATGGAGCGCTCACTCAGTACAGTATTCAAACAAAGTATTATACTAATCGACGTCAGATGTTTCATCCGAAGTCGATTCGCTCAACCCTAATTTGGAACATATCTCTTCCCCTCTGGTCGCCACTGCTTAATTGAATTCTATGGGGCTGTGGGAAATAGCTGAGCCAGCGCATGCGTGGTGCGCCCTCCTTCACTACTTCACTTTGCGGGCTCCGTTCTAAAGATAGGTGTGGGTCCGCCCCACCTATAAAACATTGGGGCATACCATAGCGATACAACCCTTTTAAAGCGATATTCAGGATTTTGATGGTGATTGCCTATCCTCAGGATACTGTAGGGCATTAATATCTGATTGGTGGTGTTTACACTGGAGATCCCTGCCAATCAGCTGTTTGAAGAGGACGTGGCACTACGTTTTATGATGTCGTATCTGAGAGCATAAACTGGTGATAAAGACCCTCATTAAAGCACTGGTTCACTTACTGAACCAATTGCTTTCTTAAAGGAAATGTGTTACCAAAAATCGTATCTGCCAGTTAAAATCCGACAAATCTCCTTTATTTACTAATCAGTTTTTTTATTTTCCCATTGTAGATTTTTTTATTCTATTTTCTTAACATGATTACGGGGGCGGCCATCTTGCCTTTGCTGTTCTTAACTTAATTTACAAAACATTAAGAAAATTGCTTTACAGCAGCCCCATGGGCCATAGACACAATGATCAGGAGGGAACCTCACTGACTTCTTTGGGAGAGTTCTCTAGGCATGCTCTGTGACCTGTGCAGAGGTCATTGTAGAAGGAAAGAATAGATAAGGTCTGACAATCACCTATTGTGAATGGTGGATCCTGTCTTATCTGTACACAGAGGTGATATCATTACAGGCGGGATTAGAATGACTTAACTGCAGTAAAGTGATCTGTACAAACCAAGAAGTGACGCCAATTATAAGGCATAGTGGTCAGTGCAAAAACTGCAGGATTTTATATTTTTAGTTTAAATATAAAAAGTGACATGGAAAGTTAAAAAGAATATCATAAAAAATTATAAAAAATATATTAAACATGAAAAAGTGATTTAAACAGCAGGTCTTTTTCTGATGACACATTCCCTTTAAAGTGGATATGCAGTACCCACATGTGCCCCCTTTACAGTAGTTATCCCCAGATATTCCCCCTTCACAATAGTTATGCCCTGAGAGCGAGACATACTGGGACTGTGGGACAGCCACTGAAATCTTGGACTGTCCCCCAGATCCGGGAAGGTTGGTAGGTATGCTTAACCCCTTAGTGACCAAGCCTGTTTGGGCCTTAATGACCAAGGCAAATTTTGGAAATCTGACGTGTCATTTTAGCTTAGAATAACTTTGTAACGGTTTTGCACATTAAAGTAATTCTGACATTGTTTTCTCGTCACATATTGTACTTTACTTAGGTGGTAAAATTCTACCGATTAAATATGCGTATCTTTATAAAAAAAAGTGAAAATGTATGAAAATTTTAAAAAATTGGCACATTTTCCTATTTTCAACTGCAATATTTCACATACATTTATAAATACTAATTAATATTTTTATCAGAAATATATTTCCACATCTTTACTTTATTTTGGCTGCACTTACAAATTTTTTTTTACTTTTTTTATTTTATTTAGGAGACTTAACATTTTAACATAAATGTAAAAATTTTTGAAGTACATATTTTTTCCCGGCGCCCCTGTTGCTATGGCGCCCTGTGCGGCCGCACAGCCCGCACACCCCAAAGGCCGACCCTGAATGAGCCCCCCTTTACGGAGCCTGGCGCCCACCCTGGGGGGCGCGCCCCACTATTTGAGAAGCACTGCCCTAATCTTATGTCTTGACAAATGGCAGGGCCCAAACATAAAGGAGCACCCAGTTGTTTTCAGAACACAAAATTTGCTTGAAAATGGTTCAGGCCCCATTGCACACTTATAATGGTGTTGAGCTGCCAAAATCATAGAAAACCCCATAATGGCCCCCATTTTGAAAAAATAGACCCCCTAAGGTATTCATCTAGGGGTGTAGTGAGCATTTAGACCCTCTAGTTTTTTGTAGAAATTAATGCAAAGCAGGCGGGAAAAAAAATATTTTACATTTTTTACACAAGTGTCAATTTAAAGACTTTAAAGATTTTTTTCTACAGAGCACATGAAAATGAAGATGTACACTTCAAGAGGAGTGGAGACTTCTACCACCATAGGGCTATGGGGTCTGGGGATGGAATCGGAGTCCCCGCTATCTGAAAATATTTCCGCCTCTGAAGCGGTGTCAGATTCAGAGTGGTCAGAGCAGAGAAATTCGTATGCCTGCTCTGCACTGAATAATCTCTGAGCCATTTATTTTTTTCTGTACAGCTCAGAAAGAAATTAAAATAACTGACTGTCCCTAATAGACTGGTAATGGACGGCAAATGACTGACACCCACTGACGGAGTGACACCCACCGACTGACTGAGTGACACCCACCGACTGACTGTCACCCACCAGCTCACTGACACCCACCAGCTCACTGACACCCACCAACTCACTGACACCCACTGACTGACTGACACCCACTGACCGCCAGTAACAGACGGACACAGGGTCCCTAATAAAGATAATTGACCGTCACTAATAGACGTCTAATGACGGACGCCTAATCACGGACACCCACTGACCGCCAGTTACTGACGGACAGTTTATAATTCGATTTTTTTTCACAGTATGTAATCACAGAGCCAGGACAGAAGTCTGATCTCTCTCTCCTCACAGAACAACTGCGCTGAGGAGGGAGAGAAGCACAGCCCATGTCCTGGCTCTGTTTTGTAAATATAATGGATGTGATCTCCATGATAGGTTTATCATGGAGTCCACATGATCAGGGACCATTATTATTGGTCCCTGATGGTTACTGTGCTGAAGGCAGATCTTCAGCACAGTAACCAGTGCGCATGTCTGCAGCATTATTATTATTTTTTTAATTAGATGTGGGGGGGGGGGGAGCGCCCTAATAACTTTATTTAAACATATCTGGGGGCCATATTGCCCCGATCGGGGTGCTGGGGGCATAATTTGAACTTCTCTCTCCTCTCCTGAGGAAAGAGACCTTAAGGTGAGCGGCGGCGGCCGGTTTTCAGTGTGCGCATGCACCGGGCCGCCGCCGCCTTCTTTCTTGAGGGTAAGGGCGGGTGGGGGGTGAGGATCGAGACCCAGCTTAGGGCCAGAAGCGCTGGGGGACCCGATCGCTGCACCGGAGACTTTCTCCCTCCTCTCTTACATGAGAAGAGGGAGAAAGTTTAGTGAGGGCAGCTCTGCTGCCGGCATTTTCTGTGATCGCCGTGATAAAGCTTGTCACGGTCTCTGATCACTGCCCCGAGCCCTCAGCTACCTCCGGTAGCTGCGGGCACGGAGCTACAGCGATTGATTTTATCGCTAACTTGGGCTGAAGTACCGCCGTAAAAAGGCGGCGCTCCAGCCCAAGGCCCCTTAGTGACCGCCGTAAAAACACGTATGGGTGGTCACTAAGGGGTTTAACAGCTGATCAGCAAGGGTGCTAGGTGTCCCACCTGCACCAATGAGATATTGATGACTTAACCTTTAAGTCAAAATATTTGCCAAGTACTTCTTATTCATTTTCTATAGTGAATGTAGCATTAGTTCATACATTTTAGGCTGTGCTGTTGCATTGGTTTTGCTATCCTTTAAGTCGGCCATCTCAGTGGTCAATCATTATATACATCACAGCTGGTTTTGTTTCCTTGCTCTGCTTTTTGTATCTGAATAACATTGTGTTTAATAAAATACATAAAACGGACGCTGCCTCCCATAGTTCTTATTATTACTCCCCTGCATGTTCTAACTGCAAACAGGAATGATGCAAAGCAATGGGCTTATTATAAGAACTAGGATAAACAACTATAAAATATGAGCACTATGGCAGAATACCTATTCAGAGAGCCAGAAGACTTTAACAAAAACTCATGGTAAAATTAGTGGAAAGGCCACAGTGACCCAGCAAATCAAATGCGTATGGAAAAGTTTTCATAAGGTTGTAGCATACCAAACCACAGGGGAAAACACGTGAGGCTCACGGTGGGCCGATGGGTGCAATAGTTCATGTACCCCTGGTTAGCAGATGCCTTCCTGGGCTGGCGTACAGTGGATGGGAAGACAACACAAAAGCCTTCGGGGCACTCTCGGTTGCAAGGAACACCAGCCAGATGTTGGTTGAGGTGCCCTTGATGGTAATTGGTGTTAGGTGCTTTTGTGGCTGGGCCCCTGGTTCGTGACGCCAGCACCGTTAGGTACAAATGCACATTACTATACAGATCAAGCACCGGGCGGTGCTATCATAATGAAGTAAAGAGAATATCTCACCACTAGGGATGAGCGAACTTGTGTTTTACAAGTTTGAGTCTGAGGTTCAGGTTTGGGTTTTATTACATTTCCGATATGGATTCCGTTACCACGGGCCATAACGGAATTCTATGATGAAATGCATAACGGAAACCAGACGGATTTGTTATGTGGCCCATAGACTTCTATTATGACGGAATTCAATACAGAAGGGCTCTTAAAGGCTTCCGTCATAGAATTCCGTTATGGCCCGTGGTAACGGAATCCATATCGGAATTGTACTAGAACCCGAACTCAAACTTGTAAAACACAAGTTCGCTCATCCGTACTCACCACTAAATTATTTTTGTAACAAAAAGTAAATTACAAAAGGAACTGGTTTTTCATGCTGAATTTTATTATCATATTAAAATAGTATTTAATGATGTATTTAAAATGGCATTTTGAGGCACAAAAATGTTAACATTTCTAGCATGTTTGAACACATTTTGTTTAGCTCTGTGCCCCCTCACCTAAGAGGAACCTAACAGAAGTTCATATCTTCCTCATTCAGATCATAGAGCATGAAGTTTGGATTTCAGTGTATTTAATGCATTTCTTCAGTGGAACAGAAGCCGTAACACAATTACAATAAACACAATTTAGTTCTTAAGGACACTTAACAAAATCAGCATTTTCGGAGAGCCATTACAGGATGTAGTAGGCCAATTCCAGACTACTTATCAAAGAAATCCTATTAATCCTCTCTTCCATCCAAGCATTTCTGTTTGTTTAATGCATGATGGTGAACTGAGTAACATTACAGTGTATACTTCAAACTCCTGCTCATCACTGGTAATTATCGGCACCATTGTTAAAGGGATTGTCTTCCAGAAGCACCATTCTGTGGTGTGTTATTGCAGCTCAGGCTCCATTGAAGTGAATGGGTTTGAGCTGCAATACCACACACAACCTGTTGACATGTGTGGCACTGTTTTTATTTTTTGGATGTTAGTGACCTTATGTTTTGCACATGTTTCCTCAAATATGGGGCAATAAGACTCAGACACAGAACTATTTTGGACTGATGGGTGCTTTGCTTGGGCTCGAACATGGACCCTGAATGCTACCTTTTTCACTCTCTGGCAACTGGCTGGGACCCCCAAGATCACAAAAACAGTTTTCTAAGTACCCGGGATGGCACTCAAGGATGCATGCTGCTCCTTCATTTATTCTCTATAGGACTGCTGAGTACAGAACTTGCCTGTCTCTGCCAGTCTCATAGAAAATGAATGCAACCCTCTATTTATTCAGGGAACTCGGGACCCCCATTTTCATGATCGGAGCAGGTTCCAGTGGTCTGACCCCCACCAATCACATAACTCCTTTCATTTATAAAATTCTATTCACTTAAATTATATCTATACAAAGATTTTAAATGGGTTGTAGCTAGGCTTGTCTGTCTCAGAATAAGACTATAGGGTGGATCTTGTAGACTGTGGCTGCCACCTCCAGGCAGAGAATAAATGGAGAAGTACCATTCCTGTAGATACACTGTAGATGGGAACACCCCTCTAGGATGAGGTTAAGTTCACACCTTTGTCAGAGGTCCACTCGGGTCCTCTGTAGAGATTCCATCCAAGATATCAACGTAAAATGTCCTGCATACTGGACCATTTTGTCCAGTAAAAATGACTAACTCCCTAATGGAAACCCAATGGATCCCATTTTAGTCAATAACTTCAATGATGCAACAAATCCTCACCACACTTGTCAGCTGTTCATTTATACAGACCCCAGATTAGATGCAAAATTTACACAGACCCCAGATTAGACCCCCAAATTATATAGACCTCAGATCAGACGCCAACTCTACAAAGACCCCAGATCACACCCTAAATTTCTACAGATCCCCAAATTAGACTGCTGCCACCACCTATAACCCCCACCCAAACTCTCCATCCCCTAAATTTAGACCTCAGAACAGACAAAAAATACTCACCTCCTCAGGGGACTGCCACAACTCTGGCTCTTCAGCATGTGGTGTTGGGGCTGCATGTAGCCCACGTGTTTAACCCCTTAAGGACTTAGGACGTACCGGTACGGCATGGTTCCCGAATCCTTAAGGACCCATGACGTACCGGTACGTCATGGCTTTAATTTGCTATTCCGGCGCCGCGGGGGTTAATCGGAACGGGATTTCGGCTGAAATCATTCAGCCGGCATCCCGTAACAATGCAGGGGGGGGGTCATTTGACCCCCCTGTATCGACGATCGCAGAAAACCGCAGGTCAATTCAGACCTGCGGTTTTCTGCGTTTCCGGTCCATTCGGGTGTCCTGTGACCCGATGAACCGGAAAAAGACTGCGATCGGTGGCGTAATTATACACCACCTATCGCAGTCCGAGGATTTGGAGAGGCGGTGCTGGCCCTGGTGCTGAACGCCGCTGTCCAGGGTGCTGATTGGTGCAGGGGAGAGAGGCGCGAGATTCAAAATTCCTGCGCTCCTCTCTCCCCTCCTCTTCCTGTCCAGCACCCTGACCGTGCAGCACCGTCCAGCGTCCAGCTCCTGAGTCCCCCTAATCGTAATCCATCACCCTCCTGCACCCATCGCCACCCAGGTAGGTTAGGGTCAGTGAGGGAGAGGCACCGTTAGGAAGGGAAAGAAGGGAAAAGTTAGGAAAAAAAAAAATTTTTACTAAACTTTCTTTTCTTTCTTTCTGATCCTTCTATCAGACCCCAGACCCCCACCTGCCACTTGCCCCCCCCCCCCCCATTTGGTTTCCCGGCCCACCAAATAAGTCCACCGGAGCCCCCTGCCGATGAACTTAGCTGGTGTCCCCCAGTGGACTTTGAGCCTGAGATTCCGGATTTTGCTGGCAATCCTGGAATCCAGATTCCCACAGTGGGGTTTACTGAAATTGACTATTTTAGTTTTTTTTTCAGTAACCCACTGGTGAATCTGATGGTGGAGCAGACGAATCTGTATGCCCAACAGTTCGTCGCTCAAAACCCAGGCTCATTTTTGGCTAGACCCGGTGGCTGGACGCCGGTCAGTGCAGCCGAGATGAGGACATTTTGGGGCCTCGTGCTGCATATGGGTCTAGTCCAAAAACCCAGTGTCAGACAATACTGGAGTGGGGACGTCCTATACCAGACCCCACTGTACAGTATGGTTATGACACGTCCCCGGTTTGAGGCCATCCGTAAATGTCTGCATTATTCCGATAATGCAGCATGTCCACCCCGAGGTGATCCTGCCTATGACCGGCTGTATAAGATACGGCCGGTCATCGATCACTTTGGGGCCACATTTCAGCAGGCCTACGTACCTGGAAGGGAGGTCGCGGTTGATGAGTCTCTCGTTGCGTTCAAGGGGAGACTCAGTTTCCGCCAATATATTCCCACAAAGCGGGCGAGGTATGGCGTGAAGCTATACAAAATTTGTGAGAGTACCTCAGGGTACACTTACAAATTTCGTGTGTACGAGGGGCGAGATTCCCGGATTCAACCCCCAGAATGTCCCCCCACTCTGGGTGTTACCGGGAAACTCGTGTGGGACCTTATGTACCCACTGCTGGATAACGGTTACCACTTGTACGTGGACAACTTTTATACCAGCATTCCCTTGTTCAGGTCCCTTGCCGCCAGATCCACGTTCGCTTGTGGGACCGTGCGGAAAAATCAACGCGGCCTCCCTGCCCACCCCCTCCAGGTACCTATCCCCAGGGGTGAGACCCGTGCACTTACCAGTGGAAACCTGTTGCTGGTCAGATATAAGGACAAGAGGGATGTCCTTATGCTGTCCACAATCCACGGTAACAGCACCACCCCAGTCCCTGTGCGAGGTACCGCGGCAACGGTCCTCAAGCCCGATTGTATCGTCGACTACAATCGGTATATGGGAGGAGTTGATCTCTCTGATCAAGTCCTCAAGCCATATAATGCCATGCGCAAAACCCGGGCATGGTACAAAAAAGTTGCGGTCTACTTGGTACAGGTTGCCATGTACAACTCTTTTGTACTATCCCGAAGCGCTGGCAGCACAGGGACATTCCTCCAATTCTATGAGGCAGTCCTCAAAGACCTGATCTTTTCGGACCGGGAAAGAGCAGGCCGGAGTACCTCGGGAATTGGAGGCGCCCGGATCGTCCCTGGCCAACACTTTCCAGGTGTGGTCCCCCATACTGGAAAGAAGGGACGAACCCAAAAAAGATGCAGAGTGTGTCACAAGAGGGGTATACGGAAGGACACCACTACTCAATGTGACACGTGCCCCGATCATCCGGGCCTCTGCATTATCAATTGCTTCAGGGAGTATCACACTTCCATGGAGTACTAAATTTTTATAATCCCCAACAGTCCACTAGAGAACATAAAAAACTATGGCTCTCAGACTTTGGAGACACGGAAACAATTTTTTTTCCCCCCAAAAATATTAGTTTTAGAGCAGGCATCCTCAAACTGCGGCCCTCCAGATGTTGTAAAACTATAACTCCCAGCATGCCCAGACAACCTACAGCCATCAGCAGGGCATGGTGGGAATTGTAGTTTTACAACATCTGGAGGGCCGCAGTTTTTAGGATGCCTGCTTAGTGTCTCCAAAGTCTGAGAGCCATACATATTGGGCATCGTCGCATGCGTAAAAGTCGTCGCTATAAAAATAACTTTTGACCAAACGCCTCGGATGAACGGTGTTAAAAATATAAAATAAAAACGGTGCCAAAACACCCATTTTTGGGCAAAATTTCCATTTGAATCCTTTTTGCCGGTAATAAAGCAAGGGTTAACAGCCAAACAAAACTCAATATTTATGGCCCTGATTCTGTAGTTTGCAGAAACACCCCATATGTGGTCGTAAATGGCTATATAGCCGCACGGCAGGGCATAGAACGAAGGGAACTCCATACGGTTTCTGGAAGGCAGATTTTGATGGACAGTTTTTTTTTTTACACCATGTCCCATTAGAAGCCCCCCCCTGATGTAGCCTAGACTAGAAACTCCAAAAAAGTGACCCCATCTAAGAAACTACACCCCTTAAGGTATTCAAAAGTTACTTTACAAACTATGTTACCCTTTAGGTGTTCCACAAAACTAAATAGCGAATGTAGAAACAATTTTTAAATTTTCTTTTTTGTTACATTGCCTCAAAAAAGAGTAATGAAGAGCAACCAAAAATCATATTTACCCCTAAAATAGTCCCAAAACAACAACCACCTGATCCCGTAGTTTCCTAGATGGGGTCACTTTTATGGAGGTTCTACTCTAGGGGTGCATCAGGGGGCTTGAAAGGGTACATGATGTAAATAAACCAGTCCAGCAAAATCTGCCTTCCAAAAACCATATGACGTTCCCCTTCTTCTATGTCCTGCCGTTTAGCCAAATAGTAGTTTACGACGACATATGGGGTGTTTCTGCAAACTACAGAATCAGGGCAACCCATTTAAAGTTTTGTTTGGCAGTTAACCCTTGTTTTACTCCTGGAATAAATTGATTATATTGGAAAATTTTCCAAAAAATAGAAATTTCTAAATTGTTTCTCCATCTGTCAATAACTCTTGTGGAACACCTAAAGGGTTAACAAAGTTTGTAAACCCAGTTTTGAATACCTTGAGGGGTGTACTTTCTTAGATGGAGTCACTTTTTTGAAATTTCTATTCTAGGGGTGCAACAGGGGGCTTCAAATGGGACATGGTATAAACAAAACCAGTCCTGCAAAATCTGCCTTCCAAAACCCATATGGTGTTCCCCTCCTTCTATGTGCTCCCGTTTGGCCAAACAGTAGTTTACGACCACATATGGGGTGTTTTTGCAAACTACAGAATCAGGGCAACCAATTTTGAGTTTTGTTTGGCAGTTAACCCCTGTTTTACTCCTGGAAAAAATTGATTATATTGGAAAATTTTCCAAAAAATTGAAATTTCTAAATTGTTTCTCCATCTGCCAATAACTCTTGTGGAGCACCTAAAGGGTTAACAAAGTTTGTAAACCCAGTTTTGAATACCTTGAGGGGTGAACTTTCTTAGATGGAGTCACTTTTTTGAAATTTCTATTCTAGGGGTGCAACAGGGGGCTTCAAATGGGACATGGTATAAACAAAACCAGTCCTGCAAAATCTGCCTTCCAAAACCCATATGGTGTTCCCCTCCTTCTATGTGCTCCCGTTTGGCCAAACAGTAGTTTACGACCACATATGGGGTGTTTTTGCAAACTACAGAATCAGGGCAACCCATTTTGAGTTTTGTTTGGCAGTTAACCCCTGTTTTACTCCTGGAAAAAATTTATTATATTGGAAAATTTTCCAAAAAATTGAAATTTCAAAATTGTTTCTCCATCTGCCATTAACTCTTGTGGAAGACCTAAAGGGTTAATAAAGTTTGAAAAAACAGTTTTGAATACCTTGAGGGGTGTAGTTTCTAGAATGGGGTCATTTTTGGGAGGTTTCTATTATCTAAGCCTCACAATATGACTTCAAACCTGAACTGGTCCATAAAAAGTGGGATTTTGAAGATTTCTGAAAATTTCAAAATTTGCTTCTAAACTTCTAAGCCTTGTAACATCCCCAAAAAATAAAATATCATTCCCAAAATGCTGCAAACATGAAGTAGACATATGGGGAATGTAAAGTCATCACAATTTTTGGGGGTATTACTATGTATTACAGAGGTAGAGAAACTGAAACTTTGAAATTTGCTAATTTTTCAAAATTTTCGGTAAAAATTGTATTTTTTTATGCAAAAAAATTAACTTTTTTGACCCAATTTTAGCAGTGTCATGAAGTACAATATGTGACGAAAAAACAATCTCAGAACGGCCTGGGTAAGTCAAAGCGTTTTAAAGTTATGAGCACTTAAAGTGACACTGGTCAGATTTGCAAAAAATGGCCAAGTCCTTAAGGTGAAATAGGGCCGAGTCCTTAAGGGGTTAAAGAGGATATTTCACCGATCCTGACATTGTAAGCTAAGGATCATGACATATACAGCGGCGCCCAGGGATCTCACTGCACTTACTATTATCCTTGGGCGCCACTCAGTTCTCCCGTTATGTCCTCCGGTATGGCCAATCGCAGCGCAGAGCTCACAGCCTGGGAGTTTTTTTTCTCCCAGGTTGTGAGCTCTGCGCTGCGATTGCCCAGCGCTACAGCCTAGGAGAAGAAGCGGCCCGCAAAACAAGGGCAGACTCCGCCTACTATAACCAAGTCCCCGAACATACCGGAGGACATAATGGGAGAACGGAGCGGCGCCCAGGGATAATAGTAAGTGCAGTGAGATCCCTGGGCGCCGCTGTATTTGTCATGATACTTAGTTCACAATGTCAGGATCGGTGAAAGGTCCTCTTTAAGACCCCTGGCCAGGGGCAGATTAGACATAGACCTTACAGTGAAATTTCCCGGTGGGCCGATGCCCAGGGGGCCGCCTGAGTTCTCCTCACAGCCTCCCAGTGGAAATTTTTCGGGATGTATTTTGTGATGCTGGCAGTATTGGGGTGGTATAATGTGCCACAATATAGAATTGCTGGCCCTGCCTTCCATCAATTTGGACCCGAGTACAAAACAGGGCCACTTTAAGTTCCCAGTCCACCCCTGCCCCTGGTCTAGGCCATGTGACCAATGAACATGATGTCACATGGCCTAGGAAAAGGCAGTGACGCTCCTGGTCCACTGCAGCCTTTCAAAACAGCTGATATCCTGAGGATAGGCCATCGATATCAAAATCCCAGAGAAACCCCCTTATGTCCCATTCTGGCACTGGGCCTAAGGCCTATGGTGGGTCAGGTCTGTCTACATAATTTTATTGTGCCTGGAGATCGGGTGGACCTTTGATGGGCAGGGCTTACCTCAGCTAGCTGCATGCATAATGCTTGCTGCATACAGTGGCGTAGCGTGGGAGTGGGGGATGTTGTCGCGGGTGCAAAATTGCAGGGGGCGCCAGGCAGCAGGCACTTTAATGAGGGACACGGGAGCCTATGGCTCCTGTCCCTTCAGTTCTTCCTCATAGGCTTCAGGCTAGTGGCCTGAATCCTATGAAGCAGTAGAGCGATGCAGGAGATCGCGATTACCTTAGCGTGTCCTCCTGCGCCGGGTCTCGCGAGATGATGTGATGACGTGGCGCAGGAGGGCACGGTGATGTGTTCATGACTGCATGCGCCGGAACGCCCTAACACAGGCTACAAGAGGCGATGAACAGGTAAGTATTTATATATTTTTTTAAATAGGCAGGACATAATGGGGGCACTATGGGGGTGGGGGAATTATACAAAGGAGGCAATTATTATTACAATGCTACAGAGGAGGCTATATTTATTACTATAAGGCCTCATGCACACGACCGTTGTGTGCATCCGCGGCTGTTGTTCCGTTTTCCGTTTTTTTTCGCGGACCCATTGACTTTCAATGGGTCCGTGGAAAAATCGGAAAATGCACCGTTTTGCAGCCGCATCTGTGATCCGTGTTTCCTGTCCGTCACAAAAATATGACCTGTCCTATTTTTTTGACGGACAACGGTTCACGACCCATTCAAGTCAATGGGTCCGTGAAAAAACACGGATGCACACAAGATTGCCATCCGCGTCCGTCATCCTTGTCCGTAGGCTACTTTCACACAGACGGATCCGCTGATCCGTCTGCATAAAAGCTTTTTAGATCTGATTTTTCACTTTGTGAAAACTCAGATCCGACAGTATATTCTAACACAGAGGCGTTCCCATGGTGATGGGGACGCTTCAGGTTAGAATATACTAAAAGAACTGTGTACATGACTGCCCCCTGCTGCCTGGCAGGTGCTGCCAGGCAGCAGGGGGCAGACCCCCCCCTGTATTTAACAGATTGGTGGCCAGTGTGGCCGGCCCCCCCTTCCCTCCCTTGTATTTAACACATTGGTGGCCAGTGCGGCCGGCCCCTCCCTAATTAAAATGACCGACCCCCCATCATTGGTGGCAGCGGAGAGTTTAATCGCTGGGGCTCCGATCGGTTACCATGGCAGCCAAGACGTTACTGCAGTCCTGGCTGCCATGGTTACTTAGCAATTTTAGAAGCATTATACTTACCTGCGATGTCTGTGACCGGCCGGGCGCTCCTCCTACTGGTAAGTGAAAGGTCTGTGCGGCGCATTACACATCTCTGTGTAATTTAAAACTGCCATTGGCCACTGTGTTTTCCTGTGCACTGTACATTTTGGTACTGTATTGCAATATTTACCTGTGTAAGGTTACTTTCACATATGTGTTTTTCTTTTACGAAATTGAGACCTGGCATAGGATCTCAATACTGGATAAAAATGCTTCCATTTTGTCCCCATTCATTGTCAATTGGGACAAAACTGAACTGAACAGAACAGAGGGCACCAGAATGCATTCCGTTCCGTTTGGTTGCGTCCCCATCGCGGACAGAATAATGCTGCAAGCAGCGTTTTTTCTGTTCGACATGGGATGCAGAGCAAGACGGATCTGGCATTACACACAATGTAAGTCAATGGTGCCGGATCCATTTTCTCAGACACAATAGAAAACAGATCCGGAGCCCATTAAATGGTTTTAGTGCCAGATCCGTTATTGCTATTTTAAAGATAATACAACCGGATCCGTTCATAATGGATGCAGCCAGTTGTATTATTAAAAACGGAAGTGTTTTTGCTGATCCCTGCCGGATCAGGCAAAAACGCATATGTGAAAGTAGCCTTCGGAGCCACTATGCCAGTGTGTGTGCAATTTATCTTGGCACTGAGTGCAATTACATTTTTTGTTTGCTCACCATATACACTATTTATGTAGGCATTGTATGTCACTTTTAACGCAGCATTGTGGGCACTGTTTCTTTGAGCTATGCGATATCTGGGCATTGTAGAGTGCTATTATTTGCACACTATATGGAGGTGTTATTTAGGTACTGTCTGACATTTTTATTTCAGCATTTTATAACTGCATTATTGATACACTGGCATTATCACTTCAGCAATATGTTGCGGTATTAATTGGACTAGTTCTCATTTCTTAAAAATCAACATCTCCAATAGACGACAAGTTAAGCTGAAGGTGCTTGTTATGGCGCTTCGGCTTCTTTATTCTATTGATTGCAAGGGACCACAGCTCGCAGACCCCACCGCTGTTCAATAACATGTCACAAAAGGGAACATTCACCTCATTGAAGGGGATGAACGTGAAAAAAGAGAAGCCATAAATGTCAATGACTTCCCAATTAAGGCCTCTATCACACATCAGTCAAATCACGATTCATTGACTTGGTGCTCCATGGGGACACCACAGGAACATGCCCTATTTCGCCTGTGACTACAGATCCCTCACACACATTATAGTCTCTGGGTCCGTGAAAATCACAGACGCAACACTGATAGGATCCGCATTTGGTGTCCATGGTTTTCACGGACCATTAGTAGGAGATACTCTGGAAACGAATTTTCAGCCTAACTGGAAGGGAAAAAAACCGACACGTGGGCCAAACACAGATTCTTCACGGACATCTTAAGAGATGAACCATTGACTATCTTGTCACAGACGTCATCACGGAAATGGGTGCGTGAATGAGTGCTAAAAAATGTGTTAAACTTATGAGGGGGTTCCATAAATGCACCAAATGACCCCATATTCCAGGCATCTGTGAAAGTCATAGTTGAGAGCAACACCATCAAGGTAGTAAGAATCACAACCTTCTTTTTAAGACCTGTACGTTTCTCCTTACATGTCTATTTTTGTAATACTTGTTCCCTTCACGTTGTTAATAGGGTGTGTCCCTACTCTATTCTAGCACTGACAGGGTGTGTTAGGACACGCCTCTTTGATAAGGTGGGTCTAAGATGCTCCCACATTGTTATATTACTGGGTCCCCATTCCAAGTTTAATTGTGGGGCACTATAGTTACATTCCTGGTCTGAATTAAAAGAACTCACCAGATGTTTCCTCTGATATGTCTCAGTGACAACTAATAATACAACTGTAATTCCTCTTCGACATCGTATTTCCATGTTGTTGTTGCTTAGTAACATCATATCTCGTAAACCATTGACATCTCGTATTAGGCATTTGTCAGAATGAAAAGAGGCGCATCTCCTCGGATATAGCCGACAAAGTAATTAAAATAAATTAACCTATAGTTAGACTTGATGCAGCGAGGCAAGCTGAGGATTTATGGCAGACAGCTGATTTATTCAGATGCGTAATCAGCCCTCACAATGTCTACCCCTTGATTAATACTCACAATGACGACTGAATTTCAGAAGATCATTGATGGAGAATAAATCTAAACTGGATGGGATCACTAATACTGCATGTCTACTGCTGACGTATGCTGTTTTCTTCTGTGGCAAGATGATTAAATGCCATGAGAGTCAAGTCATAGAAGGTTCAATATCAGATAGTATTGCATCAACTGGTATATTATTGTTATCATTATATCTATATGTATATCTATATCTATCTATATCTATTGTCAATGCAGATTAGACCAAACTATTCCCACTATATCTGATTCACTGAAAGGGATATTTTGGTTATAACAAGATATCACCTATCCACGAGGACAAGGGACCCATGTCTCCCATTTCAAAGCTGCGACAGTTGCGCCTGCGCAGTGCCACTCCATTCAGAAACTATGGGACTGCTGGAGATAGCCAAGAGCTGTACTCAGCTACCGTATCTCCAGCAATCCAGTAGATATGAACGGAGCAGCATGTGCAGTGGCCGGGTTTGGATTGGCCCAAAAGCTATTCTGCGTCCCCTGGACACCTTCAAGATGTCACCACATGTTGCTGCTCCCCAGAAGGGATGGAAAGGTGTGGTTGCACCCCAAAGGGAAATAATACAGATAAGGCACTGAGCCTGGGCAGGAGAATGTTTCTTGCTAAGGAAAGGCTTTCTCTTTCAGAAGTCTGGTATCCTAGCCAATGGCTGGTGGCCCAGGGTCTGTGGCTCAGTTGTCCGGCTGGAGGCCTGGTCAACGGGCTGGTAACCCAGGTCTGTGGCTCAGCATCCTCATATCCGCATCTTCTCCTTGTCACTCATGCAGTCTGGCAGAGTTGCTCTTACTTAACACTGGTCCCTATCTGCAGATAATTAGAGTCTCTGACTGCTCTCCTTATATACATTTTCTAGCTGAACTAGAACCTTCTAGTCGAAAGGGGTGGAGTGGAGAAGCACAGCCTAAACAGAAACATTGTTACAATTTCTGTCTATCATAGACCTGTATAGAGATTCTATGGAAATGAATGAGCAGTATTTTCTAGACATAAACAAGTCTTCAGAAATAAGCAAGTGAGTTTAACGAGATAGTCATAAGGTCTGAACTTACTCAGCCAGTCACTCACAAATGGAGGTGATCTGTGCAAGAACGATGTGTGATGCCTATTTGCTGCAGCAGAATCCTAGTGTCATAGCCCCCATAACAGTAAAGGATTGGTGGCATTGTAGTCAGGAACTGCGCCAAGGGTTCATCACCAGGAGGTTGGTCAGGATGCAATAGATTAGAAGATAAAATAGGAGCTTCATCAGGAGACAACCAGGGGTCAGAACCAGAAATAGAACAACTGGAGCCTAATGAGCAAGGACAAGGCAACAGTAATTTCCAGGAACAAGGCCGAAGTCAGTTTTAGGGTCAATCAGGAGTCAAAAACAGGAGCAATAGAACAAAGAACAATAGGCTGGACAGGGTGTGAAACTCAATTATCAGGCATGGTATGGCAGGAGACTCTCTTTTAAATAGGCCATCAGGCTACTTCGGGGCAGTGGATGTATTAAAAATTAACATTAATGTGCAACCAGAGAAGGAAAACCTGGCCTGATCCAGCAGACCCTGGCAAAAGACAAGGGCCAGAGCAGTGGATGAAGCGTCAAGCTGGTTGAGCTGAGCAACATCAGCAAATGGCTGAAGAGGATGAGAACCTCAGAGACCCAAGATGACTGTGAGCTGGGGGTATAGTATGGAAAATGAAGGGCCCCTGTTTTGAGACCATCCATGGCCAGAGGTGACCCTCTTATGGCCCTGAGTAACTTAAAGTGGTTGTCCAAGTTATATTTATTGATGACCTGTCCTCAGGATAGGTCATCAATATCAGATCGGCGTGGGTGAGCAGGTGTAATTACACTCAAGCCGATGTCACAGCCCTATAAAACCCTCATCCCACGTTGTCTCTGCCATTGTCCTGTGAGCTGAGCATAGGGAGAGACCTGAAAAGTGCTCATGCGCTAGGGACAGTGTTGCTGAAAACTATTAATAGAAGAATATTGGAGAGGGAGAGTGCGGGGAAAGTGCAGGGAGACTACAGGGGGAGTGCATGGAGACTTATTCTGTGTCAGTTTTATTTATTTATTCCTACATTTACTTATTCCCACATCAGCCATAAATGTAATTCAATACCAATAAGATGGAAGCCTTTATTATTCCGGTGACAGCGTGCCAACCAATACCATCCAGTCTGCACCCCTTGCGGGGGGGGGGGGGGGCAGGTCTTAAAGGGGTTGTCTTACTTATGTAAGTTGCATTTGTCATGTAGAGAAGGTTAATACAAGCCACTTACTAATGTATTGTTATTATCCATATTGCTTCCTTTGCTGGATGGATTCATTTTTCTATCACATTATATACTGCTCGTTATTATGGTTACAGACCACCCTGCAATCCATCAGTGGTGGTCATGCTTGCACGATAAAGGAAAAAGCGTCAGCCTCTCTGCTGGCCGGAACCATGGGAGCTCACTTAGGCTAGGGCTTTTTCCTATATTGTACAAGCACGACCACCGCTGCTGGATTGCAGGGTGGTCTGTAACCATGGAAACGAGCAATGTATAATGTGATCGAAAAATTAATCCAGCCAGCAAAGGAAGCAATATGGATAATAACAATACATTAGTAAGTGGCTTGTATTAACTTTCTCTGCATGATAAATGCAACTTACTGAAGTGAGACAGCCCCTTTAATGATGATCATCCTCCTCTTTTGCTGGCTTTACTTCTTCCAGATCATCCTTCAAAGTCTCCATGTCCTAGAAAAGTCAGCAAGATACAGAGAGAGGAGCTGGGTGTTCCTGATGACATATTCTCATCTATATTAGATGATGTGGAGATGGAGGAAAAGCAGATGGCAGAAGAAGGGCTCCCACCTGTGGAGCAGGAGAGCACTGGGGTTGGAGAAGTGGGTATACCAGAGGCCTTAGCACGGCTGTTCCGTGTGGCCATACTCTAAGGTAGAGTGGCCTGGGTATACCTGATTTATAGTGATTCATGACAAATTAATGTGTGACAAATCGAATTTCTTGGCTAACTTCGGCAAAGTTGCCCAAACGAATTTTTCAAAACTTTACCCATCACTAATTAGAATGTATGCAGGATGATGATGAGAAAAGTAAAATGTGCATTGCAAGTTATGGAGGGTAGTGAAATGCCACACATAGCAGGCACTTTAATATATGCTGGTGGCTGTTGTGTAATAGAACGGCAGGAGAGGTAATGTAAGCCGCAAGTGCTGAGACCTGTAATGTGCTCTTGTAACGCCCCCGAGTGGCATTACTACCTCTTTTTGGGCCCCCACTATCTGTAATGGTTGATCCTGTGTCATCTAATGCAAATACCATGTCTTGCACAGTGTGTAAATATATTTATGATTCTGCAAAGGTTTAACATGGGATCTGCCTGGTTCACCAGCAGATGGCGGCACTTCTGGCAGAGCTGTGTTAGATAGAATGGAGCCCTTCTTCCATTCTATTCCCCTCTCTAGAGAGGGAGGAGTTAGTTAGGAAGCAGTTGAGAGCAGCCCCTGTAAGAGGAATGCTGCACTGTCTGCTCTGCTGAGCCCAGAGGCCCCAGCTACAAGCCTCTGAAGCCAGGAGGAAAGTTTCCCTGGACAAGACAAAGAGAAAGATAGAGTCAGACTACATTAAGTTAAGTTGCAGCAGAAAGCAGAAGGAAAAGTACCTATCTAAGCTAGCTAACATAGCAGAGCCGAAAGAGTTCAGATGTAGCATAGCTGAGAGTGTGCGCCTGCCAGAACTTAAGCCAAAGTCTGCCGGTAACCAAGATAAAGTTGGAAAATTGTTCCCTAATGAAAGTTTGCCAAGTAAAGCTGCGTTTGATTACTTCAATCAAAGTCTGGACTCAATTCCTTTTTTCACCCACTTCGTCAACAACCCTATTTGCACTGCTTTGGACTAAAACGCTTGGGGTTCCGGATATCCAGGTAGGAGCACCATGACAAAGTGCAAAGTCACACAGGGACACTATAGTCAACCCTCATATCACTCTGGCATTCCTACATCTGGGTATCAACAACACTACACTTAAAGGGGACTCCATGTCCTCGTTGCTTAAATGCAACTGGTGTCACGACAACTTGCTCTATCAGAGGGACATATATCGTAAAAACCTCTTCAGGGGCAAGGGATACCCCAGGTGCTTAGTAGGCCCGTTGCACTCTATGCAGCTGTAATAGGGGTCAAGTATAGTGGACGAAGGGGATCGGTAACGTGTTATGCCAACTGCTAAGTGAAGCACAGTAACTAAGAGCAAACAGTAAGCATTATCTTTACTGCTTTAAAAGGATGAAAATATACATTTACAATGCTTTATTACATAAGTCAATGACACTTATGTGTACATAGATAAAGTCTAGCACATGGGTTATAACCTGTTATTTTCTGTTATTAGACTATAAAAAGATTTCACCTACAACAGATAACATTCAGTCCACAGTATCCCTCCCGCCTTCATCTTCCGTGCTGCAGTTACTTCTGCAATCATGAGATATATCATACTTACAATCAGGTTGCACGATTTGATCTTTCAGACTTAAAGGGGTTGTCCTCTTTTTTATATTGATGACCTATCCTTGGGACATAGAATATGTCCTATTATTGTCCGCATTACGGACAAGGATAGTACTTTTCTATCAGGGGCCAGCTGTTCTGTTCGGAATGCACACGGACGTCATCCGTATTTTTTGTGGATCCGTTTTTTGCGGAACGCAAAATACATACGGTCGTATGCAAGAGGCCTAAGGCCTTAGGCCTCATGCACATGACCGTTGTGTGCATCCGTGGCCGTTGTTCCATTTTCCGTGATTTTCTGCGGACCCATTGACTTTCAATGGGTCAGTTGAAAACTCGGAAAATGCACCGTTGTTCATCCGCGGCCGTGATCCGTGTTTCCTTTCCATCAAAAAAATAGGACCTGTCCTATTTTTTGGAAAGAACAACGGTTCACGGACCCATTCAAGTCAATGGGTCCGTGAAAAAACACGGATGCACACAAGATTGGCATCCGCGTCCGTGATCCGTGGCCGTATATAATATCCGCCGACAGTATATTCTAACACAGAGGCGTTCCCATAGTGATGGGGACGCTTCAAGTTAGAATATACTATGAACTGTGTACATGACTGCCCCCTGCTGCCTGGCAGCACCCGATCTCTTACAGGGGGCTGTGATCCGCACAATTAACCCCTCAGGTGCCACACCTGAGGGGTTAATTGTGCGTATCATAGCCCCCTGTAAGAGATCAGGTGCTGCCAGGCAGGAGGGGGCAGACCCCCCTCCCCTGTATTTAACTCATTGGTGGCCAGTGCGGCCTCCCCTCTCCCCCCTCCCTAATTAAAATCACCACCCCATCATTGGTGGCCAGTGCGGCCTCCCCTCTCCCCCCCCCCCCTAATTAAAATCACCTTCCCCCATCATTGGTGGCAGCGGAGAGTTCCGATCGGAGTCCCAGTTTAATCGCTGGGGCTCCGATCGGTAACCATGGCAACCAGGACGCTACTGCAGTCCTGTTTGCCATGGTTACTTAGCAAGTTTTTGAAGCATTATACTTACCTGCGATGTCTGTGTCCGGCTGGGCGCTCCTCCTACTGGTAAGTGACAGGTCTGTGCTATAGGCAATGCGCCGCACAGACCTTTCACTTACCAGTTATTAGGGAGGGGGGGAGAGGGGAGGTCGCACTGGCCACCAATGATGGAGGGGCTGATTTTAATTAGAGGGGGGGGGAGGCCGCACTGGCCACCAATGATGGGGGGGTGATTTTAATTAGGGAGGGGGGGAGAGGGGAGGCCACACTGGCCACCAATGATGGGGGGGCTGATTTTAATTAGAGGGGGGAGAGGGGAGGCCGCACTGGCCACCAATGATGGGGGGGGGGTGATTTTAATTAGGGGGGGAGAAGGGAGGCCGCACTGGCCACCAATGAGTTTAATACAGGGGAGGGGGGTCTGCCCCCTCCTGCCTGGCAGCACCCGATCTCTTACAGGGGGCTATGATACGCACAATTAACCCCTCAGGTGCGGCACCTGAGGGGTTAATTGTGCGGATCACAGCCCCCTGCAAGAGATCAGGTGCTGCCAGGCAGCAGGGGGCAGTCATGTACAAAGTTCTTAGTATATTCTAACTTGAAGCGTCTCCATCACTATGGGAACGCCTCTGTGTTAGAATATACTGTTGGATATGAGTTTTCACGATCTAACTCAAATCCGATGGTATATTGTAACATAGAGGCGTTCCCATGGTGATGGGGACGCTTCAAGTTAAAATATACCATCGGATTGGAGAAAACTCAGATCCTATGGTATATTAACTCCTGACTTTACATTGAAAGTCAATGGGGGACGGATCCGTTTGCAATTGCACCATATTGTGTCAACGTCAAACGGATCCGTCCCCATTGACTTGCATTGTAAGTCAGGACGGATCCGTTTGGCTCCGCACGGCCAGGCGGACACCAAAATTACTTTTTTTTTCATGTCCGTGGATCCTCCAAAAATCAAGGAAGACCCACGGAAGAAAAAACGGATCACTGAACAACGGAAATCCGTTTTGCGGACCGCAAAAAAAAAACGTCCGTGTGCATGAGGCCTTATTCACACATCAGTGTTTAGTCAGTGATTTCCATCAGTGATTGTGAACCAAGACCAGGTGTAGGTCAAAAACAAAAAAGAGGAGCAAATCTTTCCATTATGCCTTATCTCTATGTAGGCTGCACACCTGGTTTAGGCTTACAATCATTGATTAAAATCACTGACCAATACTGACTGTGTGATTAAGGCCTAAATGCCTTTAGATTTTAATAGTTTGGACATTTTCAGATGCAGATATACCAGTTATGTTTATTTTTTTTTTATTGTTTATGAGAAAGGATTTCAATTTTTACTACTTTTTTAATAAAAATATTTTACTTTTTTTTTTGTCCCCCTAGTGGACATGCGATCATTGGATCACTTATACTGTACACTGAAATACTTTATTATTGCAGTCCTTGGTGATTGTGATGTCTTCCCATTAAATTCCTTTATAGGGCTGCCACAACAACCTCAGCAATTGCCAGGTGGGGGGAGGGGGGCTGAATGGGCATTAGAGGGAGCCCCCTTCCATGCAGATGATGAGGTATTTATTGTCCATAGCATCTGTGGGGTTATTGTGTATGTGTTTGGAGTTATCTTTGATCACAGACACTGCAGGAGTCAGATATGTAACACAGGTGTCATCAACTGGCTATGACGAGGTATTGGCTCCTGAGCCGGTGTCACATTTAAACTCATGTACATGTACAGCGGATGTCAATATCAGGTTAAAGGGGATGTCCCACGGAAAATATTCAGCAGTTTTCAAACCATCACCAATATCTGAATACTTTTATAATTGCATGTAATTAAAAATTTTGTATAGCCACTGAGCTATTCAATAAAATGTATCTGTATAGCGCCACCTGCTGTTTTTTTCTTTCTTATTTCTTTGACCTGATCACTGAGATGGCCCCACATGCTCAGTTTCTTCCTTCAACTGCCTTCTGAGCTGTGATAGGGAGAGCATGGACACGCCCCCTTAGCAGCAGCAGAAAAGCCACGCCTCCTGAGTTGCCAGCTTGATATAAATCTAGTAGAGCAATGAATGGGGAGATCTCTGGACCCATCTGAGGTGCAGGGCTGGTTCTAGCTTGGTTAGAAAGAGATTGTTGTGTCATGGGATAACCCCTTTAATGGATCAGAGCTGCAATACCAGACACAACCTGTGGACAGGTGTGGCATTGTGTATAGAAGAAAGTGCGGCCTGCTGGACTATTCCAGCATGATGGTGCCTTTTTCTTTTTCAATGGAAATAAATGAGTGGATGAAACCAAACACATTGCAAACGTTTTCCCATGTTTTACAGTGTACGTCTGGATCTGTCTTAAAAATGGGCTCTAACTGATCTGTTAGACGTGTTGTCTAAAGTATGTGGAAGAATTCATATGCTTGCATCCTGTTCACCGCTGAGTTATTTAAAATATATATAATCTATCTGTATAGCACCACCTGCTGTTTGTTTTCTTCTGCTTATGTTCTGTCCACCTCACTATGGTTGTTGCACATGTTCAGTTCCATTCTTCAACTGCCACCATTAAAGGCTATGACAGTTATTGAGAGAGAGAGAGAGCTACAGAAGAAAAGACACACCCCTTGAACTGCAGCAGAAAGAACACATCCCCTGAGCTGCAGCAGAAAGGACATGCCACCTGAGATGCAACTGATATCTGCAGCTTCCTTTCCCTGTTGTGATATAATACTCTAGTACTATATTATCAATGTAGTCTGAAGCATTGGGAAATAATTTCATGATTCCTTCCCAACCTTTGCTCTACATATTTTTTTTTTTTTACTGTCTCTAAAGAGGTTTTTGGCAGGGGGTTCAGAAGGTTGGGGGGAGGATGTAAAAAAATAAAAGAATGCATAGTCACCACCTCTATCCCCTGCCACTCCTGTTCAACATTTCCCGGTCTCTGCTGGTCTCTACTTTTTGGTCCCCCTGATAATGCCCTCCCAGCCAATCACTGGCCACAGCAGTGACCTGCCTCAGCTAGTGATTGGCTGAGCTGACATTTGTCAGGACTCCGCAGTAGCCTTCAGCAGTGATCCAGGTGGTGTATGAATGGGATCGGGGAGGTGAGTATTGGTTCTTTTATTTTTTGGAGCCCACTGCTACCAATTTTTTTCTCACTGAAAAACCTCTTTTAAAGTCTTCAAATGGGTGTTCCTGTCATAAGAAGTGATGACATATCAGTAGGATGTGTTATCTCCTCCTGATCAGCGAGGCCCTGACATTTGGATCAGTGAATGGAGCTGTGGTGGACTCACAATGCTTAAAGAAGCACTCCGGGATTTTTTTTTCTTTGCTATACAGTGCAGGATAGGCCACTATTATAGAATAAGGTAGAGGCTCTTGTGTATACCGGTTTTATTTGATGTGCCATTTGTGGGTTGTCTGCCATTCTTCTTCTTCCCTCAGATATGGTTTCCCTTATGAATCCTAGATATCCTATAATGTCTGACTTTGCAGAAAGAGAGGGGGTGGAGTATCACTGCACTGCTCTGAGAGGGCAGCCATGACACAGCTGCTGTCCCCTCACACTGTAGAGTCTCCATGTTTTCCTATGTGATGTAGCTTGAACCTGTCTGCCCTCTCTGCCCTGTCATCTCTCTCTCCGCTGTCAGGCCACTTTCACACGACCGTATTTTTCTGTACACATATGTTCTGCAATTTTGAGAATCGGATGCGGACCCATTCATTTCAACGAGGCCACACTTCCATTCCGCAGCCCACCAAGCAAGATAGATTTGCAGACAAGAATAGGTACTTCTATCATAGGGCAGGATGTGCTAACCCGCAAAACGCAGAATGCACGCGGCCTGTATCCGTGTTTTGCGGTCCACAAAAACGGATACGGTCATGTGAATGGACCGTTAACATGCAGGAGGCAAAGAGACTGGTGTGAAGCTACATCTCACAGAACTTCACTGGAGAGTCAGCACACACAGATAGTACAGGCAATGTGAGTCTTAAGGTTTATATGATTACAGGGGAGACATTATATAAGAAGTAGCAGAGATATACAGAGGAACATGGAGTGAGGGGAGGGGCCTGAGATCTGCCAGGAGAGATTTGATTGGTGATGATGTCATCCTGTAGTTCGCAGAAGTCAGCCACAGGGAGAGACTTCTGCTGGCCAGATTTGTGGTCACATGACTTGGTTCTCATAATGAAAAGGTTTAAAATGTATTGATGCAACCGTCCATGATCCGGCGGAACAGTCCCAGATTTTGGTGGTCCCGGAATGCCTGAGGTATGCCCTGCTCTCAGCTGTCTCTGCCTCCAAAGGACACAGAGACAGCTGATTGTAATGGTGAAGCAGGGAGCCATCTTCTCCCTGCTTCACCAATCAGCTCAGCTATCGGCGCTCCCCAGCAGCAGTGGAGACAGGATGCGGTCAAACATCCCACTGCTGGACTGTGAAGAAGGAGCAGGGCAGGTCGGAAATCAGCCTCTGCTGTAACAGTATCCTGCCTGCAGCTGCTGGGGAGCGCAGGGTCAGCTGTGATCATCGGAGGAATTAGGTGAGTATTTACTGTTTTTTTTGTACTTCCTGTGAAGAGGGCACATATCTGGGCATAACTATTGTGAGGGGGCACATATCTGGGCATAACTACTGTGAAAGGGGCATTGCTACTATGAAGGGGGTACATCTGGGAATAGCAACTGTGAAGGGGTACATTTGGGCATAACTACTGTGAAGGGGGCACATATCTGGGCATAGCTACTATGAAGGGGGCACATGTGGTCATTACTACTGTGTGTTGGCACAAAGGGGGAATAATTACTATGTGGGGCATTAAGGGGACTGGGTGTGTATAGTTATTCTTTGGGCAGAGTTAGTATGAAAAAAATTGCACATATTGTCCTTATTTGCAGTTTTGATTTTATGTAAAATAAAAAATAGAGTGTTTCTTAAACTAGGACTGCAATCCCTTTGCCGTGAGGATTAATGGGAGTCTGACAGGCCCCCTCCAATCAGGAAGCGATGACCTATCCTATCCTGAAATGTTTACGATAGCGGTCACCCTCCTTACAGCCTGCACCCCACAGCACGGTTCATCTGCCATTACAGACCTGAGCCTGTCCCCTGAACTTGTTCTTTTACAATCGCTCGATTAACACTGTAAAACAGGGACGGCCACTGCGAAGTGTCAAGCGGGGGGCTGGAAGATAGTTATTTCGCTTCTTCATCCTCCTCCATGATCCCAACCAGAGCTGAGAAGAGTCACATGAATCCTCTCAGCCATGACCCCTCGGAAACAGGGAAGAGGAGACCCTTTCAGGGTGAAGGACGAGGGGCGTCGGGGCTAATTTTTTGTTAGCATGTTCAGTCCTTTTTAGTCATTAATAGTTCAATTATGTAGAGATGACCTAAATCTAAGTGAAGAATGGTCTGATGGCAGCTCCCCTTTAAATGGATGCCTCCAGCATTGCGAATGGATAGGTCATTAAGACTTTCCGGCTGTAGAGTCTACAATCGGAACATATGGACTGTGGGATTTGACAATTGCCTAGATTTGTACGTGGCCCCTTATAATGTCACCGGTTGCTCATGATATGGCCGGGGCGGGCAGTGCGTCTTCTCCTGCTGCTGAGGATGCACAGAGGCAATGTTTGCCTTGTAACCAGACACTTCCTGCGGATGATGAGAGCTGTGCTGCTGCCTTTGTCCTCCCTGCCCTCATCTGCACAGCCCTCTCCAGCTGCTTGATGAACTGCTGAGCAGACGCCACCTTCCCATTCATAGCCAGCAAATACTCCAGATCCTGAGTAGACTGCAGCCAGCCACACAGAGGCACAATTACATGGAGTTGTATGGCAAGGTAGGTACCTTCGTCTACCCATTGCATTGCTAAGGGAGAGACAGCGTTGACAAATATTGACCCCCATCCTCCTCACCGTCCCTGCACCTCTAGATCATGACAGGAACAATCGCATCTTTCACTTTTCCAGGACTATTGTAGAAAGGCTGCCAGATGGAAGCTGTGCCCTGCTGCATTGTGGGAGGTGTAGTTTCCAGCCTTGACGTGCTAGGGAAGGGAGCTAGCTCCAGGACTACAATAACCAGAAGAGGCGCTGGCAGGCAGAGAGTACATGAAGCCAGTGGACAGCTCCTGGTGCTGATCTTCCAGCCGGTCAGGAGGCAGAGCAGACAGTGTGCAGGGGCGGCTGGATCTGGCTGTAAGGGACATTTCTCCAGTTGGGTCAGACCTTTTTAAGAAGGCAAAGGGAGAGCCTCGGACACCATGAGACACGAAGCTCCTATGCAGGTTAGTAGGCAATGCCATCCCCACAGTCCTCAGTAATATATGCTGGGCTGATCAGCTCCTATAATACTCTTTTGGATTAACACTTTATGTGCTGCAAATTCAACTGCCCAGATTGCAATCCTATAGCATGCGTATACTCTTGACGGAGCACAGCGAGGTATGATCAGAGATTGTGCACATTGAGAAGAGCTATGAAATATTGAAAAGGAGGAAAGCCAGCTACAATGGTGCTCCTACTATACAGATAACTTACTTTATAGCAGGCGCCTCAGTAAGGCTAGTCAATTGTTCTGTAGATCTATAGAGAACATCATGATCTCTATGAGAGATGTAGCAGAGCTGAGTTTGTGAATTTGCATAAGGCATTGTCCTATGATGATATATATGACTTTCCATGACACTGCTGCAGGTAGACCTTGCCGCACAGAAAAACGGTGGAAAAACCAGTTAGGCTCTGCTACATCTGTACTGTGTCTGTATAAGTGTTTTTTGCACTATTCCATGTAGTTAGAAAATAATTGAGCAATGAGCATTCAAAGTTAGACATTTTACATGCCAGTCACATGAATAGATGTCCTAATAGCTGTATAATGACTACATCTGATGTAGAAGGGATGGGTTCGGGATCCACAAGAAGGGTTTGTTAGTGGAGGTCATATGAGTGGAGTAGTGATCTCGTCTGGAGTGATATTACTAGTATTATTTTCTTATTGTCGGTTAGATTTGAGCAATTTGTTTCACAGTCCATATGCCCTATTAGGGTTTATAGACATCATATAGGAGGGTCCAGCACTTGTGAAGCGCCTCTGATCCAGCGGCTCCTGCTTAGACTTGCATTGTCCATGTATGAAATGAATGATCAATCAACTGAATGTAAGACTAGAGTTCCCTGAAATATTCCACTGACCATGGCAAAATCAGAGGTTTATTGGGGTGCCAGCAGTGGGACACTATCTATCTATCTATCTATCTATCTATCTATCTATCTATCTATCTATCTATTATGTATCTAATATTTATCTATCTAGATATCTATCTATCTATCTATCTATCTATCTATCTGATATCTATCTAATATCTATCTATCTATCTATTATCTATCTATCTATCTATCTATCTATTATGTATCTAATATTTATCTATCGATCTGATATCTATCTATCTAAAAAATAAAGCTCCTGGGCAGCACCACCAAATCGAGGTAAAGTTGGAGTGCCAGCGGTTAAGGCGGCGGCCCTACCACCCGTACATACAGCAAAAATAAAGGATACCGCGGCACCTCCAATAAAGTGACATGTGCTTTATTCACCAATTAGGCGCGACGTTTCGGTTCACTCCATCAAACCTTTTTCAAGCAGGTTACCACTGCTTGAAAAAGGTTCCATGGAGTGAACCGAAACGTCGCGCCTAATTGGTGAATAAAGCACATGTCACTTTATTGGAGGTGCCGCGGTATCCTTTTTTTTTGCCATCTATCTATTATCTATCTATCTATCTATCTATTATCTATCTCTCTATCTACCTATATCTCTGTCTATATATTTATCTATTTGATATCTATTATCTATCTATCTATCTGATATCTATCTATTATTTATCTATCTATTTATCTGATATATATCTATTGTCTATCTATTTAATATCTATTGTGAGACAGTGACAGGTAGAGTGATTGATGGCAGGTACTTTTCCCCCCAAATCCTGTCAGTGTAAAGTGTAGTTCCCAGGTTAGAACAGTGCATCTGCCAGGACCTGTGAAGACATCATCTTTGGCATCACAGGTCCTGCAGGATCTAGCAAAGGAACTGCACCAAAAATTGTGTAGTTCCTAGGTTTGAAAGGTACATCTGCCAGGACCTGTGATGACATCATCACAGGTCCTTCAACCACTAACAGCAAGTATTAGAAGTTCACAATCAGCTCTGCATTGATCCATACAGACTGGAATGGAATGGTAAGAGGAGGTCCTCCACTTCTCATCATTAACCCCCCCCCCCCCTCCATGCCCTGTTTTTACTCATTGCTCACTGATGTATAATACTTCAGACAGTTACAGTGACCACTAACTCATGTACCTCACACACACAGTGACCATAATGTATAACTGACCACATATTTCTGTAAACACTGCATCTACAGTATTATACCTTCTATGTCTCACATCAATACACTGCTCTGTGTGTATATATATGCACATACATAAACACACCGCATATATTACACAGTATTATACAGGGTGGGCCATTTATATGGATACACCTTAATAAAATGGGAATGGTTGGTGATATTAACTTCCTGTTTGTGGCACATTAGTATATGTGAGGGGGGAAACTTTTCAAGATGGGTGGTGACCATGGCGGCCATTTTAAAGTCGGCCATTTTTAATCCAACTTTTGTTTTTTAAATAGGAAGAGGGTCATGTGACACATCAAACTTATTGGGAATTAAACAAGAAAAACAATGGTGTGCTTGGTTTTAACGTAACTTTATTCTTTCATGAGTTATTTACAAGTTTCTGACCACTTATAAAATGTGTTCAATGTGCTGCCCATTGTGTTGGATTGTCAATGCAACCCTCTTCTCCCACTCTTCACACACTGATAGCAACACTGCAGGAGAAATGCTAGCATTGGCTTCCAGTATCCGTAGTTTCAGGTGCTGCACATCTCGTATCTTCACAGTATAGACAATTGCCTTCAGATGACCCCAAAGATAAAAGTCTAAGGGGGTCAGATCGGGAGACCTTGGGGGCCATTCAACTGGCCCACGATGACCAATCCACTTTCCAGGAAACTGTTCATCTAGGAATGCTTGGACCTGACACCCATAATGTGGTGGAGCACCATCTTGCTGGAAAAACTGAGGTAACGTGCCAGCTTCAGTGCATAAAGAGGGGAACACATCATCATGTAGCAATTTTGCATATCCAGTGGCCTTGAGGTTTCCATTGATGAAGAATGGCCCCACTATCTTTTTACCCCATATACCACACCATACCATAAATTTTTTTGTTCCAACAGTCTTGGAGGGATCTATCCAATGTGGGTTAGTGTCAGACCAATAGCGGTGGTTTTGTTTGTTAACTTCACCATTCACATAAAAGTTTGCCTCATCACTGAACAAAATCTTGTGCGTAAACTGAGGGTCCTGTTCCAATTTTTGTTTTGCCCATTCTGCAAATTCAGTGCGCCGATCTGGGTCATCCTCGTTGAGATGCTGCAGTAGCTGGAGTTTGTAAGGGTGCCATTTGTGAGTAGCTAATATCCGCCGAAGGGATGTTCGACTAATGCCACTCTCCAGTGACATGCGGCGAGTGCTACGCTGTGGGCTCTTGCAGAATGAAGCTAGGACAGCCACTGATGTTTCTTTATTAGAGACAGATTTCATGCGTCCACATTTTGGCAAATCCAACACTGAACCAGTTTGCTAACTGTAGCATGGGAGATGGGTGGTCTCGTAGGGTGTCTTGCATTGAAATCTGCTGCAATGACCCGGTTACTGCGTTCACCAGACATCAACACAATTTCTATCCGCTCCTCTCGTGTTAACCTCGGCGACATGTCAATGGCTGTAAACAAAGAGAAACTTGTAAATAACTCATGAAAGAATAAAGTTACGTTAAAACCAAGCACACCGTTGTTTTTCTTGTGAAATTCCCAATAAGTTTGATATGTCACATGACCCTCTTCCTATTGAAAAAACTAAAGTTGGATTCAAAATGGCCGACTTCAAAATGGCCGCCATGGTCACAAACCATCTTGAAAAGTTTCCCCCCTCACATATACTAATGTGCCACAAACAGGAAGTTAATATCACCAGCCATTCCCATTTTATTAAGGTGTATCCATGTAAATGGCCCACCCTGTAGATGCAATATGTACAGATATATAGTATATCCAGCAGTGTACTGATATGTGAGGTACGAGGTATAATATATGCAGTGTGTACAGATATATAGTATATACAGCAGTGGACTGATATGTGAGGTACGAGATGTAATTTATACCTCATACCTCACGTCAATTCACTGCTGTATTTACTATATACCTGTACACACTGCATCTATTATACCTCATACCTCACATATCAGTACACTGCTGTATATACAATATATCTGAACACACTGGATATATAATACCCCGTACCTCACATATTACACTGCTGTATATACTATATACCTGTACACACTGCATATATTATACCCTGTACCTCACATATCAATACACTATGGTATATACTATATACCTGTACACACTGCATATATTATACCTCGTATCTCACATAACAGTACACTGCTGTATGCACTATACATCTGTACACACTGCATCTATTATAGCTCTTTTGTGTGCCAGGGCTGTTTTGTAATCCCAATCCAGCCCTGATGGCATAAATTATAAAACGCAGCAGCAAGCATAGTTCATGGAAAATAGAGAGAGGCCTGGAATGGGTAGTGGGAGGGGCTATAAATGGGGAATGGGGGCCCAATTTCGATTCTTGCTATGGGGCCCAGTGATTTCTATGTACGCCCCTGCCCAGTATGTAGTGGAAAGCCAAGCTTTCCTGAAGTGGCTTTGTAGAAAAGCCGGTATAGGGCCTGGAGTTTTGGATTGGGGAAGAGTTGGGCGGGTTTCCCAATCTGTAGTCCACTTCTGGGAAGAGTTCTAGCCTGTGAGCTGCACCTGGACCAGTTGCATAAGGAGAACCCAGGCAGAGAGTCTGGGCCTAAGACCTGGGTCTGATATGCTGGTGTGTGCGAGGAGCTCGCTGTGATGAACTGCAAGACGGACAGTACCATGTTTAGGACAGTGAGTAAAATACAGTTTAGTTAGTGCTCAGACGAGCAGGTTTTTATTTTATGTTTTGCCTAAAATGTAAAGGCCTTTTGTTTAATGTTATTTGAAACCACAATAAAGTGGGACTTTCTTTGGACTTCAACTCGAGAGTCACTGTCTCTGACTGTTCCCAAGCCGGTCAATCCTGCCTCTACCAGAGCTGATTCCCACACTATCTATCTACCTATCTATTGGTCTGGAAAAACAGGTATTTTCCTCCCAGCATGTGCTTCTGGGCTGATTTACAGCCAGGTGAGGTCAAATACCGGACCAGATTTTAAATGCCGGCCCGGGTTTTGGCAGCACCTGGCTGTCCTTAAATAGGCAACTGGGCTCAAAAGCCAGGTCTCTGTGTTGGTATCTGGGAGCCTTGTGTCTAGATGAAGGTTTGCTACCTGTTTGGCGTAAAAACAGGTTGGTGCTGCTATCAGTAAGGACTCTTTGAGGCAGAATTGCCGCATGGTGTGAATTACCATCAACACTGCAAGGTGACTTTTAGTTTGAATATGACTGTTTGTTTTGTCACTTGCGTAAAGTGTGAATAAAACACTGAACGGTTTGATCCAAAGAACTTGTTGTTGCCTCTATACTGCGTCCGCTAATCCTGTCTACCTGAGCGTGTCCCCATAATTGGTGGAGGATGCGGGCTAGTACAGTATGGCTGGCGTGAAGGCTGAAATATTTTAGTTTTTCCAGGCACGGTTGTATGTCTTACATCAAACCAGAGATATTACAACCCGTGTCTCTCAACAAAATGGAAGCTGTCGTAAAAGCCCTCGTGGAGGCTAACTTGCAACAGCGGGAGGCTAATAAGCAGCAGCAGGAAACCAACCACCTGCTATTGCAACATGTGATGGTTTTACAAGCGACAGGAGCATCCCAGAGCGTCCACAATGCCCGAAAAGTGGTCCGTGCGGCGATCCCTAAGATGACCCCCTCAGACGACGTCGAGACCTATCTGGCAGTGTTCGAGAAGGTGGCCATGAGGGAGAGACTACCCCGAGATCAGTTGGATGAGGTCGTCGCTCCGTTCCTGGCATCCGGACCCCAGCAGGTGTTTTTTTCAACTTACCAGATGATCAAGCGGCCGATTACACAACAGTAAAGGGTGAAATTCTGGCAAGACTGGGGGTGAATGTGATGGTCCGGGCCCAGCGGGTGCATCAGTGGGAGTTTAACCCGGCTGAACCCGCGAGACCTCAGTATTATGATCTGTTACACCGGTTGCAAAAATGGCTGCAGCCTGACGTGCTGAGTTCCACTTCTATGCTGGACCGTCTGTTGGCTGATGTATTCTGGAGGGCTTTGCCGTACCCTCTCCAGCACTGGATCGGCCAGGTGTCTCCTGGTAATGCCCTTGAGATAGTTGACCTGGTGGAGCGCTATGAGGCTACCAGGACTCCACAGGGGGGTTCTTTTGGGAGGGGGGTGGTCAAACCCCGGAAAACTCCACCCCTAACCCCGCGACTGGTGCCAGCAAAACCCACCCGGGATATTACCCCTACAGACCTAACTCCGTTAGTCTGCTGGCGGTGTCAGAAGCCTAGCCACATAAGGGCCGACTGT
This sequence comes from Bufo bufo, assembly GCF_905171765.1. Classification (NCBI taxonomy): domain Eukaryota; kingdom Metazoa; phylum Chordata; class Amphibia; order Anura; family Bufonidae; genus Bufo; species Bufo bufo. The sequence continues at coordinate 89,291,203 of NC_053390.1, forward strand.
CCCCATCGAGGCGATCCCATGGATACTAACTATGGCTACCGCCACTCCTTGTATGCCAGGAAGCTGTGTGCAACAGGTACCCCAGAGACTATAGACAATAGCCACCTGTGCCAGGTAGAAGTGGAAGACACTCTGGCGGTAGCTCTGCTGGACTCAGGGAGTCTGGTGTCCCTGGTAAGAGCTTCTCTGGTGCAGCCCGCCGAGTATACTGGCAGAAAAGGTGGGGTCGTGTGCATCCATGGAGAATTAAAGGACTATCCCACCGCCCTGGTGTCTCTGTCCACGGTGGCCGGTGGGTGGACCCATGAGGTGGCCGTCGTCACCAATTTACATTATGAACTCATAATAGGGAGAGACTTCCCGGCACTGTGGCCTGCTATGAGAGTGACTGATACCCATGAGACAGTGGTAATCCTAGCAGAGTGGGCTGGCTCAGGGGGGGGGGGGGGGACCAGAAACCTGGGAACCTGAGACCGAAGGGCCAGCATTAGGGGTGACCGTCACTTCGGTGGAAGAGGGGGAGACAACCCCACTAAGTGTGATGGTGGGAGATGTGGAGGACTTGCCGCCGGGTCCTGAACTGGCAGACCTCAGTGTCTCCGGGGATAATTTTAGTGCCGCCAAACGTCAAGACCCAACCCTATCCCGCACCTGTGAAAATGTGTTAATAGTAGATGGTGAACCACAACAACCTGGGGCAGTCAGTGTTTCCCCGTTTTGTGGTTCATCAAGATATGTTTTATCGGGTAAACCAACTACGGGGTGAACCTATTCAACAGTTGGTGGTCACCAAGGCTTATCGCAAGCTTGTGTTAGATCTAGCCCACCAACATGTTCTCGGGGGTCACCTGGGGCTGCAGAAAACTCAGGATCGTATTCTACAGCGTTTTTACTGGCCCAGCATATTCAAAGAAATGGAAGAGTGTTGTAAGTCTTGCCTGACCTGTCAGATAACTAGCCCCCAGCCACATTTCCGTAGTCCCCTAGTACCTCTCCCGATTATCGAAGTACCGTTTGACCGAATAGCTATGGACCTCATAAGCCCAGTATCGAAGTGCGCCATAGGGCATCAACACATCTTAGTCATTCTAGACTATGCCACTCGGTACCCGGAGGCGGTACCACTGCGACATACCTCGGCCAAACTCATAGCTAAGGAGTTAATGGAGATGTTTTCCCGAGTAGGACTACCTAAAGAGGTTCTGACCGACCAAGGGACCCCTTTTATGTCCAAGGTGATGAGGGAACTCTGTAAGTTGCTGCACAGAAAACAACTATGGACGTCCGTTTACCATCCGCAAATGGACGGTCTGGTAGAACGGTTTAACCAAACATTAAAAAATATGTTGAAAAAGGTAGTGTCTAAAGATGGGAAGGACTGGGACCTCCTACTGCTATATTTCATGATCGCAGTGCGAGAGGTACCCCAGGCCTCTACTGGGTTCTCGCCCTTCAAACTGCTATATGGCAGACACCCTTGCGGTCTCTTGGACGTGGCCAAAGAGGCGTGGGATCAACAACCCACTCCACATAAAAGTGTCATTGAGTACGTTACCCAGATGCAAGATCAGATAGAGACAGTGTTGCCTCTTGTTAGGGAGCATATGGAGGCAGCTCAGGAAGCCCTGAGTCGGGTCTATAATCAGCAGGCTTGGGTCCGGATCTTTAACCCGGGTGATTGGGTTTTGGTTCTGGTGCCGACCATGGACAGTAAGTTCCTGGCTAGGTGGTATGAGGTACTCGAGAAAATGGTGCTATGAGGTACTCGAGAAAATTGGAGATGTAAACTACAAGGCACACCAGCCAGGGCGGCGAAAGCCGGAGTAGGTTTACCATGTGAATTTACTCAAACCGTGGAAAGATAGGGAAACCTGTACAGATGACAACCCACTGCCGAGTTTTCTAGGATAAGAGGTACTGTCTGATGCAAGAGAGGCAGCTGCCACAGTAAAAATTGCTGACAGCCTCTCCTCTAAACAGACTCAGGAGGCCAGGGAGTTCATTAGTCGGAACACGGATGTGTTCTCGGACCTCCCTGGACGCACTTCCATAATCCAGCATGACATTGTCACTGAGCCTCAGGCAAAAGTCCGATTAAAACCATACAGGGTGCCCAAGGCTCGGCAACAAGGCATATCGGAGGAGGTGCAGCTAATGTTGCAGCTTGACGTCATTGAGGAGTCAAAAAGTGAGTGCTGCCAAAGAGAAAACTGCCTTCATGACGCCTGAGGGGCTGTATCAATATAAGGTCTAACTCTTTGGTCTGCATGGCGCCCCCCGCCACTTTTCAGCGACTAATGGACATTGTGCTTCGTCCACATCGTCGGTACACTTCGGCTTACCTGGACGATATTGTCATCCACAGTACCAAGATCTGTCACCACTAGGCAAATAAAGTAATTCCTGGGAATGGTGGGGTATTACATGAGGTTTATTCCCCACTTTGCTACTCTAGCCGTGCCCTTGACAGGACTCTTGAAGGGACACAAATCAAGGATGGTTCCCTGGGATAATCTGCTGGAAAGACTTTCTCTGCTTTGAAGTTGGCCCTGTGCGTGTCCCCGGTTTTTGTGACACCTGACTTCAAAAGGGAGTTTATAGTAAAGACCGATACCTCCGAAGTAGGCCTCAGTGCTGTACTGTCTCAGGAATTCAACGGGGAGGAGCATCCCGTTGTCTTCCTCAGCCATAAGCTCACCCCAGCCGAGACCCGGTATACACTGCGTGCAGAATTATTAGGCAAATGAGTATTTTGACCACATCATCCTCTTTATGCATGTTGTCTTACTCCAAGCTGTATAGGCTCGAAAGCCTACTACCAATTAAGCATATTAGGTGATGTGCATCTCTGTAATGAGAAGGGGTGTGGTCTAATGACATCAACACCCTATATTGGGTGTGCATAATTATTAGGCAACTTCCTTTCCTTTGGCAAAATGGGTCAAAAGAAGGACTTGACAGGCTCAGAAAAGTTAAAAATAGTGAGATATCTTGCAGAGGGATGCAGCACTCTTAAAATTGCAAAGCTTATGAAGCGTGATCATCGAACAATCAAGCGTTTCATTCAAAATAGTCAACAGGGTCGCAAGAAGCGTGTGGAAAAACCAAGGCGCAAAATAACTGCCCATGAACTGAGAAAAGTCAAGCGTGCAGCTGCCAAGATGCCACTTGCCACCAGTTTGGCCATATTTCAGAGCTGCAACATCACTGGAGTGCCCAAAAGCACAAGGTGTGCAATACTCAGAGACATGGCCAAGGTAAGAAAGGCTGAAAGACGACCACCACTGAACAAGACACACAAGCTGAAACGTCAAGACTGGGCCAAGAAATATCTCAAGACTGATTTTTCTAAGGTTTTATGGACTGATGAAATGAGAGTGAGTCTTGATGGGCCAGATGGATGGGCCCGTGGCTGGATTGGTAAAGGGCAGAGAGCTCCAGTCCGACTCAGACGCCAGCAAGGTGGAGGTGGAGTACTGGTTTGGGCTGGTATCATCAAAGATGAGCTTGTGGGGCCTTTTCGGGTTGAGGATGAAGTCAAGCTCAACTCCCAGTCCTACTGCCAGTTTCTGGAAGACACCTTCTTCAAGCAGTGGTACAGGAAGAAGTCTGCATCCTTCAAGAAAAACATGATTTTCATGCAGGACAATGCTCCATCACACGCGTCCAAGTACTCCACAGCGTGGCTGGCAAGAAAGGGTATAAAAGAAGAAAATCTAATGACATGGCCTCCTTGTTCACCTGATCTGAACCCCATTGAGAACCTGTGGTCCATCATCAAATGTGAGATTTACAAGGAGGGAAAACAGTACACCTCTCTGAACAGTGTCTGGGAGGCTGTGGTTGCTGCTGCACGCAATGTTGATGGTGAACAGATCAAAACACTGACAGAATCCATGGATGGCAGGCTTTTGAGTGTCCTTGCAAAGAAAGGTGGCTATATTGGTCACTGATTTGTTTTTGTTTTGTTTTTGAATGTCAGAAATGTATATTTGTGAATGTTGAGATGTTATATTGGTTTCACTGGTAAAAATAAATAATTGAAATGGGTATATATTTGTTTTTTGTTAAGTTGCCTAATAATTATGCACAGTAATAGTCACCTGCACACACAGATATCCCCCTAAAATAGCTAAAACTAAAAACAAACTAAAAACTACTTCCAAAAATATTCAGCTTTGATATTAATGAGTTTTTTGGGTTCATTGAGAACATGGTTGTTGTTCAATAATAAAATTAATCCTCAAAAATACAACTTGCCTAATAATTCTGCACTCCCCGTACAGGGAGTGCAGAATTATTAGGCAAGTTGTATTTTTGAGGATTAATTTTATTATTGAACAACAACCATGTTCTCAATACCATGTTCTCAAACCATGTTCTCAATAGTTTTAGCTATTTTAGGGGGATATCTGTGTGTGCAGGTGACTATTACTGTGCATAATTATTAGGCAACTTAACAAAAAACAAATATATACCCATTTCAATTATTTATTTTTACCAGTGAAACCAATATAACATCTCAACATTCACAAATATACATTTCTGACATTCAAAAACAAAACAAAAACAAATCAGTGACCAATATAGCCACCTTTCTTTGCAAGGACACTCAAAAGCCTGCCATCCATGGATTCTGTCAGTGTTTTGATCTGTTCACCATCAACATTGCGTGCAGCAGCAACCACAGCCTCCCAGACACTGTTCAGAGAGGTGTACTGTTTTCCCTCCTTGTATATCTCACATTTGATGATGGACCACAGGTTCTCAATGGGGTTCAGATCAGGTGAACAAGGAGGCCATGTCATTAGATTTTCTTCTTTTATACCCTTTCTTGCCAGCCACGCTGTGGAGTACTTGGACGCGTGTGATGGAGCATTGTCCTGCATGAAAATCATGTTTTTCTTGAAGGATGCAGACTTCTTCCTGTACCACTGCTTGACGAAGGTGTCTTCCAGAAACTGGCAGTAGGACTGGGAGTTGAGCTTGACTCCATCCTCAACCCGAAAAGGCCCCACAAGCTCATCTTTGATGATATCAGCCCAAACCAGTACTCCACCTCCACCTTGCTGGCGTCTGAGTCGGACTGGAGCTCTCTGCCCTTTACCAATCCAGCCACGGGCCCATCCATCTGGCCCATCAAGACTCACTCTCATTTCATCAGTCCATAAAACCTTAGAAAAATCAGTCTTGAGATATTTCTTGGCCCAGTCTTGACGTTTCAGCTTGTGTGTCTTGTTCAGTGGTGGTCGTCTTTCAGCCTTTCTTACCTTGGCCATGTCTCTGAGTATTGCACACCTTGTGCTTTTGGGCACTCCAGTGATGTTGCAGCTCTGAAATATGGCCAAACTGGTGGCAAGTGGCATCTTGGCAGCTGCACGCTTGACTTTTCTCAGTTCATGGGCAGTTATTTTGCGCCTTGGGTTTTCCAAACGCTTCTTGCGACCCTGTTGACTATTTTGAATGAAACGCTTGATTGTTCGATGATCACGCTTCAGAAGCTTTGCAATTTTAAGAGTGCTGCATCCCTCTGCAAGATATCTCACTATTTTTGACTTTTCTGAGCCTGTCAAGCCTTCTTTTGACCCATTTTGCCAAAGGAAAGGAAGTTGCCTAATAATTATGCACACCTAATATAGGGTGTTGATGTCATTAGACCACACCCCTTCTCATTACAGAGATGCACATCACCTAATATGCTTAATTGGTAGTAGGCTTTCGAGCCTATACAGCTTGGAGTAAGACAACATGCATAAAGAGGATGATGTGGTCAAAATATTCATTTGCCTAATAATTCTGCACTCCCTGTATAGTGGAGAGAGAGTGCCTGGCTATCAAGTGGGCACTAGAATCTCTCCGCTATTATTTATTGGGGAGAAAATTACGCCTGGTGACTAGAGTTGAGCGAACACCTGGATGTTCGGGTTCGAGAAGTTCGGCCAAACTTCCCGGAAATGTTCGGGTTCGGGATCCGAACTCAACCCGAACTTCGCCCCGAACCCGAACCCCATTGAAGTCAATGGGGACCCGCACTAAAAAGGCTGTAAAATAGCCCAGGAAAAGGCTAGAGGGCTGCAAAAGGCAGCAAAATGTAGGTAAATCCCCTGCAAACAAATGTGGATAGGGAAATGAATAAAAATAAAAATAAAATAAATTAAAATTAACTAATATCAATTGGAGAGAGGTCTCATGGCAGAGAATCAGGCTTCACGTCACCCACCACTGGAACAGGCCATTGTCAGATATTTAGGCCCCGGCACCCAGACAGAGGAGAGAGGTCCCATAGCAGAGAATCAGGCTTCACATCACCCACCACTGGAACAGGCCACTGTCAGATATTTTTAGGCCCCGGCACCCAGACAGAGGAGAGAGGTCCCATAGCAGAGAATCAGGCTTCATGGCATAGCAGAGAATCAGGCTTCACGTCACCCACCACTGGAACAGGCCACTGTCAGATATTTTTAGGCCCCGGCACCCAGACAGAGGAGAGAGGTCCCATAGCAGAGAATCAGGCTTCATGTCATAGCAGAGAATCAGGCTTCAAGTCATAGCAGAGAATCAGGCTTCATGTCATAGCAGAGAATCAGGCTTCACGTCACCCACCACTGGAACAGGCCATTGTCAGATATTTAGGCCCCGGCACACAGACAGAGGAGAGAGGTCCCATAGCAGAGAATCAGGCTTCATGGCATAGCAGAGAATCAGGCTTCACGTCACCCACCACTGGAACAGGCCACTGTCAGATATTTTTATTTGTCAGATATTTTTAGGCCCCGGCACCCAGACAGAGGAGAGAGGTCCCATAGCAGAGAATCAGGCTTCTCAAGGAGACATAGAAGTGGTATTGTAACGCTGATAACGGCGTCATCGCCACTGGCCATGTTGGTGGAGTACTCGAAACAGCACAACAGGGCACACAGGTCTCGCATGGAGGCCCAGTCATTGGTGGTGAAGTGGTGCTGTTCCGCAGTGCGACTGACCCGTGCGTGCTGCAGCTGAAACTCCACTATGGCCTGCTGCTGCTCGCACAGTCTGTCCAGCATGTGCAAGGTGGAGTTCCACCTGGTGGGCACATCGCATATGAGGCGGTGAGCGGGAAGGCCGAAGTTACGCTGTAGCGCAGACAGGCAAGCAGCGGCAGGATGTGAACGCCGGAAGCGTGCACAGACGGCCCGCACTTTATGCAGCAGCTCTGACATCTCGGGGTAGTTGTGAATGAACTTCTGCACCACTAAATTCAGCACATGCGCCAGGCAAGGGATGTGCGTCAAACCGGCTAGTCCCAGAGCTGCAACGAGATTTCGCCCATTATCGCACACCACCAGGCCGGGCTTGAGGCTCACCGGCAGCAACCACTCGTAGGTCTGTTGTTCTATACCCCGCCACAACTCCTGTGCGGTGTGGGGCCTGTCCCCCAAACATATGAGTTTCAGAATGGCCTGCTGACGTTTACCTCGGGCTGTGCTGAAGTTGGTGGTGAAGGTGTGTGGCTGACTGGATGAGCAGGTGGAAGAAGAGGAGGAGGAAGCCGAGTAGGAGGAGGAAGCCGAGTAGGAGGAGGAGGCAACAGGAGGCAAAGAATGTTGCCCTGCGATCCTTGGCGGCGGAAGGACGTGCGCCAAACATCTCTTCGCCTGGGGCCCAGCCGCCACTACATTTACCCAGTGTGCAGTTAGGGAGATATAGCGTCCCTGGCCGTGCTTACTGGTCCACGTATCTGTGGTTAGGTGGACCTTGCCACAGATGGCGTTGCGCAGTGCACACTTGATTTTATCGGATACTTGGTTGTGCAGGGAAGACACGGCTCTCTTGGAGAAGTAGTGGCGGCTGGGAACAACATACTGTGGGACAGCAAGCGACATGAGCTGTTTGAAGCTGTCTGTGTCCCCCAGCCTGAATGACAGCATTTCATAGGCCAGTAGTTTAGAAATGCTGGCATTCAGGGCCAGGGATCGAGGGTGGCTAGGTGGGAATTTACGCTTTCTCTCAAATGTTTGTGAGATGGAGAGCTGAACGCTTCCGTGTGACATGGTTGGCATGCTTGGTGACGGAGGTGGTGGTGTTGGTGGTACATCCTCTGTTTGCTGGGCGGCAGGTGCCAACGTTCCTTTAGAGGCGGAGGAAGAGGCCGAGGCGGCAGCAGCAGAAGAGGTAGCAGGGGGGAGCCTGAGTGAGTTCCTTGTTTTTAAGGTGTTTACTCCACTGCAGTTCATGCTTTGCATGCAGGTGCCTGGTCATGCAGGTTGTGCTAAGGTTCAGAACGTTAATGCCTCGCTTCAGGCTCTGATGGCACAGTGTGCAAACCACTCGGGTCTTGTCGTCAGCACATTGTTTGAAGAACTGCCACGCCAGGGAACTCCTTGAAGCTGCCTTTGGGGTGCTCGGTCCCAGATGGCGGTGGCCAGTAGCAGACGGACTCTCTTGGCGGCGGGTGTTCTGCTTTTGCCCACTGCTCCCTCTTTTGCTACGCTGTTGGCTCGGTCTCACCACTGCCTCTTCCTCCGAATTCTGAAAGTCAGTGGCACGACCTTCATTCCATGTGGGGTCTAGGACCTCATAGTCCCCTGCATCGTCTTCCACCCAGTCTTCCTCCCTGACCTCCTGTTCAGTCTGCATACTGCAGAAAGACGCAGCAGTTGGCACCTGTGTTTCGTCATCATCAGAGACGTGCTGAGGTGGTATTCCCATGTCCTCATCAGGAAACATAAGTGGTTGTGCATTCTATCTCTTCCACCCCTGGGGAAGGGCTAGGTGGATGCCCTTGGGAAACCCTGCCAGCAGAGTCTTCAAACAGCATAAGAGACTGCTGCATAACTTGAGGCTCAGACAGTTTCCCTGATATGCATGGGGGTGATGTGACAGACTGATGGGCTTGGTTTTCACGCGCCATCTGTGCGCTTTCTGCAGAAGACTGGGTGGGAGATAATGTGAACGTGCTGGATCAACTGTCGGCCACCCAATTGACTAATGCCTGTACCTGCTCAGGCCTTACCATCCTTAGAACGGCATTGGGCCCCACCAAATATCGCTGTAAATAGTGGTGGCTACTGGGACCTGATGTAGTTGGTTCGCTAGGACGTGTGGCTGTGGCAGAACGGCCACGTCCTCTCCCAGCACCAGAGGGTCCACTAACACCACCACGACCATGTCCGCGTCCGCGTCCCTTACTAGATGTTTTCCTCATTGTTACCGTTCACCACAATAAGAAAAAAATGATTTGGCCCAATGTATTGAATTCAAATTCAGGCCTTTTTTTACAGGCACCTAACACTATTTGGCTATCTATTTAGGTACCGTATTACACTAATACAGGCACAGCAGTAACGACAGATTTAGCTGAATATAAATTGTAGGCCTAGTATTTAGGCGCTGGATGACAGGTATCCCTTTTACGGACAGAATTAGACTTGGAAATGCATGGTAGCGTGTGAAGTTATTGAGGATGACCCTATCCGCACCTTCAATCTAATATACCCTTTTATGGATAGATTTAACCTTGGCCTGATAGAGCAGAAACCACTAATTTAGGGAATTGCTAAGTTGGGAATTGTATTCAACCCAGAACAAAAACTGTGCTTCGGCAGACAGCAGACAGTATTACAATTGGCTAGCCACAGCTGAAACACCAGATTTAGGGTACTGCTATTTTGGCAATTGTATTTTACCCCTCAATAAAATAGCAAGCACAGCCAAGCCCCTGATGTAGGATATAGCAAAAAAAAAAAACACACTATTGATGGTTAAAAATGGACTTGGTGGCAGCTTGTGCTGGCACATCACAAGACACAAAATGGCCGCCGATAACCCCAGAAAAAAGTGACGCTCTGGGCAGCCTTAAAACAGTGAGCAATTGAATAGCAGAGGTTGTATGATACACAGCTGTATATTGATCACTTCAGTAAATAAATCCCTGCCTAATCTCGCCCTAACAGCAGCAGCTGCATCCTCTCCCTACACTGATCAGAGCAGAGTGACGTGCGGCGCTACGTGACTCCAGCTTAAATAGAGGCTGGGTCACATGCTGCAGGTAGGGGTATTTGTGATTTAGTGAGAGGTTTGGTCTGGGAAAACAGGTATTTTCCTCTCAGCATGTGGTGCTGGGCTGATTTACAGCCAGGTGAGGTCAAATACCGGACCGGATTTTAAATGCCATTCTGGGTTTTGGCAGCACCTAGCTGTCCTTAAATAGGCAGCTGGGCTCAGAAGCCAGGTCTCTGTGTTGGGATCTGGGAGCCTTGTGTCTGGATGAAAGTTTTCTACCTGTTTGGCGTAAAAACAGGCTGGTGCTGCTATCAGCAAGGACTCATTGAGGCAGAATTGTGGCATGGTGTGATTTACCACCAACAACGCAAGGTGACCTTTTGTTTGAATATGACTGTTTGCTTTGTCACTTGCCTAAAGTGTGAATAAAACACTGAACTGTTTGATCCAAAGAACTTGTTGTTGCCTCTATACTGCGTCCGTTAATCCTGTCTACCAGAGCAAGTCCCCACACTATCTTTCTATTTATCTATCTATCTATCTATCTATCTACTGTTTATCTGTCTAATGTCTAATATGTACAGTGGTATGCGAAAGTTTGGGCAACCTTGTTAATCGTCATGATTTTCCTGTATAAATCGTTGGTTGTTACGATAAAAAATGTCAGTTAAATATATCATATAGGAGACACACACAGTGATATTTGAGAAGTGAAATGAAGTTTATTGGATTTATAGAAAGTGTGCTATAATTGTTTAAACAAAATTAGGCAGGTGCATAAATTTGGCCACCACAAAAAAGAAATGAAATCAATATTTAGTAGATCCTCCTTTTGCAGAAATTACAGCCTCTAAATGCTTCCTGTAGGTTCCAATGAGAGTCTGGATTCTGGTTGAAGGTATTTTGGACCATTCCTCTTTACAAAACATCTTTGGTTCATTCAGGTTTGATGGCTTCCGAGCATGGACAGCCCTCTTTAAGTCACACCACAGATTTTCAATTATATTCAGGTCTGGGGACTGAGATGGCCATTCCAGAACATTGTACTTGTTCCTCTGCATAAAGGCCTTAGTGGATTTTTAGCAGTGTTTAGGGTCGTTGTCTTGTTGAAAGATCCAGCCCCGGCGCAGCTTCAGCTTTGTCACTGATTCCTGGACATTGGTCTCCAGAATCTGCTGATACTGAGTGGAATCCATGCGTCCCTTAACTTTGACAGGATTCCCAGTCCCTGCACTGGCCCCACAGCCCCACAGCATGATGGAACCACCACCATATTTTACTGTAGGTAGCAGGTGTTTTTCATGGAATGCTGTGTTCTTTTTCCTCCATGCATAATGCCCCTTGTTATGGCCAAATAACTAAATTTTAGTTTCATCAGTCCACAGCACCTTATTCCAAAATGAAGCTGTCTTGTCCAAATGTGCTTTAGCCCACCTCAAGCGGCACTTTTTGTGCTGTGGGCGGAGAAAAGGCTTCCTCTGCCTCAATCTCGCATACAGCATCTCCTTGTGTAAAGTGCGCCGAATGGTAGACAGAAGCAACGAACTGTGCATCGTTCTATCTGAGATTTTTCTTGGTCTGCCACTTCGAGCCTTAACTTGAACTGAGCCTGTGGTCTTTCATTTCCTCAATATGTTCCTAACTGTGGAAACAGACAGCTGAAATCTCTGAGACAGTTTTCTGTATCCTTCCCCTAAACCATGATGGTGAACAATCTTTGTCTTCAGGTCATTTGAGAGTTGTTTTGAGACCCCCATGTTGCTACTCTTCAGAGAAAATTAAAAGAGGAGGGAAACTTACAATTGACCCCCTTAAATACTCTTTCTCATAATTGGATTCACCTGTGTATGTAGGTCAGGGGTCACTGAGCTTACCAAGCCAATTTGAGTTCCAATAATTAGTTCTAAAGGTTTTGGAATCAATAAAATGACAACAGTGCCCAAATTTATGCACCTGCCTAATTTTGTTTAAACAATTTTAGCACACTTTCTGTAAATCCAATAAACTTCATTTCACTTCTCAAATATCACTGTGTGTGTCTCCTATATGATATATTTAACTGACATTTTTTATCGTAACAACCAACGATTTATACAGGAAAATCATGACGATTAACAAGGTTGCCCAAACTTTCGCATCCCACTGTATCTGTCACTCAATCTGGTCATCTATCTGTCTGTCTACTGAAAGATTCTCAAGGGCTACTCTAAAACTTAAAAGGGTATTACCATCTGAGACACTAAAGGGGTTGTCCCAGCCCCTAGATCTAGATACTTTTGTACTTGCATGTAATTAATAATTTATTATAACCACTTAGTTTTTCAATAAAATCTATCTGTATAGCGCCACCTGCTGTTTGCACGGAGGAACATGCTCAGTCCTATCCTCTAACTGACACTATCTGCGGCATATAGGACACACCTTTAGAGAAATGACACACCGCCTGAGCTGCCAGTTTAAAATAAATCTAGTAGAGCAATTGGAGCAATGAATGGGGAGATCTCTGGATCCATGAGAGGTACAGGGCTGGATCTAGCTTTGTTAGAAAGAGATTGTCATGTCTTATATCATGTCTGATTTTCATTTTTTACATTAATCATGGGACACCCTCTTTAATATGAAAAGTATGTGCCATGAATGTCTGATAGGTGGTGGTTCCACCTCCATGACTCCCTCCTCCTTTCACGCTCTTTGAATACATGTGGTTTTTTTACCTTTGCACCTCATCTGCTCCTTTCTTGAGTGTCACACAGGGCTCAGAAGACCCCATTCTGATAATATATGAGGGCCCCAGAGATTGCCACCCGACAACATTAATACTTACCTGTCCCTGCCTGTGCACTACATGCCACCCTTCTTCTCTCTAACATGGAAATTACATGCGAGCAGCTGCCAGACACAAACATGTCTATGACCAGATGGTCAGGGGCCACACGGAATGGGTCACCTTAAAGTATTCCTCTGCTTAAAACTGAAAATGCAGCGAATGCAGCCAGTGTATACTCCATATCCCACCCTTTACACTTTCCTAACCTTCACAATAGAGAGTTGGGTTAAAGCGGGGTCCACTTTGGCCATCTTTGTTAAAAGAGTCCCCTAACACAGGCTGCCCGATCATCAATAAAACAAGTGTTGAATTTCCCTGCAGTGCCACCACAGGGGACGTGAAGCATTACACTGTGTAAATCCATTGACTTGCAGCTCTCTGCTTGAATACATGAGGGTAGTGAATGGAGAGGATCTTCTATAAAATGTATCAAATTGTACAACATCTTAACATTTTTTTAATCCTTAAACTATGAGGTCATGAAATCATTAGGGAGCACTCTGAAGCTATATCACAGCCCCTAGGACCCCTGTATGATGAAGGGGCGGTATACTGGGGTCAGAATGTAATATTATGCGCCATGCTGTCCTGTGCCCGGTGTCAGATACCTTCTGTGGGGATTCGCTCTGGTAGTTAGGATTAGCGGGTGCAGCACAGAGGCAAAGTACAAGTTTTTGGTTCAAAACATCAGTGTTTATTCACACGTGAAAGCAAAACAAAAGCGCAAGTTGCTTGGTGATCGTTTACACACATGAAAAGTTCATATACAGAACAGTCACCTTTTCTCCTGGGTGTTACTTCACACTGTTGGAAGTTCTGCCTTGTCAAGTCCACAGGCAGGCGCTAGGCGGCCTGTTCACCCTCACAGGGGTCGAGCCCTCCAGCCCGGCTCAAGCCGCGGATCCCAACACAGCCCTCAGATTACAGCACACAGACCTCCTGAGCTCCACTGTCAGACGGAGGTAATTCTCCCCACCTGGCAGTGCTGGCTGGTTTTTATTCCTGGCAAAACCCGGCCTGGAACATGGGGAGTAGTCCCCCACCCAGCACTTTGACTACTCCCAGTAAGAGCCGTCCTGGATCAGCTATTACAGCCATACTAAATATCAAGGTGTCAAACAGCAACTGCTGCTGACACATAAAAACCGGCTCTTACTCCACCGAGGCCAGGAACCTCGGTGACACGTACCTATCATCCACGATGATTCCTTGTACCTTCTTGCACTTGTAATCATTTTTGATACAGCAACCATCGTATTCCATCCTTCATGAATATCTATATTATCAGGAGTATTTATGTGTCCAAATATAACTGTGATGTCAGGAGATTTGTCTTCTCGTCTGCTTCTCGCTTGTCCAAAGAAGTCTCCTGCCCTGCACTTGTATTTTTGCTGCTCTTGTTCTGTACGTTTTCAAAGTCATTTCGCCCTATGGGAGGCCATGTTATTAAACCAAGACGTCTTGTGTTATCTCTGGGGGCAGATCCCGCTGCGGCTGAGGACCAAATATCTGACTTCAGGCTAAGCTTTAACCTTCTTCATTGTGTCCTTAGTGGAACTATTTTTATACTGAGACTTTTCTATTATCTATCTATGTATCTATCTATTTCATATCTTTCTATCTGTCTCATATCTATCTATCTATCTATTTCATATTATCTATCTACAGTATCTATCTATCTATATATCTATCTATCTAATATCTATCTATCTATCTATCTATCTATCTATTTCATATTATCTATCTACAGTATCTATTTATCTATCTGTCTATCTATCTAATATCTATCTATCTAATATCTATCTATCTATCTATCAATTTCATATTATCTATATAATATCTATCTATCTATCTATTTCATTTTATCTATCTACAGTATCTATTTCATATCTATCTATCTATCTATCTATCTATCTATCTATCTATCTATCTATCCATTTATCTATCGACCTAATATCTACCTATCTATCTCATATCTATCTATCTATCTATCTATCTATCTATCTATCTATCTATCTATTATCTATCTAATTGTATCTATATATATATCTCAACTATCTATCTTGTTAGCAGCCTTTAGCCGCGGTGATGTACGTCCGGATAACGCTCAGCCTGCACCTTCTTCAGTGCTAGTGTGTGGGCAGCAGTGGACTAGCACAGTGATGATCCATATCCATATTTCTCCAACCCCTTAAACCTAATAACCATTCCTCTGACCCCTGCTCCTTTGGTTCCTCTTGCAGGAGCATTATGGAACGCGCGCTCTGTCTGTAACAAACTGTCATACATTCATGAACTGTTCATCTCTCAAAACCTTTCCTTTCTGGGTCTCACTGAAACATGGCTGACACCCTCAGACACCTCCTCCCCTGCTGCACTCTCTTATAGTGGATTTCAATTCACTCACACCCCTCGCCCCGGCTGCAAACATGGTGGAGGAGTTGGTCTCCTCCTATCAGACACCTGCTCCTACAGCCCAATTCCACTGCCACCCTCCATTACGCTCACCTCATTTGAAGTACACTCTGTTCGCATCTACTCTCCCTCCAACCTTCAAGTAGCCGTCATTTACCGCCCTCCAGGCCCAGCCACCATCTTTCTTGACCACTTTAACACCTGGCTACTACACTTTCTTTCTGCCGACATCCCCACTATCATCATGGGTGACTTCAACATCCCTATTGACACATGCCACTCGGCCGCCTCTAAACTCCTGTCACTCTCTTCCTCCTTCGGCCTATCACAGTGGTCTTCAGTTCCCACCCACAGAGATGGTCACACTCTGGATCTGATCTTTACCCGCCTCTGCTCCCTATCTAACCTTTCTAATTCGCCTCTCCCCCTATCCGACCACAACCTACTCACCTTCTCTTCACTGGTCTCTTCTGCTGCTCCCCCGGTCCACACACTAACACACCCCCGCAGGAACATCTCGACTTTCACTTGCTTTCCGACTCTCTTCTCCCACTCTCTACCATCTGTTCCCTCCTAGACCCAGAAGCTGCTACCACCCTATATAACACCACAATAAGTACAGCTCTGGACACTGTTGCCCCCCTCACACACAACAAAACCCGAAAAATCAACAGACAACCCTGGCACACCAACCTGACGAAAAAACTCAGACAAGCTTCCAGGGCTGCTGAGCGGCAATGGAAGAAATCCCATTCAAATGATCATTTCACCGCATACAAGCAATCCCTCCTCATATTTAAATCCTCACTCGCTGATGCAAAACAGGCCTACTTCTCATCTCTCATATCTTCCCTGTCACACAGACCTAAACAACTTTTTAGCACTTTTAACTCCCTTCTCCGCCCCCCAGCGCCCCCACCCTCTCCTCTCTTCTCAGCTGAGGACTTTGCCAAATATTTCAAACAAAAGATAGTCAACATCAGAGAAAGCTTCACCACACAGTCCCCACAGACCCTCTACACAACGGCTCGGTCCCCTTCTCCCAAAACCCGCTTCTCCACCATTACAGAAGAAAAACTCTCCACTCTACTCTCCAAATCTCATCTCACCACCTGTGCACTTGACCCAATCCCATCCCACCTCATCCCTAACCTCACCACAGTGTTTATCCCAGCCCTAACTCATCTCTTCAACCTATCACTAAACTCTGGTGTCTTCCCCTCTGCTTTTAAACATGCTACCATTACACCCATCCTCAAAAAGCCTTCACTTGACCCATCTTCCTTGTCCAGTTATCGCCCCATATCACTTCTTCCGTATGCCTCAAAGCTACTTGAACAACATGTCCATTCAGAACTGTCCTCCCACCTCTCCTCCTGCTCCCTCTTTGACCGCCTACAATCTGGCTTCCGACCCCACCACTCAACCGAGACTGCCCTTACTAAAGTCACCAATGACCTACTGACAGCCAAAACCAAGAAACAATACTCTGTCCTCCTTCTCCTTGACCTGTCCTCTGCCTTTGACACTGTTGACCACTCCCTTTTGTTGCAAACTCTCTCATCTCTCGGCATCACCGACCTGGCCCTCTTCTGGATCACATCATACCTCACAGACCGGACGTTTAGCGTCTCCCACTCTCGCACCACCTCCTCGTCTCATTCCCTCTCTGTTGGTGTCCCGCAAGGCTCTGTCCTAGGACCCCTGCTCTTCTCTATCTACACCTTTGGCCTGGAACAGCTCATAGAGTCCCATGGCTTTCAGTATCACTCCTACGCTGACGACACACAAATCTACCTCTCTGGTCCAGAAATCACCACCTTACTATCAAGAATCCCACAATGTCTATCTTCTATATCATCCTTCCTCGCCTCTCGCTTTCTAAAACTTAACATGGATAAGACAGAATTCATAATCTTTCCCCCATCTTGTTCAACTCCCTCAACAGACCTATCTATCATGATCAATGGCTGCACACTCTCCCTGGTCAACAAAGTCTGCTGCCTTGGAGTGACCTTGGATTCTGCACTTTCCTTCCGACCGCAAATCCAAGCTCTTTCCACCACCTGCCGCCTCCAACTCAAAAACATCTCCCTCATCCGTGCTTTCCTTAACTTTGAATCTGTGAAAATTCTTGTACATGCCCTCATTATCTCTCGCCTAGACTACTGCAACATTCTCCTCTGTGGCCTTCCATCTAGCACTCTCGCACCCCTCCAATCTATCCTCAACTCTGCTGCCCGACTAATCCACCTCTCCCCCTATTACTCCTCTGCCTCTCCCCTCTGCCAATCCCTTCACTGGCTCCCCATTGCCCAGCGAATTCACTTCAAAGTACTAACAAATACATACAAGGCCGTCCATAACCTGTCCCCTCCCTACATCTCTGAGCTACTTTCCAGATACATCCCCACACGCACTCTTCGATCCTCACAAGACCTCCTTCTCTCCTCTCCTCTTATTGCCTCTTCCCACAATCGACTCCAAGATTTCTCCCGTGCATCCCCCATACTCTGGAACTCGCTACCCCAACATGTCAGACTCTCACCTACATTGGAATCCTTCAAAAGAAACCTGAAAACCCACCTCTTCAGACAAGCCTACAACCAGTGACCCCGCTGCCTCTATACCGCCATGACCAACTTAACTCGCACCTACTGTGTCCTTCACCCATACCATATAGATTGTAAGCCCTCACTGGCAGGGCCCTCTCTCCTTCTGTACCAGTTTGTAACTTGTCTTGTTTATGATTAGTGCAATTGTCTGTATTATGTATGTGCACCGCTCATCATATGTACAGCGCTATGGAATGAATGGCGCTTTAATAATAAATAATAATAATATAGACAGTCTAGATCAAGAATGCACAACCTTTTCTTGTCCATGGGCCACAATGTCAGAACTATTCCTAAGGACATGTCCCTTCTCTGCGCGGCCGCGGCTTTTAGCCGCCACTCCGTGATTGAGATGCATTCGCCGAAATTTTGGCACAGCTGTCCGCGTCAAAATTCCACTTAAAAAACCACCATGTGAACGTTCTCTTACAGCTATTCTCATCTTCCTTCCCTCTCTGGTCGGAGTGAGAGAGAAGCTACACTGTCTGCTGTTCTTAAAGTCCAAACAAATGAGGAAGTAAAAGGGTCAGGACAGAAAGAAGAATACATGGAGTGACTTCAAAAAATGAAATGTAGAAAAAAAAATATGTATGTGTCTGTATATATATATATATATATATAGGCTGTTAATATGTGACAAAAAATGTTGATGGTAGTGTCCCTTTAAGATGTTATGGTGTGATCAGATCATTATATGTTAGGGCTTCAACCCACCACCCCCTTACTTTCAGACGAGCCTCCAGAAGGCTGACTACATGAGATCTTCAGTGATAACCTCTTGAGTGCAGTGGAAAATAGCAGCAGAGAGAAGGCATAGATCATTCAGACCTGTCAGGAAGAATCAAGGAGTTCATGCAAAATGAGCAAGCTAAAGAAGACAAGATTGTAATCAACTGGTTGTCAGGGAACTGGCAAGAAGTCAGGAGCTGGTAGACAGAAGCAAAGCAGCGGCGGTACTATGATGTCAGTGACAACCTCTGCTGTCAATGATTGAAACGATAAATGACTATATAAACTGTATATATACCAGACTTAGGGTAATACTCCTGAGCCTCCATGCAAAGTATGTAACATCACCTGAAATGTCACTGCACATAGTAGTGCTGCCATATTACAGTATGTACTAACCGCATCTGCACCATGGTCCTCTGCACACCTCAGTGCATGTATATGGCATGTTCATCTGCCATTGCTCTGCCCAGCTATAGGGCAGTTAAAGGTAGCAATGGCACTAGGCCCTGATGCCTATGGGGGCCTAAACATCCACCCACCACATAGAAGGACACCCAGGAGTATCAATGGAAAATTATAGGTGGGGGCGGTATACATATTTTGGTTTTGGGCCCATGGCCCTAACATACCTCTATACCATAGGTGTCTGGCTAACAGGAGAGCTATTTAGAAGGCTCAGTCATTAAAGGGCGTCTGTCAGCAGATTTGTACCTATGAAACCTGCTGACCTGTTACATGTGCGCTTGGCAGCTGAAGGCATCTGTGTTGGTCCCTGCATTGCTGAGAATAATGATGTTTTATTATATGCAAATCAGTGTCTAGGAGCAACGGGGGCGTTGCCGTTACACATAGAGGCTCAGCTCTCTCTGCAACTTCTGCTTCCTCTGCACTTTGACGAGGCCAGGCAGTGAAAACGTCATCACACCCGGTCCTGTCAATCAAAGTGCAGAGAGCGCAGCAGTTGCAGAGAGAGCTGACCCTCTAGGTGTAACGGTAACGCCCCCGTTGCTCTTAGAGGCTCATTTGCATAAATTAAAACATCATTTTACTCAGCAATGCGGGTACATATGAACATGGGACCAACACAGATGCCTTCAGCTGCCAAGGGCACATGTAACAGGTCAGCCAGTTTCATAGGTACAAATCTACTGACACAGATGCCCTTTAAGCATGTGCCACAGCAAATCTTTCAAATGTATGCCGAACCCTAACTCTACCATCTTATTTCCCTGGCAACACTAGCAAAATAAACCAAGAGAATGTATGTACTCAAAGCGCCCAAACAGTAGAGCTCATATTTGACTGACCTCAAGAGTAGGACCACTTTGGATTGTATGGTGGTGTCTGTCTGTAGTGTCAAGTGTTGGCCAAGAACAACTCCCTTTCATGGAAATAACATGGTAACCCACCAGAAGAATACTAAAACACATTATACATGGTCCACCTAAAGAGATTCTCAACTTATTACATTTCATTAGGAAATTTTTAGTTATTGAATTTTCTAAAAGTCTATGGAACCCTACTGTATCTTTTGATCGCTTCCAATTTCAGACAGAGGCTATGGAAAGTGATTGCATTTCCTAGTAGATGCTGTATTTTGGGCAAATTCTCCCCGATAAGCAATAATGGCCAGAAATAATTGTACACACCTTGTTGTACTACCATGGCACCCCCAGCTAATGGTGATTTACTGCGCCCATATAGTACTACCACTCAATGCCAAAAGGAGATCAGCAACCATAGTGCCCACATAATGGTGCCATGTGTAACCCAAGCAACTGCTCACAGGATACCACAAATGTCATCTTAATATAAATGTAAGAAAATCTTTTAGGAAAGGAGTTTAGAGTAGACTATTTGAGATGGTAGTAAGGTGAGAGAGATCCCTAAAAGTTGGAAGCCTAACCCCTTTTACCCATGCTTTAATCCAGATCTGAGAGAGGGAAACCAAAAAGTATTCCAGAAGAGCTCTCCCTTCCTGCTTCCATAGCTGAACATACATTTCTCCATTACTTGTCTCTTTTGGGTTTCCTACCAGCCCTGTTTCTTCAGAGACATGTTTTGAGAAGACTCTTGGTATTAATGTTTCATTAGCAGTTAGCAGACGTCTTCTCATTATGTATACTTTCTTGATTAGCATGTTTGACATCCTGGGGAAAGTAATTATCAGGTTCTTCAATATTACTTTATCCAAAATAGTGTATTTAATGAATGCCTAAATGTCACTTTGAATAATGTTGTCATTTATGAAGAAACCCTCAGTTAAATGACTAAGGCTCGGTTCTCAGTGGTATTCTGGAAATCTGTTCACTAAAATTAGGAAAAATCTAATCACTGTTCCAAACACTAAATATTAGTTGTGTGATACAGAGCGTATCCATCTAGAATGACCCAAAAGTCTAAGTTGTCGTTTTTTGTCAAGTTGGTAAAAATTCAATTCAACCTGTTCTAGGAATGTCCACCAGGTTTATCATCTAGCTTTTCTGGACTCCTTAAAGGACTTTTTCATCTTCTGAGGTTCTTTCGGCAGACCCCCTCCCCCCTTGTGGCCAGACCTACAGAGGGAAGCAAACGTATCTGCTCCCCACCATTGGGTCCTGGCTCCTTCATCTACCAACTGCTATTGCAGCACTCAGGTCCCCTGCTGTCAGCATCCGGTTTGACGCTGCTGCAGCCAATGACTGGTTGCAGTAGCGACCTTCCCCCCTTGTGTCACGTGACCAATTGACGTGACACATAGAGGGCAGGTTACCACTGCAGCCAGTCAAACCGGATGCTGACAGCAGGGGACCTGAGTGCTGCAATAGCAGTTGAGAAGTGAAGATGCCAGGACCCAGTTGCAGGGAGCAAGTAAGCATGCTTCTCTCCACAGGTCCGGTCACGAAAAAATGAACAATTCCTTTAAAGGAGTTAAACCACCATTAAATGGGTTATCCCATAATGTAAAAAATGAAAATTAGACATCATACTTTACACGACAATATTCTTCTAGAACCATTCCTGTACCTCACATGGATCCAGAGATCTCCACATTCATTGCTCTCCTAGATTTATATCAAGCTGGCAGCTCAAGGGAAGGGGAGTGTCTTTTCTGCTGCAGCTCAGGGGGTGTGCCCTCTCTACCATAGTTCTTTCCCTATTACAGCTCGAGAGGCAGTTGAAGGATGAAACTGATCATGTGCGGCCATCTCAGTAAGCAGGACAACGAAATAAGGCCAAGAACAAACAGCAGGTGGCGCTATACAAATACATTTTACTAAATAACTCACTGGTTAAACAAAATGTTTAATTACATGCAATTACAAAAGTATTCAGATCCAAATGCTGTATTGAAAACTGTAGGGACAACCCGCTTAAGGCCTCATGAACATAGTTTTTGTCCAGGTCCGATCTACATTTTCTGTGGATTGCACCCAGATCTATTTATGTCTATGGGTCTCCAAAAGTTGGACAGCACACAGATGTCACCTGTGTGCTGTCTGCATCCATGTTGCCGTTCCACAAATTATAGAACATGTCCTATTCTGATCCGTTTTGTGGAGTCCCTGGTTTGGCTGACATGAGCTAATTTAAATATTCTCCCAGGGAAATCTTTCTGAAAATAAATCTCCATACATCCCTGGGTCTTTACAATGAGTACCAGTACCCCTCCCTTAAGATTTATGGAAAGTATGTAAACCAGCCAACCAGCACCATGCTCTACACTGATGAGGGTCAAAAACCCTGAAACAGCAGTCTCTCCCGTTTGAAGGAGTCTATGGTTTGGTTGTCATGATCTGTTTTACCAAAGAATGGTAAAATATCAGTTTATTTACTGTAAAAATGTAGCTAAAGCACAGGGCACAAAGCTTTCATAGAGTCCCTGTAGGGTATAAGAAACCAAACATTCAGAAACCACCCTCAGCAAATAAGCTGAATCCACTAAAATGTCTGTCCGATCCAATATGAGCAGAAATATGAGAAAAGGCAGAAAAATAAATAAAACCGAACTGCAAGCCCTGGAAGATAAATTGAACTTGTCATCTGTATTTATAAATATACAGTCAAATATCTGTGAGTCAATCACCCAAAACTGTGATAATGGTCTCTAGATGTTGTCCTCTAGAACTGAAAATCTTGTCTATGTAAAGGGCTGGTCTTCTGAAAGAGGTGGTCTTTTGGAAAGGTGTTATTGTATATCAATATGGGTTGCAGAAATACATAATGTAAAATATCCCATTATGTATGGAATTTTAACTTTTTTCTGGAATAGAAGCAACAGGTGTGGGTGTAAATTGTTGTCTGGTGATATGTGTGTTATACATAACATGTTAACATACGTAGATTATTTCCTGTCTGAGCTGTGAAGCAATTTCCTGCATAAGACTTTAGCAGAAATGGAATTTTACCTATTTTAAAGATATATTTACACATAATTAACTGGGATGAATATCAGAGATTTTACTATATTTATCGAGCCCCAGAGGAGCCGGTGCAGAGTATGGGAGTGGTAGTGGCCCTGGTGAAGGGTTGTGTCATGGTTTACAGGGTCAAAAGTCTCAGAACACCCTTTTATTTCAGAAATGAAAGGGAAAATAAAATATATAAATACCCAAGCAAGTAATGGGTGAAGGGACCTATCTTCAAGATGACGCCATTTTGGATCAAGGTCAAATTTACCAATAGGAAGGGGGTCATTTAACATATCAGAGAAGACCAGAATTTTTTCCGAAATACAGCCTCTTCATACTGTATAGCGGCTGTGCTTGGTATTGCAGCTCAGTTGAATGAGACTGAGCTCCTCAAAGGCCATGTGACTGATGGACATGATTCCCACCTAAATACTGCGGTCCCTTCCAACAGCTTATCGGCTGAGGTGCCAGGAGTCAGACCTCTAATCATCTGATATACTGTAGATGAGGTATCCTGAGGATAGGGCATCAATATTTAACTCCTGAAAATCTCTTTAAAAATAGTTGAGGGGACAATACGCTGTTGTGAAGGAAGGGTGATTGGAGGTCATTCTCAGGGGTCTCAGAACAGTCCCTGCAAATCTGGGACAGTTGGCAACTATGCATGTACAGACAAAATCAGACATTACAGAGTAACAAAAACTAACCAACCATTCAAGCCATAAGAACAAGGGCCCTGCTCACCAGAGCTTACAATCTACCAGGTTAAGGGTGGACGCATCTGTATGCCAAAAAAAGCTGCATTCACACAGTGTTTGGTCAGTGATTTCCATCAGTGATTATAAGTCAAAACCAGGAGTGGAGGCTACACAGAGATAAGATAAATTTTGATATGTTGGACCTGTTCTGTGTTTTTGACCCGCACCTGGTTTTGGCTCATAATCACTGATCAAACGCTGACTATGTGAAAGCGGCCTCGCAGAAAATACCAGTCTGTATTTGGCCATCGAAAGTAATACAAATACTATATATAATAATATCTGTAGATAGTAGTCCAATGCCTATCAGTGAGAGCAACTTTCTCCGTAGCTGCTGTAGGAGAACAACACTGGTAAATTGAATCCATGGTCACTACCTCCTAATGTACTACTAGGCTTCATTCTCATTTGTATTGCTTTTGGCTAAAATAACCACATAATTAAGAGAATAGAGGATATATGGACAATAGACCGGATGGTGCTACTAAAAGAACCTCTGCGTAGTGGTAATGGGATCAATATTTCACTCTCCAGAGTGACGCCATGCTCCCTATCTGGTCCTGGCTTATTTTTATGTCCTCATATTTCATAATTCAGCATATAATAAAGTCTTATCACACATTATGGTAATTCTCCTCATTTCTCGTATAGTTGCGTATTTTACTGTTACTGTGCTACCGCCAACTAGTAATGAGTAACAGTGTAACTGAGAGGGATCTCCGAAGAAGTCACAGGCCGCTTACCACTAACTATAGCCATGATACACTTGGTTTGAGGTAATAAACTGCATTTGAAGGTCATTTAGAAGCAATTATAGGGCCATGAAACCTTGGGTACTGCCCTTAAAGGATAACTGTCATATTTTCTTAAAATCAATTTTAACATATGTTACTGCTGCAGCAGCATTATGCATAAAGCTATCTTTAGTTTCCTCACTTACCACTGTTTTCCTTGAGTTTTCCCCTTAGTTACGGCTGTTTTGAATCCTACATTACGAGGATCTTC
Source organism: Bufo bufo (assembly GCF_905171765.1). Classification (NCBI taxonomy): domain Eukaryota; kingdom Metazoa; phylum Chordata; class Amphibia; order Anura; family Bufonidae; genus Bufo; species Bufo bufo. Next base: position 89,315,927 of record NC_053390.1, read on the forward strand.
TCAAGATGGCTCCTCTGCCAGTTCTCTGAGACCAAAACTGCATTCCCTCAGGTCACATACAAACTTGCTGTAGCCAGCAGCTTCCTGCCAGCCAATCAGATTGGATTACTGAGAGACACGCCTCCTCACTCTGAAGCCTAATGCAGGCATGCAGTGTGAAGGAACGCCCCTCCGTCTTCCTAGCTGGAGACAGATGAGCCCTAGCAACAGTATTTTAAGGGAGCAGTGGAAAGGGACAGGGGACATTAATGAAAGCTGTTATTATAAGGTAATCACAGATCTTTTGACAATCATTGACAGACTAACTCAGGTATACATGCCTAGCTCTAATAAACTAGCAAATAAAAAAAATTATGACAGTTATCCTTTAACGTCCATGCTTGGTGGACTGTTGCTGTTGTGGATGGTAGGTTCTTAAGATCAGGGCAGATCAGAGGAAATTTTGCTATCTTTAACTCATCTGCAGAGATGTCAACCTGGGAGAGCCCTTCACAGGGAGATACTCAACCACTAAGTCTTGGCAAACTTTGAGTGGCCTCTTTGACAGTCATAGCCATAGGTTATAAATTAGGTTACTGCATATATTCAGTCCCCATATAGAACCCCTTCCCACTCTGCGCCATATCAGTACTGTATGTCACGGGAAGCTTCTCTAAGCCACCTCACTAATATGGTGCAGTGATGCAGGAGCGCTCAGGTCATCAGAGACCCAAAGTGGCCCAGTCATGACTCCTGAACACTGGGAATGTGGACTGATGAGTCTTTTTTTTAAATTATTATTTGACATAAATACTAATCAGATGAGTCACTAATATATAATCTTTGGCATCTGACACCCGGCACCCCCTCCTATCAGCAGTTGAAAGGGGTCCCACTCAGACAATCTGCTGCAGCCCCTTTCTAGACATCACATCAATGCAATTACATTGATACATATGCCTCATTGGGACCATCAAAGGGTTATAGCAAGCAAGCCAAGATACAGCATTTACGTGATGGTTGGGACTCTTTCTTCATACTGAACGTCCAGACAAGATCTACTGGTAATATGTACAACTTTTATGATTGCAGATGGCATCTGTACAGGACTCCAGGTTTGGACAGAAGGACACATCGGATCAGAACTTTGACTACATGTTTAAATTGCTTATCATCGGAAACAGCAGCGTCGGCAAAACTTCCTTCTTGTTTCGCTATGCTGATGACTCCTTCACGTCGGCTTTCGTGAGCACGGTGGGGATTGATTTCAAGGTTAAGACTGTCTTCAAAAATGAAAAAAGGATCAAGCTGCAAATCTGGGTGAGTTATGGGCACTGTCTCCCGTGTAGAATTCGGTCATTTTTATTTACGGTAGTGGAAATTAGAAAAAAAAAATCCAATAAAAGGGGCAAATCGACATGAATGGGGACTAGTAAAGAAGGCAGAGGCGCACATAAATCATTTGACCAGATTACATTCAAAACTTAAAAATAAATAATGCATGCGGGTGTTCTTCATATTTCATCAGGTAATGCAGGTCTCGTAAAGGCAACGGCTGATAAGAATCCCAATTACCACTGAGGACACTTAGTCTGATGCATTCTGTGAAACAGCAACATAAAGGCATTAAGCTAGTTCAGAGTCTGCATAATAAATGCCGCGGCGTCTGGATTTATTCTGTGTATGTGAGTGGCTTACAAGGACTATGCAGCTGGACAATAGGTTTATTCATGTTAAAAGGAGACCTGGCAACTCTCCTCCTCTGTCATTCCTCCATGCTTGGTGGGAATCTGTCACTCACTTGATAAAAAAAATTCCTTTCTTCTCCTAATCGGTTGCTATGTTTGGGAGAAGTGTGTTTGTTTGTTTTAAATATGCAAATTAGGGCTTAAGTGCACCAAGGGTGGGCTCTAGCTACTCGGTGCACCTTAGCTCCTCCGCTTTGCAGTGTGAACTCTCCGTCTGTCACTTGATTGACATGAGTAGCGTCCCGAGCTGCAGAGCAGAGAAGCTAATGTGCACCAAACGGTTCCACCCACCCTTGGTTAACTTAAAGGGGTTGTTCCACGAAAAATATACATAAAATACATCCCAAAAATTGCAACTGGCCGGCCGTGAGAAGGTAATATATTTTTGGCATTAAAGGAGTTCTCTAGGATTCACAAATTGATGACCTATCCTCAGGACCTATCCAACTTCAAGCACCCCCACTGATCAGCTGTGAGCTCCCACGAGCGCGGTGGCCTCTTCACAGCTTACCAAGCATGCACCTCAATATAGCGGCTGTGCTTGGTGTTGCAACTCAGCTTCATTCACTTTGGTGGGTCTGATCTGCTTCTACGCCATATGACTGATGAGCGTGACTTCACATAGCCTGTGAAGAGGCCTAAGCACTCACAGAGCGCAGCAGCCTCTTCAAACAGCTTATCGTGGGGGTTCCAGGAGTCGGCTCCTCTCCAATCTCATATTGCTGGCCGATCCTGCGGATACATCATCAATATGTAAATCTTAGAGAACCCCTTTAAAAAGACATGCAAGAAACATGGCTTTAAAGCAAAAGGAAAAGTAGACAACTGGTATGAAAGGAACTTGATGCACTTGAATGAGAGCAGCGTTACTATTACATGGAACAATCTCCTCCACAGTATGGGGAGGAGCGATCGCTAATGCCATCGCTTGTCCCCATACTGATCATTATTTGCCTAAAATTCTGGATTTCCCGATGAACGATGAGTTTGCTCCTTCATCGGATAATCGGCAGCAGTATTACACCGCCAGATCATCGCTAACAAAAGTTCCTACAAACTCTCGTTAGAGATGATCTGGCTGACCATCGGCCAGTGTAATACAGGTCATAGACTACTTCCGAGCTAGTACTAATGACCTTTCCTTTGGCTTGGTCATTTGTACTTTAGCCCTAGAGAACATCTTTAAGCTCCAACCTGATTTACCCAGGATGCCCAAAAAGCCTTCCCAAAAATGCACATTTTGAGGCCCATTTTAGAAGCTCGGCCCCATGAGACTCTTTCCCTGGACAGTTGATAGAAAAACGAAAGTGATGTAATCCATGGAATAAGGAAAGAGATTGCAGTTCTCCCACTGTTTATAGCTGATTTCTGGGGTCACCAAAGATCAGCTTGTTTTAGGGAAACTGACAATCAGATTTTTTTCCAAAGTAGAAAACAACCTCCCATTGAAATCCAAGGGAACCTATTGCAATAGCTTTTACGGTCCTTGATGACTACTTAGAATCCTTAGGTACTCTGCATTGGAATTCTGATAATTCAGCATTTCACAAGATTAATCCCATTCCTGATCATAGAACATCTCCTAGTTATCCATTCTGGCTAGAAGAGATGGCAAGTAGGTGGAGACATCAGCAGGCAACATGGGATCAGCAGCAGGGAAAAGGAAGAAAAGTTTGACAATGAAACTAATATTTTATAGAAAGGAGACCCCCATTCATGTTCTTTATCTGCTAGCATAGGGATTATCTCTGTCTGGATGACCCATCATGTCTATGCTTTACAAATACAGTCCATTCATTTCAATGGGAACCATGTAATGCTTCATTTCCCCTCTGGTGGCACTGCAAAGAAATTGAACACTTGCTGTCAAGTTCCATCGCAGATTTTAGATGATTGATGGAGGTCCCTGCAGGTGGATACCCTCTCAGCTTGTACTCCAGCAATGATTCTAATAAACAGGGATTCCCAAAGTTGATGCTCCATTTAAAAATATGTGAAGGCCTCGGCACGGATGTTAAGTATCTTAAACAGTTTTGTGTCCTTTGCTCTTTACTTATTTATCGTCAACTTCTCCCAGAGACTCCTTTGTGGTTTCCTTTCCTTTAAATGAAATAGTCATCTATTGTACTATTTATTAATAAGAGACATTTTGAGAGCAAAATCAATCAGGTATAAATCAACTTCCTAGTAACGTGCGCTGGGTCATATCGATAATGTTTAACCGCAGCTGCCCTCGGCTATAATTACATTTCCTCTGTGATTTCAACCAGGCCTACACACATCAGAATGCTTGCCATAATTCAGAATTTGTCTGTCGCACCTCCCCTCCCCATATTAAAGGGATTTATGAAGATTTCATTGGACCCACATCTATCAAGAAAGTGGTCTCCTTCCTCTTGTTAATGTGACCACCATGTGTATGGCGCTCTCTAATGTATTTCATGGGAGTTACATAAAGAGACATGCACATTTTATGGATAAACCATTAAAGGGGTTCTCCAGGAATCATTAGTTATAATGGCTTGTTTTGTCTAGGGAGCAATTATTAGGGGAACTAAGATGGCCGCCATCCTATTCTCTCCTACTTGTCAGAGATTATGGTCCTGAATACAGTTTAATAAGATCTTCACCTGACTCTCTGTAGGAATGGAGTTCATGAGGAGACATGAAGTACAGAGAGGAGGTAGGGGTAATGAGCAGCAGCACTTGTATACAGACTCCATTACCACAGCCCCACATTATCACAGTCTGTCCTGTCCGCCCTCTCTGTACTTCATGTCTCCTCAAGAACCCCATCCCTACAGAGATTTAGCTAAAGATCCTATGAGCTGTATTCAGGATCATAATCCCTGACAAGTAAGAGCGGAGGAAGAGGCAGCTCTTTATCTCAGTGCTCTGAAATAACTTGTCCTCCTGTGTGATTAGGACAGGTTTTGTGTGCACTAATAGGATGGCGGCCATTTTATTTCTACTAATGATTGCTCCCCAGACATATATAATGATAGTTAGAGATGAGCGAATCAAAGCTGATGAAGTGGAATTCGATCTGAATTTCAGGAATTATTCAATTCGCAGAGAATACAAATTTTCTCATGCTTTGTGGTAACGAATCGCATTTTTTCCTAAAATGGCTGCTGCCCATGTTAGGACATGGAGCAAAGAACTCTGGGAACGAGGGATCACCCACAATGCCATGCATGCAGCCAATCAGCAGCCAGCCAGCCCTGTGATGTCACAGCCCTATAAATAGCCTCAGTCATCTTGGATTCAGCCATTTTCCAGTGTACTTAGTGCAGGGAGAGACATTAGCAGGCGCTAGGGACAGTGCTAGGAAAGACTTGAAAACTTATATTTTGCTCAATAGAAGTTCAGGGAAAAAGTATTAGAAGTGTAAGGAAAGGATAGGGAGGAATCATTCCACAGCATTGAAGCAGAACAGGGTTAAATAGGGGAGTATACAGCCTGGGTAATAGAAGCGATCCTATTGCACATTGCTGCACTGACTGGGGATCCAAATTGCCATTATACTGCTGATCATTTCAGGTTTGCAATAGATGATACCTCTGTAATTCCAGAAAATTATTAGCCCTTGTGCACTTATGTATATGTTCTAAAGCCTTTTTTTGTCGTGTATTAGTGGGGGGAAAAAGGGGGCTTATTAGCCGTTTGGTGTTGAAGAGAGAAAATTACAGCCCTTTTTGGCGTGTATTAGTGGCAAAAAAATAAATATTATTTGCCGTTCACGACCGCAGTTATATGTTCTGAAGTCTTTTTTAGCGTGTATTAGTGGGAAAAAAGAAAAATGGCTTATTAGCCGTTGTGTGGTGAAGAGAGAAAATGAAAGCCCTTTTTGGCATGTAATAGTGGCAAAAAAAAAAACGTTATTTGCCGTTCACGGCTGCAGTTATATGTTCTAAAGCCTTTTTTGGCGTGTATTAATGGGGAAAAAGAAAAATGGCTTATTAGCCGTTGTGTGGTGAAATTAGAAAATTAAAGCCCTTTTTGGCCAAAAAATATATTATTTGCCGTTCAGTGGTGCAGTCATATGTTCTAAAGCTTTTTTTGCCGTATATTAGTGGCAAAAAAAAGTATTATTTGCCGTTGTGTGGTGAAGTGACAAAATTACAGCCTTTTTTGGGGTGTATTAGTTTCCTTTTTATTTACTTATTTGATCTAACAGTATGTCAGACAGAGAAGTGACAGGCCCTGCACAGGGGAGCGGCACAGGCCTAAATGTTTCTGGCGCAGGCACAGGTCGCGCAGAGTAAGAGGGCGTGGCAGCAGGGGTCACGGCGAGAGGCCTGAGCTCCCAGTGTAAGCTAGCGGCTGTGTCTTGACCAGCAACACAGCAGTTCTTGAATGGTTGACTCGATCTTCGACTTCGTCGCAAGTGACATCAGACACCCCCAGCCAAGAGTCGGTGGGTTTGTCAGACACAACCTCCAAACACTGACACCGGCAATGTGTGTTCCGCATTTTGCGGACCGCACATTGCCGCCACTATAATAGAAAATGCCTAATCTTGTCCGTAATTGCAGACAAGAATAGGACATGTTCTATTTTTGGGGGGAACAGAATTGCGGATCCGGACAGCACATAGTGTGGCCCCATAAAAATGAATGGCTCCGCAATTCCGTTCCGCAAAATGTGGAACAGAATTGCGGACGTTTGAATGGAGCCTTAGCTGGCATGGCCTGGGAGCAGGCCCTGTGCCCTCACCTGTCCTCAACCTGCCTCTGTCCTCAACGTGCCACAGGAGAGTGGCGTGAGAGCTGGTGTTGCGAGCGGTCATGTACTTTACGGCCCACTGGGTAAATGTGGTTCCTGCCCAGCCAAACCAGTAACTTGGCCAGGTGACGCTGCTTCCGCCTCCACGTTTTCACGCCGTGGTCCTGTGACAATGTCCACCTCTGTCTCCTCATCCTCCAACTTGTCCTCAGCCTCCACTGCAGGGACAATTCACAGTGCCCCACCAGCATACCACATGTGCAGGGCACGGCGGTGTCACGCTTTTCTGCACCTATTCAGCACATAGTGTGGCCCCATAAAAATGAATGGGTCCGCAATTCCGTTCTGCAAAATGTGGAACATAATTGCGGACGTTTGAATGGAGCCTTAGCTGGCATGGCCTGGGAGCAGGCCCTGTGCCCTCACCTGTCCTCAACCTGCCTCTGTCCTCAACCTGCCACAGGAGAGTGGCGTGAGAGCTGGTATTGCGAGCGGTCAGGTTCCTGGCTCAGAGACCGTTGAGGTGGACATCAGTGACGTGCAGACTGTACTCAATGAGGATGTAGCCGATCACAATTGGGAGCTGGGTGATGAAAGGGCTTTATCATCATCAGGAGAAGAGGGTGGCAGCTTGCGTGTGAGGCAGCGGTGAAGCCAGCAAGTCGGTAGCGTGTCTGGGAGTCAGTAGGGTGGCAGCAGTGGGAGGTCGGGAGCCAAACATGCCCGGGGTAGACCACCCGCTTCACAGGAGCCTACCGGCCCGGAAAGTAGTGGTGTAGTGGTTCACAGAGGCAGTGTCGGTAGCAGTCAGTCAGTGTGGAGGTAAAATCACCTACTCGGCGGTGTGGCAGTTATTTGTTAAGCTGCCTGGGGAGGTGAACATGGCCATTTGTCGAATCTGTGAGCAGAAGGTGAAGTGTGGCCAGGGTGCCAATGTTGGCACCACGGCCCTGCGTCAACATATGCAGCGTCACCATAAAGTGGCCTGGTAGAGCCGTGGCTCCAATGTGGTGGTCCAGCCTGCCGCAGCAACCGCTGCATCACCCAGTGGAACGCACCCGATTTCAGGCAGTCAAGGCTCCACCACCTTAGCCAAAGGAAGCTGTCTGTCCATCCCATCATCTGCTGGTCCTGATGCTCATTCTCCTCTTCCTCCTAGTCGGTCATTGTTTCAGCAATTGATGGCGATTTCCAAGAGACAACAGTATGCGTGCACTGTACCAGCCCTGCACACATATGTAGAACAGAAGGTGGGCCAGTCCTTGAGCCTGTCGGTGTCTGCCAAAGTGGACGGCAGTGCCGACGTGTGGAGCTGTAACTACAGTCAAGGACAATATATGTACTTTACGGCCCACTGGGTAAATGTGGTTCCTGCCCAGCCAAACCAGTAACTTGACCAGGTGACGCCGCTTCTGCCTCCACGTTTTCACGCCGATGGTCCTGTGACAATGTCCGCCTCTGTCTCCTCATCCTCCAACTTGTCCTCAGCCTCCACTACAGGGACAATTCACAGTGCCCCACCAGCATACCACATGTGCAGGGCACGGCGGTGTCACGCTTTTCTGCACCTATTTTGCCTGGGCGAACGGAGTCACAAAGGGGAGGAACTGCTCCGCGTCCTTCATCAAGAAATCGAATCCTGTCTTTCTCCGCGACAACTCAAAATCGGAACCATGGTGACCAACAACGGGAAGAACATGGTGTCGGCGCTGCGCTAAGTAGGGCTGAGCCATGTGCCCTGCAGGGCGCACGTGTTCAATCTGGTTGTCAAGCGGTTCCTGAAGTCTTCCACCCATCTGCAAGACATCATAAAAATGGCCAGGAAACTTTGCATGCACTTCAGCCACTCGTACACTGCAAAGCACACACTCCTTAAGCTGCAGCGGCAGAATGGCGTCCCCCCAACATAGGCTGATATGCATCGTTTCCACCCGTTGGAATTATACCCTCCATATGTTGGACCGACTGTACGAACAGAGAAAGGCCATAAACGATTTCTTGATGATACAGGTGGACAGAGGTACTCCCCTGTGTAACTTTGATGTTAGCCAGTGGCTGTTCATGCGTGACACCTGCCATTTGCTCAGGCCCTTTGAGGAGGCCACTTTATTTGTCAGTTGCCAGGAGTACGGGATGAACAATGCCATTCCACTGATTCCTATTCTGGAAAAGATGCTGGTAAATCTGGCTGGTCAGGGGACTGGAGACGTGGCACCTACATCTCATGGCCACATGAGCCCTGTTGGGGCTTAACTGAAGGAGAAGGAGGGCACTGGAGCACAAGCAATGTGTAGCAAAATGGGTGATGTTTCTACACAGGTGACAGGAGAGGAGGAGCAGGAGCAGCCGGAGGAGCAAGAGGGAGATGAGGAAGACGAGTCAGATGACCCAGACACACCGTGGCAGTATGCAGTGGAGATGGAGGCAGGGAATCCCTCCGAGCCACTTGCGCAAATGCATGCTCACTTGCTTGTGTAGTGACAGCCGAATTGTCACCATTCGGCAGAGAGATGACTACTGGTTCTCCACCATGTTAGTCCCTTGCTACCGGTCCAAAATGGGGACCTTTTTTGCACCCGCTGAGAGGGAGGACAAACTGAACTACTATAAAGATCCTAGGTAGTCAGTTGGCTGCTGCCTATCTGCGCCATCGTCCATCCTCTCGCAGGTCTGACCGCGTGGGCCCTCTGCGCTCATGTTCCACTGACATGGCTGCTTTGGGGGGGGGCAGGAGCAGTACCAGCTCCATCAGCGGCAGCCTGAGTCTAGAGTCACTGATGAGCAGCTTTTTTCACCCGCATAGTGAAGAAACTACTCACCAGCAGCTAGACATAGAGCAGAATCTGAACCAGCAGGTGGTGGCATACTTGGATAGCACCCTCCCAGCTGTTATTGAAGATCCACTGTCATTGAAGATCCACTCTGTGGCCTCCTTACGCTGCTGCTGCTTCCACCTCCACACTGTCACCTCGCCAAATTGTGGTCTCCTCATGCTGCTGCTAAATCAACACTATGTCACTGGGCCACTCTGTGGCCTCCTCATGCTGCTGCCACCTCCACACTATGCCACCTTGCCACTCTGTGGCCTCCTCATGCTGCTGCTAACTCAACACTATGTCATTGGGCTACTCTGTGGACTTCTTAAGTTGTTCTCCCACCCTCCCCACTCCATGACTGGGCCACTATTTTGCCTTTTTGGTCTGGTTGACATCATTATTTATTTGACCCTTCTTCTGATCTGTCAGAAGTCAAGAAAAATGAAGTGCACAACGGATCCTGTCTGTGTAGCAGCTGTAAGGCCTGTATGGTCCCATCAGAATTGGCGTATAATTTAGTAGCCAAAAGCAGGAGTGGGTACAAAACACAGAAGACATGCAAATATTCCATTCATGCATCATCTCTGTTTTGGATCCACTCCTGTTTTTTTTGGGCTTTAGCGATACTGATGGATTACTGACCAAATGCTGACTGAGTGAAGGCAGATGCTCAACAGACAGGATCCGTTTTTTTGGGGGTTATTGTTCTGACGGATTAGAGGAAGGGCAAAATAATCAGTGATGTCAACACAAATTTACTGCTGACACCCTCTCCACTCTGTCAGGGGGGCTATACTTGTAAAGCGTTTAATAAAACAGGTTCTGTAGACATCTATGTGGAATCAGCTGACAACGGTGTAAGGAGTGTGCTCTTTCACACTACAGTAGGATCTTGGGCCTCTGCACGGTTCTTTATACCTGGCGCTAACATCGACCTGTAAGGCTGAGTTCACACTTGAGTTATTTGGTCAGTTTTGGCCCCCGTAACTGCCCAAATAAGTGAAGTGTGCAGTGATTCTAAGAGCGACGCCTGTCATGTGCATGTCATACTGACTCACAGTATTGTTTCACTACCACAGCAGACTCCCTATGCGTGTTACTGCATAGCACAGTGTTCTACACCACCATGCAGACTATCTGCAGCCAGGAAATAGCTGTTTTTTAACACGATTCGCCGTGAATAAATTCGGAACGAATCTAATCTTTTCGGAAAATTCGGCGAATCGGCCGAATCAAATTTTTGAGAAGTTTGCTTATCTCTACCCAATATGATAACTGTTTGATGATGAAGGTGCAGTGTTTTAGTCTTCCAGTGAAGAATACTCTGCCACTGTTCTATGAAGCAAACGCAGACTCTGTGACACCTGTCACATAAAAGTATGAATGCCCAGCAGCTTAAAGGGGTTGATCACTTTAGGCAATATCTTGTTTTTAGAAAGGTTCTTCAACAATAAGCTCGTCACAATGAGTCCTGCTGCTCAGAGCTGCCAGCAATGAGCTATAATCTGGGGGAATTTGGCAGCAAAAATGTGCTTTCATCATAGCCACAGGAGACAATATCTTTTAAATCAGTGGGCTGCATGTTTAATTCATAGACATCCTGGGTCCTCCAGAGTGAGAAATGCTCTTTATGGGTTTCTTTGGATACAGAATAGAGTGCTGTACATGGTTAAAGTTACGGACAGACTCTCTGAACGGGACAGACACATTTTTACCAGCAATTTAATAGCAGTCCTGACCTCTCTAGTAATAGGACTCCTCCACCCACCATGTAGCATTTATACACCTGGTGTCTTCTCATTTGAGAGAGGAACCTTTGGCCTGCATGAGCTATCTGAGGCTGCAGCTGTTACTTTTACCCGCCCTAAGTCAGCTGTGTTAAAAATAGAGTCCCTTGACAATAGGCTGATGACAATGTGTCTGCCTGCTGGGACTCCCTAGCTGTAATCTAAAGAGCCACCTGAAATTAAGTGTTCAGTTTTCCTACAGTGCCATCTCAGGAGTAATGAAGCATTACACAATGCCTATTAAAGTTATCCGAGTATTTAAAGGGAACCTGTCATGTGGATATTTGATTATAATCTAACTAATTATATACAATCATTAACTACTAAAAAGTGCCTTAAATGTATTCTGCATTAGATGTATTTGAGTCCAGCGTGATGTCAGTTAGTCCAGCGTTTTTTTAATTCAGAGCTATAGCCACTCTCCTGCCCACCTGCTGCTGATTCATATGGAAAATAACTGTCAATCAGCAGCAGGTAGGCGGGAAGAGTCAGGAGCTCATGAATATTCAGGACTCATCATTATGAGCTGGAGCTTTTCAATACAAGATGTTGGCAGATTGATTGGGTCAATTAAAGAAAGTGACCCAGCATTTTGCTAAGAGAATCAGTCATTTATGTTGCCCTTAGTTAGGACACCATAAAACTGGGGACAGGTCATCAATATCAGATTGGTGGGGGTTTGACACCTGGGACCCCTGACAATTTGCAGTTTGAAGAGGCTGTGGCACTCCAGTGAGCGCCATACCCTCTTCCTAGGTCAGTGACGTCCCTTTCAGTGGTTACATGGCCTAGGTGCAGCTCAGTCCGATTCAAGTGAATGGGTCTGAAATGCGATACTGAGCACAGCCGCTATACAATGGACCGGACTCACTAGGGTGCCACAGCCTCTTTAAACAGCTGATTGGGTTGCCGGGTGTTGGGCGCCCACCGAACAGATACTAATGACCTATCCAGAGGATAGGTCATTAATACTAAACACTTGGAAAACCCCTTTAATTAATTCAAATCAGTGGTCTATGAAATGCAGGACGGAACAGGTCCTCCAGAGTGAGAGTTGCTCTTTGTAGCCGCTCTCCACTTTGGCCAAGAGATGAGGATCCTGAACAGAGGACCCCCTCACAATTACATAATAGAATATATGAAAATAGGCTGTCTAAACTGGACAATCTCTTTAACTACTGAGCCACTATAATATTTTTTTATATGTTTTTATTGATGCTTTCAAATAAAATTACAGAAAACAACATTCACAGATTGGAGAAAATGGCAACTAGGGACAATGGGTCGATCCCCATAGCGATAGATATATACCATGTAATGCAGCAGATCAATACAGTCTACTAATTGAAGAAGAAAGTTCCTAAAAGAATAATATGGTCCATCATAGAAGTCCAATTAATCGAAGACTATGCATAGGCGTATTCTTGTCCACACATGCTTGGGGATGAGTAACAGGAGAAAAGGGGATGGGAGGGAAGAGGGGTAGGGAAACTAAACATTTACAAAACATTATATTAGATGGGAGTGGTTACTTGAGGACAGAAGTACTATAAATGAAACATGACAGGAAAGAGTCCATGGAAGATATTTCACATTGAGGCTCAGGAACCTGAGGTTTTCCCTGTGGATGTCTGTGGATGGTTGATTATTATGGGCAGAAATTCTAGGTTGCTCCTGTAGAATGGGGATAACTACACAAAAATAAGACATTTTTCTACATCTACAAGATTCTACATTATACGACTTCTCTGTTTGTCAGGTCCCCTTTACTAGATTATGATATTATTTTCAGTCATTTAGTTCCCGTTATTGTTTATTTTTATTTTTAAAGTGAAAAAAATAAATAAAATGATCATGAAATTATGTAAATGAGCCTGACAGGAAAAATAAGCTGCTTGTTACAGTCTGTACTGGGTCAACGCAAGCTTTAGAAGTACAATCAGAGTAAAGTGTTTGGGACAGATTCCAGGCCTGTTGTGAGAGAGAGATTCAATTACACAGTGACAAACTATCTACCTAATAAATCTGGATAAGAGAGAATATAAGGAGATTGATGGTGGTTATATACAGAGGTCAGGAGAAGGGAGCGGCTCTATCATACATAAATGAGTCATTGTTTCAATCAGTAGGATATTTGAAGTGTATGAAGGTGGAAGTGATGACGGATGGATTGGTTGGTGGCTATTAATTCACATTTCTGAGCCTGCTGGAATATACGATATTAGTAGACAATGAGAAAATAAGTCAATAGTTTAAAGGGATTTTCATGTTTCATAATTTTTATCTATTTATTTACTGCTATTCTTTACACTTACTGGAATTGTTTTTTATTTGGGAGAATGACTAGCTTACTGGTTCTCTTGTTACGTAATGATTTTGTTTTATCTGACCAGAGTAACCCCAAACACTGCATATTTTTTCCCTATATGCCTATTTTTCATGTCAGCATTTTCCTTCACCTGTTCTCAGCAATACTGCATCCTGGCAGGTTGTTTACATACAGAACTTCCTGTTTCCATCTTCTTCCTGCTGGGTTTACTAACCAAACCCTTCATGCTTTGCTCTGTAATGTTTCTCAGGGCTTTCTTCATCTAACTAACTTGGAGAGGGGAGGTGTAAGGGGCATGACTACTGCAGAGACGATCAAGCTCTGAGAAACATTATAGAGCAAAGCAAGATGGGTTTGGTTAGAAAACGCAACCAGAAGCTAATGATAATAGAAAGTCTTGCATGTAAACATCCTGCCAGGATGCACTTATGCTGAGAATAGGCAATGGAAAGTGCTGACATAAAAAATGGGTATGTGGGGCAAAAATATTCACTTATTGGGAGAGCCAGTAAGCTAGTCATCAGGGTCAGACTGGGATTCTTTCGGCCCTCTAGAGGAAATTATTCTCAGGGCCCAACCTTCATACCGTCAATATAGTCTAATAGGTTTTAATTCAAAGAAATAGACCCTAGTGGACCTGTATTGTCTCCAAAGACTGTTCTAATTTATTTATTTATTTATTTTTATTTATTTTTTGGGGGGGGGGGCGGCACTACGGCATCAGAGCCTAGAACTACCAGAGGATCCTCTGGTACTCTGGTGGGCCAGCCCAACACTGCTGGTCATTCTCCAGATTCTCCAGATTTTTTTCGGTATGTACAGTCGTGGCCAAAAGTTTTGAGAATTACATAAATATTGGAAATTGGAAAAGTTGCTGCTTAAGTTTTTATAATAGCAATTTTCATATACTCCAGAATGTTATGAAGAGTGATCAGATGAATTGCATAGTCCTTCTTTGCCATGAAAATTAACTTAATCCCCAAAAAAACTTTCCACTGCATTTCATTGCTGTCATAAAGGACCTGCTGAGATCATTTCAGTAATCATCTTGTTAACTTAGGTGAGAATGTTGACGAGCACAAGGCTGGAGATCATTATGTCAGGCTGATTGGGTTAAAATGGCAGATTTGACATGTTAAAAGGAGGGTGATGCTTGAAATCATTGTTCTTCCATTGTTAACCATGGTGACCTGCAAAGAAACGCATGCAGCCATCATTGCGTTGCATAAAAATGGCTTCACAGGCAAGGATATTGTGGCTACTAAGATTGCACCACAATCAACAATTTATAGGATCATCAATAACATCAAGGAAAGAGGTTCAATTCTTGTTAAAAAGGCTTCAGGGCGTCCAAGAAAGTCCAGCAAGCACCAAGATCGTCTCCTAAAGAGGATTCAGCTGCGGGATCGGAGTGCCACCAGTGCAAAGCTTGCTCAGGAATGGCAGCAAGCAGGTGTGAGCGCATCTGCACGCACAGTGAGGCGAAGACTTTTGGAAGATGGCCTGGTGTCAAGAAGGGCAGCAAAGAAGCCACTTCTCTCCAAAAAAAAACATCAGGGACAGATTGATCTTCTGCAGAAAGTATGGTGAATGGACTGCTGAGGACTGGGACAAAGTCATATTCTCCGATGAAGCCTCTTTCCGATTGTTTGGGGCATCTGGAAAAAGGCTTGTCCGGAGAAGAAAAGGTGAGCGCTACCATCAGTCCTGTGTCATGCCAACAGTAACGCATCCTGAGACCATTCATGTGTGGGGTTGCTTCTCATCCTAGGGAGTAAGCTCACTCACAATTTTGCCCAAAAACACAGCCATGAATAAAGAATGGTACCAAAACACCCTCCAACAGCAACTTCTTCCAACAATCCAACAACAGTTTGGTGAAGAACAATGCATTTTCCAGCACGATGGAGCACCGTGCCATAAGGCAAAAGTGATAACTAAGTGGCTCGGGGACCAAAACGTTGACATTTTGGGTCCATGGCCTGGAAACTCCGCAGATCTTAATCCCATTGAGAACTTGTGGTCAATCCTCAAGAGGCGGGTGGACAAACAAAAACCCACTAATTCTGACAAACTCCAAAAAGTTATTATGAAAGAATGGGTTGCTATCAGTCAGGAATTGGCCCAGAAGTTGATTGAGAGCATGCCCAGTCAAATTGCAGAGGTCCTGAAAAAGAAGGGTCAACACTGCAAATACTGACTCTTTGCATAAATGTCATGTAATTGTCGATAAAAGCATTTGAAACGTATGAAGTGCGTGTAATTATATTTCACTACATCACAGAAACAACTGAAACAAAGATCTAAAAGCAGTTTAGCAGCAAACTTTGTGAAAACTAATATTTGTGTCATTCTCAAAACTTTTGGCCACGACTGTAGGTCTTGGCATTAGCTAGAAGGTTGGCCACCAATTATGAAGATTTATCAGTCCCTTCAAAGCTTCACAGTGTTAATGCACCATACAGACTACCTAATGTTTCTTTTCTGTGCCTGCATAGCTTACTCTTTGCTTCCATTGGGCTCATGGACCTCGAGGAGTTTTACTTTTCTGTAGATCCTAATGAGTTTAAAAGCCGCTGTTTAATATATGGTTAAAGCATGCAGGGTTTATAGAATATATGATAGTAATGCAGTTTTCTCTGTTGCATGGCGTGATATGTAAACAGGTTGCTAAGCTGTTGCCTAGCAACCTGTAATCTCTCGGGGAACGACGATACAGGAAAATAATTGTTTATTTACAGTACTCATTGCTCTTTAATATTTGTGTCAATGTAGTCGAATGGAATAAGTTGCATCGACCCAAGCAGCCATAACACTTTGACTTAAATGAAATTAACTCTGGAAGACATGAAATAAAGTAGATTTAAAGCTTAATAGAAGCAGGCAGAAAATATAATGGTGAAGTATTTATGAAGCTGTCTAAAAGAAAAATTGTCTTTGTTGCTCATGGGAACCAATCACAGCAATGCTCTTGTAAAATTAAAGATGAACTGTGATTGGTTGCCATGGAAAAAAATTGTGATTGGTTGCTATGGACAATAATACCTTCTACACAAAAAGACTGGTAAGCATTTAAAGGGAATGTGTCATCAGAAATTGACATATTGTTTAAGGCTACTTTCACACTAGCCGCAGCCTACTCCGGCAGGCTGTTCCGGCGGGTGAAGTAGCCTAAACCATGTTTTTATGTTTTGTTTTTAAGTTGTTGTTTTTTAAAGTAGTTTTGACGGTTAATTTTAATTTTCTATGTCATTTATCAATTATATCATATTACTATGCATACCAGTCACTTACAGGCCAGATGACAACCCTAGCTGTAAGGCGGAGAACAGTACTATTTGAGAAATAGGTGGTATGCTCTGCATGGAGGCATGCATTGATAGGCTAGATTTGGGGATATTTTTGTCTAATTTAGAAAATTAAATTTCAAACATGCTAATAACCCTTAACCCCTTAAGGACTCAGCCCTATTTCACCTTAAGGACTTGGCCATTTTTTGCAAACCTGACCAGTGTCACTTTAAGTGCTGATAACTTTAAAACGCCTTGACTTACCCAGGCCGTTCTGAGAATGTTTTTTCGTCACATATTGTACTTCATGACACTGCTAAAATTGGGTCAAAAAAGTAAATTTATTGCATAAAAAAATACCAAATTTACAAAAAATTTTGAAAAATTTGCAAATTTCAAAGTTTCAGTTTCTCTACTTCTGTAATACATACAGGGAGTGCAGAATTATTAGGCAAGTTGTATTTTTGAGGATTAATTTTATTATTGAACAACAACCATGTTCTCAATGAACCCAAAAACTCATTAATATCAAAGCTGAATATTTTTGGAAGTAGTTTTTAGTTTGTTTTTAGTTTTAGCTATTTTAGGGGTATATCTGTGTGTGCAGGTGACTATTACTGTGCATAATTATTAGGCAACTTAACAAAAAACAAATATATACCCATTTCAATTATTTATTTTTACCAGTGAAACCAATATAACATCTCAACATTCACAAATATACATTTCTGACATTCAAAAACAAAACAAAAACAAATCAGTGACCAATATAGCCACCTTTCTTTGCAAGGACACTCAAAAGATTCTGTCAGTGTTTTGATCTGTTCACCATCAACATTGCGTGCAGCAGCAATCACAGCCTCCCAGACACTGTTCAGAGAGGTGTACTGTTTTCCCTCCTTGTAAATCTCACATTTGATGATGGACCACAGGTTCTCAATGGGATTCAGATCAGGTGAACAAGGAGGCCATGTCATTAGATTTTCTTCTTTTATACCCTTTCTTGCCAGCCATGCTGTGGAGTACTTGGACGCGTGTGATGGAGCATTGTCCTGCATGAAAATCATGTTTTTCTTGAAGGATGCAGACTTCTTCCTGTACCACTGCTTGAAGAAGGTGTCTTCCAGAAACTGGCAGTAGGACTGGGAGTTGAGCTTGACTTCATCCTCAACCCGAAAAGGCCCCACAAGCTCATCTTTGATGATACCAGCCCAAACCAGTACTCCACTCCACCTTGCTGGCGTCTGAGTCGGACTGGAGCTCTCTGCCCTTTACCAATCCAGCCACGGGCCCATCCATCTGGCCCACCAAGACTCACTCTCATTTCATCAGTCCATAAAACCTTAGAAAAATCAGTCTTGAGATATTTCTTGGCCCAGTCTTGACGTTTCAGCTTGTGTGTCTTGTTCAGTGGTGGTCGTCTTTCAGCCTTTCTTACCTTGGCCATGTCTCTGAGTATTGCACACCTTGTGCTTTTGGGCACTCCAGTGATGTTGCAGCTCTGAAATATGGCCAAACTGGTGGCAAGTGGCATCTTGGCAGCTGCACGCTTGACTTTTCTCAGTTCATGGGCAGTTATTTTGCGCCTTGGTTTTTCCACACGCTTCTTGCGACCGTGTTGACTATTTTGAATGAAACGCTTGATTGTTCGATGATCACGCTTCAGAAGCTTTGCAATTTTAAGAGTGCTGCATCCCTCTGCACGATATCTCACTATTTTTGACTTTTCTGAGCCTGTCAAGTCCTTCTTTTGACCCATTTTGCCAAAGGAAAGGAAGTTGCCTAATAATTATGCACACCTGATATAGGGTGTTGATGTCATTAGACCACACCCCTTCTCATTACAGAGATGCACATCACCTAATATGCTTAATTGGTAGTAGGCTTTCGAGCCTATACAGCTTGGAGTAAGACAACATGCAAAAAGAGGATGATGTGGTCAAAATACTCATTTGCCTAATAATTCTGCACTCCCTGTAGTAATACCCCAAAAAATTGTGATGACTTTACATTTCCCATATGTCTACTTCATATTTGTATCATTTTGGGAATGCCATTTTATTTTTTGGGGATGTTTCATAGCTTAAAAGTTTAGAAGCAAATTTTGAAATTTTTCAGAAATTTTCCAAATACCACTTTTTATGGACCAGTTTTTGGGAAATTTTTCCAATATAATCAATTTTTTCCAGGAACAAAGCAAAGGTTAACTGCCAAACAAAACTCAATATGGGTTGCCCTGATTCTGTAGTTTGTAGAAACACCCCATATGTGGTCCTAAACTACTGTTTGGCCAAACGGGAGGACATAGAAGGAGGGGAACACCATACGGTTTTTGGAAGGCAGATTTTGCAGGTCTGGTTTTGTTTATACCATGTCCCATTTCAAGCCCCCCGTTGCACTCCTAGAATAGAAATTCCCAAAAAGTGACTCCATCTAAGAAAGTACACCCCTCAAGGTATTCAAAACTGGGTTTACAAACTTTGTTAACCCTTTAGGTGTTCCACAAGAGTTAATGGCAGATGGAGAAACAATTTTGGAATTTCTATTTTTTGGAAAATTTTCCATTTTAACCCTTACTTTATTACTGGAAAAAATGTGTTAACTGCCAAACAAAACTCAATATGGGTTGCCCTGATTCTGTAGTTTGCAGAAACACCCCATATGTGGTCGTAAACTACTATTTGGCTAAACGGCAGGACATAGAAGAAGGGGAACGCCATATGGTTTTTGGAAGGCAGATTTTTCTGTACTGGTTTATTTACACCATGTACCCTTTCAAGCCCCCCTGATGCACCCCTAGAGTAGAAACTCCATAAAAGTGACCCCATCTAGGAAACTATGGAATAAGGTGGTTGTTGTTTTGGGACTATTTTAGGGTAAATATGATTTTTGGTTGCTCTATATTACACTTTTTTGAGGCAAGGTAACAAAAAATGTAAATCCTAAAATTGTTTCTACATTTTCTATTTAGTTTTGTGGAACACCTAGAGGGTTAACAAAGTTTGTAAAGTAACTTTTGAATACCTTGAGGGGTGTAGTTTCTTAGATGGAGTCACTTTTTTGGAGTTTCTAGTCTAGGATACATCAGGGGGGCTTCTAATGGGACATGGTGTAAATAAACCAGTCTATCAAAATCTGCCTTCCAGAAACCATATGGCGTTCCCTTCGTTCTATGCCCTGCCGTGTGGCTCTATAGCCATTTACGACCACATATGGGGTGCTTCTGCAAACTACAGAATCAGGGCAATAAATATTTAGTTTTGTTTGGCTGTTAACCCTTGCTTTATTACTGGAAAAAAAAGGATTCAAATGGAAATTTTGCCCAAAAATTGGTGTTTTGGCACTGTTTTTATTTTATATTTTTAACGCTGTTCATCCGAGGAGTTTGGTCAAATGTTATTTTATAGTGCAGATTCTTACGGACGCGGCGATACCTAATATGTCTACATTTTAAAATTTATTTAGATTTTACACTATATTATCATTTTAGGAAAAGAAAAAAAATTATTTTAGTATCTCCATAGCCTGGGAGCTACAGTACAGTTTTTTTTTTTTTTGTTGGGCGAATATCTAATGTAGGGGATCATTTTTTGCGGGATGAGATGGCGGTTTTATTGGCACTAATTGGGGGTGCATATGACATTTTGATCGCTCGCTATTACACTTTTTGTGATGTTAGGTGACAAAAAATGGCTTTTTTTTTACACTTTTTTTTTTTTTTAACCCTGTTCACCTGGGGGGGTTGGGTTAAATGTTATTTTTATAGAGAAGATTTTTACGGACGCGGCGATGCCCAATATGTATGGCTCTCAGACTTTGGAGACACTAAGCATGCATCCTCATACTGCGGCCCTCCAGATGTTGTAAAACTACAATTCCCACCATGCCCTGCTGATAGCTGTAGGCTGTCTGGGCATGCTGGAAGTTATAGTTTTACAACATCTGGAGGGCCGCAGTTTGAGGATGCCTGCACTAAAACTAATATTTTTTTGGGAAAAAATTGTTTCCGTGTCTCCAAAGTCTGAGAGCCATAGTTTTTTATGTTCTCTAGTGGACTGTTGGGGATTATAAAAATGTAGTACTCCATGGAAGTGTGATACTCCCTGAAGCAATCGATAACGCAGAGGCCCGGATGATCGGGGCAAGTGTCACACTGAATGGTGGTGTCCTTCCGTATCCCCCTCCTGTGACACACTCTGCACTTTTTGGGGACCGTCCCTTCTTTCCAGTATGGGGGACCCCACCTGGAAAATGTTGGCCAGGGACGATCCGGGCACCTCCAATTCCCGAGGTACTCCGGCCTGCTCTTTCCCGGTCTGAAAAAATCAGGTCCTTGAGGACTGCCTCATAGAATTGGAGGAATGTCCCTGTGCTGCCAGCGCTTCGGGATAGTACAAAAGCGTTGCACAAGGCAACCTGTACCAAGTAGACCGCAACTTTTGTACCATCCCCGGGTTTTTGCGCATGGTATTATTTGGCTTGAGGACTTGATCAGAGAGATCATCTCCTCCCATATACCGATTGTAGTTGACGATACAATCGGGCTTGAGGACCGTTGCCGCGGTACCTCGCACAGGGACAGGGGTGATGCTGTTGCCGTGGATTGTGGACAGTATAAGGACATCCCTCTTATCCTTATACCTGACCAGCAACAGGTTTCCACTGGTAAGGGCACGGGTCTCACCCCTGGGGATAGGTACCTGGAGGGGGTAGGTATGGAGGCCGCGTTGATTTTTCTGCACGGTCCCACAAGCGGACGAGGATCTGGCGGCAAGGGACCTGAACAAGGGAATGCTAGTATAAAGGTTATCCACGTACAAGTGGTAACCCTTATCTAGCAGTGGGTGCATAAGGTCCCACACGAGTTTCCCGCTAACACCCAGAGTGGGGGGACATTCTGGGGGTTCAATACGGGAATCTCGCCCCTCGTACACACAAAATTTGTAAGTGTACCCTGAGGTACTCTCACAAATTTTGTACATTTTCACGCCATACCTCACCCGCTTAGTGGGAATGTATTGGCGGAAACGGAGTCTCCCCTTGAACGCAACGAGAGACTCATCAACCGCGACCTCCCTTCCAGGTACGATTTGGCCCCGAAGTGATCGATGACTGGCCATATCTTATACAGACGGTCATAGGCAGGATCACCTCGGGGGGGACATGCTGCATTATCTGCATAATGCAGGCATTTCCGGATGGCCTCAAACCGGGGAAGTGTCATGGCCATACTGTACAGTGGGGTCTGGTATAGGACGTCCCCACTCCAGTATTGCCTGACAATACCATCACCATAGTCACCCTGTGCATGCAAAACCATACAGTACATAAGGCTACTTTCACACTAGCATTCGGGGCTCCGCTTGTGAGCTCCGTTTGAAGGGGCTCACAAGCGGCCCCGAACGATAGCCATATAGTGTTTTTTTTTGTCTCTTCTTTACTTCTCAAAAGATGAACTATCGGCTAGGACCTGTGGTGACGTCAGATCACATGCTCCAATCACATGGTCCATCACCACGGTGATGTACCATGTGATTGGAGCATGTGATCTGACGTCACCAAAGGTCCTTTAGCCCACAGCTCATCATTAAAGAAGTAAAGAAGAGACCGGGAACTACGCGAACAAGAGGAGAAGGTGAGTTAATTTTTGAATTTTTTTTTGAACCCTCAATTGATTACCTACTAAGCATTCTGTATTCAGAATGCTATTATTTTCCCTTATAACCATGTTATAAGGGAAAATAATAACATCTACACAACACCTAACCCAAACCCGAACTTCTGTGAAGAAGTTCGGGTTTGGGTACCAAACATGCGTGATTTTTCTCACGCGAGTGCAAAACGCATTACAATGTTTTGCTCTCTCGCGGAAAAATCGCGGGTGTTCCCGCAACGCACCCGCACCTTTTTTTTTCGCTACGCCCGTGTAAAAGAGGCCTAACACTTGGGGGATCCAACCCTTTTTTGTATTTTACATCTAAAATAGAAAACAAAACAACTTTGCAGGTAGTCCTGTGTCTATTACTCCTGTGTAGACTTGTGTGTCACATGTGTGGTTTGAACATACATGTTGAGATAAGCTCTACTTACATATATTTTACATACACAAGTCACATACCTGGAGAAGTTAGGTTACTTGAAGTCTGCAGGGGTACAATGATCAATGATTCATGGCAGGTAAATCAAACATTATTCATCTCATTACTGCTGTATCTCATTTTATGGCAAGTCTCACATGGAGTATTTCCTGGAGTTTACCGAAACATCTGACAGTGGTTCCCATTAGGCTTTTAGTAATACTGACGTGTATGTGAGTCAGAGGAAAGTGAAGCTTCATTCATATTTAACAACCATTGGGAAAAGCACACGGTATAATTATGCAATTGAAGCAGTGTGTGTTCACAGGGATACAGATGTAGCAAACATTAACTTGACACAACAAATACACAATTGCAGCAAGCTTTAAATTCACACTTGACCCAACAAGAGTCTTTGAAAGAAACTGAAGAAAACTTCCAGCTCAGGATGAGGACACACACCGTGCTCGGATGGTCTGGACCAAGACCAATATGCAAAATGCATATGCATTAACTATTTTAATTTGTTTGTGTTTTAAATCACTGACTAGTGTTATGTCGACCCAAGTAGTCAGGTTTCATGATTTCATAATCAACGCTGGCACTCCCCTCCCCCACTCGATGGGTGGTTCTTTTTGTTAGACAGAAATACATATTGGGTCTACATACCACAATTCTCCAGTTATAATTAAGGACGTGTAAACGTCTGAAACGCGTTAACAGGAGTCACGGAGTTGTTGTTTCCCACACCATGACGATTTGAAACCTATAATAAAGAATATATGGATTTTACACCTGGTGCTGGATTTTCAAATTTACCTCATTTGCCGTTTTCTCTTATCCCCCATGCTTGAATCCTACTTCCTGATTTGTCATGTGACTGCCGTCCCATCATGCCTTAGGGCAGTGTGATCTGTCTGGACATAAGCAGACCATGTGACACTAACCAGTTCATTTTCTACTTCCACATATCCACAACATCATTTGTAAGAGCAAAATTCTTCCTTCTGCTTATTTGTCTGTCCGTCTATTATTTATCTGTCTATTGTCTGTCTGTCTATCCATGAATAACTGATGCTGTAACGGATATGTAACTGATACTGCACATAGAGGAGTGGTTATTGAAGGGAAGGACAAGAAGCGCTGTGAGCACGTGCGTCCTGTGTTGCAAGGCTCCACTACAGGACGTAACCAAGAGCAGCAATGGATGCAATCGTAGGCTAATACATTTAGAATAAATGGAGGTATCTGGGAAGGTGATATAACAGTGATATCTGTTGGGCAGGATACACTTATATTAGTGGCACAACCCCTTTAACACATTAAGTGTCAAGTCAGCATGTGCTACATCTGTATGTTATGAGAAGCTGTACATACTCTACATTTCCTGTAGCCTGAAAACCTTTTGTCTAGAGATCTTACTTATCCTGTCAAGGAGAAACCAAAATATCCTAATGGGCCAACATTTTTGAGTGGCCAATACTATACATTTTTTGAAATGATATATAATGACCATGAAAGCGATATATAGTGCCTAGATTATAATTCCATACAATGCACTAATTATACCTACCGTATATACACTGCCTAAAAAACTGTGCTACACCAGGCCCATAGATTAGCCTCCATGTGCAATGTTTCCAAGCCAAACACAATAAACGTCCTGAGGAGAGGCTACGTAAGGTTACATCCACATCTATGAATATTTACAGCTTGTCTTATAAGCTGCACATTTATAAGCTTTCTGTATCAGTGTTATAGGCCCTTTGGAAGCAGCAGGGGAGAAGTAGACCTTCTCCTCCCCCGTCCCATGTTCTGCACTAATTATCAACGTAAGAACATTGAACATAATTATTATGCAAAATTTTAGTGACTGCTTCAATGGTCAGGACGTGTGGCCAAATCGAATCTATTGCAATAGCAAACTTGTAGTATAGGTACATAGTACTTCTATAGTGAAAGATAAGCACCTGGAACAAACGTCTTCTTTAAACTTCAGCAACCTATGGACCTATTACATGGTTTAGGCCTCTTGAACACGACCGTATGGCTTTTTCAGTATTTTGTGGTCCGCAAAAAATGGGATCTGCAAAAAATACGGATGACGTCCGTGTGCATTCCATTTTTTTGCGGAACGGAACAGCTGGCCCCAATAATAGGACATGTCATATCTTTGTCCTATACGGAACGGAAAAACAGAAATACGGAAATGGAAGGCATGCGGAGTACCTTCAGTTTTTTTGCGGATCCATTGAAATGAATGGTTCTGTATACGGTCCGTATACGGAATGCAAAAAACGTAATGGAAACGGAAGAAAAAAACGTTTGTGTGCAAGAGGCCTTAGGGTGAGGACAAAAGGTCAAGCCAGGCCCACCAGCTTCAACCAAAGGTGGCACTTAAAAGGATTGTCTCGTCCTAGAGTCCAAGTCCACCCACTGTTAAAAGGGTTTTACTCATGTTAGACATTGGTGGCATATTGCTAGGATATGCGCCCAATAACAGATAGGGGGGACCTACACCTATCTCTAGAACGGGCCCCTGAAAGTGAAGGAGCGCGCACCATGCTGTGGTGCTCTTCATTCATTTCTATTGGAGTTCAGAAAATAGCGCACTCGTGTTTTTTTCGGATGTCCCATAGAAAGGAATGGAGAGTGCATTGTGCAAACGTGTCCAAGGCTCTGTTCACTTCTATGGGACTGGCAGAGGTAGACGAGCCAGCGCTCAGCTTTTTTTGGCAGTCCCATAGCAGAGATGGAGGGCGGCCGTACATGCGCTGCTGCTCTCTTCTCACTTCAGGGCTCCCATTTTGGAGATAAGTGCAGGTCCCAGAGGTGGGATCCGCCCCTGTCTTAACAATGGGTGGACTTGGCTTGTCGCAAATATCTGGTCCATTTGGCATTGCCCTTGATGTGGGTCTGTACTCAGACTATGCTGTCCTATATAAGAGCGGCATAGTATAGAGACAAGTCTGCTCTCCTACTAAGAAAAAAATATTGTGCCATTTTGCTAATAGGGGCCATCAAAGAATACACCAGACATACAGCTTATGCATCTATGTATTTGACAGGTGACTATGTATAGTATGCAGACACAGAGAAGCCAGCCATCAGACACTGTGAGAAGGGTGGTGAGCGGCTGGAGAGCACTCTCCTCATGAGTACATCTCTATAACTATGTGGTCAGTGTATTCTTTGATCATTTCTATTAGCCAAGCAGTACAATATTTTTGTTCCATTTTGGCTAATAGGAAAGCGGACCTGTGCCGATACTCTGTGCACCCTTGCTTCTCCTGCTTCCTCACCAGGCCCTCTTTTTCTTCATGATTGACAGGGCCAGGGTCCTGCATAATCATTTCACCTGGACTGTCACCTTTAAAGGGAATATCTCATGTATTTAATTTTTGGTACACTTAATTAAGTGAAAGTCTGTAGAAGAGAAATTATGTGTTTCTTGTTTTTTTGCTTTTTTTACAGTTTACTGTCATTATTTTTATTTTTTAAAAACTTTCCTGGGGCAGCCATATTGGAAATACACACTTCCTTCCTGTATGTTCTGTATAGACAGCAGGATATTTGTGCTTTATGGCAGCTATAACAAATGGGAGTCAGTAGACAGAAAAAATTTCATAGATCATTGCAGTCTCCAGGAAGTAATGAAGTACAGCTGCCTCCCCCCAAAACGTGTCTAGAACTGCATACAGAGCCTCATCTGTGTGTATAATGTATACTGTTACTATTCTTCCTTATCTGGCCCCTACTAGTACAACAGAGCTTTAATTGAACAATTGATTTCTAGTGATAAGAAGAAGACACTGTTCATTCTGCCCCAATCTGTACAGTAAAGCTGAAAAGTAAAAACAAGGAAACAAGGAAAACAATTGTCAAGTGGTCAGTAAAAACTGGAGCATTTTGTTTTATTTGGATAGTCACAAAAAGCAGCACAATAAAAAAATATAAATATAGAAAATATGGAATTATATTTCTGTTGCCATGCTCCTTTTAAAGGAGTTAAAGCCTGTAGGGCTTCCTACAGAAGTGATTTAGTGAGGCTAAAATAAATTGTCAGTACTTTATACTTTAAAGCAAAGAGAAGTCAAATTGGTGTTCTGAAGATTTTAAATGTGCTTGTAAAGCTTCGCTTTCAAGTCTCCTTTCCAATATAAGAAATGAATTTAAAAAACACAACTGTTTATGTTGTATAGAACAGACTCAGTATGACAATAACCACTTAGGAACGAGCATAGTCTCCAGGATGGTGAAGCTTGGATGACATTTTGCAGTTAGTGAACTGTAATACTTTGCATTGGTTGGCTCTGAACTGTGATGAATCCTTATCTGCAGGAACTAAGCAGCTTATCCTTAATTCACTTCAAAAACAAAATGTTGGAAAATCCTCTGGCAAGTACATTGTCAGTTTCTCGCTAGAGAATGCAGTGCCCTCACCTTCTGTAATTGTGAGAGTGGCATCAATCTTTATATACTTAAAGGGGCACCGTCAACAAAAATGATTATGGAATATTTGTACTGTATGTATAAACTGCATATTTAAAACCATATAGCCCACATACTGTAGAGGCAGACCATGGGGCTGCTATGGACGCACCTAGTCCCCATCACCTTTACTACTAAGCAGCAGATCTGTCACTTATTCATTTCTATGGGAGTTCAGGAAATAGCTGAGTGAGCGTGCTCGGCTATTAGAGGTGGACAATTTGGCTTAAGAGTCATGGAAAGAGCATGGAGGGGGAACAAACACTAGGCCCTTTTGTCTTAACTGACAAAACCTCCGATGACCTCATTCCCTTTCACTGTCTTGTAGATATGGAAAGAGGTATCTCACACTCAGGTGAACCATGGAGCATTGCCAATAAGTCTCAATATCATGGAGTACTTCCAGTAAGTCTCCATACAGGACTGGTCTCTTTAAGGAGATTCCACACCCTGCCTAAACTGTCTTGTGGATGAAGGGAAATGAAAAATAGGATCAGAGCATTTTCCCCCCACTGGGCATAATAATCACTAACTTACCCCTTGGCTTTCCCCTTTGGGGGGAGCCAGACCTTGACTTAGGCTCTTGGCCAAGATCTGGGGTGGCAGCTCAAGTGGAAGCCAGAGCTGAGGCTGGCCACTAGTCCGCGACCCTTGCAAGAGCCTACTGGTCCAGAACGTTGGGGAATGGTTTACGGGGGACCCTTCTGTTATGGAGAGGGCCTACGATTGACTACATCCTAGTACACCTTTTTTGTATGGCACGCTGCACTTTTTGTTTGTGGGCTTTAAATTTTAAAAAATCACTAACAGCTATGACCCACCCAGGATGAAGCCACACAAATACCAAGTATTTTATTGGTTTGTGTATGTAAAAAAAGCGATAGGTAGACTTTTTCTATATGTTTGTAGATGTGGATTTTGTTAAACTGAATCAAGATGGGTTGCAACTTTTTGACATGAAACTCCATCTTGATGACTCTCCACTCAGCAATCATAAGATTAATACTAGTTACAGTTGTAGAAGATCATATCATTGAGTTCTCACCCAGGACACACTAACCTGTGTACAAAATTGCATGTGTTTGCATTTAGGAGAATTATCCTTGAATGAGGCACCTAAAATGTTCTCCTCCTTAAATTATGGAAGTTCCTGTGATGGAGCCTGAAATGGATTGCCAGTGTCACATATTGTACAGTGAAGAAAAATCTACAAGTCAGATTCACGCATGCAGTCAATATTTCTAGAGGATCTCTAAACTGGATGTTGTCATGTAGAAATTTTTATGTTCCTCAAAGCAAAGTCTCAAACTTATTTTTTTTTGCATCCAATTGTGTATTCTGCTTTTGTAGCTTGTGTGAGTTTTCTAGTCTTTTACAACCTCCACATCTAAACTCGTCAATACTTTATTCGCCAAGACCCCTAGCAGATAACCAGGGGGTGTATCATTACGTCTCCTCCTCAGACTTTTGGAGGGATGATTTTTTCATTAAGCAGCCCCTTAGAGACTTCAGTAAAAATCGTGACTCCATTCTCATATTTTTCTTTATTATTGTAACTGAGGTTTTCTGCCTAAGGACAGCTCATAAAATATTAACTCATAGATGCTTTACCTTTGAATGATAACAGGCTCGAGCTTTTATGAGCATAAACCGGAGGGGGAAAGGCAGAGGGAACGTTTTTGTTTATAGAGCAGTTTGTTTCATTGCAATGGCGCCATCTTTCATAGCCTATTATGTAAAGGCTGTTTTCATTCCCCATAATCCTGAACTTGCTGTTGCCGATGACAAAGCCTTATCTATTGTAAGCTGACAATTCATGGGCTATGTCAAAGCATTTGGCTTTGCTGCTTTTAAGAGTCAGAGGGTCGTTTTCATTGCTTTTTAATGTTCTTTATGCAATTTTATTTCATATACGTTAGTGTAATGTGCTTTGTGTATGCCAGATGCTACAAATCCACAGACATTTCATTTCAATGCCCTTTAAAGTGCTGATTCCAACTTTCGTATTCTCAAATATATGTTGAGATCTATGTGCTAAGCCTGACTTTATGTTGGCAATGTACTGTATGCCCCTCTCTGAATATTGTTTGGTACTACATGGGTACAATACACTATGTAGGCACCGCTGAACTCTTCAGAGGAACAAGAAAGCATTGATACTTTTTAAATGGCTGTAGTATAAAATAAAAAACGATACTGTTCCATTGGTCTATATATATATATATATATATATATATATATATATGTGGTGCTTGAAAGTTTGTGAACCCTTCAGAATTTTCTCTATTTCTGCATAAATGTGATCTACCACTCACACCTGATTTCTATCCCATGGATTGAAAACAACTGACTCTAATTTCACCTTTAAATCATCTGGTAATCCCTAAGGTTTGCATACTTTTGCCATTCACAGACGTGATATTGGATAATTTTCCTCAATAAATAAGCAGCCAAGTCTAATATTTTTGACTCATTTGTTTGATTTGGTTACCTTTATCTACTTTTAGGACTTGTAAAAATCTGATTTATGCAGAAGTTTAGAAAATCCTGAAGGGTTAATAAAACACCACTGTGTGTATATATATATATATATATATATATATATATTAAAATTTTCAAATGTATAAAAATTTTGAAATAAAAATATGAAACAAAGGATAGCCTTGTCCTATCTATCCCACATATAATTGACATCACATTTCGTGTGCCTACTAATTTTTCTCCTAACATTTTGCCGGCTCAACCTCTGCTGATTATTCAGAAGCCGCCAGTGTGTGATCAGCTTTGTCAAACTACTGACATCAGTGAGCTCATTATGTTGATGGTGCAAGAAAAGCGGATTTTAAAAACCTGCTTTTCACATATATTTAATATCAGTGAAAATAGCAAAGTAAGAAGAGTGAATTAATTTCCATTGCAATTGTCTTCAGGTTAAAGAATACCTTGGTGACAAAGTATTTGCATAGGTCATCAATATACTGTACTGTAACCCAGTGGTCCCCAACGACCAGAGGAGAACAGATGAGATAGCTCACATGCACGGCGGGGCACACACTCAGCCACACAGCGGGAAGGAGGGAAAGCATTCCTTCCCACTGTGATGCCGGCCAGCCACTGCCACCAATGAAAAGGCTGATGAACAGGTTGTCAGGGAGGGACTGTAAGGATTTCAGCCACTGCCCCACTAATGAAAGTCAAGATGAGGAACCAGGGGAGTGTCCTGGAGGGAGGGAGGAGAGAGGAGAAGAACATGGGAGCTAAGTTTCTCTTCCTTCCACATTCGTGGCATGATGAGTGTCACAGAGAGTAGTCAGACATCCAGTCAAGCAGGGCAGCAGAGCCAGTGACCACCAGTCCCTTCCCTAAATTACACCAGCCCTTAGTGTTCTGCAGCCAATTCAGGTACAGTTACTATGTCATCCTGAAATAAAGGCAGGCAGATATGAATGTAATATGTAAGGCTTGCTTCACAGAGAGCAGCCTGCCGGAGCTATCTGGTTCCGGCATTGCCAGAATGCCCGCCAGCCACGTTGACTATAAAGGGGTTAGCGGCAAACTGCCTGCCACCTGGCAAATATACCGGGATTTGTCTGGACAAATACCCCTGCATAGTCAATGCAGCCGGCGGGAACAACATCCAGCAGCCTGCTCCGGCAGGCTGTTCTCTGCCAGAGCAGCTTGATGGAACTATGACGGGAGTGTGAAACAAGCCTTTACAAGCCATTAGTCATTTCAAATGTAATAATTATATAGTGTTATATATTTTAATATGCACTTTGTGTTTTGTTACAGTATGTGCATGATTCAGTCAACCCCACCCGCTAGCTAGACTTTTTGTTGTCCTACTGATTGATCGAATACCAGCTGCAGTTCCCAAGATTGCATGCAACTGAGTGTACTCTTTTGGACTGCAGGTGTGAAACAGGGGAGGAGGAGTGAGGTGGAGAGGATAGGAGTGGTGGCAGCGGTGAGGATGGAGGTGGTAGTAGTTACAATGGCAATCCCGCTCCAGTGCTCCCTGAGCCATGCACGCACAGAGAAGGGAGGGGGCAGAACCTTTCTTCCCCTCAGGGCACACCCTGGCTTGGGGTTTCCTGTCTGGTGGTGGTTGGGATGCCCTTGGTGTTGATGGGTTTTGGCGTGCAAGGGAATGGTCCCTCATGGAGGATGTGATAATGTGGTGGCAGTGCAAGTGATGGTGCAGTGCAATGAGAAAACTGACCTTGTGAATAAAGAATATGGATAAGTTTACTAGAAACCTTGGCAATTCATGTGAACACGTTGCAAGGATAGGCACAGTCTTTGCATGTTGCATTGGGTAGTTTTTCCCAAGGCCACATATATGGAGGATTAGGCAGCATGGTGGTTGTCTCTGAGTCTCTCTCTAGCTAAACCGTACAATCTTCCCAGTTTGGCCAAGGGTGCAATTTGTCTCTCTCCTACTCTTGATATTCCCCAGTTTAATCAGTATTTCTACAGTAACTTAGCAGATGACCAATCTGTCTCCTTTGCATGGTAGGTGATCTGGAAACTTCAAACCCCAAACAAATGTAGTGAAGTCCACAGCCAAAATAAATAAATTCAGGCGTTACCTTGACTGGCTTTAGTTTTCCAGTACTCTTCCTTGTAAGGCTACTAAATCTTCTGCTTAGCTCAATGCTCTTCTCTCCCAGAGGCTAGCACTTGTAACAACCATGTTTCCAGTTTGACTGCCTGCTTTCTCCCAGCTTTCTTGCTCTCTCAACAACTTCTTCTTAGACACGACCAGTGTCGGAGTGGGGTGCCTAGGGCCAACCAGTAAAATGAATTTTGGGGGCTCACCGTACGGATACATTCAGATATTACCTGCTCACACAGCAGCAAGATGCTACCAGATGATTGAATGTGGGGGTCCCTGCAGCAACTTTGAGAAGGTAGGTCCTGGGGAGAAGAGGATACCGGTAGCTTTCCTCTCTACCTAGAAGTCATCTCAGCCCTGATTGTGTCTACAATAATAAACTGGGGAGTTTCTTTAATAATCTAGCAAGTTTCTATATGAACATAGGCTGGTTGAGGTGCTGTACATTGAATATATGTATGTAGTGCAGTCTACTGTGTTATGTGCCACTTGTGCAGGGAGTGGGAGACTTGGGGCCCATCTTGCTCAGGGGTCCACTGGGGGATTCACTTGTGGGCCAGTCCGAGCCTGCAGACCAGCCCACACCTAGCAATGGTCTCTGAGGTCGGCTAATTAACTCTATTTCCTCCATATACACAGCCCGTGGGATAGAAAGTGCAAAGAGTGCAACTTATCCCATATATCAGTGATCCAAAGGGTCTGATTGACAAGGATGCCCATCTATATTCTAGCCAATTCCATAGAAAAAGGTACTTTGATCTCAAGTCACGCTGTACTGTAATAAACTGTAAGGAGTCATGGAGCTGCTCCTCAGAAGAGTCACGCTGGATTTTTAGCTAGTGATGAGCGGCAGGGGTCATATTCGAATTCGCGATATTTCG
The DNA here is from genome assembly GCF_905171765.1 of Bufo bufo. NCBI lineage: Eukaryota > Metazoa > Chordata > Amphibia > Anura > Bufonidae > Bufo > Bufo bufo. The sequence continues at coordinate 89,348,671 of NC_053390.1, forward strand.
CGAATATTTTGTAGAATATTCGTTGAATATTCACAAATTTGAAAATTCACGATTTTTTTTTTTACTCGAAAAATCAGAAAGGTAATGATTGTGTAATATGCGAATTTTCGGAATTCGAATTTTCAGATTCAAATTTTTTATTGAGAATATTTCAACTTACAACTATTAGAAAAAGAAGATTATAGCACTATATTAGCTAAATTGCTCTATATTCGGTTTTTTTCGAATATTCTCTATATTGCTATAACTTAGTTTTTTCGAATATTCGTAATATTCTAAAACAAGAATATATAGCAATATAGCGAATATTCAAAAAAACAAATATAGAGCAAAATTCGCAAACACTACTACTCCTAAAGTCAAGTATATTGCAGCCTTCTTATTTGCCCACAAGCTAGAAGCAGTGAGGGATCATGTGTACTGATGAAAAAAAAATAATTGGAAAAAAAAATTCGAAAAATAAATTCGAATATTCGAAATTACGAATATATATAACTATATTCGAAATATTCGCGAATTTTTGCAGTACCTATATTCGCAATAAAAATTTGAAATTCGAATATTCGTGATCAACACTATTTTCAGCATCACGATTGACGTCACATAGGCTGGGAACAACATGAGAAACTCTAGCTGTGTTTCCTGCAGCAATGCTGCCACAAAAACCAGCCCAGTCAGACAGTTTTTCTGGTGGCTGATTTCAACCAGGTCTTGCATATATTTTCCGCCATGGAAAATCTATAGAGGGCCCACCATGTCTGTGCAGTACCCTAAGCGGGGTTGAGCTTGATGGGTATGCATCATCTTCACAGTTACGTTGTGTGGCATGTTTCAGATATCATTGGTCTTTGATAGTAGCATCATGTCCATTAATTAGGTCTTGTACCTAAGGCTGGGTTTAGGGTTCCTTCACATTTTGTTGCAGAAAATGTTTTGCGATGGAAAATAAGTTCTATTCATCTGAATGAGGCTTACGGAAATCCGTGTGCTTCCTACCAAAATAACCCCATTCAGATGAAAAGAACAGAAAATTTTCTGCAACAAAGTCACGTGTGAAGGCACCCTTACATGCTTTGGCGGCCGCATGCCAAAATTCTACCCACCCATGGTGATCAATAGCTGCGCCGTATTATTGCCAAGGTCCTACCTTCAAAATTGAGCGCCCATTAACTGCCAGGGATGGGCGGAGTTTCATCCTGATGCGACAGCCAGAGCATGTGAACAGTTGTGATATTGGACTTCTTTGGGCCTAATTTGCTTTACTTTAGATAATTAGTGAGACAAACAACATAACCAAATCTACATCTATTTCCCCAGCTTAAGTGCTGTTTAAAATCTAATTAAAGGTATCTGTGAAATCTCAGCATTGTGCCTGCTGCCTTCTGTGTGAAACATGAGACGGTAATGCAATGAGCACACCTTCAATAAGTCCATTAAAATGGAAAACGAACAAACAAGGTCCTGTTTCCTAATTACCATTCGGTCATATGACTTTAAATAATTACAAGGACAAATCTCAAAAAGAAGAACAAAAATATAAGGAACCAGCGGAAGCCAGAAAAATATTACCACTAACAGAGAATTTAAAACTAGTAGTTGTATGAACCTGTTATCCAGAAGCAAATATTGCCCACAAGCTAGAGATGAATGAATTTTCCAAGATTCATTTTGGGTCCGATTTAGTTGAAACATCCGTCAGATTCAATAAAGTCTGAATAAATGCGATCTAAATTGACAGTGCCCCAATTGCCCAGAAAAGTCACTTATGACACTCCTAGGACTGTATCCAACCCCTTTCAAGCTCTTTAACGCCGATACAGCATTAGTATTGTGAAAGTGACAGTGACATATCTGGCTATGACGGATTGGAGCCAGTGGTAACAAACAGCCTATTTAATAACATATTGCACTGTTGATTTTTTTTAAATGAAAATGTGGCCCAAAAATTATCAGTTTTTAGTGGCCGATACAAGCAATCCAAGAAACAGTCCGAGGTCAGGGCAGGCAGTGAAGTATCAAAACGATAATCAGACACAAGTGGTGTCAGGTAGCGGAGAATCAAAGTCCGGAATCAGGCAGAAATTGGTACACGGGCAGACAAACAGAACAGCACACCTTTGCAGGAACTAGCAAGCTAGAATAACCTATTGCTCAGGCACCTTCTGACAGGGGAAGGTGCCTTAAATACCCAGAAGTGGCCAGCCACAAGATGGGGAAGAATTAGGGTGCATGCACTGTGCCATTAAGAGAAAGTTGTGTTGTTCTATTCCTCTATTACTCCTCTATTACTATGAATAAATTGACGACTAGGTGTTACCTTTCACCTTGTCAAGGGGGTCTGTTCCTATGCAGTCTTACACTGTTAATTGTGACTAAATAAAGATTATACTGAAATTACTGTGAATTGGTTGACGCTGATGCCCCTGTTGTTGCATTGACACCCCCATGGACATAACATCACAGGAAACAAGAGCTGCATGGACACAGTCATGTGACCACAGCCCAGAACAGAAGATAGGAGCTATCCCAGAACAAAATTACAGCTATCCTCATAAAAAATATTTCAAAGGATGTTGATGGAAACTGGAAAGCCCCATGAAGCTCAGCAGTTGTCTTTTTCTTCACGTACCGTAAACTCACTTTCTGCACTTTGCAAGGTTTTCCCAGAGCTCCTGAATGACTGATGTGTGCTGTTAATCCACTGGAAAGTATTCTGGAGAAAAGTAGGTCAAGAAATAAATAAAAGATAAAATCTTCTCTGTTAATTAACACCTTTTGTCTTGACGCCAGCAATCTGCCAAAAGCATTCAAGCTTGCCTTCTCATTCACAGGTTACAGTGAATAATTTGTCGGAGCTGTGGGAAATGTTCCCAGGGAATCATACATTCCACTTACACATATATAATGTCAAGTTTTCTGTTTGCTCAAGTGACTGTGGACACGGAAGTAAATACTTCTTATCTTGTAATTGTCATTTTTCAGGATCTGCACCTCTGCAGATTATTTATGCAACTTTGCAAATAGTGCATTAGGTGTCACATTAATTTAAAGGGGTTTTCCCATGATTAATATAAAATACAGACATCATACAGTACATGACAACCTCTCTCTAACAAAGCTATAACCAGGCTTGTACCTCACATGGATCCAGAGATCTCCCCATTCATTGCTCTGCTAGATTTAAATCAAGCTGACAGCTCAAGGGGAGTGTCTTTTCTGCTGCAGTCTAGGGGGCGTGTCCATGTTCTCCCTATCACAGCTCAGGGGGCATGTCCATGTTCTCCCTATCACAGCTCAGGAGGCAGTTGAAGAATGAAACTGAGCATGTGCGACCTTCTCAGTGGGTTAGACAAAGAAATAAGAAAAAAAAACAGCAGGTGGCGCTATACAGATACATTTAATTGAATAACTCAGTGGCTATGCTAAGTTTTTAATTACAGGCAATTACAAAAGTATTCAGATCCAAGTTCTAGTATCAAAACTGTAGAATATTTTTTGTGGGACAACCCCTTTAAAAGTGACCAAAGGGGATATGAATACCGGCCGTGTGCATTCCGCATTTTGCGAAACGGAAGTCCGGCCCTCTGTAGAACAGTCCTATAGGACATGTTCTATTATTTTTGTCGGGCCACAGAACGGACATACAGATGTGGACAGCACAGGGGTGTGGTGTCCGCATCTTTTGCATCCCCATTGAAGTGAATAGGTCCGCATCCGACCCGTGAAAAATGCAGATCAGACGCAGACTAAAAAAATACATTTGTGTGCATGAGCCCTAAGACTAAGGTGTGTATTGTAAAGAATCAATAGATTTTTTAGTAAGAACAGGTCAGCTACAACAGATTTATAGTTGAGTCATAACACTATATAAACAGCAAAATTGCCTAAGTACATAGAGTAGCAGTAGAAAAAGGATAGATGTGAAGCATAATCCTAGCTAGCCAACAGAAATAGATATCGGAAGGCAGAAAGGAATCATGAAGGGACTTAGATCAGGGTGGGCAGCACAAGATCATACAATGAAGGTATAGATCTGAAGATGCAGGCCAGAGGCATAGTTAGCAGTAGCAGAAGCGAAGAAATGTTTGTAAGAAAAAGAAAAGTTATTAAACAGACAGGAGAGAATAATAAAAAAAAAAGATGTAGACAAACTAAAGCAAAGGAAAAGCATTATAAGCTTAGTCTGCATCATTATCTGCTTAAGGCTTCTCTTTAAAGGGGTTGCCCAGCTTTGGCAGACTTTCTGGCCAAAACACAGCACAGAGGGAAGCATACTTACCTGCTTACTGCCGTCTGGTATTTTGTCCCCAAGCGGCACGTGACCCAGTGGCGTACCACTTAGGGGACACATCACTACTTTGACCAGTCATTAGCCACAGCTGCACAAGCGACTCCCTTCGACCCTGGAAGTTGCCGAGACCACAGTGGTGAACTGAAGGAACTGGAGACCAGTGACGGGGAGCAGGTAAATATGCTTCTCTCCGCCGGTCTGGCAAGGTGGGCAACCCCTTTAAAATGGTTATCTCACCAAGACAGATTCTTTTAAAAATGAAGCTTATAACATTGGAGTTAGAGAGGCTGAATCCACGATAATCATCTGATTGGTGGTTATTTGGCTTCTCTAACCCCCATGAATTATCTGTTATTACGAGAGGAAGCCATGGCTAGCCATTCATTTCTCCGGCAGTGACAACTACAAGTAAAATTTACCATCCATGTCATGCATGGGCCCGCTAGTCCTGCCAAAGCAGTAGCCACTCTTATTCCCTTTATTCGGTCTCCTAGATAGGGTTCCTGGACAAAGAACAACCTTCTGTGACATCCTATATTACATTTTCAGACAAGTTATATGAAGGTTGAAAGGGGCAAAGACCCCAGGGTCTCCTTCCACCATGATCCTCCACCATCTTATTCAGGATAATTAATAGTTGGACATTGTTTGAAAGAAATATTTAGACAATAACCAATACTTTATTAACAATTCATTAGTGATATATGTTTAAAAAAAAAATGAATTCCCCAGAAGAAGCTACTTGTGAAACATGCGTCGGGACGCAAGAGTGAACTGGTCTGTAATTGTATTCATTTTCCTATGTACAAAGTTTTAGACTCCAGTCTTAATAAGCTCCTGCGTGGCGGTGGATCGATGAAGTTATGTAGACGCGCGGGCCTCTACATAACTTTGGCGGATCCACAGCTTCTTTCCTGCTGGCCCATCCCCTTCCCCTCCCATGCCACGTCTCCCTCTTTAGACCTTGCGTGAGCGGGAAAGAATTTGCAGATTCTGTCGCAACATGGAGTTTGACAGAATCGTCGCCAGATATACGCCACAAAAGTGGCATATGTTTGTATATGACCCCTTTAGTTTGGTTCAGGTTCACAGAATTTTTGAAAAAGTTCAGTTCGGACCTGAATCGATTCAGACCCAACCAAAGTTGCTCCAATTGCCCTGAAAGTTGGTATAAAACACTCTCTAGTCTCATAGGAATTTTTTTATTTCCTCCTCCCCAAGCTCTGGAATGTAATGACAGCATTAGTAAATGATGTATGAGTGACACTGACATACATAGCTATGGGTAAACGCACTATACCGTGTTTAAAAACATAATGTATGCTAATGGAAACGGATTTAGCCCTAAATTCGTTATGACTCACAGATAATCTTTTACGCTAATCTGTGTATTGGATTAATAATCACCTACATGCTGGTTTGGGTAAATTCAATAACCCCCCCAAAAATGGAACTGTGTGGAGATAATAAATGAATTAAGCCCTAATATTACGTTATCAATCACTTATCTTTTGTCCACTATCCTGCGTATTTTATACGTTTTTTTTAAATTGAAACAAAAGAAATGTAAATTAACTATGTGAGCTGTCTTTACATGGAGTTCAGACTTGTATTTCAGGTGTTTTCAAAGATTTAAAATGCTACATTGATGGTAGAACATGTGTTGTACAGTTTTGCACTTATTCTACACACACACTCCCATCCCAAAAAATGGGACTTCTGTTAAAATGTGGGAAAATTACAATAATGTCCTTGCAAGTAGCTGCTTTTGAGGATTGCAGTAGCTGCAGTTGTGCTAGGATGCACAGCCAGCCTCAGCTTCTCACTTCTTACTTCCTGGCTGACAGCTTTCCCTGCCTGTCCCTATTCTACATGCACATTTCCTCTTCATTGTAATTCTAGCCATTCCCTTCACTGTCCCTGGCAGTAGAACTGTCCCTAATTGTTTTATCACTCTCCCTTACTCCCTAGGATTGTTTTCCTGGCAGACACTGTAAGACCCAATCAACCTTATTCACAGCCCAGCACTGAATGGTGTTCTGCTCATTCTGCTAGGGCATCTCCCTGTCTGTCACCCTGGGAGCCAATCAGGGCAAGCCCTCCACCCAACTTCCTCTCAAAGTCATGTGAGAACCCTTCGTCATCCAAAAAAATGCAAAGTTCGTAACGAGCTGTTTCGCTCATCTTTAGTACTGTCATTTGTGCATTACATGGTGGTTTTGGCTAACTATTGTTATTGCTACTGTTTGTAACCTTATGTCTGAAACCCTATAAGTCTCTGATGCTACTTAAGAGGAGAGCAATAATTTGTCACAATGAGTTCAAATGTGGATTGGACAGTGATATAATAAACTAAGTACACTGCCTGTCCAAAAAAAAAGTCGCTACCAAAAAAAAAAAAAGGTCACACACTCTAATATTTTGTTGGACTGCCTTTAGCTTTGATTACGGCAAGCATTCGGTGTGGCATTGTTTCGCTAAGCTTCTGCAATGTCACAAGATTTATTTCTAACCAGTGTTGCATTAATTTTTTCACCAAGATGGAAGAGTCTGACTGCTGCGCAAAGCCTTCTCCAGCACATCCCAAAGATTCTCAATGGGGTTAAGGTCTGGACTCTGTGGTGGCCAATCCATGTGTGAAAATGATGTCTCATGCTCCCTGAACCACTCTTTCACAATTTGAGCCCGATGAATCCTGCCATTGTCATCTTGGAATATGCCCGTGCCATGAGGGAAGAAAAAATCCATTGATGGAATAACCTGGTCATTCAGTATGTTCAGGTAGTGCAGTAATTATCCAATAGGAGGCTCAAAACTATTTGCTTAGTTAAATCCAGGTGGCGACTATTTTTTGGACAGGCAGTGTATAACATCAATATACAAATTGATACACAGTCTCTAGACAGTATATACTAATGACATGGCCTGGATTAATATATACTAGGTGATTTATACTATTTTGGAGCGGTGATTTTTTGTAGAATTGACAATAAAATATTGCTGTAGTAACATTTACTGATATTAATAACAGCTACATAAAATACTATGAAATCACATCCATTCTTCGGCTAAAGATGAGGTTTATGACAGCAATATTTCATTATCTTTTTTCCAGTCGGTTCTGAGGATTACAGCATAAGTACTATGTGATTAGTGAGGCCCAGGATGATGTCATGCAAAATGCATTGTATTCATCATCATTTTTCTAGCAATGGACAATTGACTTGCATAGTTCTATACACAGCCGCTCTGGTGTGTCCTAGCTGTGCTATCCAGAATGTGATTGTCCATTTACTCTGGATCATTAGGCTGATGAGGATGGTAATGCTAGAAATAATTAAGGAATTGACAGGAGAGATAATTAATGCAAGGCTTGATGTTCAGTGTGAAAATTGGTTACAGGTATTCAGATATCTCTTGCAATTCAGTCCAGAAAATAAAACCTATTTAATTGGCTTTCATTTCTACATTTGTTCAGAAACCATTGTCATAGACCACATTTTACCTGTGCTATATGTACCAAATGGGGTATTTCAGTAATAAATCTAATGGTTAGGGGAAAACTGCTAGATTGGTGGGGGATCTACCACTGGGATCTCCGGCAATTGCTAGAATGTTGATCCCATGTTGCCTGTGTTCTTCCTTACATTTCCTCTTGGATGGACATGTCCTGGTTGCTGGCTGTTCAGACATGATTTTCCGATATTGTGTCATGAGATCTTTATTCTATGTGTGTCTGTATATGTGTGGCCACTCAGTGGTTGTCTTGTGAATTGCAGCCTGTTTTGCTAACATGTCTTGATATTCTATTGGTTTCATTAGAAATTAGCGTTCTTAACCACCTCATTCAATTCCTACTTGATTATATTCTTGCTGTAGGAGTTAACAAGGGACATGGAACCCCCCATTCCAGCGAGCAGTTTGGTTCCCAACAGTCAGATCCTCACTGATATAGCAGTGAACCCCATTCAATGTTAGACCCCTACTTGAATACCCTATTTAAGCTATAGGCCCCTACTGTTCCTCCGTGTGCTGTTTAACACAAGTATTCTCCACTTGAAGCATACTGTGGCTCACAAAAGGCCAATGGGTCCTTCATAGCTGTATAGACTCAATTTCAAGAGGGTGGGACCCCCACTCAGGATCCCCTCTATGAGACAGAGCTGCACAATGGTAAATAAGAATAACTCACACTCTTGTGGACTTAGCTAGTCTTACATGGTCATGGGAAGAGAATTATATGATCATCTGGAGTGATGCAAAGAACTGGACCCATGATGATAAGGCAGTTCAATGAGGTCCATTCAACAGAACATAATAATTGTATAAAAATAATGCAAAATGAGCTTGGTTTGTTAGCCTCCATTATATTATTTACATTATTTTGACATCTACATTGGGTCATAAAATATTTCATCTCCTTTGGGTTGAAGAAGTGGTGGCACATTATTATTTGGCAACCAACCACACTTCAGACAACTGCATTTTCCATGAGTCATTGCATATGCATCCCATTTGGCTATGAGTTGGCTGTGACTTCCTGGGGTCAGATTTCTGACCCCCAACAATTGCTTCGGCTGTGGGACAGGCTTTGCCAGATGCTTTAAAGAGGTTATCCCACAAATTTAAAACAGTTTTTAAATCACATTTCTGGAAGATTGACTTATCTTCTTATCTCGAGGACTTTCTTCCCCTTTAAGCCATATTCATATCAGTTTGATAAGAGTTTCGCTATAATGAGTGTTTATGAGGTTAGGAGATCAGAGATAAGGTCTCACATGAGCCCTCAGCCTCAGAACTCAAGAGGAGCTGTCTGCAAATAGACTGATTTTTAACCACATATGTCACTAAAACTTTTTAATAAACACCAATTGAAAAAATATTATATATTTTAGCCCAAAAGGAGTAAAATACAATCATAAAGAAAATTGCCCTGAAGGTGTCTATAGCCTTTAAGCAGCATTTTTTTTCATCACCATTTTTACAAGGGTTAATATTCACAGTTACATTAATATTATATTATATAAAATAATATTACGGTACATTAGGCTTAGCAGAGTGTAAGAATTTTATGTTGCGCACTACAATATCTTGCAACATTCAGCAACACAGATGAAAAAATAACATTTGGCATCATCTGGATCAATGAACTTGCTAATAGCAAAAAAAATAAAAATGCAGATGGTGTAAAATATGTTTAGCTGCGATTCTGCTGTTGTGGGGCATATCCTGTTTTGGCCTATTATTTGCTTTACAGTTCAGTTGAGTGCAACAGCTAAAGTAAAGGCCGCGGCTCCTGCAATCACAGCATAGCAGCACTCTAGCAACAAAAGTCCTTCCGATGACCTGAATCCTGTGTTTACTCATTAAAGGAAAACTCTAGGGAAAAAAAATTATACCCTGGGGGAGATTTATTAATCCTTTTTAATATTTAGACATCATAAACTTAGATTTAACAGTCTTAAAATACACAAAATGTATCATAATGGTGAATGCTGTACAATACATTTGGTTCATCTTGCTAGACAGTAAGGACTTTTCTAACTTTACACCATCTATTGGTTGGCTTACTTTTGGTCCATGTTGTTTTTAGTTATTTTAAGTCGCGCTTCCTTACCACTGAGCCACGTCCCATGTACAACTAAGCAATGGCCCCTTGTCTACTGAGGTGCAAAAAGTGTCTAAAACACATCATAAATGTGATTACAGGCAGGTACACTAGTTTTTAGATGCACAAAGATTTTGGTACATATAGCGTAGTAAATCTCCTGCATTATGCTACGCCTAGTGAGGTGCATGCCTTATCTCTGTGTCAAGCGCCCTGGACTCTGACAGTAGTTTTCTTGGGGTGTTCCTTTAAGAATGAAGACGGAAAGTAAGGCTACTTTCACACTACCGTTATTCTTTTCTGGCACTGAGTTCCGTCCTAGGGGCTCAATACCGGAAAAGAACTGATCAGTTTTATCCTAATGCATTCTGAATGGAGAGTAATCCGTTCAGGATGCATCAGGGTGTCTTCAGTTCAGTCTTTTTGCCTTTTTAGGACGGAGATAATACCGCAGCATGGCGTGGTTTTATCTCCATCCAACATTTTTCCAATTAACATGCATTAATGCCGGCCCCGAGTGTTCCAGCAAAACGGCATTGCGGTCTGGGCATGCTCAGACCGCAAAAAATGTAAAAAAAATTCATGCCGGATCCATTTTCCGGATGACACCGGAGAGACGGATCCAGCATTTCAATGCATTTGTCATACGGATCAGGATCTGCCTGCCGGAATCCTCTGCCGCAAGTGTGAAAGTACCCTGGTTAGGCCTCATGCACACGACCGTTGTTTTGGTCCTCTTCCGAGCCGCAGTTTTTGCGGCTCGGATGCGGACCTATTCACTTTAATGGGGCCGCAAAAGATGCGGACAGCACTCCGTGTGCTGGTTATGAATAGTCGGGCGGCACTGAGTGAAGGTATGGGTGCGCGGTTAGCGGACGTCACTCTGGATGCTTAAATGAAGGAAGAGACCGGCACTCCTTGGTACTGCCATTATATCGGGTTTATTCGCCACTCATAGAAGAGGTGACGCGCGTTTCAACACATGCAAGTGCCTTTATCAAAGCAATGTGAGCAGCAGGACCATCCTGCTGCTCACATTGCTTTGATAAAGGCACTTGCATGTGTCTAAACGCGCGTCACCTCTTCTATGAGTGGCGAATAAACCCGATATAATTGCAGTACCAAGGAGTGCCGGTCTCTTCCTTCATTTAAGCACTCTGTGTGCTGTCCGCATCCGTTGCTCCGTTCCGTAGCCCCGCAAAAAAAATATAACATGTCCTATTCTTGTCCGTTTTGCGGACAAGAATAGGCATTTCTACAATGGGCCGCCCATTCCGCAAATTGCAGAAGGAACACGGGCGGCTTCATTTTTTTTGCGGATCCGTGGTTTGCAGACTGCAAAAAACGCAACAATTCGAAGTAGTGATAAAAACCAATACCTGATGGACCTAATATAAATCAATGGGGTCATGGGGAAAAACTAATTGGTCACTAGTGATGAGCGGCAGGGGCTATATTCGAATTCGCAATATTTCACGAATATTTGGGCAAATATTCAACATATATTTGCGAATTCGCGAATTCAAGATTATTTTCTTGATTGCAAAAAATCGGCAATGTAATATTCGCGTAATGCGCGTGAAATACAGGCGTGGGTCACTATAGCTACATTTTCCAAGCTGCTAGAAGTTTCCTGAGACTGAAGAAAATGGTTGGCACGGCAGAACATTAAAAATGGCTTTATATGCAGATAGAGTGCTCCAATATATTCGCGATTGCGCTAATCGGCACTTATGATGCGAATATTTTAGCACAATACGTGAAACTTTACATTTTAGCAGGTCTGCATGTATGTATGGACAGCAGAACCTATCACACTACCCAACACCCTGCACTGCAACAGCTACACTATATCAGGATATAACCTACACTGACTATCTCCCACTAACTATCTGTAATATATACACTCACCTAAAGAATTATTAGGAACACCTGTTCTATTTCTCATTAATGCAATTATCTAGTCAACCAATCACATGGCAGTTGCTTCAATGCATTTAGGGGGGTGGTCCTGGTCAAGACAATCTCCTGAACTCCAAACTGAATGTCAGAATGGGAAAGAAAGGTGATTTAAGCAATTTTGAGCGTGGCATGGTTGTTGGTGCCAGACGGGCCGGTCTGAGTATTTCACAATCTGCTCAGTTACTGGGATTTTCACGCACAACCATTTCTAGGGTTTACAAAGAATGGTGTGAAAAGGGAAAAACATCCAGTATGCGGCAGTCCTGTGGGCAAAAATGCCTTGTGGATGCTAGAGGTCAGAGGAGAATGGGCCGACTGATTCAAGCTGAGAGAAGAGCAACGTTGACTGAAATAACCACTCGTTACAACCGAGGTATGCAGCAAAGCATTTGTGAAGCCACAACACGCACAACCTTGAGGCGGATGGGCTACAACAGCAGAAGACCCCACCGGGTACCACTCATCTCCACTACAAATAGGAAAAAGAGGCTACAATTTGCACGAGCTCACCAAAATTGGACTGTTGAAGACTGGAAAAATGTTGCCTGGTCTGATGAGTCTCGATTTCTGTTGAGACATTCAAATGGTAGAGTCCGAATTTGGCGTAAACAGAATGAGAACATGTATCCATCCTCTGATGGCTACTTCCAGTAGGATAATGCACCATGTCACAAAGCTCAAATCATTTCAAATTGGTTTCTTGAACATGACAATGAGTTCACTGTACTAAAATGGCCCCCACAGTCACCAGATCTCAACCCAATAGAGCATCTTTGGGATGTGGTGGAACGGGAGCTTCGTGCCCTGGATGTGCATCCCTCAAATCTCCATCAACTGCAAGATGCTATCCTATCAATATGGGCCAACATTTCTAAAGAATGCTATCAGCACCTTGTTGAATCAATGCCACGTAGAATTAAGGCAGTTCTGAAGGCAAAAGGGGGTCCAACACCGTATTAGTATGGTGTATTTAAGCTAACTAACTATCTAATGTAATGGCACAGGAAAGCAGAGAGCACAGCAATGACACTGCTGTCTCTCTCAGATCTGCAAAATACTACATACAAGGGCTGCTGGGGAGTTTCTTATATAGTAAGAGGTAGGCACCTTTCCTATTGGTTGCTACGGAAGTTGCTAAGCTCAGACAAAGACATTGCAGCCTTCTCATTGGCCCACAAGCAAGAAAGGAGGTCACTGATTAAAAACAAATCTAGAATATTCGAAATTACGATTATATATCACTAATATTCTAAATATTCGTGAATTCTCGAAGTGCCGATATTCACGATTAATATTCGTGATTCAAATATTCGCGCCCAACACTATTGATCACACAGAGCTTGGTGGATCATAACTGTAACGGTAGGGCCACGCGGTCAGAATTCTGCATGCAGTTTTGACAATATATGAAGGATAGATACAATGTCTCCCCTTTTTTAATTCACTGCTGGTTTTGGCTTCCAAAACTGCATCAGGAAACCTGACCGCGTGGCCGTACCCTAATGAAGAACCACAGGGACGTCGTGTGCTGCTGTACAGGCTCCGTGTACAGGGCTTCAACATGTGTACAACACATTTTCAATTTTTTTAGTTTTTTTCATTTTGCCACAGTTGTCACAGTTTAGCAACTGCATATTATAAAACTGTCAGAATAGGTTTCAATGTGGTGTGGCATTGATTGATTGGAGAATATTGGAACATTTTAATGTCAAAAGAACCTTGGGGTTATTTATTCGATAGTGCTATGCTCTACAAAAAAAAAAATGTATTGATACCTAATTATACAGTTAGGCAGTTGTCAATCGCAACCTAATTTATAACTGTGTGTACAAGAAACATGTAGAAATTCCTATTTTTCTATCAGTAAAGGGGTTGTCCACAAAAGCAAAGAAAAAACAAACCTTCACCATTTCCAAGCAGCTTTGTCCCATGACCAGAAGTGTGACATCTCATCTGTCATCACGTGAACTGGTTTGGGACATGTCACAGTTGAGGCCCATAAATGACTGCAGCGGTAGATGTGACACAGGGACAGGGCTGTTTGTACTGAAATTAAGCTGCTCGGAAGAGGTGAGTAGTTTACGGTTTAGGTGTACATATATTCTGGCTATTATTTTACTTTAAGTTAGGGGTTGGACAACTTCTTTTAAGGGGTTGTCTCTCTTCAGCAAATGGCATTTATCATGTACTGAAAGTTACTTACTAATGTATTGTGATTGTCCATATTGCCTCCTTTGCTGGCTGGATTCATTTTTCCATCACATTATACACTGCTTGTGTCCAGGGGTTATGACCACCCTGTAATCCATCAGTGGTGGTCGTGCTTTAGAAAGGTCCAGTCATAGGACTGAAATGTGCCATGGATATGGGTGAATAAAGTCTCCTTTTCTTTCACTTGATGCCGTGGAGACTGGCCTTTTAGCCACGACTGCTTGTTATCATTTGCCATGTGAGAAATGCTATTTTCAGGGTAGAACTTTAAATTGGATTTCACCGAGCACAAGGTTTAGATGCGGAGCATTGGGATTCTGATGCATTGAGGCCAAGTGTGACTAACTGAAAGTGACAAAGATAAAGAGACTGCATAGTGTGTGAAATTACAGCAATTTCTAGGTGGTTGCCTTGTGCTTTTTAAAATGGCCTAGTAGAAGACCAGATGGTCCTATAATGTGTCCCACCAACACCAGGAGGTTTTATTATTTTTATTTGGTTAATGCTCAAGCAAACTATTGATGCTGTTACGTTGTTTCATATGTCAGCCTGTTACTTTGACTTTCTACCCTTCCATGAGACCTTCACACTAATAATTCTGCCCATAAGTGCAGCCTGGATCACCAATGAGATCTCTTACTAACAAGAGCGGAGTCTGAAAAACAAACTCTATACCTACTTATACGCTCATACTGAAGGGACATTTTGAATATGGTAACATTTCATTTAGTTCTTAATTATATTTCTTTTTGGAAAATGATCAAGAACCTCTGTCTGAGTATAAATGAAAAGGTCCACTCTTATAACCAATTATTTTATTATTATTATTATTATTATTATTACTGTTATTATTTATTATTTATCATGTTTTTATTATATAAATTCTTCATTTTTTTTATTATTACTATTGTTATTATTTTATTAATATTTTAATTATTACATTATTATTATTATATTATTACTATTATTATTTCAATATTAATATGTTATTACTATTATTATCGCTGTTATAATGTATTATTTTATTACTAAAGGGGTTGTCTCACTTCAGTAAATGGCATTTATCATGTAGAGAAAGTTAATGGTTGCGAAGGCGGAACTTCAATTTCATGGATGTTTGTTGCTTATATACTGTATATATTTTTTTTTTTGCAGAGAACAGCAAGGTTTTTTTTTATTTCTTTTTTTTTTATATATATTTTTTATTTGTCATGGTCAGAGCGGGTGCATTATCTGTGGAGATTTATTTTTATACTGTTTGTCCGTTTAATCCCTGGCTGCTCATCCCATACTGATGAATAAGGCAATCCACAGAGGGTGTTCACTGCATTTAAGTTACACTGGAGTGTCCTGAACTAATAATGGGAATCAATAGCAAGTCTTCACTCTGCTGTTTTTCACTTTCTTTCTTTTTTATAATTACCTGTATTTATAATTAGCCTTCAGAAAGTCGTTTTAGTATTCAGAGCCAGCTAAAGAAATATGACAACTGGTTCTTTAAACACTTAAATTGGGAAGTTCTGTCAAGTGTGATTTTCAATACAGTTGGGGCCACAGGAAGCCATAATACTGGCCAGGACTATGCCAATAGGACCCTCTTTTGTAGGCAATTGGTCACTTAAAGGGAACCTGACAGCTCCCTTATGCTGCCCTCTCTGAGCTCGCTATAGTGACAGACACACTGATTTCAGAGGTCTGTCATTTATGTGGATTTACAGTACGTAGTGGTTTTTTAAGATCTTACATTTTATACTCCACAGCACATGGCGAACCCTGCATAGGAGGAAGTTTGGTAGACAGAGTTACGAATCCAAAACATCATTCCCAATTTCAGGATAAATTCAATTCGCTGCAAAGCCAAATTTCTTCGTGCTTCGTGGTAGCGAATCAATTCACCCTGAAATAGTGTAAAAAACAAAAAATCATACTTCCCTGCTCCAGTTGCTCAGGACGGACTGGCTGCCACCATCTTGCTTGAAGATCTCAGACGAAATCCCGTGCGCAGTGACGTATGATGTCTCAACGCCAGCCAGCGTGATGACGTCATTTCGGACTGCGCGCAATTTCATGCCAGATCTTCAAGCAAGATGGCGACGACCAGCCCGTCGTGAGCAAATAGAGCAGGGAAGTATGATTTTTTATTCGATTTAACACAAGGTTATTGTTATCAGATGCCGCAATCATGTATGAACGCGGCATCTGAGGGGTACAATGACGGGGGGCAGCGCAATTGGCACTCCCTGTCATTGCACCCACTACTTACAAAGAAATGCGCTTCGCGACAAAGTAATTCATCAGAAAGCAAATTTTTGGAGTAAAATTCAAATACTTCACTCATCTCTGAAAATAATGCACATGGGGAGAACTTTCTATCTGACGATCATATTGGAAGTTCTGTGTTAGAGATAAGAAGTGTCCTGATATCAGACAGCTTCAAAATGAGTGCACAGTGTGGGCAGGCAACTCCTAAAGTAAGTCAGATGCTTGACCGTATAGCTACAGGTATAAACAGTAGGAAGAGAGAGATCGTGATGCCGCTGTATAGAGCACTGGCGAGATCACATCTGGAATACTGTGTCTAGATCTGGAGACGCCACCTACAAAAAGATACTGATAAAATGGAACGGGTGCAAAAGCGAACTGCACAAATAGTGGAGGGTCGGAAACATAAAACATATCAGGAGAGACTTAAGCTGGTTTCACACAGGCGTTGCGGGTGCGTTGCGGGAAAAGATGCGGGTGCGTTGCGGGAAGCAAGTGCAAAGCATTTTAATGCGCTTTGCACGCGCGTCAGAAAAATCGGCATGTTTGGTACCCAGACTCGAACCCGGACTTCTTCACAGAAGTTCGGGTTTGCGATCAGTGTTGTGTAGATTTTATTATTTTCCCTTATAACATGGTTATAAGGGAAAATAATAGCATTCTGAATACAGAATGCTAAGTAAATTAGGGATGGAGGGGTTACAAAAATTAATAAATTATTAAACTCACCTCATCCACTTGTTCGCGCAGCCCGGCTTCTCTTCTTTCTTCTTCTTTGAGGACCTGGGAGGAAAAGGACCTTTGGTGACATCACTGCGCTCATCACATGGTCCGTCACATGGTCCGTCACATGGTCCATCACCATAGTGATCGACCAAGTGATGAGCGCAGTAACGTCACCAAAGGTCCTTTTCCTCCCAGGTCCTCAAAGAAGAAGAAAGAAGACAAGCCGGGCTGCGCGAACAAGTGGATGAGGTGAGTTTAATATTTTTTATTTTTTTTTAACCCCTCTATCCCTAATCTACTTAGCATTCTGTATTAAGAATGCAATTATTTTCCCTTATAACCATGTTATAAGGGAAAATAATAATGATCGGGTCCCCATCCCGATCGTCTCTTAGCAACCATACATGAAAATCTATGGGGCCTGCGTTGCATGAAAAACACACAATATAGAGCATGCTGCAATTTTCACGCAACTCACAAGTGATGCGTGAAAATCACCGCTCATGTGCACAGCCCCATAGAAATGAATGGACCCGGATTCAGTGTGGGTGCAATGCGTTCACCTCACGCATTGCATCCGTGCGGAAAACTCACCCATGTGAAAGGGGCCTTAGAGTCAGGATTAGCCACCATGAGGTCCACAACCACCCTCATCTGCCTTAGCCTCTACTCCCATCCACTCCAGCCCTTCCACCATGCTTCCCCTGTGTGTCGGCGGATCACATACAGTCAGGTCCATAAATATTGGGACATCAACACAATTCTAACATTTTTGGCTCTATACACCACCACAATGGATTTGAAATGAAACGAACAAGATGTGGGAGGCACATATACAAACTGTTGTAATTCCTACACCGTTCACCTGATTTGGATCTAAATACCCTCAAATTAAAGCTGACAGTCTGCAGTTAAAGCACATCTTGTTCGTTTCATCTCAAATCCATTGTGGTGGTGTATAGAGCCAAAAATGTAAGAATTGTGTCGATGTCCCAATATTTATGGACCTGACTGTAGAGACCGGGGACAAGGTAGTGGGACTGGGGGAGGAATGGAAGGAGGGACTAGAACAGTTCAGAAGGAAAGGTGTAGGGTAAAAAATATACATAAACCTCTCAAATGTATGTATACTAATGCCAGAAGCCTGACTAATAAAACTGGGGAACTGGAATTAGTGATGTGTGAGGACTATGACATAGTGGGAATAACTGAGACATGGCTGGATGATAGCTATGACTGGGCGGTTAATGTACAAGGTTACAGTCTGTTTAGAAAGGATCGCCAAAACCGGAGAGGGGGAGGGGTTTGCCTTTATGTAAAGTCCTGTCTAAAGCCCACACTCCGTGAAGATATAAGTGAGGGACATGAACATGTGGAGTCACTGTGGGTAGAGATACATGGAGCTAAAAACAACAATAAATTACTTATAGGAGTTTACTATAAACCACCTAATATACCAGAGTCCACAGAAAATCTACTACTAAACGAAATAGACGAGGCGGCAAATCATAATGAGGTGGTTATTATTGGGGACTTCAACTACCCAGATATAGACTGGGAAACTGAAACTTGTATATCTCATAAAGGAAACAGGTTCTTGGCAATAACCAAAGACAATTACCTCTCCCAACTGGTTCAGGACCCGACTAGAGGGACGGTCATAATGGACTTAGTATTAACCAATAGGCCTGACAGAACAACAGACGTGCAGGTTGGGGGACACCTGGGAAATAGTGACCATAAAGTAATAACCTTCCAATTATCATTCAAAAGAGCGTTTCTACAGGGAGGAACAAAAATACCAAACTTCAAAAAAGCAAAATTTAGCCAACTAAGAGAAGCCATAGGCCTAACTAACTGGGACAAAGTCCTCAAAAATAAAAATACAGCCACAAAATGGGATATCTTTAAAAACAACCTAAAATCTCATTGTGAGAGGTACATACCGTATGGGAATAAAAGGTTAAGGAACAAAAAGAAACCAATGTGGATAAACAGAACTGTAAAGAAAGCAATAAATGACAAAAAGAAAGCATATAAATTACTAAAACAAATAGAACATGTAAAAAACAAATAAAAGCGGCCAAACTAGAGACTGAGAGATTAATTGCCAAAGAGAGTAAAACTAACCCTAAAATGTTCTTCAATTATATAAATGTTAAAAAGTATAAATCTGAAGGTGTCGGCCCTTTAAAGAGTAATGAGGGGGGAGTCGTAGAGAGCGACGAGGAGAAAGCAAAGCTGTTAAATATTTTTTTCTCCACTGTATTCACTGAGGAAAATAAACTGTCAGATGACATGCAGAATGTAAAAATAAATTCCCCATTAAAAGTGTCCTGTCTGACCCAGGAAGAAGTACATCAGCGACTTAAAAAGATTAAAATAGACAAATCGCCAGGACCAGATGGCATACACCCCCGTATCCTAAGGGAATTAAGTAATGTCATAGCCAGACCCTTATTTCTGATATTTGCGGACTCTATACTGACAGGGAATGTCCCACAGGATTGGCGCATGGCAAATGTGGTGCCAATATTCAAAAAGGGTCCAAAAACAGAGCCTGGAAACTATAGGCCGGTAAGTTTAACATTGTTGTGGGCAAACTGTTTGAAGGTTTTCTGAGAGATGCTATCTTAGAGCATCTCAACGGAAATAAGCAAATAACGCCATATCAGCATGGCTTCATGAGGGATCGATCATGCCAAACTAATTTAATCAGTTTCTATGAGGAGGTAAGTTCTAGACTTGACAGCGGCGAATCAATGGATGTCGTATATCTGTACTTCTCCAAAGCATTTGACACTGTACCGCATAAAAGGTTAGTATATAAAATGAGAATGCTCGGACTGGGAGAAAATGTCTGTATGTGGTTAAGTAACTGGCTCAATGATAGAAAACAGAGGGTGGTTATTAACGGTACACACTCAGATTGGGTCACTGTCACTAGTGGAGTACCTCAGGGGTCAGTATTGGGCCCTATTCTCTTCAATATATTTATTAATGATCTTGTAGAAGGCTTGCACAGTAAAGTATAAATTTTCGCAGATGACACTAAACTGTGTAAAGTAATTTACACTGAAGAGGACAGTATACTACTACAGAGGGATCTGGATAGATTGGAGGCTTGGGCAGATAAGTGGCAGATGAGGTTTAACACTGAGAAATGTAAAGTTATGCACATGGGAAGGAATAATGCAAGTCACCCGTACATACTAAATGGTAAAACACTTGGTAACACTGACATGGAAAAGGATCTAGGAATTTTAATAAACAGCAAACTAAGCTGCAAAAACCAGTGTCAGGCAGCTGCTGCCAAGGCCAATAAGATAAAGGGTTGCATCCAAAGGGGCATAGATGCCTGTGATGAGAACATAGTCCTACCACTTTACAAATCGCTAGTCAGACCACACATGGAGTACTGTGTACAGTTCTGGGCTCCAGTGAACAAGGCAGACATAGCAGAGCTGGAGAAGGTCCAGAGGAGGGCGACTAAAGTAATAACTGGAATGGGGCAACTACAGTACCCTGAAAGATTATCAAAATTAGGGTTATTCACTTTAGAAAAAAGACGACTGAGGGGAGATCTAATTACTATGTATAAATATATCAGGGGTCAGTACAGAGATCTATCCCATCATCTATTTATCCCCAGGACTGTGACGAGGGGACATCCTCTGCGTTTGGAGGAAAGAAGGTTTGTACACAAACATAGAAAAGGATTCTTTACGGTAAGAGCAGTGAGACTATGGAACTCTCTGCCTGAGGAGGTGGTGATGGTGAGTACAATAAAGGAATTCAAAAGGGGCCTGGATGTATTTCTGGAGCGTAATAATATTACAGGCTATAGCGACTAGAGAGGGGTCGTTGATCCGGGGAGTTAATCTGAATGTCTGATTGGAGTCGGGAAGGAATTTTTTTCCCCTAAAGTGGGGAAAATTGGCTTCTACCTCACAGTTTTTTTTTTGCCTTCCTCTGGATCAACTTGCAGGATGACAAGCCGAACTGGATGGACAAATGTATTTTTTCGGCCTTATGTACTATGTTACTATGTGGCCGCAACGGCCTCTCCGCGATCAAACGGATGAGGTGACTGCATTTTTTTGTTTTTTTACCACCATTTCATAAAAATTTGATTCGTTACCACAAAATTAGGATTCGCTGCAAATAAAATTTTTCCTGAAATTCGGATCTAATTCTACTTTGTTAACTTCTATTTGATCGCACTAGCAATCAGCCAACAACTATATTTATCTCTTCCCTGCCGCTCCTATTCTGAACGCTAGCTCCTGTGTGTCAACCTTCTGGTCCTCTGCTTATTTACTTCCTCCCCGGCATGGACATGGTCACCTGCTCCACTTCAGCCAATGACTGGCTTCAGAGGTGAAGCGTTTCTTGTGGACATGTCACTGCTGAAGCCAGTGGTTGGCTGGAGCGGAGTAGGTGACCATGTCCATGCCGGGGAGGAAGTAAACAAGCTGGACTGGAAGATGTACGCAGGACCAGAGCAGAGGCAGGCCGTGGGCATCCAGAAAAAAATGATTCCCAGACAACCCCTTTAAGGTTGCGATCTGATAACTGGTATATATGGACTAGCCAGCACATCGATCACACAGGTGGAAAGATACCAAGATGTCTCACCCATTTAATGCTTTTACTGAGAGAGAATGTAATTTTTTTGTCAGTGTCAGTCTTTTTTTAACTGCTGACTCGTCACAGGGGAAGCTGTCAGGCTGCCATTAAACTATTTAGGAATGAAGCTTCATTTTTGTAAAAACCTAAATTGCTGAACGTACAATACCTGTTTACACTGCCTCCAGTAATTCATTAGCTCTTGCCAATTCTTACAGATAACTAATGTACCGGCCGCCACCAGATATGGAATAATCAATTCTAAACCGTGTTATGGCTGCATTAACCCTTTCTAGGACTGAGACCAGTTTAGACCCTTCCTCAAAGGTAGAGAAAAACAACTACTAGTGGAAGGGACCACATCTAAAGCCTCATTCACACATCCGCGTCCATGCCTAAATCTGTAAAAAGGTGGTCAGTGATGCCTCTGTGAAGATGTCCGTGAAGGATTCATGTAGGGTCCATTTTTTGCTGTCCATGTGCCATCCGTGTTTCACTGACATCGCACAGCTGAAAATTTTTCAAGGTATCTCCTTCTAAAGATCCATGAAACACGGATGGCATCCATGTTGCGTTGGTGGTTTTCACAGACCCATAAACTACAATGGGATGGACGGACACAATAGGGCATGACGGACACAATAGGGCATGCTTCCGTGCTAAAAACACGGACCCACGGACCGTGGTAAAAAACTGATGGGTGAATACACATATTTAAATGAATGAGTACGTGTGCTGTCTGTGGAACACTGTGTGAATGAGGCAAAATTTTCACATTTTAGCTTCTCCCTTATAAATCCTGAGCTCCTAAATATTTATACTCAGAGCTTAAAGGGAATGTGTCATCAGACAACGACCTATTGTTTACATCAACCTTTTAGAGAATTTTTGGTGGTTATACTTAAATTCCACATCACTATATTTAAATTAAAAAATCTTGAAATCCTGCACTTTTCTCACTAAGCCTAATAATAATCTGTACAGATCACTTTTCAACAGTCATTTTATTATCATCACAGGCAGGATTAGAATGACAGACAGCACCGGGCTTCAAGGCACAGCGCCTTATATAGTATAGTGGCAGTGCTTGGCATTGCAGCTTCAACTAGGTCAGGTGACATGTACAGTGACGTCACATGGCAAGAAAGAGGCTGCAGCGCTCATGGAGCACCCGACTTCTTCTAACAGCTGATTGGCGGTGGTCCCATCAATAGTAATTCCCAGATAACCCCTTTAAGTGGCAGAAGGGCATTTGGGCCCCTTAGGCTCCAGTGCCCTGGGCATAAGTTCTACTTTTCCATCCCTTATAGCAACACACCTGCAAGGAAGCTGCAGCATATGTGATTTCTCTGTATTACCGTGTGCACTTGTGTGGAAGGGAAGCTATTCCCATAATTTGGATTTATTAGAAAGTCATAAAGAATGCCATTCCTTTACATTTGCTCCCCAATGGAGAAATCCATACTCACCTCTTCCCCGCCGCTCCTTCTGGCTCCTGGGCTCTCTTCACTGGTCTTCCGTTCCCCGTCTGTCAACTTCCCACACAGACGGGATCATATACGCTGCTGAAGCCAATGACTGGCCTCAGCGGTAATATGTCCCCAATTTAGATCTCCATAGGGCTCTACAATAATATCCAGACATAGGCGGACATACCATATATGCAACCTGTGCTGTTTTACAATGGTCTTGGTGCCCCTTTTGTCACTTTTAAAAATAGCGCCCCCTACTGCCTGATTGCTTGCAAGGGACCGTGTTACTGATTGAATGTCACGTTTTTCAACCATTTTTTGCATCCATTTTCTGGGCATGTGGCCCTTTTTAACGGCCGTTTTGCAAAAATTTTGGATTTTTTTTTTTTTTTTTCTGTAAATCCCAAACCTGCAGTATAAATAATGTCCCCCAGAGTGGCCCCCAGTAATAATGTCCCCCATAAAAGCCAAAGCAGTAATAATATCCCCTGGAGTGGCCCCCAGCAGTAATAATGTCTCCCATAGTGACCCCCAGCAGTAATAATCTCCCTCATAGTGGCCGCAGCAGTAATTATGTCTCCCATAGTGGCCCCCAGCAGTAATAATGTCCCCCATAGTGGCCACCAGCAGTAATAATGTCCCCCATAGTTGCCCCCAGCAGTAATAATGTCCCCCATAGTGACCCCCAGCAGTACTAATGTCCCCCAGAGTGGCCACCAGCAGTAATAATGTCTCCCATAGTGGCCCCGGCAGTAATAATGTCCCCCAGAGTTGCCCCCAGCATTAATAATGTCCACCATAGTGGCCCCCAGCAGTAATAATGTCTCCCATAGTGGCCCCCAGAAGTAATAATGTCTCACATAGTGACCCCCAGCAGTAACAATGTCCCTCATAGTGGCCCCAGCAGTAATTATGTCTCCCATAGTGGCCCCCAGCAGTAATAATGTCCCCCATAGTGGCCACCAGCAGTAATAATGTCCCCCAGAGTTGCCCCCAGCAGTAATAATGTCCCCCATAGTGACCCCCAGCAGTAATAATGTCCCCCAGAGTGGCCCCCGGCAGTAATAATATTCCCTATAGTGGCCCCAGCAGTGCTAATGTCCCCCAGAGTGTCCCCCAGTAGTAATTGTGTCTCCTATAGCGGCCCCAGCAGCGATAATGTCCCCCATAGTTGCCCCCAGCAGTAATAATGTCCCCCATAGTGACCCCCAGCAGTACTAATGTCCCCCAGAGTGCCCACCAGCAGTAATAATGTCTCCCATAGTGGCCCCGGCAGTAATAATGTCCCCAAGAGTTGCCCCCAGCATTAATAATGTCCCCCATAGTGGCCCCCAGCAGTAATAATGTCTCCCATAGTGGCCCCCAGAAGTAATAATGTCTCACATAGTGACCCCCAGCAGTAACAATGTCCCTCTTAGTGGCCCCAGCAGTAATTATGTCTCCCATAGTGGCCACCAGCAGTAATAATGTCCCCCAGAGTTGCCCCCAGCAGTAATAATGTCCCCCATAGTGGCCCCCGGCAGTAATAATATTCCATATAGTGGCCCCAGCAGTGCTAATGTCCCCCGGAGTGTCCCCCAGTAGTAATTATGTCTCCCATAGCGGCCCCAGCAGCGATAATGTCCCCCCATAGTGGCCCTCAGCAGTAATAAAGTCTCCCATAGTGGCCCCCAGCAGTAATAAAGTCTCCCATAGTGGCCCCCAGCAGTAATAAAGTCTCCCATAGTGGCCCCCAGCAGTAATTATGTCTACCATAGTGGCCCCCAGCAGTAATAATGTCCCCCAGAGTTGCCCCTAGCATTAATAATGTCCCCCATAGTGGTCCCCAGCAGTAATAATGTCACCCAGAGTGGACCCTAGTATTAATAATGTCCCCCATAGTGGCCCCTAGTAGTACATCCGAAGTCGATTTGCATAAAACTTCATTCCAATACTGTACGGAGCAGGAGCTCCGTACAGTATTAGAATGTATTGGCTCCGATGAGACAAAGTTATTACTTCGCGAAGTCTCGCGAGACTTCGCATAAAAACTTCATAAATTAATTTATACTGTAAAAAACAATTTCCCGAACTCGTGTTCGGTTCCAAGTGGTACTGCTTCATACAGTATTAGAACAAAGTTTTATGCGAATCGACTTCGGATGTCTCTGAAGTACCTTCACAAACACAGAGAGAACATAGAAATTCCTTGATTAGATTCAAACCCAGGACCCAAGCCAGGGGCGGACACAGGCAGCGAAGGGCCCCTGTGCAAAGGATGTACCTGCCCCCCCCCTAAACCACACATACAAATATAAACATATATGTGCAAATAAAAACATCTTGTGAATATGTTTACAGTATGTATATATTCTTTTCCTACTAGGCCGCACCTCTAACTCTGCCCAAAGTATAACTATACACACCCAGTCCCCTTAATGCCCCCACATAGTAATTATTCCCCCTTTGTGCCAGTACATAGTAGTTATGTCCAGATATGTGCCCCCTCACAGTAGTAATGGTGAGATATGTGCCCCCTTCACAGGAAGTTAAAACAATATACTCACCTAGTTCCTCCTGATCACAGTTCAGCTGCTGGCGCTCCACAGCAGTAGCAGGATGTAGTGTCACACATTGCTCTGCTGTGTAGGAGGAGCACAGCAGATTCCCGGCCGCGCCGCTCCTCCTCCTACACAGACCAGCAGTGTGATGTGTGACACTACATCCTGCTACTGCTGTGGAGCCAGGTCCATATTTAGATTTGATGCTGCCCTAGACACTTTAGTGCCAGCTTTCTCCCCCCAATGAAGTCCATAGCTGATGGTAAAATGCCTCCTAGGCCTTCAGCTATCCCTCAGGACTCCCTCATACACTTGGACAATTAAAGGACTGACCTGTTACATGTGCACTTGGCAGCTGAAGACATCTGTGTTGGTCCCATGTTCTTATGTGCCCGCATTGCTGAGAAAAATGATGTTTTATTATATACAAACAGGGACGTTACCATTACACCTAGAGGCTCCGCTCTCTCTGTAACTGCCGTGCCCTCTGCACTTTAACATGGCCCGGTGGGATGACATTTTTACTGACAGGCCCTGGCAAAGTAGACAGGGAGCGGCAGTTGCAGAGACAGCAGAGCCTCTAGGTGTAATGGTAACGCCCCCGTTGCTCCTAGAGGATAATTTGCATATATTCAAATATTCATTTTTTTCTCAATAATGCAGGCACATATGAACATGGGCCCAACACAGATCGGCACTGATGGGTGACTTTAGCGCTGCCCTAGCCTTTTTACAGGCTAAGGCAGCGCTAAAGCATGTCTATTAGTGCCAATGACATCACCGGGCTCACTGCCAGGCGGAAGCCACCTCCAAATAGTATCCCCAGTGGTAATAAGGCTCCCTACAGTGCCCTCAGTACTAATAAGGCCTCCCTATAGGGCACCTCTTATAATCTATAAGGCACTTCTATAGAGCCCTCAGTAGTAGTAATGCCCTCCACCACTGCCCACAGTATTTATAATGTTCCCTGCAGTGCCCCCTGTGATTACAATACCTTCTGCCGTACCCCCCGGAGTTATAATCATCTCTGTAGTCCCCCCATAAATTATAATGCCCGTCCTCTCCCTCCAGTCTTCTATACCATGCAGTCCCGTGTAAATAACACCAGTCCTCTCCCTACAGTCCCATGTAAATAACTTCTCTTCCTTACAGTTCTCTATAACATACAGTCCCATGTAAATAACTTAAATCCCCACCTTCACCCCCCTCCAACACATAGTCCCATATAAATAACATCACTTCTTACCCTCCAGTCCTCTAAAATATCCAGTCCCATGTAAATAACACCAGTCATCTCCCTTCAATCTTCTATAACATACAGTCCCATGTAAAAACATATCTTTCTTATAATCTTCTATAACATACAGTCCTATGTAACTGACACCCCTCCCCTCTCTTCAGCCCCTCTAACATACAGTCCCAGTTAAATAACATATTTCCCTCCCACTAAGCAGGGAGGAGGTATAATCAGGAGAACCACATCTCCCAGCACTTCTCTGACACTTACATTCATTCCATAGCATCACAGGTCTCCACTGCTGAGCGCTGTCTCTTTCTGTACTGGTCACATGACGGTGACCTCATCACAGGTCCTACCTCCACTTCCACTGCTGAAAAGATCACATGACTATGATGTCATCAAAGGTCCTTCAGCTATGGAGTGTAGACACAGACGGGCAGCAGATTCGCAGTAAGTTCTAATCAGACGCCACCCCCAAAACTCCGACCTCCACACCAAGGTGCCCAGATTACCCTGTTGGCAGAGGTAGGGAAGGAAAAATATGATAAGATAAAAAAATAAACGCCTCTGCTGGCACTGGGATGGGCCCCCTCCCTTGCTGGGCCCCTGTGCAGCTGAACCAGCTGCATAGGCGGTATGTCCGCCCCTGACCCAAGCAATACAAGGCAACAATGCTAACCACTGAGCCACCGTACCATGTTTAAATTCACTGAGCAACCACTATTGGTAGTCTATGGCTGTCGCATGTCTGTGTGATTGATTTTATGCACTTCTATGCAATTCTTGTGACTGAAACATCAGAAGTCAATAATTTTGAGGGAAGTCCACAGACATTTAGCTATATATGTAGGTAGAACCTTTAGCACATTAGACGTAAAAAACAGTGTAAGCGATTTAGACTAATTTTCTACATTCTCATTGAGATTTATAGCAGATTCACAAAATCAGAATTTAGCTGATGTTGTTATCATCTTCTCTGGGAAACCTTAGACTTGCATAATGATGTATGAAGTGGCTACATGTTACAGAAGCCTTTTCAGTATTATGATCATAGGAGTTGTATCCTGCAGAAATACTACTCTACAGTAAATGACGTTTCATGTGAAGCTGTTCAGAGAAAATGCCCTATCAAATGGAATATCACTCTTGTGTTTAAAGGGAATGTACATCCTTAAGAAGTTGTTTTTATTTTAATCTGAATATGACCAATAATCTGTGCTGATTTATTATCATTATAGTGGTTACAGCTTCAAATAAAGTGCCCTGAGCTCCAAATCCAGTGCATAGCCTGCAGTCACCACTAGGGGGAGCAGAGGTGCTTACTGCATATTACGGATTTCAACATATAAACAACAACACTATGCAGAGTAGGTCTTAAGCTCCCTCTAGTGGTGACTGCTGGTTGTCAAAACATTATCATTTCACTCTATGTCCAGATATGGGATTTGGAGTTCTGTATCAGAAAAATGGAACTGTGTCGGTGATAACGATATATTAGATCTATTATGACATAAATCAGAACAGTATTTTGGATCTAAAAGTAATACAAGTCAGATCTTCCGTTTATACCCTACATGTGCTAAAATAGTACACACAAACATATACAAATTCTTCATAGAGCATTCTCCCCTAGACTCCATTATCTTCATCTGTCAGGTTGTTGAAAGCTCTATTCTTCTGGTGGTCATATACCTACAGCAGCTACTCCCCCACTCATATGCACACTTACTTTGGCTGAGCATGCGTGTGTTTTCCATTAAGGGGACTGAAATAAGACACTGCCAAACAACATGCCTGATTCTTCTTTCCCCAACATCAAATGACATGGAAGAATTGGCACAGCACCTTACACATACGATAGTCATCCGTATCCCACCAAAGTTGTCAGTTTTGGCTGACCTTGCTCACCTTTAGTGTTGATCGAGCACCAAAGTGCTCGGATGCTCGAGTAGAACACTTTGGGATGCTCAGGTTCTCTACCGAGCACCCGAGCACAATAGAAGTCAATGGGAGAACCCGAGCATTAAACCAGGCACCCCCTGCTCTGAAGAGGGGAGGGTGTCTGGTTCACAGGAAAAGGTCAGAAATTGATAGAAACACCATTGAAATGGTTCGGGAACAGCATGGTGAGGATGTCTGGATGCATCTTGGACTCCCAGGTCGCTGCTGGGAACGATGTTGTCCGAGTAGTACACCACTTTAATACGCACCAAACCGAAGATAAAATCGATTTTAGAGGAAAAATTGTTAGGAAACATTCTTTCCTGTATATTTACTTGTATATAAAGTGCAAGTGCTGCCAAAAATTACAAGGAAGAGGCACTCCGATACAACCTGTATATCACATAAAGGAGGGCCTCATTCACATTGTGGTACAATTGTTCAGGTAGTGGGACTCCTACACTCACAAAGCCTATGCACTAAGTGAAAGGGCTGCCAAAAATTACAAGGAACCGGCACTCCAATACACCCTTTATTACACCTAAAGGAGGGCATCAGACACAGCCTTGAAAAATGATGACTGATGGCCTGCTGGTGACCCTCAAAAACATTAGGAGCAAGGGCCTTCTGGTGACCATCTAAAACATTAGGGGTGAGGGCCTGCTCCTGATCTGACCATCTAAAACATTAGGGGTGAGGGTCTGCTGCTGAGCTGACCCTCTAAAACATTAGGGGTGAGGGCCTGCTGCTTATCTGACCATCTACAACATTGGGGGTGAGGGTCTGCTGCTGAGCTGACCATCTAAAACATTAGGGGCGAGGGTCTGCTGCTGATCTGACCATCTACAACATTATGGGCGAGCGCCTGCTGGTGACCCTCTAAAACATTATGGGTGAAGGCCTGCTGCTGATCTGACCATCTAAAACATTAGGAGCGAGGGCAGCCTAATAAGCATGTTGATA
Organism: Bufo bufo; assembly: GCF_905171765.1. Classification (NCBI taxonomy): domain Eukaryota; kingdom Metazoa; phylum Chordata; class Amphibia; order Anura; family Bufonidae; genus Bufo; species Bufo bufo. Next base: position 89,378,516 of record NC_053390.1, read on the forward strand.
TGATGGAGGAAGAGGACGAGAAAAGGGAGATTGAACCATATACCCTTTTTTGTGGTGAAAGGGGTGTATGGGAATACAGTGTATGCAATACACCATAAAAGCCACAGTTTTAAAGTGCCTTTATGTTCAGCCCCTTTCCTCTGGTGGAGTAGAGAAGTCAAGGGCAATCCAGGCCTTGTTCATTTTGATAAGAGTCAAACTGTCAGCATTATCAGTTGACAGGCGGATGCGCTTATCAGTTATTATGCCCCCAGCAGCACTAAATACACGCTCTGACAAATTGCTGGCGGCAGGGCAGGCCAGCACCTCCAAGGTGTAGAGCGCCAGTTCGTGCCACGTGTCCAGCTTTGACACCTAATAGTTGTAAGGGGCACAGAGGGATCACTGAGGACGCTGACACGGTCTGCTATGTACTCCTTCACCATCTTCCAAAACCTTTCCCTCGTTGTGACACTAGGCTGCGCATCAGGGTAAGGGTGCTGGTGGGGTGTCATGAAACTGTCCCAGGCCTTCGGGAATGTTGCCCTGTCTCTGTTGGAACTGCTGTGTGTTCCCCTCGTCTCCCCTCCGCGGTTGCCCAAGGAACTACGTACTCTGCCACCAGCGTTGTCAGCAGAAATTTTTCCACAAGGACCTTCTGGTATTGCACCATTTTGCTCGTCCTCTCCAACACAGGAATGAGAGATGAGAAGTTTTCTTTGTAGCGGGGGTCGAGAAGGGTGAACAACCAGTAGTCGGTGTTGGCCAAAATGCGTATAACGCGAGGGTCATGGGAAAGGCAGCCTAACATAAAATCAGCCATGTGTGCCAGAGTCCCAACAGACAAAACTTTGCTGTTCCTCATCAGGAGGATGACTCTCAATCTCCTCATCCTCTTCCTCCTCTTCGGCCCATCCATGCTAAACAGATGGAATAAACCTGCTATGGGCACTACCCTATGTAGCGGGGGCAACCGTCTCCTGCTCCTCCTCCTCATTATCATCATCCAATCCGCGGTGAGAAGACGAACGGAGAGTGGTCTGGCTATCACCCTATGCGTCTTCCCCCATTTCCACCTCTTCCACATGCAAAGCGTCCTCCTTCATTGTGAGCAGCGGGTGTTTCAGTAGACACAGAAGTGGGATGGTTACGCTGATAATAGCAGCATCGCCGCTCACCATCTGTGTTGATTCCTCAAAGTTGCGTAAAACCTCCCAGAGGTCAGACATCCATGCCCACTCGTCGCTTGTGAAGAGCGGAAGCTCACTGGAAAGGCAACAACCATGTTGCAGCTGGCATTCCACTACTGCCCTCTGCTGCTCACAAAGCCAACATGTGGAACGTGAAGTTCCAGAGCTTGCTCACGTCGCACAACAGTCGGTGAGCTGGCAATTACAAGCGCTGTATGAAGTACAAGCACTGTATGTAGCCAGGGGGGCAGACCAGTGACCAAATATAGGGGGGGTGGACTTATTGTAGTGTATACTCCTCCATCAACCCCACATAATACTCAATCATCCAGCCACAAACGTTGGTCTGCACTCCCTCTTATGGCTATAAAAATTGGTTACCTAACTGTTTCTCATATAAACTTGAGGCTCTCCCCTCTATAGTTCAGGCTGATCAGCCTAGCCCGCTCGACGCGTTTCTCTGACTTTTAATACTGCCACCAATTCATTAGGAGCACTGTAGACACACACACAAAAAAATGTGCTGACACACTCTGGTGCATAGCGTGCAGCATGTAGCCTGCGGCACAGGGACGGCTGTAACGCGGCCGCCGTACACTGCCGCTGAAAAAAAGAAGGCCACTCCCCCTAGGCCGGACAACATCTCACGGGAACCAATAGATCCGGGGCATCGATAAGCACAAGCGCGCCCCTGTCCCGCCTCTATACAGTATTCTCGGAGGCATAGGAGGTAGGAAATAATAATGAAGTGACTAATCGGCGGTTGTACTTCATACTAGGTATGGCAATGCTCAATAGATATACTAGCAAGGGACCCGATTAGGAAAACAGAACCAGCATAAACGCTACAGCTGGTATGTGTGAATGGTTACCAGGCGTATAAACGCTTGGATACACATCAAGATGTAAACTAATATCCATATGGCACCCATAACAGCCACATGGATAACATGCATAACAGCACGTATATACAAAACTTCACCAGTACCGAGACAGCAAATATGCATCATGGCTATACACCTGTAAGCCATTATATGTCATCCAAATTACAGGTGATGCTGGCCTATTCATACTTCAACAAGAACACTATCACTGAATGAAACTAGTATATGAGATAAAATCATTCAGTCCACGGGGTTTCACCGTCTGTAGCGTGAAAATCCATTGAGCCTCTTTACGTAGGAGGAGATTATCCACATCTCCACCTCGCGCAGATGTTCTGACATGCTCGATTCCTTGAAACCTAATGCAATCAATTGTATCAGGATGTTGTCTCAGGATGTGCTGAGCAATTGGTGAATCGTCTTTGTTAGAGATATCCTGTAGATGTTCACCGATGCGGCGTCTAAATTCGCGCTTCGTTTATCCCACATATTGCAATTTGCAGATATATGTTGCTACATATATCACTCCAGATGTTCTGCAATTAATGAGGGATCGGATCTCATATCTTCTGCCCGTGGTCATGCTCACCACCTCCTTTCCCTTTTTAATAACCTTGCACGCCACACATCCACTGCAATTGAAGGTGCCTGATGGTCTATTGGGCAACCACGTTTCCGACACTGGAGTGGAGAAAGAACTGTGCACCAATCTATCTCTCAAATTGCCACCTCTGCGAAATGTTATGAGAGGGTAGTCTCCCACTAAATGCCCCACTATCGGATCAGACTGCAGGAGGCCCCAGTTATCCTTTAGAACCTTACGTACTTCCCTATGCGCTATATCAAACGTACCAATAATTCTAGCTCTAGGGTCATCACTGATGGCCATTTTCGGATGCAGCGGACTCTCTCGGTTGCATCCAGCTGCATGATATGCCTTTTTCAACGGTTCTGCTGGGTAAATATAGTCCTTAGATCATTCGCCGCAGTCCTAAAATCGGCCCACTCAGAACAATTCCGCCTTGCCCGCAGATATTGTCCTTTTGGGATGCCACACTTCAGCGGGAGCTGGTGACTACTCTCCCATTTGAGTAGGTTTGCTGAACATATTGGTAGTGATTGTCCTATCCGGACCAATCTTAATGCACAAATCAAGGAATGTCAGTTCAGTGTCATTGATCTCACTGGTGAAGTATAATCCTAGATCATTCTTGTTGAGGATGGAAACAAACTCTTTGAACGCTGAGGCGGTGTTATCCCAGAGAATGAACACGTCATCAATGAACCTCAGCCACACTGCCATTTACACGGTCACATGTCCCTTATTAGCCAATAGAAGCTCTCAAGTTCTACTCCAGGTTGCCATAACAACTGATCACAGGTTTTAGCAGTTCACAGGTCCTTAAATATTCAGTCATATAACGTGTGACGGCACAACTACACTGCTCCATGCATGGGGGGCAGGGGCCACTATTAAACGGACGGGCGCTTTGGAGTTCACTGTTAAAGGGGCAGGCACTGTGGAGTTCACTGTTAAAGGGGCGTGCACTGCGGAGGAGGAGGTCAATGTTAAAGGGGCGAGCATAGTGGAGGTCACTGCTAAAGGGGCAGGCACTGTGGAAGTCACTGTTAAAGGGGCAGGTACTGTAAAGGTCACTGTTAAAGGGGCAGCCACTATGAAGGTCACTGTTAAAGGGGTGGTCAATGTTAAAGGGGCGGGCACTGTGGAAGTCACTGTTAAGGGGGCGGGCACTGTGGAGGTCACTGTTAAAGGGGCGGGCACTGTGGAGGTCACTGTTAAAGGGGCGGCCACTGTTAAAGGAAAGGGCATTGTAGAAGTCACTGTTAAGGGGGCGAACACTGTGGAGTTCACTATTAAAGGGGCGTGCACTATGAAGGTCACTGTTAAAGGGGTGGGCACTGTGAAGGTCACTGTTAAAGGGGCAGCCACTATGAAGGTCACTGTTAAAGGGGTGGTCAATGGAAAAAGGAGCGGGCACTGTGGAGATCACTGTTAAAGGGGCGGGCACTGTGGAGGTCATTGTTAAAGGGGCGTGTACTGTAGAGGTCACTGTTATTGGGGAAGCTGTTGATATCTTTTTACGACACACGGAAACATATAATGAAATAGATGAAATATACCCGTGCGAAGCCGGGTCCTTCTGCTAGTCTCTTATATATATAAAAATGAGTTTCTGTCTGTCCGTTCGTCTGTCTGTTCTTTATGCGTGACCATACAACTAGACCAATCCTCACCAAATTTGGCACACAGGTACATCAGGTGTCCGGGAAAGTTTTAGACCGGGTCTCAGCTCTCAAGGGCGTACCCTTCCTGAGATATTCCTAAAAAATGACCTGCATTAGCCAATAGAAGCCTGCAAATCTTTCACTCGTATCCCAACTGCCATACACACGGTCACATGTACCTTATCAGCCAATAGAAGCTCGCAGGCGCTTAGCTCGCAGGCTCACAGGCTCGCATACACACAATTTTACTCCAGGTTTCCATAACAACCCAGCCATTTTTCTTCACTGCTGTAGGTGAGCTTTAGGCTAGGGCTACACAACGACAATAAGTCACACGACACATAGGGCACAACTACACTGCTCTACATGCATTCATCTTGGATGGATTTTTTGCGACTGTTATGTTGCAGTGCGACACCATAGTCTATCATTATAAAAATTGTTGCGTGACATTGGTATGACAAAATGTCGCGCGACACAAGTAGCCCCTTAAAGGGGAAGGGCGCTGTGGAGGTCACTGTTAAGGGGGAAGGGGCCACTATTAAAGGGGAAGCTGCTGTGGAGGTCACTGTTAAGGTGGCAGGCACCACTATTAAAGGGGCAGCTGCTGTGGAGGTCACTGTTAAAGGGGAGTTGACTTTGGATGTTACTGTTAAGGGGGCAGGCCGCTGTGGAGGTCACTGTTAAAGGGGCGGGCACTGTGGATGTCTCTGTTAAGGGGGCAGGGCACACTATTAAAGGGGCAGCTGCTGTAGAGGTCACTGTTAAGGGAACAGGGTACTGTGGCAGTCACTGTTAAAGGGACGGGTGCTGTGGAGGTCTCTGTTAAGGGGGCATGGGAACAGTGGAGGTCACAGATAAGGGGACGGTCCCCTATGGAGGTCAGTGTTAACGGGTGGGGTGCTGTATAAGTCACTTTTAATGGGCGGGCCCCTGAGGAGGTCAATGTCAAGGGAGTGGGGTGCTGTGAAACTCACTGTTCAAGGGGCGGGCTGCTGTGAAGGTCAAAGTTAAGGGGATGGGCTGCTGTGGAGGTCCCATTTTAAGGCAGTGGGGCACTGTGGGGGAGTCAGTGTTAAGAGGTGAGGGGCTGTGGAGTTCACTGTTAAGGGGGCGGGGTACTGTAGAGGTCACTGTTATTGGGGATACTGTCGATATCTTTTAACTACACACAGAAACATTAAATTAAATAAATGAAATATACCCGTGCGAAGCCAGGTCCTTCTGCTAGTATATATATATATATATATATATATATATATATATATATACCTCGTGTAAGAGATGAGTAAGGCCTCTTTCACACTTGCGTTGTCCGGATCCGGCGTGTACTCCACTTGCCGGAATTACACGCCGGATCCGGAAAAACGCAAGTGTACTGAAAGCATTTGAAGACGGAACCGTCTTCCAAATGCGTTCAGTGTTACTATGGCACCCAGGACGCTATTAAAGTCCTGGTTGCCATAGTAGGAGCGGGGAGCGGGGGAGCAGTATACTTACAGTCCGTGCGGCTCCCGGGGCGCTCCAGAGTGACGTCAGAGCGCCCCATGCGCATGGATGACGTGATCCATGTGATCACATGATCCATGCGCTTGGGGCGCCCTGACGTCACTCTGAAGCGCCCGGGGAGCCGCACGGACGGTAAGTACACTGCTCCCCCGCTCCCCACTACACTTTACCATGGCTGCCAGGACTTTAGCGTCCCAGCAGCCATGGTAACCACTCTGAAAAAGCTAAATGTCGGCTCCGGCAATGCGCCGAAACGACGTTTAGCTTAAGGCCGGATCCGGATCAATGCCTTCCAATGGGCATTAATTCCGGATCCGGCCTTGCGGCAAGTGTTCCGGATTTTTGGCCGGAGCAAAAAGCGCAGCATGCTGCGGTATTTTCTCCGGCCAAAAAACGTTCCGTTCCGGAACTGAAGACATCCTGATGCATCCTGAACGGATTTCTCTCCATTTAGAATGCATGGGGATAATCCTGATCAGGATTCTTCCGGCATAGAGCCCCGACGACGGAACTCTATGCCGGAAGACAAGAACGCAAGTGTGAAAGAGCCCTTAAGCGATTCTATACACATCATTTGTTACAGATTTCCCAAAAGATTCTAGTTTTGGTGAATTTGAAACTTTTGTTATTAGTCCCAAATGAATCTTTCAAAATGGTGACCACCAGGGGCAGACTAACCATAGATCATACAGGAAAATTTCCCTGTGGGCTGATGTCCAGCCTGCCCCTCAAGCCCTCCTCACAGCCACTGGCCAGGTACATAACAATCTGATACTCTCTAGGAGCATCAGGTACTTATGCACCTGGCCAACCTCCTGAACTCAACAGTGTCACCATCTGCAGGGCGTCGATGCAGTTGAATACTGTGCTGAGGGCGGCAGTATGTTGTGCTGCACTACGGTATTTGGTTCTGCTGGGGAGTGCTGATTTTATAAGTGCATTGGAGATATTCAGGAGGTAATCTGGAGGTAGATACAATCTAAACAAGTAAGATTTGTTTATTTAAAATCTTTCCCCTCTTTACAATGGCAGACCTGGTTCTGTGCAGGAATTGTTGTGCTTTTATTTCAGGTTCCACTCTTCGGAGGTTTGGATACTGTCTAAACTGTAGACAGCTCTCCATAATGCAGCAGGAAATAACCTTTTTGAAATATGAGATTTGCAAATTAACCGTTAAACAAACTCAGGCTGAGAACGTTGCAATGCCACTGCCACAGAGGCCCCCTAGAAATGGAAGATGGGTTACTGCAGGTTCTGGTAGACTGAGAGTTGTGGATAGAAGACATGTCCCACAGTGTGTGGCTCTCCATAATTCATTTGCAGCACTTTCAGAGTGCAAGAGCAACATGGAGGATGGCTCAAGCACAGTGGGTGAGGAACAATCACCTCCCATGCCTAAAGTATGCAAGACTGCTGCCAAAGACAAAAAGGAGAAGGTGAGGACTGATAGTAAGCAGCTGTTGGTGGGCGATTCCATCATAAGAGGTGTGAAGTTTGAGGAGAATGGTGTTGTGAGATGTCTCCTTGGTGCTACCGCTAGCAGGGATCCTTAATATTGTTAGGCAAGCAAAGCAGGAAAGGGAGGTGGATGTTATTGTCCATCTTGGGACAAATGATCTGGCTTGCAATGAGGTTTCAAAGGTGAAAGAAGCTTTTCACACACTTGGAAAGGATATACAGGAGGTCGCATCAACTGTTTCATTCTCTGCAGTTTTGCCTGTGCATAACCTTCAGCATGACAGGAAGATGCGCATTAAGGAATTCAATGTATGGCTTGGTGAATGGTGAACCAAGGGTTTGGCTTTGTGTCTCATGTTAGCTCTTGTTGGAATGGAAAAGAACTGTACAAGAAATATGGTTTGCATCTTTCTCTCAAGGGAACGAATGTTCTCGGTGAACAGTTCCAAGTATTTGCTAAGGAGCATTTAAACTAGGAAAGGGGGGCAAAAGAGTGATAATCCAGCAGTCCAGCTGCCCCCCGGAACAATGCCAGAAGATGCCAGTAGCACAAAGGTTAAGAAGCTCAGATTCTTGTCTACAAATGCTCGCAGTTTAGGGAATAAGATCAATGAACTTGAGGCTATAATGGCATCTGAGAATATAGATTTAGTGGCTGTTACTGAGACGTGGTTCAATGCGAGTAATGACTAGGATATAACAATACCAGGGTTCTCTCTATACAGGAAAGACAGAGAAGGCAAGAAGGGGGAGGGGTGGCCCTGTATGTGAAAGATAGCATAAAATCTAATTTGATACAAGTTAGCGAGAACAATTTAGAGTCAGTTTGGGTTACCTTGCAGCTTGATAATCATAAGGTAACTCGTGTAAGTGTGATATATAGACCACCTAGCCAAGTCAAAGAATTAGATGATCTACTAGTTGAGGAAATAGCTAAAATGACATTGAAGGGGGAAGTTATCATTATGGGAGACTTCAATCTTCCTGATGTAAACTAGAAAACCAAAATAGCTAGTTCTGCCAGGAGTACAGATATTCTAAATTCCCTACTGGGATTATCTCTACAGCAAGTAGTTGAGGAGCCAACCCGGAAGGAGGCCATTTTAGATTTAGTATTCACAATGGGGATTTTGTATCTGATATTACTGTAGGGGAAAGCTTGGGATCTAGTGATCACCAGTCAGTGTGGTTTACTATAAGTACAGTGACTGAGTCACACCACACAAAAACAAAAGTTTTAGATTTTAGAAAAACTGACTTTTCTCAAATTAGATTAGTGGTATACGAGTCCCTATCAGATTGGAACAGTTTCATTGGAGTCCAGGAGAAATGGGACTACTTAAAATTGGCACTATTGAAGGCAACAGAAAATTGCATTAGGCTTGTCAGTAAAAGCAAAAAAAGGAAGAGACCACTGTGTACTCAGCAGAAGTGGCCAAAATCATTAAAAACAAAAATATAGCATTTAGGAATTATAAAAAAAACAAAAAACGAGGATGACAGGCAAATTTATAAGATTAGGCAGAGAGAGGCAAAACAAGTTATAAGACCTTCTAAAGCACAGGCAGAAGAGAAATTAGCTCAGTCAGGGTAGAAAAGCGATAAAGCATTCTTCAGATACATAAATGAAAAAAGGAAACTAAAACAAGGAATTTCAAAATTAAAAACAAAAGAAGGAAAGTATATGGAAGAAGATAAAGAACTAGCTGACTGCCTCAATGAATACTTCTGTTCTTACAAAGGAAAATGAAGGAAAAGGACCTCAGTTAGGAAAGAAGACTAATGAATCTTTTGATGCATGTGTCTTTACAGAGGAAGAGGTTCTAAGTCAGCTGTCTAAAATTAATACAAATAAGTAACAGGGGCATGATGGGATACACCCAAAGCTATTAAAAGAGCTCAGCAGTGAACTATCAAAACTTTATTTAACCAATCACTGGCAACAGGAGTTGTCCCAGAAGATTGGAAATTAGCAAATGTTGTGCCCATTCACAAGAAAGGTAGTAGGGAGGAATCGGGCAACTATAGGCCAGTAAGCCTGACATCAATAGTAGGGAAATTAATGGAAACCATACTTAAGGAGAGGATTGTGGAACATCTAAAATCCCATGGATTGAAAGATGAAAAACAGCATGGGTTTACTTCAGGGAGATCATGTCAAACTAATCTTATTGATTTTTTTGATTGGGTGAATAAAATAATAGATGGCGGAGGTACAGTAGACATCGCTTATCTAGACTTTAGTAAGGCTTTTGATACTGTCCCACATAGAAGGCTTATCAATAAATTGCAGTCTTTGGGCTTGGACTCCCATATTGTTGAATGGATTAGGCAGTGGCTGAGGGACAGGCAACAGAGGGTTGTAGTCAATGGAGTATATTCAGACCATGGTCTTGTTACCAGTGGGGTACCTCAGGGATCTGTTCTGGGACCCATATTGTTTAATATCTTTATCAGCGAAATTGCAGAAGGCCTCGATGGTAAGGTGTGTCTTTTTGCTGATGACACAAAGATTTGTAACAGGGTTGATGTTCCTGGAGGGATACACCAAATGGAAAAGGATTTAGGAAAACTAGAGAAATGGTCAAAAATTTGGCAACTAAAATTTAATGTTGATAAGTGCAAGATAATGCACCTGGGGCATAAAAACCAAAGAGCAGAATATAAAATCAGTCATACAGTCCTAACCTCAGTATCTGGGGAAAGGGATTTAGGGGTCATTATTTCAGAAGACTTAAAGGTAGGCAGACAATGTCATAGAGCAGCAGGAAATGCTAGCAGAATGCTTGGGTGTATAGGGAGAGGAATTACCAGTAGAAAGAGGGAGGTGCTCATGCCGCTCTACAGAGCACTAGTGAGACCTCATTTGGAGTATTGTACGCAGTACTGGAGACCATATCTCCAGAAGGATATTGATACTTTGGAGAGAGTTCAGAGAAGAGCTACTAAACTGGTACATGGATTGCAGGATAAAACTTACCAGGAAAGATTAAAGGACATTAACATGTATAGCTTGGAAGAAAGACGAGACAGAGGGGATATGATAGAAACTTTTAAATACATAAAGGGAATCAACAAGGTAAAAGAAGAGAGAATATTTAAAAGAAGAAAAACTGCTACAAGAGGACATAGTTTTAAATTAGAGGGGCAAAGGTTTAAAAGTAATATCAGGAAGTATTACTTTACTGAGAGAGTAGTGGATGCATGGAATAGCCTTCCTGCAGAAGTGGTAGCTGCAAATACAGTGAAGGAGTTTAAGCATGCATGGGATAGGCATAAGGCCATCCTTCATATAAGATAGGGCCAAGGGCTATCCATAGTATTCAGTATATTGGGCAGACTAGATGGGCCAAATGGTTCTTATCTGCCGACACATTCTATGTTTCTATGTATTTTGTGCTGATCTGTGTTATTTGATTCTTCTAGAGCCATATTTGTGCTACACTACGGTATTTGGTTCTGCTGGGGCCTTTTTTTGTGCTGCACTATAGTATTACTGATCCCACCTACTTGTGTTGCCCTGCCTTCTGTCAGTTTGGATCCCCCCTACAACAAGGGGCCACTTTTAGTTTTTGTTTTTTTCCAGGGCCACTTTAAGTTCCCAGTCCGCCCCTGGTGACATCCATTTTACAGATCAGAAGACAGACAATAAGACATCTGCCACCCAAAATGAATTTTGGGTTATTTTCTCATCTCTACCTCTACCATCCGCAGATTGAGATTAGCCCTTTTTGCGTTCCCTCCGAGGCCTGTTGTGCAGCACTGCTCTTTGCCTGCCATGTCCGTCTCTAACTATATTGGAAAAACATTTTGTTGATTTTACCTGGGTGCAATTTGATGAACGTCTGCAGCTCTTGCGGTACATGCGGAGTGATAAGCATTTTTTCTCTGTAATGTAATTACAATGTTCCTCACTTTGGTTGCCGTTCTCCCTTGAAGTTTGAGGTTATTGTTTCTGCTCTTATCTCTCTAATTGGGTCTGCAGAATTTACCGCCACTTACTGAACGTCCAGCACTGTAGTCTATTACCTGCCGCACAGGTCTATAATAAAACTGAAATGTGCTCTAGATATTATCATCCATCCTACGGTCAATAAATGGATAAATTAGCCGGCTCATACTGTTTCTAGAGGACGGGTACTTTATCACCCCTCCAAAGGGAACATGCAGTGACCAGGAACGGGTTAGCTGACGGCACTTTAATGCAGTGGCCGGAGCAGGTGGATAATATATCCTATATTTGTCGTGACCCCAATTGCAGCGTGCGCAGGGTACTATCCCAGGGCCCTTCCAAGGTGTTATAACGCACGTCCCAGATTAGGAATGCCAGAGTGGTGTAATGCCCTATATTGTCTCTGTAGTTTTGTGATAATGGTGTCACGGTGTCTCCTACCTGGGTACGGCCAGCTCCTGGCTCACTTGCAATAAATTTGAGTGTAGTGATAGTAGGAGTAATAGAGGAATTTTGCAAAAGAAATGATGTCCAGACCTTTAGATGAAGTTAAAACATTTCTTTACTTGAAATAACTTTGATCCGAGCAGTATACAGCTTTGGTCTCTTGGTCCCAGCAGGTTTTGGCAATCATTGGCAGGAATGAGTACTTCTGCTTTAAATGTGGAGCTTGCAGGATAAAACGTCTGCTTGGTAGCTCTGTAATTGTGGCAGGGTTAGCTTCTGTACTTATCTGTAACTTCTGCTGTGTGGGAACAGACTAGCTGAGGAGGAAATAGCTTCTCCTAGGTCTCTGGACTTCTCTCACAGATGGATTCTCAGGGGATGCTTTCTTCCTGGAACTCTGGAGGTTGTCTGTAGTTTCTGCTTTTTTCATCCAGCAGAGCTGAAGGTGCTCAAGCTGGGTATCTGGCCAAGTCTCAGCCGAGACTAGGTCCTTGCTGTCTTCCCTATGCAAGGGAGCTCCACACACACACCCTACCCCTAGCAGGGCGTGGGCTACACTCCTCTCTAACTTCCTTCTCCACCCATGCTGCAGGATGTGGGACCAGCCCACTTCTCCACAGAGGGGGAGCTAAGCTGGAATAATCCATTCCAACCCAGATTCACTAAACATTAAACTATACTTGCCAATGAGTTGCTGCCACCTACTGGTAACCAGGCAAATTACATGAACAATTGCATTTAACATGGTTTTATATGCACATTTGTGGAAGACATAATGTAAATTATATCAGATGACAGTATAAAGGCTCCTAGGAGATAGTAGCTGGGTAGAGGCATGTAGTAACACAACTCACAATTCACCCCGTTCCCACAGACTGAGGGATGCAAACTTAAAGGAGTTTTCCTGCCACAAGAAGTAAAGGCGTATTGGTTTTGGTGACTTACTGGGCAGTTGCCCAAGGTCCCCAGTGACTATGGGTCCTCCTGAGGGGAAAATCTCTAGGAGAAAACTAAAGGTACCCCATATTAATTAGGGTTACATGGTAGTATTATATGGTAGTATTATTTGGGAATTGATTTGCAATATTATGTGGGAGCTATATTACAATATTATTTGAGCACTACATATGTGGCAATACACTATGTGGCAGAATGGCAGTGCTATAAGGTCAAATGACGTATTATGTAGGCTGCATATGGCAATACACTATGTGGCAGAATGGCAGTACTATAAGGTGGAATGGCAATATTATGTAGGCTGGATATGGCAATACATTATGTGGCAGAATGGCAGTGCTATAAGGTGGAATGACGTATTATGTAGGCTGTATATGGCAATACACTATATGGCAGAATGGCAGTGCTATAAGGTGGAATGACGTATTATGTAGGCTGTATATGGCAATACACTATATGGCAGAATGGCAGTATTAAGCTAGATATAGCAGTGCACTATAAGGTGAAATGGCAGTATTATGTAGGCTGTATATAACAAGACACTATGGGCCAGATTTATCATTAGCTCAAGTCAAAATAATGGAGTGAAAAAGTCCAAAAAATTTGCTCTGCGCATTGCTCGCCAGTTTTCTGAAAGTGGGGGTGTTTTCTTATGTAAATGAATCTCTAGACAGATTTACCATTGCGACAATTTCACTCCAGTGAGGACCATGTTTATCTTATGCAATTTTTTAATAGAACATGCAACTTTTTCGTAAAGACGTGCGACTTTTGTAAAGCCGCTTACTGAAGTATAAACTGCTACCGTCAAACCACATTTATCACAGTATTAAAGGACCATTAATAAATCTGACTTGGCCAAAAGTGACTTTGGACATATGTAAAAGTGGAGTAAGATGTGTGTAATGATAAATCTGGGCCTATATGGCAAAATGGCAGTATTATTATAGCAGTGCACTATAAGGTGACATGGCAGTATTATGTAGGCTGTATATGACAAAACACTATATGTCAGAATGGCAGTATAATGTAGACTGTATGTAAGTAATGACCGTATGTGAAGGCAACTCTAATTCTTCTCCTATTTTGACCTAGTAATTCTCTGCCGACGGTATAGTAAGTGCAGAGCAGTGAAATGAGGTACATTAGATGGGTTATTATCTGCATGGCGCCATCACTACACCTAAAACTCTAAGAAATGGGACATTTTAATGTAAAGTTATTTGATTTCAAAAGGAGAAATGTCCAATAAAACAGAAGTACATAATCTACCACTGATAGAATATGTCCAGCACCTGTTTAACACAAATTGTCTCTCTGTACATATATTGCTTAAGGGGGTTTCCATAATCCATACTCCCCTGCTCCCTGCTGCTCCATTCCAACCCACTGTCTTCACCAGTCTTCAAGTCCCCTCCTGTAAACTTCGGGGGTCACATGTGCTGCTGCAGCCAATTGGGGGATATTTATCAAACTGGTGTATAAGAAAACATAGCAACTAATCAGATTCCACCTTTCATTTTTTAGATCTTCTCTGGAAAATGAAAGGTGGAATCTGATTGGTTGCTACGGGCAACTTAGGGTACTTTCACACTAGCATTGTTAGAATCCGGCAGGCAGTTCCGTTGCCGGAACTGCCTGCCGGATCCGTAAATCCGTATGCAAACGGATATCTTTTTTTCCGGATATGGATCCGTTAGATTTAAAATACCGGATCCGTATTTCCGGTATCATCCGGAATAACGGATCCGGTATTTAATTTCTTCAAAGCTAGAAAGAACTGAGCATGCGCAGACCGGAAAACCGGATGCGGCGATGCAGCAATTTCCATATCCATATATACCGGATTCGGCATTAATACATCTCAATGGAAATTAATGCAGGTGCCGCACTGTTCCGGGATTTTGGCCGGGAAAAAAAAAACGCAGCATGTTGCTGTATTTTGTCCTGTCAAATACCGTACAAGTGACGGAACGGACGACATCCTGATGAATACTGAATTGCTGGATTGCTTTCCATTCAGAATGCATTAGGACAAAACTGCTGCAGTTTTTTTCGGTATTGAGACCCTTTTCCGGATTTCAATACCGGAAAAGAATAACGCTAGTGTGAAAGTACCCTAAGCCAGTTTTTCTTTACACCAGTTTTTTTTTTTTTTTAAAACATATTTTTATTTCAAATGTATCATCTTTACATGTCATTATCTCAACACGTTACATATATGAGCATATGATACACCACTTTTTATTTTTATAAATAAATCAGAAAACATATGGATAAAACGAAATCAAATGGCACAAATCCCCCTCCTTCCCTAACCCCCCCCCCCCCTTCCCCTCTCCAGGATGTCTATTCCTACAATCCCCTCCCACCTCGCAAATTCAAGCAATTTTTTTTAATTTTTAAGGTTATAGCCTTCAGTTGTCTCCTCTCAAAGACGCCAATCTCCCTGTTAGCACTGCATTTGAGTACCACTCTGTATATTTGAAAGAAGTCATCAGCTCATTGATATCTCCCCGCGGTATATGTTTTTCAATAAATGTTTGCCATTTGTTAAAGAAGTTTTTGGTCTTCTTCTCTTTTTGGTGTTCCGTGTCCAGTTTGTCTATGTACATTAACTGTGACATCTGAGAAATCAGTTCTTTGATTGGAGGTGTACTAGGTTTCAACCAGTTATTTAGAAGACCACGGAGAGATACCAACAGAGCTACATCAATAATCATTCGAGGTTTAGACGTGACATCAAAAACATGAAAGAGCAAAACCGTAGGGCTAAGTACCAATGTTATTCCCCACGTCTCTTTAATCCATTTTACCACTGCCTTCCAAAAAGATTGGACGAAATCACACTCCCACACACAGTGTTGCAAATCTGCTCTCTCCGTTCCACATTTCGGACATGCCGTCAGATACCCAGTTTTAGGTGTTGGCCCCGCAAAATTAAATGCATAAATTGCTGAATGTATGAGACGGAAATGTGACTCCCTCCACCCTTCACATGGTACCGCTTTGCATACTCTCTCCCACCCCAACAAAACTTCCTCCCCCGATAACGAGACCTGTAATTTCCTTCCCCATTTCTTGAAGAGTCTGGCTTCCACTTTCTTGTCAATTGATTCTCTCATGGCCTGATATAATTGGGAAATAGAGTATCTCGTGGCCCCCTGTCCCAGTGAAAATGCTAGGTGTTGGTTCGTGCATTCGCTTGAGACATCTATTAGCCTCTGTTTACAAAAATAGATAGCCTGTTGATAAGCTAAGAACTGTGAATTTTCTAGACCAAACCTCACACATAACTCTGGGAATGTCAGGTATCTCTTCTCAGTAATATGCAGCATATCCAGAAATGAGTGAATTCCCTTGGCCCTCCAGACCCCAAACATTTTGTTTTGAGACCCTGGAGGGAACTCCGGATGATTCCAGAGCTCCAAGTTTCTGGATGCTAAGAAAGGTCTTTTGGCTAGTTTGCGTACTTCTTTCCAAGCGACCATAGTGTCTCTTAAAATTATTGAGTGTTTCAGATGGGGTGGGAGCAGTCGCCTCCTGGTATGTAATAAGTTCACCAATGGCCACTTATCCGAGAGTTGTTGCTCTAAAATAGGGTCTGAACAGTAGTGTGTTTTATGTATCCAGTCCAGGCAATGCCTGAATAGACATGCTAGATTATAAATTCTCATATTTGGGATATTTATGCCACCTTGGATTCTAGGCAACATTAACTTAGATAGTGATACTCTGGATTTTTTCCCTGACCACAAGAAAGTTGTGAACATGGACTGGATATTTTTAACATCTGAATGCTTTAGAAGCAGCGGTATTGTTTGCATGGGGTACAGTAGCTTTGGGAAGCATATCATTTTAATGACGTTACCCCTGCCCGTCAGAGACAAGGGTAGGTTTTTCCATCTCTCCAGGTCGTTTCTAATTGTTTTGAACAGTGGGACATAATTGAGGGCATAAAGAGACTCAGGGGTTCTCCCTATTTTGATCCCTAGGTATTTGATGTGATTCTCAGCTATTACAATCTTGCTACATGAGTCCGGCAGTACAAGTTTAGACCTGGATGCACGCAATGTAAGTAACATACATTTGTCCGCATTTATCTTGAACCCCGAGACTGGTCCAAAAGAGGACAAGAGGTTTAACACCTTCTCTAGATCCATCTCAGGATCAGCCATGAAGACAAGCAAGTCATCAGCAAAAAGCGAAGTCCTCACCTCCTGGCTTCCCACCTTAATGCCCCGGAAAATATCCCCCTCTTCCAATATCCTAATCAGGGGTTCTAATGCTAGGTTAAATATTAATGGTGATAAGGGGCATCCCTGACGCGTTCCCCTTGCCAACTGGAAGGGCGCTGACAGAAATCCTGGCAAAGAGATTCTGGCCTTGGGGTCTCGATATATTGCTGATAGGAAAACCCTAAAGGGGCCTACAATCCGCATCCTGTCTAATACCCTATTCATCCAATCCCATCTCACGTTATCGAATGCCTTTTCCGCATCAAAAGCCACTAATGAGGGCATTATAGATCTATCCGATTCCCATCTTACTGCGTCTAAAACTGTAAGGACTTTGCGTATATTAGTAACTGCAGCTCTGTTCCTAATGAAGCCTGACTGAGATGGAGACACCAAGTCCGGCATTAACATTGACAACCTATCAGACATTATTTTAGCTGCTATCTTTATGTCAACATTGATAAGTGAGATGGGACGGTAAGAAGAAGGAAGTGTGGCGTCTCTCCCCGGCTTGGGAATTAGTTTGACATAAGCTATATTATCAGAAGATGATAATAAAGAGGATCCTGAAAGGACATTATTGAAGACTCTCGTGAGGGGTTCTGCTATCTCCCCACCTAGCATCTTGTAAAATTCTATTGAATACCCGTCTGGGCCTGGCGCTTTATGTAGTTTCGATTTTTTAATAATCCCTAACACCTCTGCCTCAGTGAACGGCGAGTTCAAAGTATCTAATTGGGCTTGTGATGGCGAGGGCAGACCAGTGCATTTCAGAAAGAACTCAGACATGTGGTCGGCTGGGCCAGGATCCTCATAGAGCTGTGCATAAAAATCCCTCAAGATAGATACTATTTTCTCAGGATTTGTATGTATCCCACCCCCTGGATCGGCTATGGATGTTATGTGGTTCTGTTTTCTGGAGTTCCTTACCAGTGATGCTAATAGTCTACCTGCCTTGTTTCCCTCCCTGAAAAACTTGGCATCGCTGCTTGACATATCTATCCTTGCCTTCCTCTCGTACCACAGCTCATAATTATTTCTGGCCTCCTTCCACCGCAGTCTAGATTGCTCAGTGGGTGCATTCATGTATTCAGTATAGGCTGAACGTAGGATCTCACTATAATTCCGCAATGCTGATGTTACTTTTTTCTTTATCCCCCACGTATATGCCATTATACGTCCTCTCAGCACCGCTTTTGCTGCGTCCCAATAAAGGGATGGCGAATCCTGATATGTGTTATTATCTCCCCTATATTCCCAGTACCAACCTCTGAGGAGGTCAGAGAAATTCTCGTCCTGATATAGGAATGACGGGAAGCGCCATAAAATATTCGACCCCTTAGGCTGCAACTCTGCTATGTTTATAGAGATGGGGGCATGATCAGATATGATCAGGTCGTGGATTCTGGTATCTAATATCCTATTAGTCAGGCCACTAGAAACCATAAGATAGTCGATTCTCGACCACGAGTCATGTGGATTGGAATAAAATGAATACTCCCTACTGTCTGGATTTAGCATTCGCCAGGAGTCAATCAATGCCGTGTCCTCCAAGAACTTTGCCAGGGCCCCCTTTGTAGTAGGAGGACGCTCTCTAGAATTCCGTATTGGTTTCCTGTCTTCTCTTAAAGAGGCCACGGCATTGAGATCTCCCCCCATTAGCTTATTGACTGACGTATCTCTTTCAATAGTCCCGGTCAGGTCATTCAAAAAAGGTCTACTATCCCCATTAGGACCGTATACATTATAAATCTGAAGCTCATCTGTTCCTAAAGCGATTTTTACTGTGCACCGTCTACCCTCATCATCATTTGACTGATCCCTAATGGTGCATGATAGATTTTTGTGAAATAAGATCATTACTCCTGCTTTGCGGTTTACCGCTGGAGAACCCAACACCCTACCTACCCACATCTTTTTCATCCTGGGATAATCCTCTTCTATCAGATGAGTCTCCTGTAATAGGGCTATATCAGCACGGAGATTCTTCAAGTGTCTAAGTATCTTGTTGCGCTTTTGAGGTGAGCGCAATCCTTTTACATTCCAGGAAACTACTCTCATGGAGGGTTCCACTGGTCTCTGAAGCTGATTAAGGAGTGATTGAAGGCAGACATCCTATCGACAAGTCTAAACAATACCCTTCCCCTAACCCCTCTGTATAACAATAACAAAGAATAAACATAAACATAAGCATAGATCCTTAGGGCGATAAACCCAGAAAGTAACCCTAAAGGCCACATTTGCTTGTTCAGAACCTTCACTTTTTTCCCCATGTGAAAATTAGCGACAATGGTGTTTTGATCGCTTTGCTCCCCACATCCCCCGCCCTTTATAACATCATCCCAACTGCCTTTTATAAACACATGTAGTACTTTGAAAAAGAAAACCGAACCTATAATGCCCCATCTATCCGGCCCGCCTCCCGGACCTGAGAGATCCTGGCCCCCGGGACAAAGGCTATGCCCTTAGACCCCAAGGGAGCAAACTTCCCATGATCTCCCCGGCCCGAGATGCCACCTCAAGCAGACCCGCACGTCAGTGGGTCCGACCCCCCCGACCTAGAAGACCGTGGCCCCCAGATCAAAGATCTCCAGGGGAGCGAAATCGCCCCCGGCCTCCCCGACTCAGAGGAGCCGCCCCAATGAAACATACCAGTTCCCGCGTCACAGATACAGATCGTCCCGGGCTCCCCAAAGCCTCCGCGGCGGAACCCTCAGGAGAGGAAAGAATATCAGAGTCATCTTGCTCCGCGGTGCTGGTTTGGACTGATTCGATCCGCCTGGGGGCGCTCCTGGAAGTCCGATCCTGACGGATATTCGGCGGAATCCTGAGGTCCCCACTCTCGATGTCGTGGTGAAGTCTGTGCTCCTCGGTTAGATGGTGAGTATCCTTCTATGGCTGCCAGCGCTTCATTTGGCGAGTGGTACATTGTAGACGAACCATCTGAGCGGAAGATCCGGAGCGAGGCAGGGTAGATCAACGCAAATCTCACATTCTTGTTGTGCAATTGCGTGCAGATTGGAGAAAATGCTTTGCGTCTCCTCGCCACCTCTGCAGAGTAATCTCCAAATAGCAGGATTTTCGCCCCTCTCAGCATTATGGGGCTTTTGCGCGCTTTAAATGCTCTAAGGATGGTCTCCTTATCGGAGTAGTCCAGGTAGCGCATTATGACCTGTCTTGGTCTGGAAAGTTGGCGGTCCTCGCCCCGGTTAAGTGGGCCCACTCGGTGTGCTCTCTCTACTTTGCAGAGTCGTTGGATTCCCAGGGCCTTGGGCAGCTCAGTTTCGCAGATCGCTACCAGATCACTTGCTGGGATTGCCTCCTTCAGCCCCACCACTCTCAAATTGTTGCGTCTGGATCTATTTTCCAAGTCCTCTAACTTTTCACAAAGTCTCTTATTTTCTGTAAGGACTTTCTGCAATTTGAAGAGGATAGATTCTGTGGTGTCCTCAATCACTTGAATCCTAGATTCCGCTGCATTTAGCCTGGTATCATGCTCCTGTACAGTTTCCTGCAGTTGTTGCATCACCCGAGTGACTGATGAGGCCAGAGTCTCTTTTAGGTCAGGAGCTAAGTGAGCGGCTACTTCGATTGCAAGCTCCTTGTAGTCAATGTGCCTGATTAGTGAGTCCGGCATGTGGTTCTGCATCTCCCTTCCCTCGTCGGGTTGTTGTGAGAGAGCCCGGGACCCGTCGCCGTCCGCCTTCTCTAAGTTCGGCGCCATACTGGCGGGTGCTGCATCTCTCTGTAGCGGTGACGGCAGCTCTCTGGTTTTTAGTTTCTTGCCCATAATAATAAGGTACCGATCCATGCAGCGTGTGCGGACCGTGTGTTCTCTCCTGTCCCACCGAAGTTGAGGGTGTATGGGCAATTTGACTCGGTTTGTGGCAGGTTCATGAGGAGCTCACTTTCCAAGCGACTTCACATGGCGGCGCCGGAACCGGAAGTCTTTACACCAGTTTTGATAAATCTCCCCCAATGAATGGCCTTAGAATAGGACATGTTCTATTTTATTTTTTGCGGGATGGACATGCGGAGATGCGGAAGCAGAAAGCACAAGGTGTGCAGTCTACATTTTTTGGTGGCCTCAATAAAATGAATCCATGAGTCCACATGCAATCCACAAAAAATGTTGATCAGATGCGGGAAAAAAATATATAGTTTGGGTCATTACTGAAGCAGCGATACTAATGTTATTACGTTTTTTATTGTTTAGATTATAATATAAAAAAGCAGGATATTTAAAAAATAAAATAAAGCTGAGGACATGCTAATCCTGTATTGTACATGTACAGCAAGATTGCGGAAACTCCTTCCCGACAGTGCCGTATATGTACAGCAGAGGTAAAGAGGACCTGTCACCTCCCCTCACATGTCTGTTTTAGTAACTACTTGCATTCCCCATGTAATAATTATTCTGGGGAATGTATTCATAAAACTGTAGGTTGTGCAATTTGTTTATTATTCCTATTAGAAGTTATAAATTAATTACCAGCAGTTTGCAATGACGGTCTAGATAGGAGTTACCAGTTTGCTGTGTGTCCCTGCCAATCTGACACTGCCAGCACTGATTGGATAGTGTCAGACTGTGAAGGCACACCCCCAACTGGTAACACCCATCTTGATCATTTTTGCAAACTGCTATTCATTCCTTCAAAGCCGCTAGCAGTAAAAAAAATTATAAATATAAATGTAAAAAAGTGTACAACCTACAGTTTTATGAATAGAGGCTCCAGAATTGTTATTAAATGGAAGATGCAAGTAGTTCCTAAAGCAGACATGTCTGGACAGGCTTGGAATCTGCATAGGTTCCTGGAAGCTAGCTGCACTTACCCTAATTAGACTCTAAGGTTGCCTGCACATGTTGTGGATTATGCGCGGATTTCGTGCGGAAAAAAATGCAGTGTAAGGCCTCATGCACACGACCGTTCCGATTTTGTGGTCCGCAAACCGCGGATCCGGAAAAAACGGAAGCTGCCAGTGTGCCTTCCGCAATTTGCGGAACGGAACGGGCGGCCCATTGTAGAAATGCCTATTCTTGTCCGCAAAACAGACAAGAATAGGACATGTTCTATTTTTTTGGCGGGGCCACGGAACGGAGCAACGGATGCGGACAGCACACGGAGTGCTGTCCGCATCTTTTGCAGCCACATTGAAGTGAATAGGTCTGCATCCGAGCCGCCAAAACGGTGGCTCGGATGCGGACCCAAACAACGGCCGTGTGCATGAGGCCTAAGGGCCCGTTGCCATATTGAGGACCGGATCCGCAATACACGGGCATCATTCCGTTTTGCATTCCGCATCACGGATGCGGACCCATTCACTTCAATAGGTTCGCAAATCCGGAGATGCGAAACGGTGCGAAACAGAACACTACGGAAGCACTACGGAGTGCTTTCTGGGGTTCCGTTCTGTACCTCAGCACTGCAAAAAGATAGAACATGCTCAAGTGAATTGGTCTACGATCCCCATGCGGACCGGACTTCACACGTGTGAATGAGCCCTTAGGGTTTATGCACACAGACGTATTTTTGTTCCACATCCGATCTGCATTTTATGCCGGTCGGATGCGGACCCATTTACTTCAATGGGGCCGCAAAAGATGAAGACAGCACACCGTGTGCTGTCCGCATCCATATGTCCGTTCCGCTCCTCCCCCCGAAAAAATTAGAACATGCCTTGTTCTTATCCGTATTACGGACAAGTATGGGACAGTTCTACAGAGGGCAAGATGTTCCGTTCCGCGAAATGCAGAACACACACGGCCGGTATCCGTGTTTTGCGTATCTGTAAGTTACATAGTAACATAGTCAGGGCCGTCTTTACCAAGGGGCAAAAGGGGCAGCTGCCCCGGGCCCAGTTGCTCCTGGGGGGCCCAAGGCAGCTGCCTCTTGAGCCCTGCTAGCCACTGCCCCGGGTGTCAGGCTGTCAGCTCTACCAGGATTCCAGGCATCATGATCGTACTGTGATTTAGGACCTTAATGACATCATCACCATGTGACCAGTAACCTAGCAATTACTGGTCACATGGCTATGAGGTCATCACAGGTCCTGTGGAGTGTTCCAGAAGTTAACTGTGGAGCTTTTTTGTGTGAAGATTACATCAGAAAAAGGTGACGGGCTATTATGTTAATACACTGTAAACTACTGTATAGTGGGGTGCTGTATACTGTGTGTGAGGGGCCTGTATACTGTGTGTGGGGGGCCTGTATACTGTGTGTGGGGGGCCTGTATACTGTGTGTGGGGGGCCTGTATACTGTGTGTGGGGGGCCTGTATACTGTGTGTGGGGGGCCTGTATACTGTGTGTGGGGGGCCTGTATACTGTGTGGGAGGCCTGTATACTGTGTGGGGGGCCTGTATACTGTGTGTGGGAGGCCTGTATACTGTGTGTGGGGGGCCTGTATACTATGGGGGGGGGCTGTATAGTGTGGGGGGCTATACTGCTGTACTGTATACTGTGGGGGTCTGTATAATGTATACTGAGGGTGCGGTATAGTGTGGAGTGCTATACTGCTGTACTGTATAGTGTGGGGGGCTGTATCGTGTATAGTTTGGAGTGTTGTATACTGTGAGGTGCTGTATACTGTGGGCTGCTATACTGCTCTACTATATACTGTGGGGTACTGTATAGTGTGGGGTGCTTAACTTCATACTGTGTGGTGCTGTATACTATAGGGTGCTATACTGAATACTGTGGGGTGCTGGGGCGCACTGTAACACTAGGGTGAGCCGAGCCCTGGTCTCCTTCCTGCAGAGCGGTGCCCACTTCCAGCCTGAGCCCAGCTGCCCAGAGCACTGATCCTGACCCGCTGGAGTCTTCAGAACTGGAAGTATTTACAGTAATTCACTGGACTCTACCAGATGTGTGGATTTTTTGTGTGTGTGTTGTGGTGGAGGGCGTGATTGCCTAAGGTGTGGGAAGGCGGGATCCAGGGGGCCCAAGTAAATTTTTGCCCAGGGTCCAATCACTATTAAAGACGGCCCTGAACATAGTACATAAGGCTGAAAAAAAACATCTGTCCATCCAGTTCGGCCTGTCATCCTGCAAATTGATCCAGAAGAAAGCAAAAAGACCCCTGTGAGGTTGCAGACCGCAAAACCGCAATAACTTGTGTGGATTTAAGTGCAGTTTTGTACAGTTTTTCTGCAGATTTTCTGCACACAAATCTGCACTGTGTGCAGGCACTCTTAAATTGTTTGCAGATTTACAAATCAAACAGCAACTGATTGGGTCCAAATTGGATTTTCTTTTGCTAGACCTTTGAGTACCAATACTGTGTGACAGGGGCAGATTGGCCATAGACCTTACAGGGAAATTTCCCCCGTGGGCCGATACCCAGGGGGCCAACCAAGCCCTCCGCTCTGCCGCTGGCCAGGTACATAATGAGCTATCAGTGGTAATTAACTCTGTGAGAATTCAATGTCCTGCATCTCACCTCCTAAGCCCCCTGCTTCATATCTTAATCAGAAACAACTGGAAGAGGAGGAGAAAAAATGGCAGCTATTGATGGCCACCTCATAAAGACAGCTTTTGGGGCAATATATTGTGCAGCACTGTGGTATGTGGTATTTTGCGCTATGGTATTGCTGACCCCCCTACATTTGTTGCCACACCTCCTGTCAATTTAGACCCTTCTACAATATGGGGCCACTTTTAGGTATCTTTTCCAGGGCCACTTTAGGTTCCCAATCCGCCCCTGCTGTGTGAGAATCTGAGCAGGACATCGGAGCATCTACTGGTACTCTGCTGGGTCTGTTCCGTCCTCTATACTACATTTCTATTGCATATACACTCACCTAAAGAATTATTAGGAACACCAGTTCTATTTCTCATTAATGCAATTATCTAGTCTTCCAATCACATGGCAGTTGCTTCAATGCATTTAGGGCTGTGGTCCAGGTCAAGACAATCTCCTGAACTCCAAACTAAATGTCAGAATGGGAAAGAAAGGTGATCTAAGCAATTTTGAGCCTGGCATGGTTGTTGGTGCCAGACGGGCCGGTCTGAGTATTTCACAATCTGCTCAGTTACTGGGATTTTCACGCACAACCATTTCTAGGGTTTACAAAGAATGGTGTGAAAAGGGAAAAACATCCAGTATGCGGCAGTCCTGTGGGCAAAAATGCCTTGTGGATGCTAGAGGTCAGAGGAGAATGGGCCGACTGATTCAAGCTGATAGAAGAGCAACGTTGACTGAAATAACCACTCGTTACAACCGAGGTATGCAGCAAAGCATTTGTGAAGCCACAACACGCACAACCTTGAGGCGGATGGGCTACAACAGCAGAAGACCCCACCGGGTACCACTCATCTCCACTACAAATAGGAAAAAGAGGCTACAATTTGCACGAGCTCACCAAAATTGGACTGTTGAAGACTGGAAAAATGTTGCCTGGTCTGATGAGTCTCGATTTCTGTTGAGACATTCAAATGGTAGAGTCCGAATTTGGCGTAAACAGAATGAGAACATGTATCCATCCTCTGATGGCTACTTCCAGCAGGATAATGCACCATGTCACAAAGCTCAAATCATTTCAAATTGGTTTCTTGAACATGACAATGAGTTCACTGTACTAAAATGGCCCCCACAGTCACCAGATCTCAACCCAATAGAGCATCTTTGGGATGTGGTGGAACGGGAGCTTCGTGTCCTGGATGTGCATCCCTCAAATCTCCATCAACTGCAAGATGCTATCCTATCAATATGGGCCAACATTTCTAAAGAATGCTATCAGCACCTTGTTGAATCAATGCCACGTAGAATTAAGGCAGTTCTGAAGGCAAAAGGGGGTCCAACACCGTATTAGTATGGTGTTCCTAATAATTCTTTAGGTGAGTGTAGATAGTCATTAAAGATGAGCGAAGTATTGAAAAATTCGATTTGGCTATGTTTGCCAAATTTTACTAAAAAGACAGGGAGCAGCAATTGTGACACCCCCCGTCATTGTACCCCTTTAGTTGCCGCGTTCATAGCTGATCGTGGCATCTGACATTAACATTAAAGTGTAAAATAAAAAAAATAAAAAAAAAATCATACCTCCTCCATTTGATCGGAAGATCCGGCTGCCGCCATCTAGTGCAAAATCTTGTACAGCACGTGATGACATCTTCATGTCGTATATACATATATACGTCACCGCGCACAGGATTTCGTGCAAGATCTTCAATCAAGATGGCAGTGACTGGCTCTTCTCGTTCAAACGGATGAGGTAAGCATGATTTTGTTTATTTTTTAACACCATTCAGGGAAAATTGGTTCGCTACCACAAAGCACAAGAAAATTCGGCTTTGCGGCAAATTGAATTTTCCCTGAAATTCGTATCGAAGTCCACTTCACTCAACATAATCATAATAACAGTTACAATATTACTATGCTACAGAAAGTTTTCCTCGGATACCTTGTCTAGACTCAGTAAAGTAATTGCTTTTTGGGCCAAATAATATAATACTGCTCTCTGTGACTGGCAATGAGGATACAGTATAAATTGCTGCAGCCACTATCTGCCTACAGAATTGCGCAGCATTTCCACCTGACACGATTATATACTGTATGTTCTGCATTTCATCCCCTTTATGCAATGTTGTAACAAAGAGACATTATAATGCCCATCCATCAGTGTAATGGACGCTTTCAATTAATCTTTCCTCAGAACATGGATTACTAGGGTCCAGTCATTTCTGCTGCATCATCATACACTCATTCAAGTTTGTGAAGGATCATTGCGTCAAGACAGAGGCAAAATAATTCAAACCGTACAGATTTTAGCATGGGGGAGAGTAGAATCGCAGTTTAGATGATATCCACAGTATAGAGACTTGTATTAATATTCTGAGATGTTCCCAGGACCCTCAATAGATGCACAATAATAATTTACAGTAAGTTTTGCCTGCAGTCCCATAGATAAACCATTGATTTAATTACTCAACAAATGTAGCTCTGCTACATCAGCTGGTTTCTATTAATATGCCTCCAATATATCTCATATAAAATTGAGTAGATTATCATAGGAGACATGGAACATTTCCAACTGTAATTCGTTTTTGTTGTTTTGGTCGAAAAAGGTTTCCTTCTTTTTTTTTTTTTTTCCTTCCTAATGTTTTTTCCCCTTATAAGATGTTTGAGGTTTTCTGTATGTCCCCTGTGCAGAGGGCTGCCGGGGTGATGTGGAGGGCTTAGGAAATAATGAGGCCAAGTTGACAGCAGAATGGTTCTTTACTGATGAATCAGGTACATTAGTCACAGTTTTCATCAAACATGGACTGGCATTTCTGAAAGAAGTGCACTTTCCACAGATCTCACAGGTTACACAGCTGCAGTAAAAGTTAATAGGCTAAGATGTCTCTTTAAAGCAATTCTCCCCACACTGAACATTTCTAGCTGCCTTTTGCATCAGCATCCAGAAATAGGGGTTCAACAATTCTCATTTTGTCTATGCAACCACGGGGTTGACCTCAAAGTCATTTCACGTTCTGCACCTTTTTCACAGGTTGCTGTACTCACAGTTAATGTCCCTACAGGATTCCTCCGCAGGAGGTAGTATAGTAGGCATATCCGGATTCTGCCTTTTTTAAGCTAATCTAGTGCCAGAAGCCTTTCACTTTCTGGCCAGTGTCTGCTATGGAGTCCATAAGTTTCTCGGTGTGGTGTTTTCCTCCCACACACGAGCGTGGCAACAAGTTATGGTTCTTGAAAGACAAGGAAGAAAAATTTGAATTATCGTTACCAAATAATGTCCTGGGTCTGCAGATATTAGGAAATGAAAGCTGGGATCTGATTGGTTGTTATGGGCAAGAAGGACAGTCTTAGGCTACTTTCACACACTCGTTTGGTGCGGATCCGTCATGGATCTGCACATACGCTTCAGTTCAGATAATACAACCGCATGCATCCGTTCAGAACGGATCCGTTTGTATTATCTGTAATATAGCCAAAACGGATCCGTCTTGAACACCATTGAAAGTCAATAGGGGACGGATCAGTTTTCTATTGTGCCAGATTGTGTCAGAGAAAACGGATCCGTCCCCATTGACTTGCATTGTGTGTCACTACGGATCCGTTTGTATCCGAATCGCCAGTCGGACAGCAAAACGCTGCAAGCAGCGTCCGCCTTCAGGGCGGAATGGAGGTGGAACGGAGGCAAACTGATGCATTCTGAGCGGATCCTTTTCTATTCAGAATGCATCAGGGCAAAATTGATCCGTTTTGGATCGCTTGTGAGAGCCCATGACGGATCTCACAAGTGGAAACCAAAATGCCAGTGTGAAATTTGCCTTACTATTAGACCGTTTTGATAAATGAGGCCTGTAATATCTGTTAATTGGTATAAAACATCTGTCCATTTTTTTTACTTTTTCCCCCATTTTTTTATTACTTGGTCAGTCTTGTACAATAGCGATGAACATTGCATAGATTTATTTTTAGGAATATATGATATCTGATTGGCCAGGTTTTATGATATCATTATTGGAACGGAGGAGAGCATTGTGGGCACTTTCTTGTGTAGTTGCCATAGAAACACTTCTGTTCCTCTTAGTAAAGGTCAAACTCGAAGTTTCTCCTTTTGTTGCTGATGTCTCTTCAAAACACTTGCTCGAAAATTACGGATTATGTTCCTAGAATAGAAAGAAAAACGAAACAATTACATCGACCTTTACAATGTCTAATGCACATGGAATAAAACGTTACACGACCTTTTACAAAGCAAATCTAAGCTTAGGAAACAATCATAGTGTTTAAAGAGATTTTCCAAGGCTTTTATACTGATGACCCATGACCTATCCAGTGGCGTAGCGTGCATTGCTGGCGCCCTGGGCAAGCCAAGTATTGCGCCCCCTAACCTGCAGACACTCTCCTTTCTTTTGACCCACGCCCCACATGCTCCAGCCGCGTATGTGGTGGGATCAGCGGATGATGCCTCTATATACACTTATTGTACTTCGCTGACATACTATTGCATCAGGGGTCACAAAGGAATTCCATTCCTAATCCCCATTTAGGCTCCATGCACCCGACCAGTGCAATTTCACTTGGCCTTTATTTAAAATATTGAGCTGTTCAGTCACAAAGGGTTAACTGTTTTTCTAAGGCCCCTTTCACACGGGCGAGTTTTCCACGCGGGTGCAATGCGTGAGTTGAACGCATTGCACCCGCACTCAATCCCGATCCATTCATTTCTATGGGGCTGTTCACATGAGCGGTGATTTTCACGCATCACTTGTGCGTTGCGTGAAAATCGCAGCATGCTCTATATTGTGCGTTTTTCACGCAACGCAGGCCCCATAGAAGTGAATAGGGCTGCGTGAAAATCGCAAGCATCCGCAAGCAAGTGCGGATGCAGTGCGATTTTCACGCACGGTTGCTAGGAGACGATCGGGATGGGGACCCGATCATTATTATTTTCCCTTATAACATGGTTATAAGGGAAAATAATAGCATTCTGAATACAGAATGCATAGTACAATAGGGCTGGAGGGGTTAAAAAAATAATAATAATAATTTAACTAACCTTAATCTACTTGTTCGCGCAGCCGGCATCTCTTCTGTCTTCATCTGTGAGGAATAGGACCTTTGATGACATCACTACGCTCATGACATGGTCCATCACATGATCCATTACTATGGTGATGGATCATGTGATGGACCATGTGATGAACGCAGTGACGTCATCAAAAGGTCCTATTCCTCACAGATGAAGACAGAAGAGATGCCGGCTGCGCGAACAAGTGGATTAAGGTGAGTTACATTTTTTAACCCCTACAGCCCTATTTTACTATGCATTTTGTATTCAGAATGCTATTATTTTCCCTTATAACCATGTTATAAGGGAAAATAATACAATCTACACAACCTTGAACCCAAACCTGAACTTCTGTGAAGTCTGGGTACCACAGTCAGTTTTTTATCACACGCGTGCAAAACTGAACAACAGAACGCAATCGCAGTCAAAACTGACTGCAATTGGGTACCTACTCGCGTGGGTTTGCCGCAACGCATCCGGACCTTATCCGGACACGCTCGTGTGAAAGAAGCCTAACTGTGTGATTAGTACTTTCACTTTCATTTTATGCTCTAAGTACCCTTATTTCTAAACTACTGAGAGGTCATAAACACTTATCCACCGTGTGCCTTCCGCAATTTGCGGAACGGGCGGCCCATTGTAGAAATGCCTATTCTTGTCTGCAAAACGGACAAGAATAGGACATGTTATATTTTTTTTGCAGGGCTACGTAATGGAGCAACAAATGCGGACAGCACACGGAGTGCTGTCCGCATCTTTTGCGGCCCCATTGAAGTGAATGGGTCCGCACCCGAGCCGCAAAAACTGCGCCTCAGATGAGGACCAGAACAACAGTCGTGTGCATGAGGCCTTATCAGTAAGATAAGGATTGAGCTTCAATGAGTGTTTATAAGGTGAGAGAGCAGAGATAAGAAGTCCGTCTGCTCCTCAGATGACGGAAAGGACAAAAAATCTGCAGAAAGCTAGTAAAGCATGTCAGCTCTATACACAAAAAAGGATTTCATATTGTTAATAAAGACCAATTGAAAAAATGATTTTTAACTCAAAATAAGTGCCGTATTTTTTGCTTTTTATATATGCACTTTTTTTTTTACTCCAAAAGTGTGTGTGTGTGTGTGGGGGGGGGGGGGGGGGGGGGGGGGTGGCCGTGCGTCTTATAAAGCGAAGCTGCTGTGCTGCATAGGCATAGCGGCCTGCGATGTGCCAGTGATATGTAAACAGGGGCACTATCAGGATAGTAGCGGGGCCCGGCGCAGTCACTGAACTTCATTAAAGGGAACCTGTCACTGGGATTTTGGGTATAGAGCTGAGGACATGGGCTGCTAGATGGCCGCTAACACATCCGCAATACCCAGTCCCCATAGCTCTGTGTGCTTTTATTGTGTAAAAAAAACGATTTTATACATATGCAAATTAACCTGAGATGAGTCCTGTCCCTGACTAATCTCACGTACAGGACTCATCTCAGGTTAATTTGCATATGTATCAAATCGTTTTTTTTTTACACAATAAAAGCACACAGAGCTATGGGGACTGGGTATCGCGGATGTGCTAGCGGCCATCTAGCAACCCATGTCCTCAGCTCTATCCACAAAATCCTGGTGACAGGTTCCCTTTAAGCCGAGCCCCAGTCAGAGCAGCCATGACATATAAAGTGTATGCAGCAGCCCCTAGCAGTGCTGCTTTGCTAAACTAGCTGTAATTGCTTCTCTGCAGTATTCACTATGCACGCAGCGGGCAGTGACTGAGTGAGTGACGTGCGGTTCCAGCCTGCCCGGCATTGTGTGAATGGCATTGTATTTAATAGCTGGATACCCCCTTGCAGTTCAGCGCCCGGGGCAACCACCCCATTCCCCCCCCCCCCCCCCGCTACTCCACTGGACCTATTCTGCTGGACCCGTTGTGTGCATCCGTGGCCGTTGTGCCGTTTTCCGTTTTTTTTCGCGGACCCATTGACTTTCAATGGGTTTGTGGAAAAATCGGAAAATGCACCGTTTGGCAGCCGCATCCGTGAGCCGTGTTTCCTGGTCGTGAAAAAAATATGACCTGTCCTATTTTTTTCACGGCCAACGGTTCACGGACCCATTCAAGTCAATGGGTCCGTGAAAGAACACGGATGCACACAAGATTGGCATCCGTGTCCGTGATCCATGGCCGTAGGTTAGTTTTTATACAGACGGATCCGAAGATCCGTCTGCATAAAAGCTTTTTCCCGGTTGCCATGGTTACTTAGCAATTTGTAGAACCATGATACTTACCTGCGAGCTGCGATCTCTGCGTCCGGCCAGGAGCTCCTCCTACTGGTAAGTGACAGGTCATGTCACTTACCAGTAGGAGGAGCTCCCGGCCGGACCTGTCACTTACCAGTAGGAGGAGCTCCTGGGAACCAGTGGGAACGCCTCTGTGTTAGAATATACTGTCGGATTTGAGTTTCACGATGTAACTCAAATCCGACAGTATATTCTAACATAGAGGCGTTCCCATGGTGATGGGGACGCTTCAAGTTAAAAATAAACCATCGGATTGGAGAAAACTCCGATCCGATGGTATATTAACTCCTGACTTTACATTGAAAGTCAATGGGGGACGGATCCGTTTGAAATTGCACCATATTGTGTCAACGTCAAACGGATCCGTCCCCATTGACTTGCATTGTAAATCAGGACGGATCTGTTTGGCTCCGCACGGCCAGGCGGACACCAAAACGACTTTTTTTTTCATGTCCGTGGATCCTCCAAAAATCAAGGAAGACCCACGGACGAAAAAACGGTCACGGATCACGGAAAAACGGAACCCCGTTTTGCGGACCACAAAAAAATACGGTCGTGTGCATGAGGCCTAAGTCATCAGTATCTGACCGGTGGGGACACCCAGGACCCCCACCGATCAGCTGTTTGAGAGGAGTACTGACACTCACTGTGGCCTTCTCTCCGCTCACCAAGCACAGCGCCATACATTGTATAGTGGCTGTGCTTGGTATTGCAGCTCAACCCTATTTGCTTCAATCGGGCTGAGCCATGCCTAGGCCCTATGACCGATAAACATGACTTCACATGTCCTAAGCTAACCTGAGAGAAGACTGCGGCGCTACCGCGAGTGTCGCTGCCTTCTCACACAGCTGATCGGCGGGGGTCCCAGGTGTCAGACTCCCACCGATCAAATACCGATGACCTATCAAGAGGATAGGTCATCAGTATAAGGGTCCATTCACATGACCATAAGTGTTTTGCAGTCCACAAATTGAGTATCTGCGAAATATAGGTACCAGTGTGCTATCCGCATCTTTTGCGGCCCCATTGAAACGAATTGGTCCGCACCCGTTCCGCAAAATTGCGGAACAGATACGGACCCAGAAATACGGTCATGTGAATGGACCCTAAAAGTCTTGGAAAACCCCTTCAATACATAATTTCAATTCATTTGGAATGTAGAATATATTTAACCACTTCCGGTATGCCCATAGATTTTAAACATCCAACAACTAATTGTGCAGTTGCGGGAAAAGGGAGCCTGCTGTCAGTAATAGCAGGGCCCCCATAGAGAAGGCAGGAATAGTCAATGCAGCCACTCTTGCGCCGATCATAGTGATAATGTGATTATTGCGTTGGGTGTTAGCTACCATGGAAGCAGGGGAAGCGGCTGTTACAGGGCCTGAACTCAGGAAGGGGCCCAGGCGGAGGACATAGATTTTTTTTTCAGGGCCCAGGGAGCCTAGTCCTCTTCTAGTCCTCTTCTCTGGGCACCTGCACTGCAGTAAGTCCTTGCGATGGCTGGCAAGTCACAGGGAAGTGCGTGCCTAGACACAGTGCTGCACAAAGAACGGAGGTGTCCACCGGAGAAGAGGGGTGAGTATTTTATATTTTTTTGTCCATTATGAGGTTTTCATGCTGTGGGCCCAGTCAGTTCTGGTTACGCCACTAACCTCTGGGTAATGTATTCCACTAGCCCATCCTCCGCTGATCATAATCCATACATCCCCATTATCAACAGGACTGTTATGGAAAAAAGACATCATTTTAATAAGTATACCAGTCGCAAAAAAATAGGAATCATTTTTTTGAAGAAGATTACGTCTATGTGTGGCCTCTGAGTGTTTTTTTCATGTGTTTTGATAGCAATCGGGCAATTATGTATTGAATTTGTTTAGTTAGAAATTGGAGTCCTCAATAAAATTTCGCAGGAGGGTACAGGTGGGCTGTAGCCTAGGCCCCTAGAAATGTTGATACCCATGAATGTAAACATTTAAAATCCATGCCCATTCCACATAACTTTCTAGGCATTAACTTGCAGATGGAAGACATTGCAGAAATGGCACATCCAGATCAGGCATCATTTTGTTGAACACTGGGATTTATTAACTACTTTTTACTAAGGTAATATCCAGAAAGATTATTTAGCAGTTTTTGCCTGAGGTTCTCACGTCAGTCCGATGTCTAATTACAAAGCCTCCTTATTCTCGTAGTTATAATTCTAATTAATTAGCAGCGCACACCAGAATCATTACTCACTGGGTGCAATCATCATTTTCTCAAGAGCCTTGGTTGGCAGATTTCATTACACATTTATGTCCAACTTCATTGCGTGATCAATATCTTCTGGTATTTAGAGATCTGTTGCATGGAAAGTCATTTTAATATAATAGGATACCTACTTACTATGTATCAGAGTGGTACTTACCTTGACACGGACTACAACTCTGAATTATTTCTTTAGGGTCACATTTGTAAGTATATTAATATCATTGAAATACCTTAGAGAAGTGTGGGGATTGGAAGTCTGTCCAAAGCCACAGCAATGCATATTTCACTACATCCCAATGCCGATTCCTAGAATATAGTGGGAACAAAGGGAATACACTTGTTTTCTATAGTAGTCAAAAAATGCATATTGAGGCACTGCCTGCAACCTACTGTTACGACCTTAGAGGAAGATATTGGCAGTATGAAATACCTTCTCTATATGGACAGATAGAAAGACATAAAGAAACAGCCACTGAGTAGGTTGGTGACTGCAGGGATCGGGGGCTCCCTGGGAGGCAGACATGAGACTTGAGATAACATAGGGGAGGTTATACAACTTGGAGCATGTTGGTTTTTTGTGTGAGTTGGGGACAGTTGAGGAAGGGGGGGGGATAGAAATAGGAGAGCAAGAGGAAGCTGAATGTGGAGTCTGTGGTCCTAGATGTGCAACGTGCCACCTCCCAGGGCCAATCGTGTCCCAGGTTTCTAGGAATGCCGAATGGTGTGGTGCAGCAGTTTTCTGTGTGTGTCACGGTGCTCCTACCTGGATACCATCGCTCCCCAGGGCTAGACTCTGAAGCAATAAAGGGGATGAGTAATGGTGGAGGTGGAGAATAAATCGAGTCCAGACCTTGATAAAGTTCAAGAGCTTTACTTGCATCAACTTGTATTCAGACAATATTCAAGCTTTCTCTTGGTTCCAGCAGGTTTCAGCATGCAGATGAAAAACGAAAGTAGAGGTGGCTGCATCACTGTCTCCATTAGAGGGATTGTGCAGTGAAAAGATACTGATGACCTATCCTCAGGATAGGTCATCAATCTGGTCAGTTGAACTCATGGCACCCCTGCAGATCCGCTGTTTGAAGAGGCTGCAGCACTCCTTGAGCGCTGAGAACTCTTCCTAGGCCAGTGACATCACATGCATCGGTTACATGGCCTAGGCACAGCTCAGTCCATCAAATGTTGCAATACCAAGCCCAACCATTATCCAATGGATGGCTCTGTGCTTGGTAAGCTGCATGGAGCATTGCGGCCTCTTCAGACAGCAGATGAGCAGAGGTTCCAGGTGTCGAATTGCCCTGATCAGATATTGGTGACCTATCTTTTGACTAGGTCATCAATATTAAACACCTGGAAAACCCCATTTAACTGTTAGGATTAGCATTTTCTCTGATCCCTGTGACTATGTATTATAAGCCGTCCTCCTGCCAGTGGCTGGCGGTACCAACTCGATCACCTTGACATAATAATACAACAAGGTGCACTAACTACCGAAGGAACTTGACATATTATTACGTCAATGTGCAGGAAAGAGTTAAGGATTTGACCCCCCCCCCTCCCCGTACAATATTGTATATCTAAATTGTATGTATACAAAATATATTTTATACTGTATATATTATATATATTATACCGGCATATTGGAGAGTCCCATATTTACTCGACACTCAACTTCCAGCTTAATCCAAGGTCATATTTATCTGTGTATTTAATAACTCCATCAATGAGAAATGTTGCCCCCTCAATTCCCTCACCGATTTCATTTCTTCCATGCCTACGAGATTTATGTTACCATGGCAATAACCATTTTGGCTTCCTGTGTTGCCCTGTATCTTGGCTACTTATCATGGCTGTGTGTCTCGCTGGTATCAGTCGGCTTCCTGTCTGAATTACTTTTCTTCATAGATAAAGTAAATTAATATTGCTACAAAGCTCAGAGATCACAATCAGTTCAGCCAGCGACATTAAGTTCTTCATTATAAAAGGGGGATCAGGCTGGTTTTAAGCGTGTTTTCTTTATTTTAATTGAAAGAAAAAAGATATTGTTTTCATTATTATTTAATTTTCTACATTTTTGAGCAGTTTCAAAATATAATAAAACAATTAAATTGCACAATATTTCCTTCCAAGTACTTACAAGTATACTTCTAGTCCTCCTGTAGATCAATTGTCCACTGTTCTGATTTGTTATAAATGCAGAACAATGAAAATAAGAAAGCGTCAGTTCCGTCACAGGACAGAGAGGATGGATCCCATTGACTATAATGGAGTCGGCTGGGTTTCTATTAGGACAGAACAGCACATTTACGAAGGAATCTATTGCCTTGAAACACCGGACTCTAATGTGAACACAGCCCTGTGTAAAGAGGTAATGAAGTTTAAGGCCTCTTTCACACGGACGAGTTTTCCATGCGGGTGCAATGCGTGAGGTGAACGCATTGCACCCGCACTGAATCCGGACCCATTCATTTCTATGGGGCTGTGCACATGAGCGGTGATTTTCACGCATCACTTGTGCGTTGCGTGAAAAGCGCAGCATGTTCTATATTGTGCGTTTTTCACGCAACGCATGCCCCATAGAAGTGAATGGGGCTGCGTGAAAATCACAAGCATCCGCAAGCAAGTGCGGATGCGGTGCAATTTTCACGCATGGTTGCTAGGTGACGATCGGGATGGGGACCCGATCATTATTATTTTCCCTTATAACATGGTTATAAGGGAGAATAATAGCATTCTTAATACAGAATGCTTAGTAAATTAGGGATGGAGGGGTTAAAAAAATTAAACTCACCTCATCCACTTGTTCGGGCAGCCCGGCTTGTCTTCTTTCTTCTTCTTTGAGGACCTGGGAGAAAAGGACCTTTGGTGACATCACTGCGCTCATCACATGGTCCATCACACGGTGATGGATCATGTGATGGACCATGTGATGAGCGCAGTGACGTCACCAAAGGTCCTTTTCTCCCAGGTCCTCAAAGAAGAAGAAAGAAGACAAGCCGGGCTGCGCGAACAAGTGGATGAGGTGAGTTTAATTATATATATATATTTTTTTAACCCCTCCATCTTTAATTTACCATGTTATAAGGGAAAATAATAAAATTTACACAACACCGATCCCAAACCCGAACTTCTGTGAAGAAGTCCGGGTTCGGGTCTGGGTACCAAACATGCCGATTTTTCTCACGCGCGTGCAAAACGCATTAAAACGCTTTGCACTCGCACATTTTCCCGCGACGCACCCGCATCCTATCCGGCCCTCACACGCGATGCCCGTCTGAAAGAGGCCTTAGCAAATACAGCCTATTTGTTATATAATAAAAAGTTATGCAATTTTCCATTATACCTTCTGCATCAATTCCGCTTGCAGTTATTCAAATGCTCATGGTTTACCTCCACTGAATAAGAATTTGTCCTGATCATGTGATGGACACAAAGGAGCACGCCCCCTTACAAGACACAAATCCAATAGCTGTACTGTATACATCTGCCATGCACATGTGTGTCCATCACTAGGGATAAGCGAATCAACTTCGGATGAAACATCCAAAGTCGATTCGCATAAAACTTTGTTCCAATACTGTATGGAGCAGGAGCTCCGTACAGTATTCGAATGTATTGGCTCAGATGAGCCGAAGTTATTGCTTCGGGTAATAACTTCATAAATTAATTTGTACTGTAAAAAAACATTTTATGAACTTGAATCGAACCCGAGTTCGGGAAATGTTTTTTTACAGTACAAATTAATTTATGAAGTTATTACCCGAAGTCTCGAGACAATAACTTCGGCTCATCGGAGCCATTACATTCTAATACTGTACGGAGCTCCTGCTCAGTACAGTATTTTAACAAAGTTTTATGCAAATCGACTTCTGATGTTTCATCCTAAGTCGATTCGCTCATCCATATCCATCACATGACCAGGACTTATATTGAGGAGGATAGGTCATCAATATCGACACTTCAAAAATCCTTCAATAAAGTGACTCCACTTTTATTACTGCCTATGCCATAAGTCAGCCCACAAGGGGAAGGCAAGGGGAGTGGAGAGGATAGAAGTGATGGCTGCACCAATGAGGGTGGTCAGTAATAAGAATGGACGTCTATCGCTTATAGACACTATTTGATGCCCCCCCCCACCCCCACCCACCCACATCCACATCCAAAAGTGAAATAAGGTTTAGGTCAACATGAATTGTTTCGGGGGGTGGGGGGTTCGGAAAGTCTATTGGTGGGAACTCATAAGCAAACATTTTAGTCCTAATCAGTGGCAACCCCTGAGCAACATACTGCTAATCAGGGTAAACTAACGAATCGGCAAGGTAGTGCCTATGATTAAAGGGAACAACTACTCCAATTTATGGTTGTAGTCCTCAAGGTTGTTAATCCTGCTCTAGCACACCCTGGGCCTTCTTTCCCTCTGGGCACACTGTGGACTTTTGGGACCTCCTGTCAGGTGGTGGCTGGAGTGCTCTTGATGTAAGAATGAGCAGTGTAGTGAAACGCATCCAAGGGGGAACTTCTGACTGGCTCCCAACACGGCTGGCACCACCACAAGATAAGACTTTAATTTTTCGTTGTGCTGCTATACACATTTTTTCCTACAGTGTAGTGAAAGGCAGGAGAACAGGTGCAGGGACTGACAGATGGTGGAGGCAATGACCAGGGCCGTTTGGTTGAAATAAACAGACTATCTTTACTGAACAGACCGTGGCAGTAACAGTGTAAATGCAAGCAACAGGCACACATCTCAGATATTGCACAAAGTAAGCTTTTCCCAAAAGAGTGTATATAGAAGGTGGCAATGTTGGCAGTGGGACTTCCTTAGTCTCTTTCTATAGGTACTAGCAATCTTCCCAAATTGACCACAGGCATGCAGTCACTCCTAATATACTTTCTGCAGTGCCCAGTTGCAGGGTGCACTCCTAGATGGGATGACCAGTCCATCTCAGAGGAGTCATGTGCAGCAGAAAAATAAACCCAGACCACCAGTAATGGCTTTTGACATAAACGTGTGTTTACCTTACTGTTTCTGTCCAGCACTGCCTTAAAGTGGGCCTCAAACATCTGTAAATAGTCAGTGCTTCTTTCTTTTAGGAAATAATCCTTAGTAAAGTTGTTTTCTGGCACTTTTCCACTCTCAGAAATTGTGTTTTCCTGGATTGTTCTGTTTGGCCTACTTTTGCAGCAGTACACAGCAAGCATGTCTTCACTCAACTGGCAACCAACTAAGAACTACCAATTTAACTGTTTCCTACCTATGTATAACCATTTGGGATACATATGTGCACAAATAATCTCAGTAAACATTTTAACAACTTTTAAAGTGTGAAACATAGCATTAAAACGTTTAGTAGTAAACTTGATATTAACCCTTCAGCAGCGAAGGGTGAATTATTAACTCCCCCAATCAACAGCTCAACAAGCCCCACACCTTAAAGGGGTTGTCCAAGATCTTTTTTTTTTTTTTTTTTAGAATCCCCCCCACACAGCAGTACCTGTGAAGAAAGCTCTACTTACCTGCTCTCTGCCACTGTGTTCCAGCTCTATGGCTCCCGGACTGTCTTCCCTGTCATCCCGTCTCCGTCTATCAATTTCTGCACTGATGGGGTCATATGCACTCCTACAGCCAATGACAAGCCTCAGCTGTGACGTATTGCCGTGGTATGGGAACCAGCAGTGATGTGTCTCAGCGGCGCACGTGACTCCCATCTGTGCAGAAGGTGACAAATAAGGACCAGAAGTCCAATGAGGACAGCCTGGAAGCTATGGAGCCAGAATGAAGGAACTGGGAACGGGCAAGTTTAGCTTTCGTTACAGGTACCAATTGGTGATGGAATAAAAAAATTATAATCTGGGACAAACCACAAACCCTTTAAAGTTTGGCAATCGAATCGGTGCTAGAAGGAACTCCCTGTATACAGACCCATATAGCTCCCACTGAACTCAGCAATGGCCTTATAAATCTTATGTAAGGGCCCCCTCCTACTAGTGGCCCCTGTTCTCGTGTTCAGTGGGGCCCCCGCCAATCTAATAGTTATCCCCTATCCCTGTGGGGATAACGTAATGTAACTGGAATACCCATTTAAGTGTACATACATACAAAACTAAATGCAATTTCAAGGTAGCCCACTAGTCTGAACTCACGTCCCCAATACAGGACTTGATACTGTTGCATGCAGAACGCTAAAATGGCTGTTATAAAGCGCTTTATTATATTGTAAGAGATTTTCTGGAATGTGACCGTCTCTCGTTTGGTCCCAGAAATTTCTAGACTTCTAGCAGCTCTTACAAAGAGCAACCGGATAATTGGAAGCAACTATGCACCTGCCATACCCAATACAAGTGTCAGATATCCCTATAAATAGAAAGTGCACAGCAAGCTTGTGAAGACTAGTGTGAATGTCATAGCGATCCTGAAAGCCCCCCGCCGTCACCTCGACTTATATAATCACATGGAGGATAACTCACACAGTCGACCAATATAACTTTCACCCGCAGCTTTCGGGCCAATTACCCTGAGAATCCTGAATGGGCAGTGTGAACGTGGCCTTACATTCATCATTCATCCTGTATCCCTGAATAGTTTTTAAAAATGTTTTTAGAGGATTTATGTGATTTAAAGCAAGTAAAGCATATTTAATTATTTTTATACAGCATTGCACATAGAGGTTTAAGTGACATTACATTAATCGATAGAAAATCAAATGATGATAATATAATGGCTCAATACCTTATCGTGCAGGATTAGAAGCATACATTTCTGAGGGTCAAGGCTGCCTCTAAGGGGATCAAACTGAATACAGATTTTTTACAGGCCCATAAAATTCAATACTAGCTGTATAAACCCGATCTCCAGTTTTCTGCCCCTAGTGGTATACTTCTCCTGCAGCATTGAGGATGTCAAAAATAGAAGCATTTCCCAAACTTGTTGGATCAGGTAAGAGAAGTCAATAATAAGAATGGATGCTCATTGCTCATAAACACTATTTGGCATCCTCTACCACCTCCATCCAAAAGTGAAACAGGTGGCATTTGCTCCTTCCCCCCAAAAAGGGGAAGAGGGAGGGTATTGGGGGGGGGGGACTTGTTAGCAAACACTTTAGTGCTAATCAAGGTAATGCCCAAAGTCCCGTGGTTAAAGGGAACAATTAAAAACTACTCCAATATGGTATTATAGTTGGTATGGGTAATGCCAGGGGTCTGCGCCAATCTCCATCTGACCCTGCACCTAACTGTCTAAAAAAGAGTAACAAGGTAAAGATAGATAGATAGATAGATAGATAGATAGATAGATAGATAGATAGATAGATAGATAGATAGAATATGGAAGCTGAAGTCCAGAGTAGTCAGGAAGTGTTTAGCGTGTGGAATTTTTTTTTTTATTATCCAAAATAAGGTGAAAAAAATAAATACCGGATCCGTTTTTCAGGATGACACCGGAAAGA
The DNA here is from genome assembly GCF_905171765.1 of Bufo bufo. Lineage (NCBI taxonomy): Eukaryota > Metazoa > Chordata > Amphibia > Anura > Bufonidae > Bufo > Bufo bufo. The sequence goes on from NC_053390.1 coordinate 89,419,863, forward strand.
CGGATCCGGCATTTCAATGCATTTTTTTGGACTGATCAGTCTTACTAATGCCATCAGTTGGAATACGTTTTGCCTGATCCGCCAGGCAGTTCCGGCGACAGAACTGCTTGCCAGATCTCTCTGCCGCAAGTGTAAAAGTAGCCTAACCTACCGAATGTACATTGGCAAGAAGAAGGAGGCGGATTGAATAGAATATGATCAGATGCATTGGGATAATTATTTCTTTGAAGTCACCATAAGAAGAATGGTGTTTCTTATCTATAATAAAAACACTTCGCCCAAGACGGAACAAGTAATTGTCTATATGTGAAGCGTAATGGATGGTGTTATCAGTGAAGGTATATTCCTGCCAGAAAGATAAATTACCTATCTACTGGAATTCCCACCTAATGCCAGAACAGGGGATACCCCTCCGATGCGAGACTGCAGCCAGGAGGGGTGTGGATGGAGCTGCAGCCTTACTTTCCACCTCCTGAAATTTTACAATAAATCATTTACCTTCTTTACACATCACCAGGGCACCAGTGTAACATTTTATTCAGTAGAATAATTCTAAGTATCAGCACATTGTCATAAAATGTTGAAAATAGTCGATGTCCCATGTGGTATGACCTAAAATGCGTGAGTAATCTGCATTGTGCTGTAGGTATCAGTGCAGAATGGGTGTGAATATAATGGAGACAGCTCAATAGTGTCAGATGTGCTCTTGTCTCCAGCTTTGTGTTTGTTCATGTTCTCATGTAAATGTCACCTCAATGCCCCTTAATCTCCACAAGCCACTTGATTGATGGGTGGTATACAAAAGATGTACAGTAGATGCTCACACATTTCATCAGCTCAAGAGCAGCCTCAACTGAATGCATTGGCCATATGCATTTCTGGATGTTATTCTTGTCTTATATGGAATAGAAACATAGAATATTAGGAGAAACTAGGTGTTTAGTGGATATGTTAATCTCCATATAGCAATATAAGAGAACAGTGACCATTCCCGTGTGGCGAGGGCGGGTTATATGTTGCACGTCTTTTTAGGGCTGCATTGTTTATGCTTTGCACAGCGACACAAATTAAAGGAGTTTTCCGGTTTTATCAAGATATATCTTACCCTGTTATCTAAATCAGTCGGTGTCTGACCATTGGGAACGGAGCGGCTGGTCCAACTGTGCCTTGCTGCTTCATTCATGCTTTATGCCCGTCATCTAATCAGGGCCAATTCTAGCTTTTCTGGGAAAATTGAAATGTCCAATTAAAATCAGACTAGTAAAAGGTATCCTGCTCACTGGAATTAAACATTAGGGGGCCTGCACTGGCTACCACCCACATCCAGTGCATCCTCCTGTCTAGTTTTTAGAGCAGAATTTGTGTTGTCTGTTGCACTGTTCCTGCCTCCTGCAATTTAATATTGCAGGATCAGCACCTCAAAAAGCACAGGGAGCGGGTCACAGACCGGTTGGCCGCACTGATACAGCGCCGTGCAGAGCAGCAACTAATGAGCATGGCACCCTTGGAACATGGAGGCAGGGAACTGCTTGATCAATGCCAACAGTTGCCAGTCCAGGCACAGAGGAGGCATCCGTCAGTGGTTAAACTTAAATATGACAGCGACGACACTCAGAGGCAAATCAGTCAGCCGCCTGAGGCAAGATGCTCATCTCACTTCATACCAGATGCAGCCCTGGATCTAATAGTTATCCCCTGTGAGTAGTAAATAACCTGATATAATGAAAGTACCCCTTTAAAAGGATCTGTCACCACATACCTCCATGGTTATCCAAGCCAAGTGTCAGATGTGCGCTTGTCTCCAGAACTGAACAGCTTTTCTCCCATCCCGATCAGCGACTGCATTCCTGAAAAGTTGTGGATTTTTTTTATATGCAAATGAGCTGCTTGACATCTGGCCTGGCCCTGTGTTCTCACTTATGCCCTCGTGCTTCGGGGATCAGCACAGCCATGCGACTTGCAAGGGTTGCATAGTACAGATGATTTCAACTCTGGAAAGTGCCAGGGCTATATTACCTGTGTGCCAATTTCCAATGTACCAGCACATGTGCGAGAACACAAGGTGTAACAGAGGCTGCCGTGCGCCGCTGTTCTCCTGCTTACCGCCGCGGTGCCTGGTTCAGCGGTGATCTGCTGCCAGTGTTTCCTTTCAGCCCTGGTCACAGCATGCTTGCTACTTGTTTCCTGCAGCATTTCCTTAAGGGCCGGCGTGCGTCACTTCCTGTGCTTTATGGGTTGGATCATGTGACCTCGCTGACCAATCCTAGCCCTCCTGTACATATATAAGTGGCTCAGCCCCCTTCCCAGATGCCTCAGTGTCAAGGTGTCCTGTTAAGGTTCCTGATATCTGCTTGTGTTCCTGACTCGTTCTTGTATTCCTGGCCTGCTTGCCTTGACTCTCCTGTTGCCGACCCGGATTGCCTGACCTGTACCTGTGCCGCCTGCCCTGACGCCTGTTTGTCTTCACCTCTGCCTCATCCTTCGGTCCTGTACTGTTGCTCCTGGTTACAACTCAGTCTGCTGACAACGCCTGTACCTCTGGTACCTTGCTCAGGTCCGCCTGGACCAGCTGCCTCGTGTGCCAATCCTCCTCAAGAGGTAGTGACCTGGTGTTCCCCTCTGGAAAGTCTATCCCCACCATCAGGGGTACTGTGAAGATCGAGGGGTTTACTTAGACAACGCCCTGAGAGGAGGTAGGAGACGTGGCACAGTGGGTTCACACCTGCTGGTTCGTAACAACAGGGCCAGGCCAGATTGCGTCTCCCCTGCCTAGTCTTGTCATTCAAAGCTTGGGGGAAGGCTGGACAAAATAAAGTCTGGAGCTTTTGGTGCAATGAAGTGCAACTGTGATGCCCTCGTTATACCAAACAGAGTTGATTAACTCTGGCCTTGTCTGGCTTATGCTGTAACAATTGAGTGTGCAGTACACAGAATTAACATTTTCCCAAAAAAAGATTTGAATCCCACTAGCAACCTGCTGTCTGTGGGATTATGTGGGGACAAGACTTAATCATATACACCAAATCAAATAAATGCTCTTTTCACTAATAAATGACTAACAAATACTAATATTAGATATCTTTATTGTTTGTACAAAATGGTAAACATATAAAGTCAATTATGACAGCGGCATACATATGCAAAAGCATACATATGGGCTTAATCAATCTTACTAAAACATCCAAGTCTATCATGGGATCTCATACATACATAATGGTACATGTAAAGTGCATAGTGCTAATTATTGGTGTATACAGCATTAACATTACAAACATTATATAATAACCCATACTTTGCGGATAATGTGTAATTCAACGAATGGCTGGCTCTCAAGTAATTAATATAACATTTATTCCCTATACATTTCATACGCAAACAGAATATATACAGAAAAAAATATAAAAGATACAATTCATATAGAAAAAAACCCATATAAAAATATTAAAAAATATATAGTGATATGTTAGTTTTTTTAATTCATTATAGTCACGGTCCCTCTTACAGTTGCGTAGCTCACGCAAACTTTGGAACTTAATTCCCCAAAAGAAAAAGACCCTTAAAATTACATTATTTATTAGTAATCATTAAAACCTAATGCCCAAACTATTGTTAGGATGCAATGCCAGTCAATCATATACAGATAAAAACAGATACAAAAATAGATGACAAAAATAGTAAGAGGTCACCAGGGAGGGAAAAATCCCCCCCCCCCCCCTAAATCTCACCCTAACATGCCCCTCAGCCCAGAGACAAATCCTGATGGTGGAGACTCTCTGTCCTCGTGCCTCAACTATTGTGCTCTCAATAGCTCTAAAAATAAAAAGAACCCCCCCCCCCCCCCCCCCCCCGTGAAACTTTGGAACTTAGACTCAATTCATATGCTGTGGTTAAAGGGGTTGTCTGAGTTATTTTTTTGTTCTTTGTATGTTTCTAACTAGGCAAATGTAAGGACTTTACAATTCACTTTCTTTATCTCCAGTTGCTGCTTTCCCAGATTTCACTAAGGGGTCCCATGACCTGTGATATCAGCTTCTCTCCCTGCTCTGATGATGTTTCGTGCACAAGCCTGAGAGAGCAGATATGTGCCTGTACAGGAGACGTCACTGTGCTGGCCACTCCCCCCTGGCTGCTGCTTATTGCTCTCTCCATGGATTCTTAAGGAAAAACATTAACCCCTTCAGCTGCACAGACTCAGGGCTGAAGGCTTTAATGAGTAGCTGCAGGCAGTGAGGAGACAAATTCTGGGCACAGGAGCTGACAGATGAGTTCTGCAGAGCATTGCACAATAACAGGTAGGGGGAAGATCCTGTGTGTATCAGCAGTGTCATTGTGATCCTGTGTGTATCAGCTGGGACTTGTAGTCGTACACACACAACATGCTGCAGAGTCTCCCAGCGGGCAGACATGTCACTCAGGGCAGCACTTGTATTCACTCCCTTTGCAGAGCAGGGGCAGAGATTGTAGTTATTGTAGGTAAACAAAGGACCAGAAAAGAACCAGGGAAATTAGGAAATATATATATATATATATATATATATATACTGTATATATATATATATATATATATATATATTTGTCTAAAACTTGCTTAGCTTAGTTATATATTGCTGCTCATCAGATTTACAGTGCTATATATATATTTTCATAACTCGAACAACCCCTTTAAGTATCTCTCTATATTTTATGTGCTGCTAATAACGTTCCAAGTTAGTATTGAAAGTTCGATCTTGCGCTTCTTACCGATACCTTGGTGTGCCCGCCTTATCACACGGTCTGCTACTGCCAATGTATAAGCTGGTACATACGTGGCTTTGTCCGTATATACTGCTTGATCCTCTCTATTGCTTAAGGATCGCTGAGACCTGCAGTCCGTCCCTGCCGTATATTTCAAACCTGTTGGATCGCTAGCATGGTGTAACTTAAAATGATGTGACAAAGTGTGTTTTTCATATCACTTTTTATTTTATTAATGTGCTCAGTTACTCTGGTTTTAAACGCCCTTCCTGTACAACATACCATACATACTGCTTGGCACATGGGCACTCCAGGACGTATATGACCGCCTCACTGTTACATAATGTTTCTTTAATTTCCCATTCAAATGTGTTTACTTTAGAAGTTACTCTAATTGTCTTTCTATCAAATGTAGTTCTTCTACAGTTACTGCTTACACCACATCTATAAAACCCGTTTAGCTTAATACATGGTGTCATTATAGATTTTTCCTTTTGTCTTCTTATGGTTGGGGCAACTTGTAGTCCTAAATTTGGGGCTTTTGTGTACATAATAGGTGGTTTTCTTGGGAGAGTTGTTGCTAAGACCTTATCTTCTTGTAACAAGTGTCAATATTTATTAATGATGGCTGATATTTTTTTGTATTCCACATTAAAAAGTAATATTAATTTAGATGTCTCCACTCTACTGTACCCTTGTTATTTTTCTTGGAAAAATATTTGTCGATCTAATCTTCTCACTTTATTTAATGAATCATCCAGTAGGGCTGGTGAATGTTGTTTTTCAAGAAATTGAGCTTTCATAGATTCCGCTTCGATTTCATATTGATCTTTCCGTGTGCAGTTTCGCTTTAGGCGATGGAACTGACTAAGGCTACTTTCACACTTGCGTTGTTCTTTTCCGGCATAGAGTTCCGTCACAGGGGCTCTATACCGGAAAAGAACTGATCAGTTTTATCCCCATGCATTCTGAATGGAGAGTAATCCGTTCAGTTTGCATCAGGATGTCTTCAGTTCAGTCGTTTTGACTGATCAGGCAAAAGAGAAAACCGCAGCATGCTACGGTTTTCTCTCCGGCGAAAAAAACTGAAGACCTGCCTGAACGCCGGATCCGGCATTTTTTCCCAAAGGAATGAATTAGCGCCGGATCCGGCATTCAGAATACCGGAAAGCCGGATCCGTCGTTCCGGCATGCGCATGCGCAGATCGGTAAAAATGTGAAAAAATGTACAAGACGGATCCGTCGGTCAGCATGACAAGCGGAGAGACGGATCCGTCCTTGCAATGCATTTGTGAGACGGATCCGTCCCTCCAGCCCGCCCATCTCCTGCTGAATGCGATCCTCCGTGTGACGCAGCGGACGAATTCTCGCGCATGCGCCGTGCGCGGCTGTATTCGGCGCATGCGCAGTGAATGTCTGACCGCTTCCCTGCTCAGACATCTCCACTGCGCCTGCGCCGATGACGTCATAGTGCTCCAAGGAACAGGCGCAGTGGAGATGTCTGAGCAGGGAAGCGGTCAGACATTTACTGCGCATGCGCCGAATACAGCCGCGCACGGCGCATGCGCGAGAATTCGTCCTCTGCGTCACACGGAGGATCGCATTCCGGAGGACATGGGCGGGCTGGAGGGACGCGCTGGGCGGCGGCAGTTTCTGAAGGTAGACGGAGCCTCTAGGTGCTAATGACGCCCACATAGCACCTAGAGGCTCATTAGCATATTTATAAAAGTTATTTTTTTTAGCAAAACGGCTGCCCCAAAAGCTGCTATATTAGGATGGTTGGCCAGAGCAGACACTAGCGGATCGCTAGTGTCTGACAGCTAATTATGTCATACGAAGTGATAGAAACCCTTTAAGATAAAGCTATTTTTTGCTACAGATTTCTGATAGGTACTACATAGGAAGGTGGAATCCTTAATTTCTATATTAAGATCAAGGAATTGTACTGCTTGAGTGCTAATGTTTGGTGTGAATCTCAGATTTAACAGATTATCATTCAACTTTTCTATAAATTCTATTAATTCCCCATATGGCTTATCCCATACTAAAATAATATCATCAATGTATCGCCGCCAGAGCACCAGAGCCCGATCCCAATCATCACGTCATCTGTAGATAATATTTTGAATTATAATAAAAATAATTATGAGTCAAAACATAATTAATACTATCTTGTATGAATTGTAATTGTTCTATTTCTAGATCATTTTTTTGGGGTTATTATTTTTTATACCGCTTGTACACCCTGTTCGTGATTGATACAAGTGTATAATGAACTTCCGTCTAATGTTGCCATAATCTAGCCAGGTTGATATATCAAATTTTCAAACATCTTTACCACCATTGTAGTATCTTTTAGATAAAAAGGAATGTCTCTTACATATGGTTGTAAGAGATGATCTAGATACTGCGATAAATTAGATGTTAATGAGCCTATCCCAGAAACTATAGGTCTACCTGGCGGATTGGTTGGGTCTTTGTGTACCTTCGGAATACAATAGAACACCGGCAACCTTTTCGGAGTACCCAGTATAAAGTCATACTCCCGAAGACTGGGGTACTGCACAGTACTATGTAAAACCAAAGATATGACATTGTGATTTCAGAATGAATGGTGCCAAATGTCATTCTCTACTCAGCTACATATTTACATTCATAAGGATGTTATATGCAGACCTTTTTCTAAAAGAAATGCATACTTACAGAGAACAGACAATCGTAGAAATCCGCACTTAGGGTACTTTCACACTAGCGTTTTTCTTTTCCGGCGCTGAGTTCCGTCCTAGGGGCTCAAATCCGGAAAAGAACTGATCAGTTTTATCCTAATGCATTCTGAATGGAGAGTAATCCGTTCAGGATGCATCAGGATGTCTTCAGTTCAGTCTTTTTGACTGATCAGGCTTTTCAGAAAACCGTAGCATGTTGTATTTTTACCTCCGGCCAAAAATCCTGAACACTTTGACTGAACGCCGGATCCGGTCTTTTTCCCATTGACTTGCATTAACGCCGTGTGTTCAGTCAAACCGGATCCGGCTTTTGCATGTTAAACCCGAAAAATGTGAAAAAAAAGTCCTTAAATGGCAGATCCGTTTTTTTTCCATGCATTTTTTCATTGTGATCAAAATCCTGATCAGGATTCAAATGTAATCCGTTTTCACACGTTTTTCCGGATCCGGTGGGCAGTTCCCGTGTCGGAATTGAACGCCGGATTTAAACAACGCTAGTGTGAAAGTAGCCTTAGGGATATAGTTTTAACATGTTATTTTTTTAAACTGTTATGCTATTTTTAACTTGATTTACTAAACAGATCCAATGGGGTTTTGATGTAACAAGCACAAGGGGAAACGTTATTGCTGTAGTGTATAGTGTATGATGGAGGAAAGGGGGGGATCAGGAGTCAAAGATGCATATGAGATGGTGTTCAGGTGTTCTGAAGAATTTTTTTATTATTATTATTATTATTATTAGTAATATTAATATTGGGCTTTTTGCTGTCATTTACTTCTAACAGCATAGCTGAAAAGTGTTTGCCAGTAATGTTTATACTGAAAGTCAAGGCTGGATAGTTTTGACAAAACCAAAATGACGCCCCTCTAAAATCAAGCCCAGTTCGAGGTGAGGTGTGACTTCAGCCAATCCTACCCTAATATTACTGGTTCAGTTCATGTCATAGGCAGTACAAGCACAGGCAACTATCTGTAATGTGTATGAACCCCACCAAGATAATTTTAATACCTCATCATTTTGCATCTCTAGACATTTATGGGTTATTTATAGTCACCACATTCTAACCAGGGTTGTCATGTTTTGAAGAGTGGTGCTGTAAGACTCATGTATTTGAAGGGGTAAATTCAGCTCTGTGGCTATACTTGTATATGCTGTATATATGTGGCATATACATTACCCCAGAGCATGGAGGTATCTGCAAATAGTTTATTTCATTATGTACTGTAATGTCATGTAATGTCATGCTATGTATTGCACCCAGTATAAACAGGTATGGATGGCACAGGCGGGGTTAACAATCCTGGGTCAGCCCTTGTAGGAGGTTAAGTAAGGGCTGGTCCCGCCACTATTTTTAAAGCAGTCTAGACAAGAGTCTAGAAGAGAAAGGAAGCTGTGACTTGTGCTCCCTCTTCTTAGGCCCAAAAATCGACAGAGATTGATGGCCATCAATAACAGATTGGTGAGGTTTGACCCACAGCAGCACCATGGATCAGTTTGAAGGAGCTATAGCACTCACATTGCAGGCTCTTCATGGTTTGTGTGCCTGTAGGCTGTTTACTTAGTAACGTTGGTGCTGGATATTGGACTAAGAGGCCGGGCGCTCGAAGTAGTGCCACAGCCCCCAAATAGTTGATCGATGAGAGTTCCAACAGTTGGACCCCCATGGACCACTTGATAGGACATAAACCTCCCGAACCCAGAAAACCCTTTTAATGGATGTGATAAGAAACAAAATTATGACTATGGAGAAATACTCTGTGCTTTACATGCAGAAGGACCAGGGTTCAATATCTAGTAAAACCATGAGCTTTGATTAGCCTCTGGGTTTCTGATATTGACCTGGTCGGATATCAATCCTTTGACATTAGGGTTTGTACTTCAGACCAAATTGTCATTTTTTTAATTTGTTTTGTTTATTTTTTTAATAAAAGAGATGGAATATTAATATGGCTCCGCATGTTTGTTATTTCAGGACACAGCCGGACAGGAGAGATACCGAACCATTACTACAGCCTATTACCGAGGTGCAATGGGTTTTATCTTAATGTATGACATCACGAATGAGGAATCGTTCAATGCAGTGCAGGACTGGTGAGTGCTTCTTGTTTCATGTGGCACCTGTGTTGTGACACTATTTCCTGGCACACCGTGTGCATCCAGCATATGCCAAAATGTCTGGTGGGAAATGTTTTTATTTGCTCGGTCTCTGAGTGACAAGTGATAAAACACAGCGCCTGTCGTGTGCTTCTCTTCATATTAGCACAGCGAGATGGCGGCACGTTATGTCTATAGATAGATGCTGAGTGACATGATCATCACAGCTATGTCGTTGCCGTTTTATAGGCGGAATTTAGCAAACTAGGAAATAATGTTGTAAATTTACAGCAAGGGTCCCGACACTCACAAATTTGCTCTGGCATTTTTTTTGCCACCAAACAATCGCCATACCACATGTGTTTTTTATGGCAATTGTAGTTCAGGTGTTTTTTTTACCCATACATAAAAGTCCAGCAGATTCACTTGAATCAGTAATCCAAACCACAGCAGGAGTCCACGGTGTGCGCACGCCCAGGTCATCCAGAAATAGGATCCAGCGTGTAAATAAAATCCCAAAATTTATTGCAGTAAATCAATTAAAAAACACATCCCCTCCTGTACATCGCTGACATGTTTCAACCGACTGTAGCAATCATAGCACCTGCTCCTTATAAACGTTGCCAGCTGAGGAATATCCACAAAAAAACTAAATGACAATTCCTGACAGCAAGGTGTAGATTCCACCAAGCAGCACTACAAGCCGCACACTGATATGAATGGGAGGTGGATGCTTGTAAAGCCAATCAAATGCTATGAGTTCTATTAGATGTAAACGTGCGTTACCCTCACAGACTAAATCCTGGCCTTCCCTCTTTCAACTGCACACTCTCAGAGGTTCACTAGAGTTCCTTGGGGACAAACTAGCTGATGCTGAGTGACAGGATTGGAAATTGCTTCTTTAGCAGCCTTGTTTCAACGCACTCAGGCTCTGACTCAGACTAAGGACAATTGTATCTGTTTTGAAGTCCGCATGCGTTCCACATTTTGCAGAACAGAATGGCCAGCCGTATGATAGAGATGCCTATTCTTGGCTGCAATTGTGGACAAGAATAGGACATGTTCTATCTTTTTTGTGGGGCCACGGAACAGAAGTACAGAAGTGGACAGCACACAGTGTGCTGCCCTCGTCTTTTACGTCCCTATTGAAATGAATAGGTCCGCATCTGTTCCGCAAAAAATTGCGAACGGATGTGGACACAAATTTAAGGTAGTCTGAATGAGTCATTAGAACACCGTACATGTCAAGTCTTTAAAGATGGCACACACCTCGTTTTTCATAGCTGAACACCAGTCACAAACCTTTAAACCCTCAGATGCCATGGTCAGTTGTGACTAGAGCTGAGCGAATCGAATCCGATCCAAATTTGAGGATAAATTCGATTCGCCTAGAAGCCGAATTTCCTAGTGCTTCGTGTCAGTGAATCGATTTAACCTGAAATAGTATAAAAAAAACTCAAACTTACCTCCTCCATTTGCTCGCAACGGGACGCCAGCCTCCATCTTGCTTGAAGATCTCGTCTGAAATCTAGCGAGATTACATCATTACGATGGCCGGTGTGATGACGTCATGCGTCACCACGCCAGCTGGCCTGATGACGTAATCTCGCGCCGCACAGGATTTCAGCCTAGATCCTCAAGCAAGATGGAGGCGGTAAGTTTTATTTATTTATTTTTTTAATTGTTAATTTTACACTCAGATGCCGCGATCATGTATGAACGCGGCATTTGACGGGTACAATGACGGGGGGGGGGGGGGCGCTATTGCAGTTCCCTGTTACTGCACCCGCTACTTACAAAAAAATGCGCTTTGTGACGAAGTAATTCGTCAGAAAGCAAATTTTTTTGTGAAATTCGGCAAATCAGCCGAATCGAACTATTAAAAAATTTGCTCATCTCTAGTTGAGAAGAGTCTAGAAGAGAAAGGAAGCTGTGACTTGTGCTCCCTGTTCTTAGGCCCAAAAATCGACAGAGTTGGTGAGGTCTGACCCACAGCAGCACCATGGATCAGTTTGAAGGAGCTATAGCACTCACATTGCAGGCTCTTCATGGTCTGTGTGCCTGTAGGCTGTTTACTTAGTAATGGTGCTGGATATTGGACTAAGGTAATAATCAAGGAAATGCCCGTACCTAAAGAGTCAGATCCCACTAGCTGCACCAAAAGCAATAGACATTAAGTGGAGAAACTAATCTGTAAGTCAGGCTAATAGGCTAGTGGAATGACACACTTGTAACCTCCACTCTCTACTGACAATAATAGACGTAGACGTAAGTGCAATAAGAAAAGACTCCCCATACATTAAGTAGCTCACCGTTAGATGAGACGCTGTATGTTTGGTCACCTCGACGCATGTTTCGCGTAAGCTTTGTCAGGAGGGAAGCGGAAGAAATAAAGGGACCTCAAACTAATCCAATTGGTCCTATCTATTGCATGTACATGTATAAAAGATGGTGGCGTATTTCTTGGCGCATGCTCATTGTCAAATTCCCCATATGTTTCCTTCCTTCGGTCGTCGTCGGCTGCTCGCCATGTGACGTCCCAGTAGGGTCCATCGCTGCCCAAAACACCCACATTATACAATGCACTGCCTCAGCAGCAGTGTTCCCTAAACTCCAGTGCCCCTGCCCACAATGTACATGTCATAACATCTGGATGCTAGTCTAGAAACAGGACATTCTGTGTGAGGCTCACTGTGTTATCAGTGGTCTTACATAGGACTGGCTGCAGGTGACATCTACTACATTATCTATACTCAGAGAGCTATCACTATGTTATCTGTGGTGTTACATAGGACTGCAGGTTACATCTACTACATTAATTGTACTCAGAGAGTTATCATTGTGTTATCTGTGGTGTTACATAGGACTGCAGGTTACATCTACTACATTAATTGTACTCAGAGTTATCATTGTGTTATCTGTGGTGTTACATAGGACTGCAGATTACATCTACTACATTAATTGTACTCAGAGAGTTATCATTGTGTTATCTGTGGTGTTACATAGGACTGCAGGTTACATCTACTACATTAATTGTACTCAGAGAGTTATCATTGTGTTATCTGTGGTGTTACATAGGACTGCAGGTTACATCTACTACATTAATTGTACTCAGAGTTATCATTGTGTTATCTGTGGTGTTACATAGGACTGCACGGGACATCTACTACATTGTCTGTACTGAAAAGTAACCACTGTGTTATCTGTGGTGTTACATAGGACTGCAGGTAACATCTACTACATTATCTGTTCTCAGAGAATTAGCACTGTTTTCTGTGGTGTTACATAGGACTGACTGCAGGTGACATCTGCTGCATTATCTGTACTGAAAGAGTTACCACTGTGTTATCAGTGGTCTTACATAGGGCTGTAAATAACATCTACTACATTATCTGTACTTAGAGAGTCATCACTATGTTATCTGTGGTGTTACATAGGACTGCAGGTAACATCTACTACATTATCTGTTCTCAGAGAATTAGCACTGTTTTCTGTGGTGTTACATAGGACTGACTGCAGGTGACATCTACTGCATTATCTGTACTGAAAGAGTTACCACTGTGTTATCAGTGGTCTTACATAGGGCTGTAAATAACATCTACTACATTATCTGTACTTAGAGAGTTATCACTATGTTATCTGTGGTGTTACATAGGACTGCAGGTGACATCTACTACATTATCTGTACTTAGAGAGTTATCATTGAGTTATCTGAGGTGTGACTTGGATATGGTTAGGGAACGGTTGTGATGTGGCTGTGTTAAAAAAATAAAATAATTAACTATGGGGTGGAACACAGAAGGGGGATGGTCAGGGGGAAATGGAGGGATGGCGCCCAAGTTTGGTAAACAGCCCAGGTCCTATGATGCATTTAATACGTCCCTGCGGCAAAATCCCTTTAAAGCCTAATTAAATTTAGGCCTTGGTCACATCACATTAATGGCCTCAGTGTGACACATACGAAGGGACATACTTCCCAAGTGTGGCTGTGCTGGAGGCCTCCGACTGATGCCGTGAAGTGGCATAAATTTTCTTTCCCTGTTGTCCGCAGGTAGCCAACCACCAGCACTATAGTGTAAGATTTTGAGTTCCCTGCCAAACAGTTCCCTGTATTTCAGCTTCTGAAGTGGAATTGGGCTAGTGTCACATCTGTGGCAGAGCCTGCTGGAATTCTCTGGATCCAGCACTGCCGGATGTAAATGGAATGCCTGCCGGGCCCATTCAGTATATTTAACATTGACTGTATTCCTGGATCTGCCTCCGTCCTGATTCCCGGCAAAAATGCAGAGAATCGGACAAACACAATCCACTGCACGCTGCTGTTTGTCTCCAGCCAATTCCCATCATTCGCTGCCAGATCAGGCGGCCGGATCTCCGTGCCGCACATGTGAAACTAGCCTTATCATTGCAGAGCCAGGAATACAGTCAATGCTAAATGTTGCTGCTGATGAAACCTATTAAACTAAATACTTTAAACTATTTCTAAGGCTACATGCACACAAACGTTGTTTGTTTCCGAGTCTGTTCAGGTTTTTTTTTGGCGTATAGGATGTGGACCCATTCATTTCAATGGGTCAACAAAAAATGCGGACAGCACACCGTGTGCTGTCCACATCAGTATGTCCATTCCATTGTCCAAGATCTAGTAAAACTTTGCCTAAACAAATGTGCCAGTACACATGGAAGGTGTGAATGCAAATTAGGCAATTATAGGGATGAGAGAGGGATTCTCCCAGCATTTGAAGGGAAGCTTTGCTGATCCAATATTTTGCAACACAAAGTAAATACACAGGTCAGTGTGCAGCATCGTCCTCTTTGATGAAATGGAGAAAGACAGTTTCCATGGGAACCAGCGCTTGTCTTTCCCAGAATCTAATGTCTTTGTGTCTGTGTCTGCTTCTCGTCGAAGACTGGTTACACATTAATGCATCCAAATCTGTGTATACACACTTCATAAACGTTATTAACATAAAATACATATTGTGGGGATTCGCTCTGGTAGTTGGGATAAGCGGGTGCAGTACAGAGGCAAAGTACAAGTTCGTAATTCAAATGTCCGTGTTTATTCACACATAAGGTCAAACAAAACACTCTTTGCAGGGTTGGTGTTTCTTCACACCGACTAGAAAGTTAGAGCATGACAAAAACGTCACCTTGTCGTCAGTTCTGCCTCCAGCAGTCAAAATGCAGGCTTTAGGTGCCCTGCACTCCCGACACACAGGTCTCAAGTTTTCAGCCCAGCACAGGGCTCAGTTCCCACACCAGCGATTGCCAGAGCTCCTCTGGCAGAGAGAGGTAAATACTCTCAGCTGACACTGCCGGCTGGGTTTTATATAAGCCATTTAAGACCCGGCCTGGAACGTGGGGAGTAGTCACCCACCCTGCAATTTTGACTACTCCCAGTAAGAGCCGTACCGGATCAGCTATATAGCCATACTAAAATAGCAAAGTGTCAATCAGCATTAGCTGCTGCTGACAACTGAAAATACAGGCTCTTACTTCATCGAGGCCAGGAAACTCGGTGACACATACCTTCCGTCAACGACGGACCCTTGCGCCTTCCTACATACCTCCCCCTTTGTTCAACTCTGAGGTGGTGAACACTTGTCAGACAGTGTACCCGGGACAGGGCATATGCATTTCCCTGTAAGCAGCCTGCGCTATGTTCCACTGAGAACTTAAAGTTCTGTAATGACAAGAACCATCTCGTGACCCGAGCATTCCTCTCTTTGGCCTGGCTCATCCGCTGGTCGGTCACCAGACAGAACTTTCTCCCCAACAGATAATAGTGGAGCGACTCGAGTGCCCATTTGATGGCCAGGCACTCTCTCTCCACTATACTATACCTAGTCTCGGCTGGGGTGAGTTTGCGGCTCAGGAAAACAACTGGATGTTCCTTCCTATTGATTTCCTGAGAGAGTACAGCTCTCAGGAGCCTGAACCTTTTCTCCTACAAAGCCTGGCTGCGGGCTGCCTACTTCAGAGGCATCGGTCTGTACCTCAAACTCCTTCTTGAAGTCTGGCATCACCAAAACCGGTGACCCGCACAAGACAGACTTTAACATGGAAAAAGGCTCTTCTGCCTGGTCATTCCAGCGGACCATCACGGACTTCCATCCCTTCAAGAGCCCAGTCAACGGAGCCGCTAAAATGGCAAAATGGGGAACGAACCTCATATAAAAACCCACCATTCCCAGGAACGACTTTACTTGCTTAGTGGTGACAGGTCGTGGCCAATTCCGAATCGCGTCTATTTTATTCACTTGGGGTTTGATAACACGTCCAATGATGTACCCCAGGTAGTCTCCTCTAACCCTATCACGCATTTCTTTGGTTTAGCGGTCAGTCCAGCCTTCCTAAGGGCGTCCCCTACAGCCTGCACTTTGGGTAGATGACTTTCCCAGTCGGCACTGTGGATGACGATATCGTCCAGGTAAGCCGACGCGTACCGACGATGTGGACGAAGTACAATGTCCATGAGTCGTTGGAACGTGGCATTGGCACCATGCAGACTAAAGGGTAACACTTTATACTGATACAGCCCCTCAGGGGTGACATAGGCAGTTTTCTTTTTGGCAGCCTCCGTTAAGGGCACCTACCAGTATCCCTTTGTGAGGTCCAAAACAGAAAAATATCGGGCTTGTTCTAACCTCTCGATAAGCTCATCTACCCAGGGCATGGGATACGCATCGAACTTGGAGATTTCGTTCAGTTTGCGAAAATCGCTACAGAACCGTAATGTCCCGTCCGGCTTGAGTATTAAGACTATCGGGCTGGCCCACTCACTTTTGGACTTATCAATGACGTCTAGTTGCAGCATTAGCTGCACTTCCTCTGCGATGGCTTGTCGCCGACCCTCGGGTACCTGTTATGGTTTTAACCGGACTTTTGCCTGAGGCTCAGTGACATTGTCATGCTGGATTATGGAAGTGCGTCCAGGGAGGTCCGAGAACACATCCATGTTCCGACGAATGAACTCCCTGGCTTCCTGAGCCTGTTTAGAGGAGAGGCTGTCAGCAATTTTTACTGTGGCAACTGCTTCTCTTGCTTCAGACCTAGGAGCCTGAACCTTTTCTCGTACAAAACCTCGCCGTGGGCTGTCTTCAGTAGAGGACTCCCTATCTTTCCATGGTTTTAGTAAATTCACATGGTACACCTGCTCCGGCTTTCGCCGCCCCAGCTGGTGTACCTTGTAATTTACCTCTCCCACTTTCTCGAGTACCTCGTAGGGCCAATACTACCTAGCTAGGAACTTACTGTCTACGGTTGGTACTAGAACCAAAACCAGATCACCCAGTTTAAAGTTACGGACCCGAGCCTGCCGATTATAGACCCTACTCTGGGCTCGCTGCGCTGCCTCCATATGCTCCCTGACCAGAGGCAACACTGTCTCCATCCGTCCTTGCATCTGGGTGACGTACTCAATAACACTTTTGTGTGGTGTGGGTTGTTGTTCCCATGCTTCTTTGGCTATGTACAACAGACCACGAGGGTGTCTGCCATATAGCAGTTCGAAGGGAGAGAACCCAGTAGAGGCCTGGGGCACCTCTCGCACTGCGAACATGAGATAGGGCAGAAGAAGGTCCCTGTCCCTCCCATCCTTAGACACCACTCTTTTTAACATGTTTTTTAATGTTTTATTAAATCTCTCTACCAGGCCATCCGTTTGCGGATGATACATGGACGTCTGTAGCTGTTTTATGTGGATCAACTTACAGAGTTCCCTCATGACCTTGGCCATAAAAGGGGTCCCTTGGTTAGTCAGAACCTTTTTAGGTAGACCCACTCCGGAAAACATCTCCATTAACTCCTTAGCTATGAGTTTGGCGGATGTATGTCGCAGTGGCACCGCTTCTGGGTACCGAGTGGTGTAGTCGAGGACGACCAAGATGTGTTGGTGCCCTTTAGCGGACTTTGGTACTGGGCCTATGAGATACATAGCGATTCGCTCGAACGGGACCTCGATAATCGGGAAAGGCACCAGGGGGCTCCGGAAATGTGGCTGGGGGCTATTTACCTGGCCGGTTGGGTAAGACTTACAAAACTCTCCTACCTCTGAACACACAGGGCCAGTAAAACCGCTGTAGTATCTGGTCCTGCGTTTTCTGCCACCCCAAGTGACCCACAAGAATATGTTGGCGGGCAAGCTCCAATACGAGCTTGCGATACGCCTTGGGCACCACCAGCTGTTCAATATGCTCACCCCGTTGTTGGTTAATCCGATACAGCATTTCCTGGTGAACGACAAAACGGGGAAACATCGACTCGGCCCCAGGTTTTTGTGGTTCACCATCAATTATTACAACATTCTCCCATGCTTAGGATAAGGTTGGGTCCCGGAGTTTTGTGGTTCCGAAATTTTTACCGGAGACCTTGAGATCTGCCAATTCAGGACTCAGTGGCAAGTCCTCAACGTCTCCTACCAATACACTCAGTGGGGTTGTCTCCCCCTCTTCCACCCTGGCGGTCACCCCCTACTGCTGGTTTTTCTGCCTCTGGTTCCCACCCGAGCCAGGCCAACTCTCACAGCCGGCCACATGGCCAGGAAGCCCGGAAAGTCTCTCCCTATTATTAGTTCATAAGGTAAAATGGTGGCAATGGCCACCTCATGGGTCCACTTGCCGCCTTCCGTGGATAGAGACACCAGGGCAGTGGGATAGTCCTTTAAATCTCCATGTATGCACCTGACCCCAATTTTTTGACCAGTATACTCGTCGGGCTGCACCAGGGTAGCTCTTACCAGGGACACCAGACTCCCTGAGTCCAACAAAGCCACTGCCAGTGTGTCTCTCACTTCTACCTGGCACAGGTAATTATTGTCTATAGTCTCTTCGATACCTGATGAACAGAGCTTCCTGGCGTACAACGAGTTGTGGTATAGTTAGTCTCCATGGGTTCGCCCCGATGGGGACAGTTGGCCCTTACGTGGCCAGACTCCTGACACCACCAGCATACTATTGGAGCCGGGTCTATGGGGGGGGGGGGGGGTGCGGGCTTGGTTGGCACAAGTCTCTGGGTCTGGGATGGAGATTGCTGGGGTTTGGTTGCCCCCCTTCCAAACAAACCCCCTTTCAAATTCCTGGTAGCCTTATAGCGTTCCACCAGGTCCACCATCTCAAGGACATTACCAGGAGACACCTGGCCGGGCCAGTGCTGGAGGGGGTACAGCAAAGCCCTCCAGAACACATCAGCCAACAGACGGTCCAACATAGCAGTGGGACTCAGCACGTCAGGTTGCAACCATTTTTGCAACAGGTGTGATAAGGTATAATACTGGGGCCTCGCGGGCTCAGCCGGGTTAAAGTCCCACTGATGCACCCGCTGGGCCCGGATTAATACATTCACCCCCAGTCTCCCCATGATCTCACCCTTTACTGTCGGGTAATCAGCCGCTTGATCATGCGGTAAGTCGATGAGCGATGACCTCAGCCCATTGCTCCCGGGGTAGCTTCTTTCTCACGGCTACCTTCTCGAAGATCGCCAAATAGGTCTCGACGTCGTCTGCGGGGGTCATCTTGCATTGGGTAGACTGGGACTATAAAGTAGCCCTGGAAAAAAAAACTAAAAGTGGCCTATGTTTTAGGTGGGTCGAAATTGACTGAAGGCGGGGCAACACAAGTAGGTGGGGTCAGCAATACCATAGAGCAAGATACCATTCTTGCAGAACCAAAGAGCAGCACAATATCTTGCCCCAAAAGCTGTCCCTCTATGGCGGCCATCAATAGCTGCCATTTTCTGTCCTCCTCCTCCACCTGTCTCTGATTAAGATGGGGAACAGGGGGCTTAGGAGGTGAGATGCGGGGCAACAGCAGCTGAATTCAGGAGGGCATGTGCAATTTCTGGCTGGGTACATGAGTACCTGATTCTCACATAATGAATTACTGCTTAGAGCTCATTATGTAACTGGCCAGTGGCAGAGAGGAGGGATTTGACAGCCCCCTTGGCCGGGAAATTTCCCTATAGGGTCTATGGGCAGTTTACCCCTTCTGGTTACTATCTGTAGACAACTAAGGACTGTAAGCTCTCTTTATATACAGTTGCTAGCTGAGCTAGAACCTTCTAGTGGGAGGGGTTGAGAGGGAGAATCATAGACTAAACAGAAACAATGTTACAATTTTAGTCTGTCATAGATTTGTACAGAGTTTCAGTGCAAGTCTATGTGAATGACTAAGCAGTTTTTCCAGACATAAACAAGTCTTCAGACATCAAAAAGAGCTAAACCAGACATTCAGAAGGTCAGTGTGTCTGTTATTTTCCCTCTAAAACTTTGCATAGGGAGAAAGTCATATAGTCTCTCAGTATTAGTTGGCTGTGCATTAACTCTTTTCACAGTGCAGTGTAGATAAAGTGCAATAACCGTGCAAATGAACAAGATATCTTTTACAATAAACATACAAATTGCAGTTAAACAATAAGAAACAGTTTAGGTCATCAGTATCTGATCGGTTGGGAGTCCGACACCCAGGAACTCCACCCATCAGCTGTATGAGAAGGAACCGGTGCTTCTGTGAGTGCTGCTGCCTTCTCGCAGCTTACCAACCACAGCGCCGTACATTGTATAGCGGCTGTGCTTGGTATCGGGCTCAGCCCCATGCACTTCAATGGGGCTGAGCTGCTCCTAGGCCACGTGACTGATGAATGTGACGTCACTGGCCTAGGAAAATCTGAGAGAAGGCCGCTGTGCTCACAGGAGCGCCAGTTTCTTCTCAAACAGCTGATCGGCAGGGGTGTCGGACATCAGATACTGATTACCTCTACTAAGGATAGGTCATCAGAAAGTCTCTAAAAACCCCTTTATCCATTAAAAATGCAATAAAGTAGTGAGTTGATAGGGGCAAATGTCCAGAAACATCCATAGTCCAAAGTACCCTTGCTCCAGGGCACTACACATTCTACAATAAACATTTCAAATTTATGTTCTACCATGACCCCACCAGCTCTTATCTTAGATATCCCTCCACCACCAATCCTAACTAGATCCACAAGACAATCCTATTTTCTTAGCCTGAGTGCCTAGAGCTAGTAACTCAAAGAGCACTCCTGATTTGTACCAAATACTGTAATGCTGATCACAATGCTTCCTGTCAGACAGTCATAGCGCTTGCTGCTGCCACAAGGGGGAGCTTAATGCAAGCAGTTCACTACTAGGTGTATACATCTATACGCAGTGTGCTCCCCCAGGGGTGGCTGAATTTTATCATTTAAAGGGAATATGTCACCAGAATGGCCCTATAGAGCTAATCGCATGTGCACACTGATCACGCTGCCATGGTTCCTAAACTGTTGTTCTTGAAGTTCATAATCAATATATTTGTGTAAAAAACAACATATAAAATCTACTTAACATCATGAATAATGTCTTAGTATAGTCACTGGGGTGTGTCCACCACTGAGCTAAGTCACTGAATAATGCTGGCAAGCCCACCCGCCTCGCTGCTGTAGCCCACCCCTACTATCCTGTATGTCAGCAACTGGCCAGAAGCACTCCCTCAGCGGCCAGGATCCAAGGTATACAACTTGGCTTCAAGCGCTCACTGCGCATGCCTGGATCATGGGGGTCCTATGGCTATATATATATATATATATATATATATATTTTTTTTTTTTTATTATTTTTTTCTTAAATAGCTGTCCTCTTTAAAAAGAGAAATAACTCAGAATTGAAGAAAAATCAATTAGTCAATGACATGACAGAAAATTGGGACAATATATCACAGGCAGACAAACCAGTCTTGATAAATGAATCCTCAAAGTCCTTTTCAGGAGAGATACCGCAGTGCTTTTACAAGAGAAGAATATTTCTTCTATTTTGACAAGCCTTCGGGACAGTACAATAGGGAGATAAAGGATAAGTGTTTCTGTCCTCCGCTCCTTAAATACTCGTCTGACTGCTGTGATATTTCCTTTTGCCGTAATGAACTATTTGCATAACAGCTTTTCGCAAACAATCCATCATTTCTCGCAATGAGGTTTACGTACAGAGCTGTCACAATTCCAAGCAGATACTGAGATCCCTCTGTAGGTCGTAATGTATGATTTCATTCTTATAATTAGTGAGCCTTGAAGAAAAAAAAAACTGTCTTTTAGATCGGCTTCTGCAGAATGGCCCTCCTTTCCGAGATTTTAATGCCCTATTATCCATTAGTGTTTAATGGATGGAGACTTTTATGTTCTCAAAGGAGACTATTCTGTTGGTTAGGGGGTCACTAATGCAGAGAGGAGTAATTGGGTGCCAGTGCTCGGTAGGGTGCAGCGAGTGACTGCGCCCACTCATAATATGAAATTTACAAGAAACTGAAATATCTTCTAGGGATCCACAAGAACTGTGAAGAGTGATTTGAAGAAGAGTGATTTGAAAATGTTCCTGATAGAAGATGATAGACAGACAGAGTTAATTTGTGTTGGAATAAATGTAGTTCCTGTGATCTGGTGTGGAGGGTAAGGTTAGATACTTGGTGTCTGCTGGAGACTGGGAGTAGGTGGGTTACATGTTGTGCAGTGGGTGTGGGATAACATATTACTTGGCATCTAGAGCAGTAAGAGATGTACAGACGTGTCCATTTTTACTCTTGGCTGGACATGTCCTGATATGTGTGATGACCAGCTTTTTAGAACAACATGAATTCACGATACTGTGTCACGAGATGCCTATCATGTAAGTGTCTATGTGTGGCCATCCAGTGGTTGTGAAGTGAGTTGCAACCTGTCAAGGGTATTGCTAGCATGTTGCGATATGGTATTCAATTGGTATTGTACTCAATTGGAGTTAGAGCTAAGGTGGACACATCTGTAGGTTATAGTCTGTCATGTCTGTAGGTGTGTGACCTCAATAATGTGTTTGGTGGGGTGTACAGGTGTCCAGAGAGCAGAATAGGCAGTTTAGTGAGTTTAGGAGAGAACAGGTATAGTATATAGCCTATTTAGTGGTGGGAAGGGGGTAGGTAGGTCTCACGGGTCACCTGAAGCTGAGGAAAATGAAAATAGGTTAGCTAATGTCCTGTGAGAAAGTAGTTCATTGAATCCCCAATATGTAGGGGTAAGGGGTGCTACTATAGTGCACGCTCTACCACAGTGTCCTTAGTCTGTAGTGATGTGTAGACCCTCACTCATAAA
Organism: Bufo bufo; assembly: GCF_905171765.1. Classification (NCBI taxonomy): domain Eukaryota; kingdom Metazoa; phylum Chordata; class Amphibia; order Anura; family Bufonidae; genus Bufo; species Bufo bufo. Next base: position 89,442,531 of record NC_053390.1, read on the forward strand.
TCAGCAGCAATAATGTCAATAATTCCTTAGCTATGGTCCATCAATGCAGGCAGTGTCAAGCCTCAACCTTAAAGGGGTTTTCCAAATTTTAGATACGGATGACCTATCCTCCATATACAGTATATCAACAATACCATATCATAGAGCGTAAAACACCTGGCACCTCCACTGATCAGCTGTTAGCCTCCAGTGCCATAAACATAATTGCGTCGTAAATATAATATATGTAGCAGAAGACTCTGTCTACTGTGTAGTGAATAGGAGCTGAGCTGCAGTATGCCGGCATGGCCACTACACAGTGAATAGGGCTTTCGGCAACCAGATCCACCCACTGTTATGGTTCTGCCACTGGTGGCAGATCCCTGATCAGCAGGGATGCTGTGTGCCGGACCCCTACCGATCTGATATTAATGACCAAGGTCATCAAATCCAACAGGTGGAAAGCCCCTTTAAGGATGATGCCTGAATGAGGAGATGGCATCTACAGTTTCTCTTCCTGTTCACCGCTGCTGTCTATGGCAAAGACCATAGACCGCAGCAGCAGACAGAAGAGAGAAGGGAGACGGCACATGTGCACTGCCAGCGCCATCTCCTCATACAGCTGATCAGACCCCCACGGATCTGATATTGATGATCTAATCTGAGGATAGGTCATCAATACCAAAAGCTTCGGAATACTCCTTTAAGTGATAATTGGTATGAAAATGAGCAACCCTGGTAATTTCTCTACTGTTTTCATGAGTTGTGCACACATTTATGGCAATCCTATGATTATTTCCCATGTGATCAACAATTTCCTAATTAAATATGTTTGTAATTAACACATTTTACACACTCCACTGTCCTGCAGTAGCTCCGGCACTGGAACCGCACAGGTAGGTCTATTGTGTAGTTGTCAGAGCTGGTAACTGCAGCACTGCTTCCATTCACTTCAACCCTACACAGTGGTCGGAGTTGTGTAACTCTAGCACTGGTTTTCAGCACCAGAGCTACTCGTGAACAGCTGATTGGTGGGTCTGTGGGATGTTGGACTCCACTGATCAGATATTGATGCCTATCCGGAGGAAAATCCATTAATATTAAAATCCTGGAGAACCCCTTTAATTATTGTGCATTCGCAGTGGATGAAGGGAATTTGTCTATTGGAAATGAGAGCTTTATAGCGCTCTCCGTATTCCGTCCCATTATTCTGTTACACCCCCTCCAGTCCTTCATACGCCCCAGGAGTAACCTACAACCCTCACAAATACTGATATCTAAAAAATACGTTACTGATAAAGTAGAGGTGACAAAGCAATGGACAATACATGAAGATACAGATGCAAGACATTACATAGAGGACACCACCACACACAGCGGCCTCCTTTCCTGCCCTCCCTGGACACTAAGGAAACGTGGCCAGTAATCTGTATGTAATATTTCCAGATCCCAAATATATACCGTCTACTGGATCTACATCAACTTACATCCAGTACCCTGATTTAATGAGCCATTCGCAGTTTCACTGTACCGGCCGTGCATACTTACACGTGCATGGCTTAATCTTTGAGACAAGCATATGCTACTGGCAGGATCAACCAGGTACATATAGAGATTCATGCATCTACAAATATCTATACATGCACAGGAAGCAAACATCTAATATAACCTGATTCTGAGGGAAGTGCTGTTTGGCCAGGGGTGGCAGGGAGAGAGTCCCAGAGCTTCACATGTCCTATAGGTTCCTGTGTCTCAGCCCTCTCCATGGACTCCACCCCATGACCACCCAACTACCTTCCAATCTGCTGGCCAAGAAAACGTGGTCCATCTGCTTCTCTAACCGCTTTACGATGTGTCCCTGCTGTCCTTGAAATGCTAACAAGGGACACAATGGCCTCTGGGCCTACTGAGAGGTCAATGGGTGAATATCACTGAATAATATCAGTATATGCTACATTCATTTACTAGGTATCTGGTCATAGGACTGAGGGTTTGGCTGGGAACTATATTGCCCTGTAACAGCAGTCATTTCACTATGTTCTTATAATGTTTTCGGGTTCAGTCTTCGGGTTCTTATGGAATTCCGTATTGGATTCCGTTATCAGGGAATATAACGGAATTCTATGACGGAATGCACCACGGAAGCCTTTAAGAAGCATTCTGTTTTGCATGTCGTCATAATAGAAGTCTATGGGTAGCATAACAGATCCATCTGGTTTCCGTTTATGCAAGACAGGACTCCTACATAACGGAAACCAGACGTATTCCTTATGCTGCCCATAGACTTCTATTATGACGGAATGCCTCTTAAAGGCTTCCGTGGTGCATTCCGTCATAGAATTCCGTTATATTCCGTGATAACGGAATCCAATACGGAATTCCACATGAACCCGAAGACTGAACCTGAAAACCTCTAGGAGGTCCCCAAGGTGTTAGGACCTGGCTGCGGGTGCTCTTTTCACCATCACTATTTCTTAGCTTGCAGTTCATAGAAATCAGCTAGTTGCTGTTTGCGTTTCACAAGATAAGTTCAGCTGAAATTTGGCCGGCCTCGTTATATATGCAAGTGATATTACTGAGCATAAAGGGCTAGAAGATTTATGCTTATTAGAGCTTGTAAAACATTTGACATGGTTTTAGTAGCTGTAAAATTGCCAGTAAAGCACCATATGGTCCCTGCAATCATTTCAACCCTCAGGCAGCACTAAAATATTCAGAGGTGAAACACACACTAACTGTACCAACCACCGGCCCTTTCTATCCACCTTTTATTGTCCATTAGTTCGGTAGTTTTAACATTAAGCCCAGCATTTAATTACAGATGTGTCAATGGAGAAATAGGTGTCATTTGTTAGGGGCATCAGTACCACACCGAGCAGCACAATTACTACCCCCCTCTTGCCACATACACAACTTCTCTATGGCGGTTTACAATATTCCGCTGTGTCGAATGTACCTTGCTTCTAGCTCATTAATAATTCACTTTGTTGCAGATGTCATGTCCTCGCTATTCTTATTCGGGAGATTTTAAACCGACCAAAACAATTCAGCTGCCATCGAGAATCTGTAGTGAGCGTCCCCCGATGGGCAGAATATCAAAACATATCATTACAGAATTACTACCAAGGGAAAGGGACAGATTTAAAATAAATTATATGTTATTTCAATGTCTTTGCCTACAGACAGTCGTTATGGAATAAGCCAATTTCCACTAATTGTCAGGAAAGGGGTTTATAAAATGAAAGTCCATTGAAATGCCTGAGCTTAGATAAGCAGGTTGTCACACTGACAATGGCAAAAGGAAGCATGCAGTTTTAAAAAAAAAAATGGGAAAAGTATTAACTTATAAAGTTGGACATTTTATTCACCCAGTATGTTCAAGGACTGTTCATAAAAATTGTACCAAGCAAGTTAGAATTTATTAATCACCATTGCAGAATATGTACAACAGCTTCATGACCAGTTCATAGGAACGACATTTTTGTAATCAAATTTTCATTTATTTATTTCCATCACTGACATATTCCTCAGCACCTTACAGATATGATCATTACTTGCTGTCCTTAGTGGAGCTCATAATCTAAATCCCTTATCAATATGTCTTTGGAGTCTGAGAAGAAACCCATGCAAATACAGGGAGAACATACAGACTCCATGCAGATGTTGTGCTTGATCAGATTTGAACCTAGGACCCCAGCGCTGCAAGGTGACAGTGCTACCCACTGAGCCACCAAGCTGGCCACGGTAATGCAACATTGCTGTATGTTCTTCCAGAACATTCATTCTCATGATGACTAAGGGGACTTTCACATTTGCGTAAGTTGCGTTGTGAGCATCCGGCAGGCAATTTCGTTGCCGGAACTGCCTGCTGGATCCGAAAATCTGTATGCAAATGGATATCATTTGTAGACGGATCCGAAGGCAGATCCGTCTGGCAAATGCATTGAAATTCCGTCTCCGTCTCTCCGGTGTCATCCGGGGAAAAAGGATCCAGTGTTTATTTTTTTTGCATTTTTAAAGGTCTGCGCATGCGCAGACCGGGAAACAGGTTCCAGAACACAATGGAAATGAATGCCGGATCCGGCATTCCGGTAAGTGTTCCGGAATTTTGGCCGGAGAAAATACCGCAGCAAGAGGGACCATTCAGAATGCATTAGTATAAAACTGAAGCGTTAATACCTTGCCAGCTCTAAATATATAGCCTTTGAGAAAACCCTGCCATGTTATGTACTTCAGAATTGTGCCTACTTCTTGTGTATATGCTACAACCTCCATCAACTATTTAGTAAGGCTATTTTCACACTAGCGTTTACCATCTCGGTAGGCTGTTGCGGCAGGGAGCAGCCTGTCGATGATGTCTGGATCCGGCATTGCCAGATGCTTTACCTGACACCCGGCGGAGATCTGGCCGTAACCTGGCAAAGATGTTGAGAATCAGCCAGGCAAAAAAAATCTGTGTGCGGCCAGGTCTCCATAGGTCCCCATTACAGTCAATGGGGCAGAACGGCAATGCAGTAACTTCTACCAGAACAGCCTGACAGTGAGAGGGACTTTATTTATCATAACCAAACGGGCCTGGTCATAGCCTTCACCATCCGCCAGCCCCTCAGTCTCCTGCACTCCTAGTTTGCACCTTGCTGTCTATCCATCCAGACACTCCAGCCAACACAAGGCAGACAAGCAGGAGACCCGAAATCCAGGGTGTGCCCCTAGGGGAAGAAGGGTTGCATCTTTCAAACCACTACATGGGCATCCTGTGGAGTGCCGAAGAGGGATTCACCACTGTGAGGACTATGACCACCCTCAGCGCCATCGCCACCACTCCCATCCTCTCCAATGACGGTCCACCATGCAGAAGAATCAGGCATGCTGGACTTTTACTGCTTTTGTTTTCAGGAGATAAGCTGCTATCGGAGGAGTCTGGCAGCAGCTTTTCCCCTCCCCTAATTCACTATATACACTGCGTGCAGAATTATTAGGCAAATGAGTATTTTGACCACATCATCCTCTTTATGCATGTTGTCTTATTCCAAGCTGTATAGGCTCGAAAGCCTAATACCAATTAAGCATATTAGGTGATGTGCATCTCTGTAATGAGAAGGGGTGTGGTCTAATGACATCAACATCCTATATTAGGTGTGCATAATTATTAGGCAACTTCCTTTCCTTTGGCAAAATGGGTCAAAAGAAGGACTTGACAGGCTCAGAAAAGTCAAAAATAGTGAGATATCTTGCAGAGGGATGCAGCACTCTTAAAATTGCAAAGCTTCTGAAGCGTGATCATCGAACAATCAAGCGTTTCATTCAAAATAGTCAACAGGGTCGCAAGAAGCGTGTGGAAAAACCAAGGCGCAAAATAACTGCCCATGAACTGAGAAAAGTCAAGCGTGCAGCTGCCAAGATGCCACTTGCCACCAGTTTGGCCATATTTCAGAGCTGCAACATCACTGGAGTGCCCAAAAGCACAAGGTGTGCAATACTCAGAGACATGGCCAAGGTAAGAAAGGCTGAAAGACGACCACCAATGAACAAGACACACAAGCTGAAACGTCAAGACTGGGCCAAGAAATATCTCAAGACTGATTTTTCTAAGGTTTTATGGACTGATGAAATGAGAGTGAGTCTTGATGGGCCAGATGGATGGGCCCGTGGCTGGATTGGTAAAGGGCAGAGAGCTCCAGTCCGACTCAGACGCCAGCAAGGTGGAGGTGGAGTACTGGTTTGGGCTGGTATCATCAAAGATGAGCTTGTGGGGCCTTTTCGGGTTGAGGATGGAGTCAAGCTCAACTCCCAGTCCTACTGCCAGTTTCTGGAAGACACCTTCTTCAAGCAGTGGTACAGGAAGAAGTCTGCATCCTTCAAGAAAAACATGATTTTCATGCAGGACAATGCTCCATCACACGCGTCCAAGTACTCCACAGCGTGGCTGGCAAGAAAGGGTATAAAAGAAGAAAATCTAATGACATGGCCTCCTTGTTCACCTGATCTGAACCCCATTGAGAACCTGTGGTCCATCATCAAATGTGAGATTTACAAGGAGGGAAAACAGTACACCTCTCTGAACAGTGTCTGGGAGGCTGTGGTTGCTGCTGCACGCAATGTTGATGGTGAACAGATCAAAACACTGACAGAATCCATGGATGGCAGGCTTTTGAGTGTCCTTGCAAAGAAAGGTGGCTATATTGGTCACTGATTTGTTTTTTTTTGTTTTTTGAATGTCAGAAATGTATATTTGTGAATGTTGAGATGTTTTATTGGTTTCACTGGTAAAAATAAATAATTGAAATGGGTATATATTTGTTTTTTGTTAAGTTGCCTAATAATTATGCACAGTAATAGTCACCTGCACACACAGATATCCCCCTAAAATAGCTAAAACTAAAAACAAACTAAAAACTACTTCCAAAAATATTCAGCTTTGATATTAATGAGTTTTTTGGGTTCATTGAGAACATGGTTGTTGTTCAATAATAAAATTAATCCTCAAAATTACAACTTGCCTAATAATTCTGCACTCCCTGTATGAATGCTTGACTGAGCAAAGCATACATATGTATGAGAGGATCATCGGGGATAGCTTTCATGTATGGCCAGCTTAACATCTGTAAACATGGTCTTTATAAGTATTCTGTGTGCGTGAGATTTTTTATCTTCATATAGAAATTTATATATTCACACATAGTAGATCTGTCGCAGAAATTTCATGACTGCCTCATTCATCAACAGAAATCCATACATTTGCTGCAGAATCAACCCCATTCAGATATATGGAACAGATTTTCGCAGACATTTCTAAAACAATTCGGCCACTTGTGGTCTGTGATTACCACTGCTTTCTCCTTTGCATAAGCTCTTTTATTGTAGCGTTTATAATCCATGAAAAATGCATGCAGCAATTCCGTGATGACTTTGCCGTGACTTCACGTAATATGAGCGATTTTTAATTTGGTGAAATAATTTGGAAAAACGGGAATATACTTTCCAGAATCCCAGATGCAAAAAATAATAACATTGTACTCTTTGCAGACCTGGAGATTAGGGGCTCATGCACATGACAGTATTGTGCCTCCATCTCATATACACAATTTGTGTGGATTGCACACGGACCAATTCATTTCTATTGGCAAAAAAAGTATGTCTGTACCGCACATTAAAGAACCTGTCCTCTATATCGTCATTTCTAGTGATGGGAGTAAGAAAAATGTGGATTGGACATGAATGTTGTCCATATTTTGTGGATCCGTGGTTTGCAGACAGCAACAGGGACACAGTCATATGGATGAGGCCTAAGAAACATGCTGAACATGCTGTGCTGTTCGTGTACAGACGTTCTCTATTGTCTGTGTCCCCTGAATTAAGAATTCATGTGTCTGGGAAAACAATATACCTGGATTTAAGAAGATAAGTAACACAATTTTGTTATTTCAGGTCAACGCAAATCAAAACCTACTCATGGGACAACGCGCAAGTGATATTGGTCGGTAATAAATGTGACATGGAAGATGAACGAGTGGTTTCGGCAGAGAGGGGGAAGCATCTAGCAGAGCAACTGGGTGAGTAGCAGAGTTTAACATTCATATTAGATTTCAAACCACCTTTGTTTAATCAAGAAAAATACAGTATTTACCCACTATGGACTTTTTAATGATTTATTCAAATGATGATTGAAACACTAAAAAATAGGTTTGATTTGGCCGAATCGGTTTACATTCAATTTGGGTCCAAATTGACTATACCTCAATCGACTGGCCTGCAAATTTGGACTATTTTTGCTTTCTAGTCTCTCACTTTTTACTTTATTTATTTTTTCATCTTCTGTGTGTGTCTCTCTCTCCAAAATATGCCCAAATCGAACCACCAAAAATTCGGATTCGGATGCAACTAAAATTGGTACAAAATTCGGGTTGAATCTGATTTGATTAGAATTGATTTGCTCATCTCTATTTATTAACCGCATAAAACAGAAGCAATCAGAATGGACCATGAGTTCACAAACACATGTACAAAAACATAGTTGATGAGGAGCACCATGGAGTAAGCTGATAAATAGTGCCATACAGTGCCCAGATCATACAGTATATTGAACAAATAACCTGTCTACACAGCAGTTATCATCAGTCCTGTCTCGCTGGGCTGGCCTGTGGGTGTCATGTGCAGAAGCTTTCCACTTCTTATGCTAACTCCTGGGAGCCACCAATAATAAAAATAATAATAATAATAATAATATTTATATAGCGCCATCATATTCCGCAGCGCTTTACAAATTCATAGGGTTCATGTACAAAAGTAACTGGCTAATACTAGTGATGATCGAGCACCCCGATGCTCGGGTGCTCTGCCCAAACACACCGGGATGCTCGGGTGCTCTACCGAGTACCCGAGCCCTATAGAAGTCAATGGGAGGACCTGAGCATTAAACCAGGCATCCCCTGCTCTGAAGATGGGAGGGTGCTTGGTTCATAGGAAAAGGTCAGAAATTGATGGAAACACCACCGAAATGGGTCAGGGACAGCATGGGGAGGATGTCTGGATGCATCTTGGACTACAATGTCGCTGCTGGTAATGATGTTGCCCGAGTTGTACGCCGCTTTTACAGACTGACCATAAAACTCACAAAACCAAAGATAAAAGCGATTTTAGATGAAAAATTGTTAGGAAACATTCTTTCCTGTATATTTACTTTTATATAAAGAGTAAGTTCAGACAAAATTTTTTGTGATTTTCGGAACTGGGGCCATGACTCAGAGGGACGGCTGGTGGTTTTGATTGTGTTGACCGGACTCTTGGACGATCAAACTGAACTCATTGGAAGAGGAACGGCCGGTGGCATCTGTATTGTACCTGTAGAGGTGAAATTCTTGTACCTGCGCAAGCCGAACCACAGCCGAAACCTTTGTTGCCACAAACGTTTTCATTAATCAACAACTTAAGTTGGAGGTTCGAAGACGATCCCCGGCAGCGTTATTCCCATTTCCCGCCGAGCATTTTCTGGGAAACTAAAGTCTTTGGGTTCCGGGGGGAGTATGGTTGCAAAGCTGAAACTTAAACAAATTGATGGAAGGGCACCACCGACATCAGTCCACAAGCCTAAATGGCAACATTTTAACCGCCAGTAACTTAGAAAGTTGGGCGGTTAGTGCCATGGCCTGTGCGTGGGTGGCTGGGTATTTGCACATGCGTTCAAATGCCTGGGGTAAAGACATTTGGACGCTGCGCTGGGACAGGGAAATGGATGTGGTCGCTGATGGTGCTTGCGACGGTACAGGTGCAGCGCGGGAGACGTACCGGTACGTCATGTGTTGTTCCGATCACCGACGCCCGGTGATCGGAACAAGGTGCCTGCTCAAATCATTGAGCAGGCACCTCGGCTAAATGCGCGGGGGGGTCCCGTGACCAGGGGGGTCCCGTGATTCAGACCTGCGGTTTGCGGCTTTTACCTGGTGCGGCGGCGGTGCCATTGGGTCCCCATGCGGCTGTAGGGGGGACCCGATGTCATGGAAGGCAGCGCGATGCCTAAGGAAGGCATCACGCTGCCTTCCGGTGAAGAGCCTATGAGATCCAGCCCCCTGGATCTCACAGGCCGGAAGCTGTATGAGTAATACACACTGTATTACTCATACAGCCAATGCATTCCAATACAGAAGTATTGGAATGCATTGTAAAGGATTAGACCCCCAAAAGTTCAAGTCCCAAAGTGTGACAAAAAATAAAGTGAAAAAAAAAGTTGAAAAAAAAAAGTTTGCCTCAAATTTTTTAAAGTTTCAAGTAAAAATAAATAAAAACGTCATTTTCCTCAAATAAAGTTAAAAAAAATTGGTAAAAAATAGGGGGGGAAGGTAAGTATACATATTAGGTATCGCCGCGTCCGTATCGACCGGCTCTATAAACCTATCACATGACCCCTCAGATGAACACCGTAAAAAAAAAAAAATTCAAACTGTGCTAAATAAACCATTTTTTGTCACCTTACATCACAAAAAGTACAACAGCAAGCGATCAAAAAGGCGTTTGCCCACCAAAATAGTACCAATCTAACCATCACCTCATCCTGCAAAAAAAGAGCCCCTACCTGAGACAATCACCCAAAAAATAAAAAAACTATGGCTCAGAATATGGAGACACTAAAACATAATTTTTTTTGTTTTAAAAAAGCTGTTATTGTGTAAAACTTACATAAATAAAAAAAAAGTATACATATTTGGTATCGCCGCGTTCGTATCGACTGGCTCTATAAAACTATCACATGACCTAACCCCTCAGATGAACACCGTAAAAAATGTAAAATAAAAACTGTGCTAAATAAACCATTTTTTGTCACCTTACATCACAAAAAGTGTAATAGCAAGCGATCAAAAAGTCACACGCACCCCAAAATAGTGCCAATAAAACCGTCATCTCATCCTGCAAAAATCATACCCTAGCCAAGGTAATCGCCCAAAAACTGAAAAAAGTATGGCTCTCAGACTATGGAAACACTAAAACATGATTTTTTTTTGCTTCAAAAAAGAAATCATTGTGTAAAACTTACATAAATAAAAAAAAGTATACATATTAGGTATCGCCGCATCCGTGACAACCTGGTCTATAAAAATATCACATGATCTAACCTGTCAGATGAATGTTGTAAATAACAAAAAATAAAAACGGTGCCAAAACAGCTATTTATTGTTATCTTGCCTCACAAAAAGTGTAATATAGAGAAACCAAAAATCATATATACCCTAAACTAGTACCAACAATACTGCCACCCTATCCCGTAGTTTCTAAAACGGGGCCACTTTTTTGGAGTTTCTACTCTAGGGGTGCATCAGGAGGGCTTCAAATGGGACATGGTGTCAAAAAACCAGTCCAGCAAAATCTGCCTTCCAAAAACCATATGGCATTCCTTTCCTTCTGCGCCCTGCCGTGTGCCCGTACAGCTGTTTACGACCACATATGGGGTGTTTCTGTAAACTACAGAATCAGGGTCATAAATATTGAGTTTTGTTTGGCTGTTAACCCTTGCTTTGTTACTGGGAAAATTTATCAAAATGGAAAATTTGCCAAAAAATCTAAATTCTGAAATTTCATATCCATTTGCCAATAACTCTTGAGGAACACCTAAAGGGTTAACGACATTTGTAAAATCAGTTTTGAATACCTTGAGGGGTGTAGTTTCTTAGATGGGGTCACTTTTATGGAGTTTCTACTCTAGGGGTGCATCAGGGGGGCTTCAAATGGGACATGGTGAGAAAAAAAACAGTCCAGCAAAATCTGCCTTCCAAAAACCGTATGGCATTCCTTTCCTTCTGAGCCCTGCCGTGTGCCCATACAGTAGTTTACGACCACATATGGGGTGTTTCTGTAAACTACAGAATCAGGGCCATAAATATTGAGTTTGGTTTGGCTGTTAACCATTGCTTTGTAACCGGAAAAAAATTATTAAAATGGAAAATCGGCCAAAAAAGGGAAATTTTGAAATTGTATCTCTATTTTCCATTAATTCTTGTGGAACACCTAAAGGGTTAACAAAGTTTGTAAAATCAGTTTTGAATACCTTGAGGGGTGTAGTTTATAGAATGGGGTCATTTTTGGGTGGTTTCTATTACGTAAGCCTCGCAAAATGACTTCAGACCTGAACTGGTCCCTAAAAATGTTTTTTTTTTAAATTTCTGCAAAATTTCAAGATTTGCTTCTAAACTTCTAAGCCAGTGTTTCCCAACCAGCGTGCCTCCAGCTGTTGCAAAACTACACCTCCCAGTATGCCCGCACAGCCAAAGGCTGTCCGGGCATGCTGGGAGTTGTAGTTTTGCAAAAGCTGGAGGCACGCTGGTTGGGAAACACTGTTCTAAGCCTTGTAACATATGGGGAATGTAAAGTAATAACTATTTTTGGAGGTATTACTATGTATTATAGAAGTAGCGAAATTGAAACTTGGAAATGTGCAATTTTTAAAAAATTTTGGGTAAATTTGGTATTTTTTTATAAATAAAAATGATTTTTTTTAACTTCATTTTACCAGTGTCATGAAGTACAATATGTGACGAAAAAACAATCTCAGAATGGCCTGGATAAGTCAAAGCGTTTTAAAGTTATCAGCACTTAAAGTGACACTGGTCAGATTAGCAAAAAATGGCCAAGTCCTTAAGGTGAAATAGTGCTGAGTCCTTAAGGGGTTAAACACATCATCTTGTGTGAGTGTGAAGGCTCTAGAGGTTGAGAATCAGGGCACAAGATCTCATGTCCCTCTTCAAAAGTGCTTGGGGAGAGGGCCAAATTAAGTGATGGGGGTGAAAATAGCTCCTCGGAACATCCGAGTACCGGATCGCTTGTTTGGCCAGACTCTACTGTACATGGTGGGAGGAAGGATTATCAGGGTGAGGATTGTGTTGTTGACCAGACTGTTCTCTACTGAGACTGGACTTGGTGGAAGACAGGGTGGTGCTTAACCCAGTGGAAGCATTATCTGCTGCAATCTAACCGACCACCTGGTCGCACTGGTCTGACTTCAAGAGTGTTGTCTTGCGACGCCCTGCAAACTGGGACATGAAGCTAGGTATCATGGATGACTGTTTTTCTTGTGCTCTGGCAGCAGGCACAGTCCACGGCCTCTGCGTGAACCATCAGAATCACGTCTACTTGCCCGTCCCTTAATACTCGCCTTCTTCATATTGACACTGGATGTCACTGATATTTGGATTAAATATAGGCCTCACACACTGTCTAGAAATAAGTGTATATTTGCTTCTCACTGGTCACAGAAAGCAGAGTTTGAACAATACAGAAACTGACTGTAACTGCAATTTGGATTAAATATAGGCGTCACACACGGCCTATATATCAGTGCTGATTTGCTTCTCACTGGTCACAGCAAGCAGAGTTTGTTTAATGCAGAAACTGACTGTGTAACTGCAATTTGGATTAAATATAGGCGTCACACACAGCCTAGATATCAGTGCTGATTTGCTTCTCACTGGTCACAGCAAGCAGCGTTTGTAGAATGCAGAAAATGAATGTCACTAACGGTCGCCCTGACACAAAAAAATTATTCCCCCAAAATAAATTTTGCTGCCACCTCTAACAATAGTCCTTAAAAGGACTTTTTGAGATCAAATTCGCGCTACACTCGCTCTGTCCCTTCCTAACAGCAGCTCTCCCTGACTCGCAATGAGCCGAACCCGCGTGACCGGGTGCTATATAGCACCCGATGATGTGTGCCGGCCAGCAAATCACTGTAATGCCAGTAGAAAACATGTCTAATGGCATTACAGTGATGGCAATACTTACCAGCATGTTTATTGGCTGCTTAGAAGGCGCCAAACGTCCGGGGAGGAGACTCGAGCATGGCGCTCAAGCAGGGGAGTAGCTATAGGTGGTGCAGAGGTAGCAGTCGCTACCGGGCCCAGGAGCCTGAGGGGGCCCAAAGACCCTTGTGCTGCATAAGAAGACACACAAAGCACTGAGGGACGGGGGGCCCAAGTCTAACTCTTGCACCAGGGCCCATGAGCCTGTAGCTACGCCCCTGCGCTCAAGCACATGTGGTACTCGGCAAAGCACTCGGATCTGCCGAGCATAGCGATGCTCGAGACGAACCGGTACTCGGCCGAGCATGCTCGATCATCACTAGCTAATACTGAAACACTAGGAGTCGGAGCATATAAGGTAGTTGATTGTGATAAGTAGGATTCAAGCCATAATTGAACTGAAAGGAGTGGTGCCGGACGATTTGCTTCGGGTTTGGGACTGTTAGAGGATCGAGTTCAGGCCAGAGAAGTTGGTCAGGTTGAGGTTTACTCGAGGAATAGTAGTTTTACGTAGCTTGATAAGCCTGCCTGAAAATATGTGTTTTTAAGGTGCATTTGAAGCTGGAGAAGTTGTGAATTGACCTCATATTCCGGGGCACCGTATTCCAGAGACTAGGTGCAGCTCGAGAAAAGTCTTGAAGACGGGAGTGAGAGGTACAAATTATGGAGGTTATTAATCTTAGGTCGCTAACAGAACGGAGAGCACGAGTAGGGTGCTAGTCAGAAATGAGGGAGGAGATGCATGGAGGTGCAGCACTCTGGAGAGCTTTGTGGGTGAGGGTGAGAAGCTTGAATTGTATTCTGGGGTGGATGGGCAACCAGTGAAGTGACTGGCACAGACTACTATCATCAGTGTAGCGGTTGGATGGATAGATGAGCCTGGCTGCAGCATTTAGGACAGACTGAAGGAGGGAGAGTTTAATGAGAGGGAGACCGATTAGTAATGCGTTGCAGTAGTCAAGACGTGAATGAATTAGGGCAACAACAAGAGTTTTTGCCGTTTCCACCATAAGAAAGGGGCAGATTCTGGCAATATTCTTGAGGTGCACCCGGGGGCGTTGCTAGGGTCTCAAAAGATCTGGGGCCCAAGCCCCAATGCATATGGCTCAACTCTCTAAGTCAACAAATTGCCCCGACCCTCCAGCCACCCCCCTTCCCCCCCGCAAACACTAGTGCTGAAAACATTTTACTGTACTTGCTATACAGCTATACCTCTCACATCCAGGGCCTACCAGGTGACGTCTCCTCCGATGTAGATCTTCTCTCTCATCATCTTCTCCATTCGGTCCGGACAATTTCTCTCACACATCTTAGCTTCCTCACTTTTCTGTGCCCCCAAATACTATCCTCAAGAGAAATTTGATAATGTTCCCCATAGTAAAAGTGCTCTTCATAGTCCCACCAATAGTAATTCCCTTCTAGAATGCCCCCATTAGTAATAGTGCCCCCAAAAGTGACAGTGCTCCCCAAGAATGCCTCTATTAGTAGAAGAGCCCTCCAGTATTAATAATGCCCTTGCCCTTGCAGATCCCCCAGTAGAAATAAGGCCCCCCTATTGTTCCCCCAGTGGTAATAAATCTCTCTACAGACCCCTCAATAGTAATAAGGCCTCCATAGTGCTCTTCGTAGAAATAATGTGGATCTATAAGTCGCTCTTATAGAGCCCCCAGTAGTAATAAGAATGTCTATAATGTCCCCCAGGATTTAAAATGTCCATACAGTCCCCCAATATTTATAATGCCCCCTACTATTATAATGCTCATCCTGAAGTTCCCCAAGTATTTATATTGCCCCCTACTATTATAATGCCTCTACAGTGCCCCCAGTATTTTTATCGCCCCCTACTGTTATAATGCTCGCTCTGAAGTACCCCCAGTATTTATATTGCCCCCTACTGTTATAATGCTCGCCCTAAAGCTCCTCCAGTATTTATAATGCCCCCTGCAGTGCCCCCTGTAGTTATATTCCTCCGTTTAGTGTCTTTAGAAATTATAATTCCTCAGCCCCTCCACCATACAGTTCCATGTAATAACATTATTTGCCTCCCTCCGTCATAGAGACCCATGTATATACTATCACACCATCTCTCCAGCCCCCTCCAATATACAGTCCCTTGTAAATAACATTCCTCTATATCTACAGCCCCCTCCAAAATACAGTTCCATGTAAATAACATCACACCATATCTCCTGCCCCCTTTAATATACAGTCCCACATAAAAAACATCACCCCCACCCAAGCTGCCTTCAACATACAGTCCCATGTAAAGAACATCACCCCCTTCCCAGCTGCCTTCAACATACAGTCCCTTGTAAATAACATCACTCCCTCAATATTCAGTCCCATGTAAATAACATCACTCCCTCCCCCAGACACCTTCAACATACAGTCCCATATAAATAAAATTACCCCCTCCCCAGCCACCTCCAACATGCAGTTTCATGTAAATAACATTACCCCTTAACATTCAGTCCCATGTAAATTATATCACTGCCTCCCACAGCCACCTTCAACATATAGTCCCATGTAAATAACATCACCCCCACAACTTTCAGTCCCATGTAAATAACATCACTCCACCCCACTGTCCCATGTAAATAACTTCTCTCCCTTCAGCCCTAACATATAGTTAAATAACTACAACTCCCAACATTGCTCTGCCTCTCACACTGAGTAATCTACCACATCACCTACCTCTCCTCATGTGCAGACCTCACTCTTCTTCCTAGAAATTCTCTTCACTGCTGAGCCGTCCTCTCCTGCACTGGTCACATGAAGGTGACATTATTGCAGGTCCTTTTCAGCTACTGCATTTAGAACTGATCACATGACCTGTGATGTCATCACAAGTCCTTTAGCTCTTGCAGGGCATTAGATGCAATTGTATTGCTGTCCTGGGGACTACAGTTGTATCTAGCTGGCAGGCAGTACATTCGGGGCCTGGGACAAAACATCAGGGGCCGAGGCCCGAATGTTTTAACCTATCAACTCCCCTGGGTGCACCAATGAGGACCTATGGAAATTGTGAAAGAATTACAGTCTTTTAAAGCTGGGAGAGACTGTGCATCCAATTGTTTATTTTTGCCTGGGGGTATATGGGAGAGTTACAAAGAAAAGGTCAGTGCTGAAAAATCCTAAATGACATTTACAGCTTGCCTAAAGGCATATGCGAGAGAAGCCAAGATGAGAAAGGTTAAACTGCATGTTAAAGAGGTATTCCCATATTATAAAGTGCTAGCATATCGCTAGGATATGCATTAACTGTTTGATCTGGGAGACCTACTACATTACCTTTTCTGATTTACTCTGCACAGCAGTGCCCCAACCACTCATTTTGCAGGGAAGGGTAGTACAGCACTATACCTCCCAACCAATGGGACAGTCCCAGATTTCAGTGGCTGTACTGTGATCGCCGGAGGTATGTCTCGCTTTCTGGCAGCTGTCCCTGCTTCCATAGGAAGCGGAGACAGCTGCCTGTAATGATGAAGCAAGAGCCGTTGATCGGCTCCCTGCTCTATCATTCCTCCCCCTGTCTGCGCTCCACACTGCAGGTCTGGGCAGGGGGCGGGCCGCCTGGAGCTCCATGTGCCCTGCTGCTGCTGGGGAACAAGGTGACTATGTGGAGTTTGTTATTTTTTTTGCTGCCTGTGAAGGGGGCACTTAATTGTGCATATTACAATGAGAGGCACAACTGGGCATATTACTATAAGGGGGTCACAACTGGGCATATTACTGCAAGGGGTCACCACTGGGCATATTACTGTGAGGGGGCACAGCTGGGCATATTACTGTGAGGGGGCACAGCTGGGCATAACCTGTGAAGGGGGACAAAGCTGGTCATAACCTGTGAAGGGGGACAAAGCTGGTCATAATCCTGTGAAGGGGGAACAAGCTGGGCATAATTCTGTGAGGGGGCACTGCTGGGCATATTACTGTAAAGTCGCACCTGGGCATAATTCTGTAAGGTGGCACATATCTGTCATAACTACTGTGAGGGGGCACCTATCTGGACATAACCTGTGAAGGGGGCATAATGTGGGCATAAATACTGTGCGGTGGCATAAAGGAGGAATAATTACTATGTGGTGGCATATAAGGGACTGGATGGAATTAGGTGTTTTAGTTATGTTTTGGGTGGAGTTAGAGGCGTGGCTTTTTCCACAAACTCATATATCATTTCACTCAGCTCCTCCTGCTCTATATCATGCTGCCGGCACATCAGACTGCATGTTCAGTCTGACAGGCTCCCTTTAAGACAAAACCTAAAATAATAAAACATTTTAGGCCGAGTTTTTATATAACTCTGACAACCCCTTTAAATGAACCAGACGCTTAGGTGTATAGCATGCATGGTTAATGTTAAAAACATTTTCAGGGGCTGAAACATTGTCAGCACATCTTTATCCTTGTGGTAATTCTTGGTAAGGGGTCAATCCTAGACAACTGCCGATATGCAGAATGAACGGGCTGAGATACTTTGTGAGGCACATGAAATGAGCTATCAGGTTAGCACATGAAAGAACTGTGACGTTTCAGCGAGCCAATCAGCCCTACTATTTGGATGGTTAGTGAAAGAATCAGAGGTTAGAAAATTTATATATTTTGTTTTTTTTTACAAACATCTTTTTAGAAATTTTAAACATTTTATATACATAAGAGCCAACAGAGAATATGACAAAGTAAACTAGTAATATGTGGTAAGAACAATTCTATCCATCAGAGTATATCTATGAGGAAAGAAAATTTGTGAGCACTAACATTGCATAACGTCCCTTCACACTACGTGGCCAGTCAAAGATGGTTATTATGGCCAACTAAGGAAGATTAATGAAAAGAAACATGGATAACCGTCAAACGTGACGAACAGGGGGAGTAGACAAAAGACAAACTAAGGGAGAGGGGGCTTCCGTCAGATGGCAGGCACCATGAGTGGTGTTTGGTTGATTGTAAGTTACAGTTCGCATTGTTCCATCATACAGCCAATGAACTAATAGCAAAACAGAATTGAGGTAGTAGAAATGAAATTTGGTATAAAGAATCACAGTTTTTTAAGGTCAGTATCCTGTTGTTACCACTATTTAATCATATTGGGGTGGTGCTGGAGAAGCCATGGGGGGAGGGAAGGGGAATGAGATCTCCCGTTGTCACGGTGGTTAGGATACAAGATACAATAAACACACAGAAAACCTCAAAACAAGCGTCTAGGCTAGAAGCTGGGGATAAAGGTCACCTCCTGACAATTCCCTACCAGCTCTCCCTGGACTTTTGTGCCCACGTTCAGACCCTAAAGGTGGGAATCAACGTGCCCCCGTGCCTAAGGCTGAAGATTCCCTAAAGTCTCTGAGATGGTGGAAAGGGGGAAAGAGGCAGCCTCCTTCCTCAGGTCCTGGAGGAGGCAGGTGTCTCTCTAACAGCCTAGACAGAACACAAAAAGGAAACCAAAACCAACTTCTCTTGTAGCAGAGCAGAAACAGCAAATCCACCTTTCCTCAGAGCAAGATAGAAGCTATAAGCCGCACAGGACACTGGGAAGGGGCGTAATTTAAACTCACACAAACGACCCCACCCAGTGCACCTGAAGGAAGGTGTAT
Organism: Bufo bufo; assembly: GCF_905171765.1. Lineage (NCBI taxonomy): Eukaryota > Metazoa > Chordata > Amphibia > Anura > Bufonidae > Bufo > Bufo bufo. The sequence goes on from NC_053390.1 coordinate 89,461,384, forward strand.
ACAGCTCAGCTCCAAACCCAAAACAAAAAACTACACACGTGCTGCTAACCTGGCAGACCTCCGCACATAACCTGAGCAGGGCATGACAGTACCCCCCCTTCTACGGGTGACCTCCGGACACCCCGGCCCAACTTTATCCGGGTGGGCCCTGTGAAAGGCCCTCACCAGTCGGCTGGCACTAACATCCACAGCCGGAACCCGCATCCTCTCCTCGGGGCCGTATCCCCTCCAGTGTACAAGGTACTTAAGGGAACCCCGAAGAACACGTGAGTCGAGAACCCTAGAGATCTCAAACTCTAAATTGCTATCAACCAGAACAGGGGGAGGAGGCAATGGCGATGGTTCCACCGGTTTCACATATTTCTTCAGTAAAGACCTGTGGAACACATCACAGATCCTCCAGATCTGCGGAAGATCCAGGTGAAACGCCACTGGATTGACAACCGCAGATATTTTGTAAGGTCCAATAAATCTTGGACCCAGTTTCCAAGATGGTACTCTCAGTTTAATATTTTTAGTAGATAACCACACCAGATCACCTACACACAGGTTCGGACCAGTCATACGTCTCCTGTCAGCCATTCGCTTATACCTCTCACCCATCTTCTCCAAATTAACTTGGATCCTCTGCCAGATAGAAGACAAGGCAGAAGAAAATCTTTCCTCCTCTGGCATCCCAGAGGAACCAGTCCCAGAAAAGGTACCAAACTGAGGATGAAAACCGTATGCGGCGAAAAATGGCGACTTACCTGTGGACTCCTGCCTACGGTTATTCAAAGCAAACTCTGCTAGAGAGTCCTCCTGGTTCTCAGCCACAAAACACCTCAAGTAGGTCTCCAGGTTTTGGATAGTACGCTCTGTCTGCCCATTCGACTGCGGATGAAAAGCCAAACAGAACAAAAGTTGAATACCAAGGCGAGAGCAGAACGCCCTCCAAAACCTGGAACAAAAACTGTGTGCCCCTATCAGAAACCACATCCGAGGGAATGCCATGTAATTTCACGATGTTATTAACAAAAACCTGAGCACGAGTCTTTGCATTGGGCAGACTAGCTAACGATACAAAGTGAGCCATTTTACTAAAACGGTCCACAACCACCAAAATCACAGTTTTCCTGGATGAACTCGGCAGATCAGTAATAAAGTCCATAGACAAGTGCGTCCAAGGACGAGATGGAATAGACAAAGTAAAAGGTGAACCAGAAGGTCGAGTGTGAGCAACCTTTGACTGTGCACAGGTCTCACAAGCTGCTACATAATCCTCAACACTCTTACGTAACCCGGGCCACCAGAACCTCCGGGAAATAAGATCAAAGGTGGACTTGCCACCAGGATGTCCAGCAAGGACAGTATCTTGATGTTCCTTGAATACCTTGTATCGCAGTCCAGCAGGAACAAACAACCTCCCTGGGGGACAAGAACCAGGATCCCCTCCTGGGCTCCCAACACCTCCATCTCCAACTCGGGGTACAGAGTGGAGACCACCACCCCATCCACCAAAATCCGAGCAGGATCCTCTGAATCACTTCCCCCAGGAAAACTACGAGACAATGCATCTGCCTTGACGTTTTTAACCCCCGGGCGAAAAGTAACCACAAAATTGAACCTAGTAAAGAACAGTGACCATCTATTGTCAAATATTTAGAAAAGGCTCCACCAGCAAACTACTGGAGCTCAGCCTTTCAGTTACCAGCTGAAAAGAGGAATAAATCAATAGTAATATAGGCTGGCTCACGGTATTTTTGCATAAAATTTTTATTAATGCACTAAATCAAAAAGCAAACTGACTTTGTGTCATCATATCAGCATACATACATGAATAAATGTGTGAAAAATAGGTATGTAAGTGCGGAGCTCACGCACAAACCTATATAACTGGAGTACTCCTAAAAATATGACCAAATGGCTAGAGTGAGGCTGCAATAGATATTCAATTAAACCGCTTGAATGTCCAAGTCATAAATGGCGACTTGCCGGGTGGTTGGAACAAAAAGTTCAAGAATGTCCTTGCTGTGATTCCCACAAGGAAAAACTCTGTATTCGAGTGTCCTGTAACAAATCGTAACCGCACTTATTCGGCAATTCTCCACTTACTTTTACTTGCGGAGCAAGATCTCAGACACGCTCGCTCAGCGTCCCACGTGTCCAGCCAGGTAGTTGATCGCTGGTTAGTGACGTAGGCGCCTCAAGCCGTCAGACCAACGGAAGCTGGTTAAGCTGAGCTGAGCGGGTGATTGCCTGAACCTGTCAGGCCAGCGGCAGTGGATACAGCAGGGTTTTACCTTGAATTTGCGGCTATGTTGAATGTAACAACACAGGTTTAGTCCACTTTATAAGTAGTTGGTAAATGCAGGCCTTTTAAGCGGTGTTGGACGTCTTCAAATACTTGAAAAACAGTGACCATCTAGCCTGTCTAGGATTCAGACGCTTGGCAGATTGCAGGTAAGCCAAATTCTTATGATCAGTATATACCGTAACGGGATGAGACGCCCCCTCCAACCAGTGACGCCATTCCTCAGAGGCCAATTTGATGGCCAGCAATTCCCTATCTCCTACATCATAATTCCACTCGGCGACCGAGAGCTTCTTGGAAAAAAAAGCACACGGACGCCATTTGCCAGGAGATGAACCCTGCGAAAACACTGCTCCAACCCCCACCTCTGATGCATCCACCTCCACCACAAATGGCTGAGACACATAGGGCTGCATCAGAATGGGAGCAGACGCAAAACATTCCTTAATAACCGAAAAGGCCTGCAATGCCTCATCCGACCAGACAGAGAAGTCGACGCCTTTCCTAGTCATATCGGTCAAAGGTTTTACAGTGATAGAGTAGTTCAAGATAAATTTTCTATAATAATTGGTAAACCCCAAAAACCGCATCAAAGCTTTCTGATTCTCCTGTCGGTCCCATTCCAGAACCGCCCGGACCTTTTCGGGGTCCATACGAAAACCAGAGTCAGAAAGCAGATATCCCAGAAAAGGAAGCTCCTGAACAGAAAACACACATTTCTCCAATTTCGCATATAATTTATTCTCCCGAAGGATCCACAGAACCTGTCTCACGTGATCCCGATGGGTCTTCAGATCAGGAGAATAAATTAGGATGTCATCCAAGTAAATTGCAATGAACCTTCACACAAAATGATGGAAAATGTCATTGACAAATCCCTGAAACACCGCTGGCGCGTTAGTTAACCCAAAAGGCATAGCCAGATTCTCTAAATGACCCTCCTGCGTGTTGAAGGCCGTTTTCCACTCATCCCCCTCCTTGATTCTGATCAGATTGTAGGTCCCTCTTAAATCTAACTTGGAGAACACCTTGGCTCCAACAATTTGATCAAAAAGGTCAGAAATCAAAGGAAGGGGATACGGATCACAGACCGTAATGCCGTTCAATTCCCGGAAATCCAAACAAGGTCTAAGCGATCCATCCTTTTTCTTTACAAAGAATAAACCAACTGTGACCGGAGACTTAGATGGCCTAATATGACCCTTTGCCAAACTCTCGGCAATATACTTCCGCATGACCTCTCTTTCGGGTTGAGAAAGATTGTATAGCCGAGACTTTGGCAACTTAGCCCCTGGGATAAGATTAACCGGACAATCATATTCACGATGAGGAGGCAACTCCTGAGTCACACCCTCCGAAAAGACATCCGCAAAATCTGAGAGATACTGGAGGTAGAACCGTAGTAGACACCCCTGAGATAGATGCACTAGGACAACTGTCTGAACAAAATTCACTCCAACCAATGATCTGCCAATCTATAGTAGGGTTATGTTTTATCAACCACGGTAAACCTAAGACCATAGGAGCTGGCAAGTCCTTCATGACCAAACAAGAAATGATCTCAACATGTGAATCACCCACCCTTAACGGAATACCATGAGCAATATGAGTAAGACTCCTTTGAGAAAGAGTGGAAGAATCAATTGCGAACACCGGAATCTCTCTTTCTAAAGTGCAAGTACTTAAGCTAAGATTTTGAAGAAAAAGAAAATCAATAAGTTTTACCCCAGCACCACAGTCAATGAATACTTCAAAATTAAATTTTCCTGAGTCTAGCGCCACCGTAGCTGGAAGGAGAAAACGAGTATTGCAGGGAGATTGCATACCGGCTTGCTCCGACACCCCATTCACACTACCAAGAGTCAGGGATGTTATTTTTTTTCTTCTTTATGTAAACCTCTTTGTGGTTCTTTATCATCAACTTGCCGTTTAACAAAAAGACAAGCATGAACAAAATGACCACTTTGTAACGGCATACAAGGGAATGCTCCAAACTCCCGAACGGAACCTCATGAATTGCTGCTAGCAGACGAATATGAAACGCACCCAAGCAGCTTACAATCCTAGCAATCGGTCTCTAACAGCATACAGTGAATCCCCCCAAGAACGAGACCAAGCTCCGTGTTGAGGGTAAAGCAGTGGACAGCCAGAGCTGTGTGTTTATTGTTCTTATACACATTCTTACACATTAGTACCACCCACAGGGTTTTGTAAAACAACCAGTAACCCCGTACAATACACTCAGACACTCCCACACAAAATCCTCCCCTCTGCCTGTGATACGATTACCTTACATAATGGGTTAATGTAATTATCATAGGCAGGAGAATACACAGTGTTACACAATGTCTTCTGTCCTGGAGACAACCGAGGAGTAATTCAATTATCTCTCAGGACAAAGGGAAATCGCCAATACACACGTGGGGACAATAGGACAGAAATCACTATTCAAATATACAATGTCGCAACCATTACAGTAAACATAGACATTTTACATATCCAAAAATGGCACGTATTAGACCAGTGGTTCAAAAGTTAGCAAAAGTCCTTTGTGAACAAAGGAGGCATGGCTTTTCTGCCCAAAACCAGCTTTTACAGAGTTAGGCTGTGTGAGATAATTGGCTTAACTGGGTGTGGTAAGCCAACTAGGTACAGAAAATACCTCTATTCACAACAGCAAAACTACACAAAAATACATAACTCCTATCAAACTGAACAGAACCCCCACATTTAACTTATCCCCAGATGGCTTGGATCTGAGCGCTCAATATATCCGAACAGCACTCAGATGCCACAAACACAGTCAAATTGCCATGGGGTTTAAGTTTAGCATGGGCTGATGAGAGGGCCCATAATCCTGGGGCAAGAGGCTGGCAACCAGGCTTCTCCAGCACCCAGTGGCGAGGTTGGTTTCGCCACACACTTGCTCCACAGTAATAACATAGCTTATGCAACCTCCTAAAGTTCCTATTACCAGAACGGAGACACCTGACCCAGCTGCATGGGTTCCCCCCCTACCCTAGAATTACATGTCATATTACCCCGGGGAACCGGTGAGACGAAACCACTCCCAGAAGGGATCCCTCGCGCAGAAGGAACCTTACACCTCTCTCTAATGCGTCAATCTAACCGTACTGCTAAAGACATAGCACTCCAACGTATCGGGATACTCATGAAAAGCGAGTGCATCTTTCAATCTCTCAGACAACGCCTCTGCAGTATGTTCTCCTTGTAATAAATTACGCAACTTAGATTCCGTCATCGAGACCCGATCTGGATCATCATAAATTAATCCCAAGGCTTTAAAAAATTCATCCACCGACCGGAGGGCCAGAGAACCAGTCTGCAGAGAAAAGGCCCAGGACTGCATGTCCCCTTTAAGCAGGGATATGATTATCCCTACTATCTGACTCTCATCACCAGATGAAGAAGGCCGCAGCCGAAAATACAGCTTGCATGACTCTCTAAAGCGGATAAAGTCATCCACACACCCTGAAAATCTATCAGGGAGAGCGACTCTAGGCTCCCCATAAATTTGACTTCCTCCTATAGCACCTGATGCCAGAGCATTCTGACACCGTGCGACAGAATTACGCAGATCAGCAACCTCTAGGGATAATCCCTTCATGCGATCAACTAACGCATCAATTGACTCCATCTCAAAGCAGCTGAGAAATGGCAGTCTAGGTAATGGCGGGTTATAATGTCACGGTGGGAAGGATACAAGATACAATAAACACACAGAAAACCTCAAAACAAGCGTCTAGGCCAGAAGCTGGGGATAAAGGTCACCTCCTGACAATTCCCTACCAGCTCTCCCTGGACTTCTATGCCCACGTTCAGACCCTAATGGTGGGAATCAACGTGCCCCCGTGCCTAAGGCTGAAGATTCCCTAAAGTCCCTGAGATGGTGGAAAGGGGAAAGAGGCAGCCTGCTTCCTCAGGTCCTGGACAGCCTAGACAGAACACAAAAAGGAAACCAAAACCGACTTATCTTGTAGCAGAGCAGAAACAGCAAATCCACCTTTCCTCAGAGCAAGATAGAAGCTATAACCCGCACAGGACACTGGGATGGGGCGTAATTTAAACTTACACAAACGATCCCACCCAGTAAACCTGAAGGAAGGCGGATACAGCTCAGCTCCAAACCCAAAACAAACAAAAAACTACACACGTGCTGCTAACCTGGCAGACCTCTGCACATAACCTGAGCAGGGCATGACACCCGTGGGGTGGCAGACTCAAGGTAGGTACACCAGAAGATTCTTAAATAGACAGCAAAGGTCTGTTAGGAGGAGCAGGAAGGGAGTATTCCACCCAAGGTACCCATATTTTTAAGAATTGATTATGATGGTCTGCCAAAATGGAGGTAAATTTTTCGTTGACCATGTAAAAATCTAGTCTACGCATCACTTCAGAGAAGTCCAGAGAGGGTTTTTTTTTCCAGGCCGCTGAAATCATTTGTTCAGTGGCCAAGTAAAAGAAACCTATTAACCATCGGGAGAGTGGGGGAATTCTGTCAACAGTAGCCACGGGGGGAGAGAAGGGGAATGGGATCTTCCAAAGGGATCTCCCGACTCAAGGTAGGCACACCAGAAGATTCTTAAATAGACCGCAGAGGTCTGTTAGTAGGAGCAGGAAGGGAGCATTTCACCCAAAGTGCCCATATTTTAAGAACCATCGGGAGAGTGGGAGGATTCTTGGGATTCTCTTGTCAAGTAATGCCTCCCATGGGTCCTTTCTGATATTTTAACCCATTACTGAGTAAATGAGGTTATTTACTCTAATCCAAAGTCTTTTCACCTGAGGGCAGGCCCACCAGTTATGCAGTACGTCACCTACAGTTTCACAACCCCTGAAACAGTTGGGAGAGGAGCCCAGCACTGTGTGGGCTATTCTAGATGCAACAAAATACCAGTGGAATAACACTTTTACAACATCTCTAACATTAATGTTTTTTGGGCACTGTGGCCACTTTGAAATTTAGGACAATTGGGTTCTATAAGAGATATGTATTAGGGTGATATCAATTTGATGATGAGACCTCTAGCATGTGGATGACACAGGCAGTCAGTTTTGAAAGCAGTCAAAGATAGAGGGGTTGTTGTATTTTTGAGAAACGACTAAATAAAATCTTAGTTGAGTTAAGGAAAGGTTTCTGTGGATGGTAGCTCAAATCTGCCTTGTTAGGAAGTGAATGTAGCCACACTATCGAGGGAAAGTAAGTGATAAAACCTAGTGAGTCCTTTGGCTGTCCAAAGTCGAAACCAAGGGTCAGCAACCTCCGGCACTCCAGCTGTTGTGAAACTACAACCCCCAGCACACTCAATTCACTTCTTTGCGAGTTCTGAAAACAGCCAACCGAGTGTGCATACTGGGAGTCATAGTTTCACCACTCCTGGAGTGCCGAAGGTTGCTGATCCCTGGTCTAAATGATTCTGGGGAATCCTTTCCTGGAGAAGTAACAGTTTCTTTAAAAGTGTGGTAGAAGAGGCAGATGAAGGGAAAGTAACCGAGCCGAATATTTGACTGAGTCCCATATTTTGAGAGGGGAATAGTAACAGTGGGTTGAGAGGCTGGTGGAGTCCATAGCACTGAGTTTATGGACAGGGGAGCTGTCTTCAAGGGAAAGCCAAAGTGGGACAGGGCTAATAGAGCTATTTGAGCTGCTTGGTAATATTTTTGATAATTCAGTACCCCGAGTCCTCCTTTGAGTCTATGTCCATATAAAGTGGAGCTCGCCACTCTAGGAATAGAATTATTCCAAACAAATCGAAGAGACATCAATTGTATGGTTTGGGCAAGATAGACATGTTTAGAGAGTTAACTCTCCCAAAGATATGTGGTAGTAGCTCCAGCTTTCTAAAAGTAATCTCAACTTTCTGAGCAAAGATGGGTAATTGTGTGAGTAAAGTGTATCGTAGGAGGCAGTTAAATGGACTCCTAGATATTCCAGGTATCCAGATGACCAGCTGAGAGGAAAATTAGAGCAAAATCGTAAAACTTCAGACGATGGGAGCAAGATATTAAATGCTAGAGGTCCGAAATTTTTTGGACAACATAGCGTATGTGATGTCATATTCTTCGTTAGATTTCCACATTACAAAGTTTAATACACACCCTAACATTTTCCAGTGATTTACAGACAGATGATCCTCTCTTTATGTATCCCCTGAGGTGGAGACTTCCCTTCCACTTCTGCAGTACCTTTATGAATTGTTCTTCTGTTTCAGGTTTTGAGTTTTTTGAAACAAGTGCTAAAGATAACATCAATGTGAAGCAGACCTTCGAGCGCCTTGTGGATATCATTTGTGACAAAATGTCGGAGAACTTAGAGACGGATCCAGCCGTCACAGCTTCAAAGCAGAGCTCAAGACTGACAGACAAGCCCCCTCCACAGCAGCCCAACTGTGGATGTTAATTTCACCATCACGGCATCTTCAGTATGTTCTATTGCCAATAAGTATTTAAGAAAAAAGTGGTCCGTACACTTCACATTTCTACTGTCTAATATCTGCGTAGAAAGAAAAGAAATATGGCTTGTTTTGTATGGTCAGCTGATGAATGGTGGCCTAGAGGCTAAGACCTAATAAATGTTCCTGCTGTTTGCAAGTTCCATGGCTTTGTATGCTCTGATAAATTTCATGTTATTCACTGTTCTTGTTGAGTTGATACATCTATGACATTTGCGCTTTTCTAAAACTATTATATCCAGAGTGAATGGCACTTTCTCCTGAATGTTACGCTAGTGTCCTGTTCTCCTCGAGACTTTTGATATTTTAATTTTATATGTATATTATACTGGTATATGCTAAAGGAATCCAAATTATATTGTATTTTATTTCATTACCATTGATGTACCTTTAAATTGAAGAAGTCAGTATCCATATTTGTTTCAAGGGTTGTAGTCTCCTTTCATTACTGCCACTTTTATGTGTGCCACAGATTGAGGGAAGATTCTGGTTAGCTAGCTCCCTTCTGGAAATTTCTGGAAACAAGGTGTAAAAGACAGGATTTAAAATTTGTAAAATTAACCATTAGGATAGGGGGATTTTAGATCAATCCTGGCTCTGGTTCCCAGCTATTCACTTCTTATGTTATGTTAGCACTGCATCTACAGTATATGTGGTCTTAGATTACAACTTGTACATATGCTGATATGGACCTCGTTGATTGGCAACTGCACTAGTAGACCCAGTACATCCATATACCACATGGTCAGCCATTGATTTGAAAAACCGCCAAGTGTATGGTCAGCCCGGTCTTCTGGGACAGTTTTTTTTAAAAAGAGAGCTTAAATGCTTGAGCCTACCTTAACATATTCTACATGCCATTATAATAAAGAAATTACATCTTCATAAATCTTTGGAAAATATAATTTTAAAGTGAAAACAAGAATAGCTAGCAGCTCCTTGACCCTTACAATATGGGTTCATCAGATACAACAGTCTTCATTTATCCTTCAGCTTTTAGCCAATTTTCAATTTGTAGATGTTCCAGCACTTGATGTTCACATTCTTTATATGAACTTCACATACAAACTCCAAAGAAGAGCAGGTAGGTAGAAGCTTGCTGTGTTCGGATTTTAATGTAAAGTTTATAATAAAAATGTTGTACCAGACAATTGAAAGCTGGATCATCTACTTTCCTCCACTGACGCCCATGCACTGAACTGCTGATGGATTTTTATTTTAGATGAGAGCATCCTTTCAAGTATACTTATGTAAAATATGAACTTTCTAACAGAGTAGATGACTTATGCATCTTGTGTCTGAAGTTTGTAACAGTAATAGAATATCAAGCAGTGGTTCAGAACCACTATAAATTTCAGAAGATGTAGCATCTTATAGCTTTGGAATAATTATGCTTGGTTAATTTGCACCATACTGATGTCATCTGATTAAGTTTAGGTTAACATAGCATTCGTTTTTAATATACAAAATGATGTTGCAAACACAACTTATATCATAGATATTGTGTGTCTGATAAATGAAACAGCAATTACTGTATAAAGTGACCAGAGACTATGAAATTGTTCAATAACATAGTTTATATTGTCTCATAGTATTTTGTATGATAAATATGTAAACACTATATTAATTATAATATATTGTACTCAGTAGATCTACCGGTATATATTTAGCACAGAATCCATGATGAAGCTCATGCTATAGAAGTGAAGAAAATAGGGAAACCTATACTTAAAAGGTATCAATTATTTGAATGAAATGCATCAGTTTTTGCAATTATTAAAGATAAGGATTATTACAGCCATTTATGCCTTACCATGATACGAAAATGTGATAGGACCAGCAAGTAATATACAAAACAACCAATAAACGCAATTTTTATTACAATGGTCAAAAAAAGAAAAAGTTCAACTTTAATCGCTAAATAAATAGCTTTATCTTTACTTCCTTATGAATTACATAGTGGGTAAATATAATGGTATGATGAGTCCCTGTTATTCACTAGATGACCCTTTAAAACCCAGAAAAAAACTGAGCAGAAAGTTGCCATGAAGCCAACGTCAAATCATGAGAGCCATGGCTTTATTTTCTGTTATCAATGTGACAGCTGCTTATCTTGACTCAAGCAGGGGACAATTGAGCTACCAATCTGTCATGAACGTTCTAATGATGATGAGGTAAAACCATTGAAAACCTCTGTTATTGTAAATTGAGGTTTACCCATAAAAACTGTGCGGTCATAATCAATTAACAATGAATCTCTAAATTGAAAACCAAGCAGACTTGCACTTCTGTGTGGCTTTCAGCTGCTTCACCACGGGACTTGGCCGGGTAGCAGCTGGTAAATAAAACCATATCCAGTATTTCCCTGTAGGTTGTACAATTATGCTTTCTTTTGCTGGACAATTAAATATTATCTTTTCTAAATAGATATTTTCTTTCTTGGATAAACATGCCAAAAATAAAAAATAAACCAACAATGTCAAATGTACAATGTAAATCTATTGTAATATTCCCCATTTCGCTTCCCCTTCTTCTGCAGGGAGTTAGATTTTTATGTCTGCACTGTGGCCCTAATATGTTCATGCAGTTGCTTAGCAGTTGATGCCTTGGGTGAATGTGACCCATCTGGATCACTGATTCGGTGGAGATGCAGATGGGTGCTGTTATGGAAGATTGCAAAGAAAAAGGGGGTCAGTCAGCACATCCCAATGCGCAGGGGCACGTTGCTATGGCTGAGAACAACACTGTAAAACAAAACATGCAATGCAACAGCTCTCTGCAAACCAAATAAAGTACAAAAATGCATAATAATTGCTAGTGCTATACTTATAAATTAGAGATGCTTGGCAAATCATAGGCTGATTTTAATTAGTGTGAGTATATAGCTTGGCCTGCTCTCCCTCACTCACTGGAAGCCATTTGGCACCAGGAGAGATATAGTTGTGGACTCTCATTGCATTCTTTGGTGGCCATTTGGCACCAGGAGTGGTGTGGAGTGGGCTCGGCATGCATGTTGGTACCTGCATTCCTTGGATATAATGGAGGCCATTTTGGCACCAAAGATGACAGAAATTAAAGCAGGCCCAGCATGCATGTGGAACCTACTCTCCCTGAATTGTATGGTAGCCGTCATGGCACATAACAGGTAGAATTTAGTGTTAGGAACCAGTCTTACAGAGATCGCCTTGACATGCGGCAGACGGGCTCAAATAATTTTGTACAAAATGATTTGCCAAGCATCTCTAATTTATAAGTATGGCACTAACAATTATTATGCATTTTTATACTTTATTTGGTTTGCAGAGAGCTGTTGCATTGCATGTTTTGTTTTACAGTGTTATGGAAGATGGCCACCAAAATCCAGAGGCTTAGATTTATTTATTTTTCTTATTCAGTTTTATATAAAGTGGTTTAAAAAAATAAAGTGAGGATGTAAAAACCATAAAGGATCTTATGTTTCCCACCAGTAGTCCATCTCTTTCTCTATACCCCCACGGAATTTAAAGTTTTTGGGTTCAGAAAATATGCTATTCTTAGGATCTTATGGCCAGAGCCAATAAATTTCAATCATTCTTAACGTATAAAGCACTCTGATGACAGACGTCATTCGGAAGCTATAAAGCCAAAGTGTTGCAGCTCATTTCTATAGTTTCATTGCCCGCAGCTCTACACTCCTACTTCCTCTATTCTTCCATTATAATAGACCATGACTTTCATTATGTGTGACATTGTACTCCCGCCTTTCAATAACATCCCTTTATCTGGATTCCAGTTCTCCTAACGATGCAACACCAAAAGAATAATAGAAGAATACCCCATATGACATATAGGATAGTAGTTTGCATAATGAGTATCAAAGGGAGCCATTGTTTTCTTCATGTTCCTGATGGCAGGAGAAGCTACAGATTTCTGGCCGGATACATTTCCATATTGATTACAAATCCATAACAGGGTCCCTTACCTATCATGAGTTATTCATAATACTAGTGTATTCTTATGTGGCAGAGCGACCGTTGAGCTCCCTTAGGCACCATAGCTCAAGTGTGACTGCGGCACATCCCTGAAGATTCTGGAAGAAATTATTCAGAAATGTGTCTTACAAAGAAGATATTGGGCTAATTACAATACATTGTTTGCCTACAATGTAGCATTTACTAACATAGAACTTTCAATCAGTTTTAGTAGTTTTTTATATTATGCAAAGGGTTTAGTCCTGGTTCTAATCGAAGTAATTTCAGTGTAATTAATGAACTCGTTGCATCTATATAGTATATTTCTAATTAAAATGTACACTTGCATGTGCAGATATATATACGGTAAATGTGTTAGAAACACTTGACCTGAGAGACATATGCTTGAAAAAATATGTGTCATTTTGTTTCCTGTATTCAGAATCTTGTTTTGATGTATTTGATGTGGTTTGCTTCTATCTATATTTATGTATGTTGCTCTTTTCGTACAATTATCCTATAATAGATTCACATTAGACATTTAGATTCCATAAGGAAATATGTATGTAACATTGACAATTAATAATGAATTATTTTCTCTTACCATTCTCTCATGCTGCTAAAAATGTTGAATTCTAGGTTACAATGATTATATGATTAAATTTTATGTGCACATGGCTGATTTTTCCATAATTAGAAATCCAAAGACTGACCTTCAGATTGGTTCTTTTTGCATTTAGGAACTGCTTCAGGTAGGAGCTAATCCATGTTTGGCCATGTTTGGTGCATTAAAAGGGGACATTTAGTTTTTGTTGTTGTTTTTTTTTTTTTGCCTGACATTGATGGCATATCCTAGTGATATGCCATCAGCATCCCACATGGGCCAACCCCTTTAACTTCTCTCAGAAAGGAATATAAGTGATGACTGGTAATATTTCCTCTTCCTTTACTTAGAGAGGATGTGGAGATGTGAGCTTCAAAAATATATGTAGATCAAGACCAATAAGTGATGCTCACCTGCTGCTGGCCTGTTTCTTAGCTCAGTTCCATTAGGGCAGAGCTGTGATCTGTTACCACAGGTTAGCCTCAAGGTCTACAGGGAGTTTAAGGTAGTCTGAGACACAGTTCCTCTCTCATCAATGGTTCAGGCTGCTGCTTTCTTCCCACCTTCCTCCAGCTCTGCCTGCTCAGATAGACTGCTATGTATAAATACGTCAGGACCACCAGTAAATGAGTACATGGAGAATTGATTCTATTACATTATGATAGGTACAGATAACAAAACCAGCAGTGAGGAAAAAGATTATCAGGTAACTGCTACACATGTATTGGGGTAAATGAGCCTTAGGAACTGCATTCATAAATTACTTTGATTTAGGTACAAAATGGTGGTTAAAGGTCTTTTTTTTTACATCCAGGTAGAAGAATATAAGCTATTAGTATATAGAGATAATTATATTAACCTACTGTGCCAATAAGAAGCTGTTTTATCAGGGCACGAGAACCTCAGTGGAAATCTCAAGTGCACTTACTTGGAAAGAGATTTGACCGGGACATTGCATTGAAAGTGCACCCACCCATATTTACATGTAATGTTAGAAGGGTTTGGGAAAGTTTGCCCTGCTTTTATTATTATTTTTTTATTAAAAAATATAAGTTTAAACGTTTATGTTCAATCAATATACGCACGTATGCCTCTATAGCGGTTTTCCCCAACCAGTAGCTCGTGAGGGCTGAAAACACATACCATCTATTGTATTGGATCGCAAGAATTTTGATAGCATCTGCTGAGAATCCAATGGGCTCAACTTTTCCTCAACTTCTTGGGGAAGGGGGTGGATGGATAGTATTTAAAAATTTTTCAATATGTCTCCTTGGGGAAAATCTAGACCAGAGGTGTTTTGCAGTCATTTCTCTTCCTCATTGCAATTAAGCCAACCTAATGTGCATATTGATGAAGATTCAGCGGAGATAAATTTTCTCTTAATTCTTAGAACTTTTTATCCACACATACAGATGTGTCCTTCCTTGGGCTACATTCACACCAATGTTTTGAAATCTGGCAGGCTGTTCCAGCAGAGGAACAGTCTTCTCAATTTCACCATATCCAGCATAGCAGGATAATGCTGGGAAGTGCCGCATCCTCATTTACTACAATGGGCTTTGAAGTAAATGGGGATCCAGCGCTTTCCAGCATTATCTGGCTGTGCCGGATATGGTGAACTCAGGAAGGCTGTTCCTCTACTGGAACAGCCTGCCAGATTTCAAAATCCTCTTGACTCAACATATTTCACGGTGTGTACTGCAAAATGGTAAGCTTTAAAAAAAAACATGATACTCTGTCACAAGATATTTATCCATCTAGAGCCACTCAGTGGTTGTGTAGTGAGTCACAGTTTGTTACAGATTTTTCTAGCATTTCTCAACATTGTATTGAATTTGTTCTGTGTGAAATTGGATTTCGTAACCAAATTTGAGCTAAGATAAGGGTAGACACATCTGTATATGAGGAATACCAAGGGTGGGCCCATACTGTAGCTGTTTTCTTATTTTTTGTGCTTATGAAACTGTAATGCTATCGTGTCATATGAACCTGTAGTGTCGTGATCCTCCTGTGCTATGTTTAATGAAAAGTTCTGAGCTTCAGTGTATTTAATGTTGCATGAGTAAATGTTTTAGACCTATAAATATACACATATATTTTTATATTATGAAGAAAAAAAACAGCTCTCGTCTGAGAGTCCATGGGCCATGAAGTGCAATATTTGATGACCTCTGTGGTGTACATAATATCAGTGTGAAAGTGTCTTAGGTGGCTGTATGCAATATTCAGTGTCCGTGAATTAAGCCGTGCTTTGTTAGAATATACAAGTAATATTGTATCCTCGGAGACATGGTCGAAACCTTTGATTGCTTGGAGTGAATTGAAGTATTTTATTAAATGAGATGTTGTATTTGATGTAAAATAAAATGTCTAAATTTATGATTATATTTCTATGTTATGAATATCCAATTGTGTGTGCTGCAGAAATTGTAATTGCATTGGAAGCAAATTTACTTTACTTTCGCAAAAAAAATAAAAAATAATAATTCAAAAATACTTTTTGGAGTTTCGGCACCAATAAAAAAAAAATACCAATGCATGTCTTATGTTGTATCACATCATCATTTACTATTGGCTATCTAAAAAAAAAGTCTAAGAAATCTATAACCCCGATTTGTATTCTTGCCTTTTCTTGCTTTTACTTGAGGGAGCCATTTGGATTCTAAATGTGGAATAAAAGGATTTCTCAACCTTTATCTTGTACTCTCTTTTCTCAGCCCCATTTTCCCATATTTCTCGAAAGGATTGGATGTAAAAAATGTATGCTGTATGACCTCCATTTTCTCCTAGAAAAGGGCCTTTCTGGCTCCATAGGTAATAGATTGTCAAAGGCAGGTGATGCCAACAAACTGTACTGTAATATAGACGCAAAGCATTGGGTGGAAGTCAAACAAAATTCTGGAACTACAAAGCCCTCCTGCCCCTTTAAAATAGTTCCCTGCTTTCAAGCTGGGCACCAGAATGGAGGTAAGAAGTAACAAGCTAATGACATTACTGTAACCTATCTGAAATTATTTTTCCTCAGCCACCGCCCCAGGCCACCTGTCCACCATCTTATTTGTGGAGAAGAAAATATCGGGTAAATTTTTGAAACTTCCTCCCCCCAAAATGCAAAAAAAATGCCCTACAAAATTGCCTCCAGAAATACAATGATACTTGATATTACTTGCACCTGTAGCTAAGGACTCTAAGAATGCTGGGTAAGGCTAGGTTCACATTTCCGTTTGGTAAGTCTGGTAGTCTGTTCCAGCAGAGGAGCATAGCTGGACAGGGTAAATCTGGTAGTCTGCTCCTCTGCTGGTACAGACTACCAGATTTACCGAACAGAGATGTGAACCTAGCCTAACAAATACATTGAGAGATTGTATGGTGAACAGTTTGGTTATCACATACTGTAACGCATGGGCAAGATTTTTTTTTCCAATAAATTCTCAATAAGCTTATGATATACTGCATTATATCAGGGGTGTTTTATTATACATGCAACGGTAGTGAGAAGTAGCCTTAAGACTATATATGGCCAACTGATGGAATAAGGAGGTCTACAGATTGTGTGAGGTTTTGCAGCTCATCTTCTTTTCAACATCCTCAATGTAAGGGCTGATGCACACAAACGTGTGACTGCCGGGCACGTTCTGCGGACCGCAAATTGCAGTCCGCAATGCACGGGTACCAACCATAGGACCACCATATGTGGACGCAGAACCCATTCACTTGAATGGGGTCCGCGATCCGCATCCGACAGTCCGCACCGCATTGCACTACTTTTTTTGTGGTGTGAAGGCACGGACAGAAAACCCCCGGAAACACTCCGTAGTAATTCTGTGGACTTTCGTGCCTCCGTTCTGCACCTTCTGGATTCCATGATGCGGTGCAAAAATGACCGGGGCCGGTATATTGCAGACCTGCTGTTTGCGGGCCACAATACGGGCCCGGCCTGGCCCACGGTCGTGTGCATGAGCCCGAACTGAGCTGCAATATCAGATACAAGTTATGGGCAGGTGTGGCTCAAAGCAGACAAAAGTACTAATAATATTATTTATTCCTAGAATGTCTCATTATGTAAAATCTCCCAAATTATTGTATAAATTTTTTTTTTCTATGCTTTAATTTAACAGATAATGTGTATAATGCTAGCTTATTTTATAAAGGTTTTTATACAATGTACAGTGCTTCTGATATGGTAAATGTATATATATTTTTTTACATACGTAGGTGTCTATATTTAGAAGCTCCAATTAAATAGGGCACCATTTTTCTTCAGTATTTGTCACAGTAAGGGCACATTCAGTTTCGGTGGAGACCAAAAATGAGGAAAATAGAATGACCAACTACTGCCCTATCTCACCATAATTTGAGTCATGTATTACAGAAGGCATTTGGGCACTGAAGCAAGAATTGTCCCAAAATTTCCAGCTTCACAACTTGCCATGGCGTTTAACTGAAGTAATTTAAAATACCATACAGTAGGTAATGGCACATTTCGAGCCTATAGTTGGGCCCTTAGTCATAACATACCACATTACAAAGATACTAATTAAATGTAGCACTAATTAAGGCAAACAAGAACTAGAAATGAACCCAATATAGTCCAAACAAGGGAAAATATATTTTATCCATATCTTTATCCATTATAATTGTATCAAGTATACATGTTATACCAATGGTCGAGTCACATTATTATGATCATCAGTTAATATCCAGAGTAACCGCTCTGTGCAGCATGGACAGTAACTAGATGGGCTGTGTAGGGATTTGCTCTGGTAGGCAGGGTAAGCGGACGCAATACAGAGGCAAGACCACGGTTGAAAAGCAAAAGTTCAGTGGTTATTCATACAAAAAGGCAGAAAAGAAAAACAATACTTTGCAGGGTCCTGGTGTTAATTCACACAGCAAGAGTCCACAGAACAAAACATGTCACCTGGCAGTCCACAGCAGGCTTTAGGGCGCCTGACTCCCAGCAGGCGGCTCTCAGCCTTGCAGCATGCCGGAACGCCTCAGCTCCCAAACACAGAGCTTCCACAGATCCACTATCACCTGGAGGATCATTCCACACCCAGCTGAGCTGCTGGCTGGGTTTTTAAATCCCAGCCCAAAACCTGGCCTGGACGTGAGGAACAGCTACTCACCCTGCTCTTTGGCTGCTCCCAATAAGAACCGGCCCGGATTGGCTTTACAGCCACACTAAGTAAAAACAGTGTCAGCGAGCAATAGCTGCTGCTGCAGCACAAAATTACCGGTTCCTATCTCACCGAGGCCAGGAATCTCGGTGACACGTACCTTCCGTCAATGACGGACCCTTGCGCCTTCCTACATACTCCCCCCTTTGTTCAACCCTGAGGGGGTGAACACACGCCAGACAGTGTACTCGGGACAGGGCATCTGTGTTTCCCTGTAACCGGCCTGCCCTGTGTTGTACTGTAAACTTAAAGTTTTGTAGAGACAAGAACCACCTGGTGACCCGAGCATTCCTCTCCTTGACCTGGCTCATCCACTTGAGAGGGGAGTGGTCGGTCATCAGACGGAACTTCCTCCCCAACAGATAATAGCGGAGAGACTCGAGTGCCCACTTGATGGCCACGCACTCTCCACTATACTGTACCGGGTCTCCGCTGGAGTGAGCTTACGGCTGAGGAAGACAACGGGATGCTCCTCCCCATTGACTTCCTGAGACAGTACCGCATCGAGGCCTACTTCTGAGGCATCAGTCTGTACCACAAATTCCCTCTTGAAGTCGGGCGTCACCAAAACCGGGGACCCACACAGGGCCGACTTCAAAGTGGAGAAAGCCTCTTACACCTGGTCATTCCAGCGGACTATCGCGGACTTCATTCCCTTTAAGAGCCCTGTCAACGGAGCCGCTAAAGTGGCAAAATGGGGGACAAACCTCATATAATAGCCCACCATTCCCAGGAATGACTTTACTTGTCTAGAGGTGGCAGGTCAGGGCCAATTCCGTATATCGCCTCTATTTTGTTTACTTGGGGTTTGATGACTCCGCGCCCAATGACATACCCAAGGTATTTAGTCTCCTCTAACCCTATCGCACATTTCTTTGGGTTAGCTGTTAATCCCGCCTTTCAAAGGGAGTCCACTACGGCCTGTACTTTGGGCAGGTGACTTACCCAGTCGGTACTGTGAATGATAATATTGTCCAGGTAAGCCGAGGCGTACCGCCCATATAGACGAAGTACAATATCCATTAGACGTTGAAAAGTGGCAGGGGGCCCTGCAGGCCAAAGGGTAACACTTTATATTGGTACAGCCCCTCTGGTGTGATGAAGGCAGTTTTCTCTTTGGCAGCCTCCGTCAAGGGTACCTGCCAGTACCCTTTGGTGAGGTCCAAAACAGAGAAATACCTGGCTTGGCCTAATTTCTCAATTAGTTCATCTACCCGAGGCATGGGATATGCATCGAACTTAGATATTTCATTTAATTTCCGAAAATCGTTACAAAATTGTAACGTCCCGTCTGGCTTGGGAATTAAGACTACTCACTTTTAGACTCCTCAATGACATCAAGCCGCAACATGAGCTGCACTTCCTCCGAGATGGCTTTTCGCCAAGCCTCGGGTACCCGGTATGGCTTTAACCGGAGTTTTGCCTGAGGCTCAGTGACAATGTCATATTGGATTACGAAAGTGTGTCCAGGGAGGTCTGAGAACACATCCGTGTTCCGACTAACGAACTCCCTGGTTCCCTGAGCCTGTTTAGAGGACAGGCTGTCAGCAATTTTTATTGTGGCAACCTCTTCCTTTGCATCAGACAGAGGCTGGGCTCTTCCGTACAGGTTTCCCTATCCTTCCAAGGTTTTAGTAAATTAACATGGTAAACCTGCTCCGGCTTCCGGCTTTCGTCTCCCCGGCTGGTGTACCTTGTAATTTACCTCTCCAATTTTTTCACGTACCTCGTAGGGCCCCTGCCACCTGGCTAGGAACTTACTGTCCACGGTCGGCACCAGAACCAAAACCCGATCACCCGGGTTAAAGATCCGGACCCGAGCCTTATAGATATGACTCTGGGCTCTCTGAGCGGCCTACATATGCTCCCTGACAAGAGGCAAAATGGTCTCTATCCGCTGTTGCATCTTGGTAACATATTCAAGGACGCTTTTATGCGGACTGGGTTGTTGTTCCCACGCCTCTTTTGCTACGTCCAACAAGCCACGATGATGTCTGCCATATAGCAATTCGAAGGGCGAGATCCCAGTAGAGGCCTGGGGCACCTCTCGCACTGCGAACATGAGATAGGGCAGAAGAAGGTCCCAATCCTTTCCATCTTTGGACACCACCCTTTATAACATGGTTTTTACAGTTTTGTTAAACCTTTCAACCAGTCTGTCCATTTCTGGATGGTACACGGATGTCCGTAACTGTTTAATACTCAGCAACTTAGAGTTCCCTCATGACCTTGGACATAAAAGGGGTCCCCTGGTCAGTCAGGACCTCTTTAGGTAGCCCCACTCGGGAGAACATCTCCATTAGCTCTTTAGCTATAAGTTTCGCCGATGTATGTCGCAGAGGCACTGACTCCGGGTCCCGAGTGGCGTAATCAAGGACAACCAAGATGTGTTGGTGTCCCCTAGCGGACTTCGGTACTGGGGCTACTAGGTCCATAGCGATTCGCTCAAACGGTACCTCGATGATCGGGGGAGGTACCAAGGGACTGCGAAAAATGTGCTGGGGGCTAGTTGTCTGGCAGGTCGGGCAAGACTTACAGAACTCGTCCACCTCTTAAACACACTGGGCCAGTAAAACCGTTGTAGTATCCGGTCCTGTGTTTTCTGCATTCCCAGATGACCCCCGAGAACATGCTGGTGGGCTAACTAACATGAGTTTGCGATAAGCCTGGGGCACCACCAACTGTTAAATGGATTCACCCCGCAGCTGATTTACCCGATACAACATATCCTGATGAACCACAAAACAGAGGAACGCCGACTCTGCCCCTGGTTGTTATGGTTCACCATCTATTATTATTACATTTTCCCAGGCTCAGGATAAGTTTGGATCCCGGTGTTGTGCAGTACCAAAATTATCCCTGGAGACATTGAGGTCTGCCAGCTCAGGCCCCGGCGGCAAGTCATCCATGTCTCCCACCATTACACTTAGCGGGGTTGTTTCCCCCTCTTCCACCGAAGTGGAGGTCACCCCTACCGCTGGCCCTTCAGACTCAGGTTCCCAGGGTTCTGGTCTCCCCCCTGAGCCGGGCCACTCTGCTAGGGTTACCCTGTCTCATGGGTATCAGTCACTCTCGTAACCGGCCACAGTGCCGGGAAGCCCGGGAAGTCTTTCCCTATTATAAGTTCATAGTGTAGGTTGGTTGCGACAGCCACCTCATGGGTCCACCTTCTGGAAACCGTAGACAGAGACACCATAGCTGTAGGGTAGTCTTTTAAGTCCCCATGTATACACATGACTCCGACCTTACGGCTGGTGTACTCAGCGGAGCCTCCGCTGGAGTGTCTCCCACCTCCACCTGGCACAGGTGGTTCAGAGACTCCGGAGCACCCACTGCACACAGTTTCATGGCATAAAATGATTGACAGAAGCCATAGTTCGTGTCCATGGGTTTCCCCCTGATGTGGACAGTCAGCTCGAACATGGCCAGGCTCCCGACACCACCAGCAGATTATTGGAGCAGGGTCCACAGGGGTTATATCCCGGGCGGGTTTGATGGGCACAGGTCGCAGGGTCTGGGGTGGAGAGTTACGGAATTTGACTGCCCCCCTCCCAAAAGAACCCCCCTGTAAGTTCCGGGTAGCCTCATAGCACTCGATCCTCCAGGTTGACCATCTGCAGCGCATTACCTGGAGAGACCTGGCCAATCCATTGCTGGAGAGGGGGTGGCAGAGGCCTCCAGAACCTGTCTGCTAACAACCGGTCCAGCATAGCAGTGGGGCTCAGCACGTCAGGTTGTAGCCACTTTTGCAACAGGTTGAGCAGGTTATAATACTGGGGTCTCACGGGCTCAGCCGGGTTGAACCCCCACTGATGCACCCGCTGGGCCCGGACCAGCACATTCACCCCCAGTCTTGCCAAAATCTCACCCTTTACCTTTGGGTAGTCGGCCGCTTGATCATCCGGCAAGTGAAAATATACCCGCTGGGACTCTGATGCCCACTGGTCTTGGGGCAGCTTTTTCCTGGTGGCCACTTTCTCATGCATCGCCAGGTAGGTCTCGACGTCATCTGCCGGGGTCATTTTAGGGATCGCTGCACGGACTGCTTTCCGGGCATTGTAGACCCTTGGGGTTGCTCCTGCTGTCTGCAAAGCCATCACGTGTTATAGCAGCAACTGGTTGGTCTCTTGCTGCTGCTTATTAGCCTCACATTGCTGCAGGTTGGTCTCTCGCTGCTGCAGATTAGCCTCCATGAGGGCCTTCACAACAGCCTCCATTTTGTCACGTGACACAGGTTTAAATCTAGCCGGTTTGATAAATGACATACAACCGTGTGCAAACCAAAAAATATTTCGGCATTCACGGCAGCCTCACTGCGCCTGACCGCATCCTCCACCAATTGTAGGGATTTGCTCTGGTAGGCAGGGTAAGCGGATGCAATACAGAGACAAGACCACAGTTGAAAAGCAAAAGTTCAGTGTTTATTCACACAAAAAGGCAGAAAAGAAAAACAATACTTTGAGAGTCCTGGTGTTAATTCACACAGCAAGAGTCCACAGAACAAAACATGTCACCTGGCAGTCCACAGCAGGGGGCTCTCGTGCGGCTCTCAGCCTTGCAGCATGCTGGAACTCCTCAGCTCTCAAACACAGAGCTTCCACAGCTCCACTATCACCTGGAGAATCATACCACACCCAGCTGAGCTGCTGGCTGGGTTTTTAAATCCCAGCCCAAAACCTGGCCTGGAACGTGGGGAACAGCCACCCACCCTGCTCTTTGGTTGCTCCCAATAAGAACTGGCGCTTTACAGCCACACTAAGTAAAAACTGTGTCAGCGAGCACTAGCTGTCGCTGACACACAAAATTACCGGTTCCTATCTCACCGAGGCCAGGAATCTCGGTGACACATACCTTCCGTCAATGACGGACCCTTGCGCCTTCCTACAGCTGGAAGTGACTGAATAAGGTCTTGGTAGGTTGCCAGGTAGAACATTAATTGCTGGACTTCCAAAAGGATTTTTTAAAGCAGTTCTGGAAGAATTCTTATTAAACTGCACCAAATGAAACAGAGACGATTCTCCTGTGTGTTCTGATTGCCTGACAGGGGTGTATTATACTTGTTTTCTGCTGTGTGAGATTCAGTATGAATACCATAAGATCTATCAAATGCTTTCCTTGTTGTCACTGGTTCCAATGGCCATCATACTAGTGGTGTGGTGAATGTAGCACTTCTTCTCCAGAGCATCTCTTCTTCTCCAGAGACACTGCTCTGGGACTATGGATGGTGGACAATCCTGTTAGCAGTGCCTACAGTATGTCACTAGGAATGTTTTTTCTAGGTTTAATATATATCACTTGTAAGATCAATACCAACTACACTTGTAATCAAGTGCCAGTTTTTTTGGCCACATATTTCTGAACCACTTAGTCTGTTCATGATTTCTGTGCAAAGAGCCAATTGTGTCTCCAGCAGGATAGCTAAGATATCAAAATCCTTTTTAGCTTCAGGTCCCATTAGGTCTGAACAATCACACCCAAGCCGATCTTTTAGACTTCTTCTTATTCTTTTATTCAATAAAAAATCTCTTGGTCAAACGCAATTTCAGCAGTCAGTGCTTCAACCAAAGACTGTGGAATCAGGAGCAGACCGATAATGCAGCTTATCATTTTTTAAGCACTTTTTTCTTGGAATCTCTAAGCAGTGCTTGTAAGAAGAGACTTATTTTTATCAGAATAGAAGAAAATTCCTTAGTAGAACAAAAGGCCATCAGGGTTGCCATCTTTCCTATTTCACCTTTATTTTCAACTTCTCCTGTCTGCTGCATGCAAAAGAGAAACAGAAGAAGTTTAGTTCACAGGAAGATCAAACATTACAAAGTCTTTCCTAAAGGACACTTTCCATGCACAGCATTAACAGAAATCATTCTGGTACTACAACTTTGTATATAGTTATTTTATTATATTATTGTGTACAGTATTTTATTGTGTACATCTGGCCATAATTTCCAGCAAGGATTTGGTTGGTAAAGGTTGGCAGGAAGAGGACTAATCACCCTGTTCCTTCTTTCTTCGTACTGCTTCCTGCCAAGAAGGAAGAGTTGCTGTCCAGAGACAGGTGGAAGAGGCAGCATATTACAGAGTTACTGCTCCTGTTACAGATTATCCAGGAAGAACCTCTCAAACCTGCCTCAAGGCAAATCTTAAGAAGCTAGACAGCAGAGTGAACTGCTATAACCAGCAGCAAAGACACTGCTGCAATTTGAGGGACTGTGGCTAAGACACCCACCACCCCATTACTAAGCCAGTACCAACTAAGTTCTGAATTGTCACCAACCAAACTGCCTCCATAATCTTTGTTGGTGCCAGAGAAGATTTGCACTTAAAGTCAGTTGCTACTGAATGTATTTCAAGTTGTATGTTGCACGTAGTAAAAGGACTTTATTATGTGTAATTCTGGTCTCATTTTTTAATGCTACATTTGCACTGCACTAATCCCAAAGGCCTGAGCGAGAACACCATGGCACGACACTTCATCCAGCCACTACCACTTCTATCCTCCGCACCAGCTCGCTTCATGAACTTGCCATCACGAAAAGGATTGTTCCTCCGTGTTTTACTATCATTGTGTGTGGACCCTAAAAGAGACTTTATACTCAAAATGACCTTCAGGGGTATTAAAGGCCATCTTCCATTTGTCCCCCTCCTTGATCCTTACCAGATTATATGCCCCCCTCAAATCCAATTTAGAGAACACCTTGGCAGTTGGCACCGACAATCTGATTGAACAAATCCAGGATCAAAGGAAGGGGATAAGGATCACGGACAGTAATGTGATTAAGCTCACGGAAGTCCAAACATGGCCTTAAAGCTGTGGCGTAGTGTGGGGGGGGGGGCGTTACCCCGGGTGCAAAATTTTAGGGGGGCACAAGTGGGGGGTGGCGGCGGGTCACAGGGAGATGAGCGCTTCCATTGCTCATCCCCCTAGTCATCAGATGGATGTGCCTAGTGCCTGCAGCCTATCAGAGGCCGATGCAGGCATCACGATGATGTAATTGTGCCGCCTGAGCCATACAGGACGGGACACAGGCCAGAAGAGGCCTGTATCGCATTGCTGCCATGGAGGTAAGTATAAGGCCCCTTTCACACGGGCGAGTATTCCGCGCGGATGCGTTTTTCACGTAACGCAGACCCCATAGAAGTGAATGGGGTTGCGTGAAAATCGCAAGCATTTGCAAGCAAGTGCGGATGCGGTGCGATTTTCACGCATGGTTGCTAGGTGACAGTCTATTCACTGTATTATTTTCCCTTATAACATGGTTGGAGGGGTTAAAAAAAATTTAAAAATTTAACTCATCTTCTCCTCTTGTTCGCGTAGTTCCCGGTCTCTTCTTTACTTCTTTAATGATGAACTACCGGCTAGGACCTGTGGTGACGTCAGATCACATGCTCCAATCACATGGTCCATCACCACGGTGATGGACCATGTGATTGGAGCATGTGATCTGACGTCACCAAAGGTCCTTTAGCCCACAGCATATCATTAAAGAAGTAAAGAAGAGACCGGGAACTACACGAACAAGAGGAGAAGGTGAGTTAATTTTTTAATTTTTTTTTAACCCTCAATTGATCACCTACTAAGCATTCTGTATTCAGAATGCTATTATTTTCCATTATAACCATGTTATAAGGGAAAATAATAACATCTACACAACACTGAACCCAAGCCCGAACTTCTGTGAAGAAGTTCGGGTTTGGGTACCAAACATGCGTGATTTTTCTCACGCAAGAGCAAAACGCATTACAATGTTTTGCACTCGCGCGGAAAAATCGCGGGTGTTCCCGCAACGCACAACGCCCCTGTGAAAGAGGCCTAAGTGTTTATTTTTTTTATATGGTACAACACTGACGACTGGCACATAATTGGGGGGCCATCTATGGGGGGCACTTGTTACTGGCACACGATTGATGGGCACTTCTTACTGGCACATGATTGGGGGGGCATCTATGGGGGCACATCTTACTGGCACATTATTGGTGGGCACTGTGAGGGCATCTATCAGGGCACATCTAACTGGCACATTATTGGGGGTCACTGTGGGGGCATCTATGGGGGCACTTCTTACTGGCACATTATTGGGTGCACTTTTTACTGGCACATTATTGGGTGGCACTATGGGGGCACTTCTTACCGGCACATTATTGGGGGCATCTACTGAGGCCACAAAGAATGAGTATTTTATATGGCGGCTCTGTATAGGGGCTCTTTATACTGGGGCACATTATGGTGGGTACTATGGGGAAGGGGAGAGAGGAGTACTATGGGGTCATCTACGGGGGCATTAAGAGGGGATATTTAATACTTGCAAATTATGGTGGAAACTGAGGGCATCTACTGGGGCACTATATATGGGGAATTTTATACTGGTACATTATGGGGGGCACTAGGAGGAAGGTGGAGAGGAGCACTATGGGGGTATTTTATACTGGCACATTATGGGGGCACTATGGGGACACTAGCTCAACTGGGGGCATTAAAAGGGGGTATTTTTGCACTGTCATGTTATAAGGAGAATTATTACTACGGGGGGATTTATGGTGGGCTTTATTACTACTGAGGGTCTAGGGGGAACATGATAACTAGTATGGGCACTATGGGAGAATTATTACTCTGGGACACAGTGGGGACATGTTGGGGGCACTGTAGGAGCACTATTACTACAATGGGTGCTCTAGCAGAGAATTATTCCTATTAGTGGGACTTTTGGGAGCACTATTACTGGGGGGGGCACCTTGGCACAGTATCAGCTTACCACAATTATTTTTGGGGGACCTTATGTTTACACTTTTAGTGTCAGGGGCACTATTTCCTGTGCGCAGTTATTTTAGGGCACTGCATGCCAATAATTATTAAAGGTCACTATCTGCATGGTACTATTATTTTAGGGGGTTTATCTGTTTCTGCAGTATAGTATTGGGGAGCACGGCAGGCAGAGTATTGGGGATCGTAGGATGATTTGTCCAGAAGATGGGAGGATGATGGAAAAGTAGTAAACTAAGATTTTTTTTTGTCAAACTGCAGTCACAAGAAATGGCTGAAAAATGGTGGTCGGTCTGAAAAGAGAAGACGAGGAAAGAGAACATCTACATCAAAGGAGACATCACTGGATGTAAGAGGTATGTGGACCTGTACTACCCTTCATGTTCTGTAGTGATGGGAGGGTGGATATAGAATTTGGCCCACACTGTAGCAGCCTGGCCCTAGAATTCAGGTCACACTGTGTGTGTTCTGAATTCTGGGGGCTCACACCCATCTACTGTACTACATTATCTGTACACAGACAGTTATCACCGTGTTATCTGTGGTGTTACATAGGACTGCAGGTGATATCTACTACATTATCTGTAAAAGGGGCATGGCCACATGTTGGGGGAGGGGAGCAATACTTGGCTTGCCCCAAGTGCTGGCAACCCACGCTACGCCACTGCCTAAGAGTTCCGTCCTTTTCTTAACAAAGAAGAACCCTGCAGCTACTGTGTTGGATTTGGATGGTCTAATTTGACCTTCAGCCAAACTCTCGGTGATATATTATCGCATGGCTGCTCTTTTGGGTTCTGAAAGATTATACAACCGAGACTTGGGAAACCTAGCTCCGGGAATAATGTTGACGGGTCAATCATACTCTCGATGTGGAGGTAAAAATCAGAAATAAACAAAGGTACATCTTTAGTGGTTACAACAGAAAGCGACGTGCAAAGACAGTTGTCTATGGAATAATCACTCCAATCAAGTATCTGTCTCGCTTGCCAATCGATGGAAAGATTATGTTTGCTTAACCATGGTAAACCTAGCACCAAGGGAGCAGGCAGACCCTCTAGCACAAAACACGAAATGGATTCTTGATGAAAATCACCCACCTTTTAACGAATATCCTGTACCATTTGTGACAAACATTTCTGTGTGAGTGGAGTGGAATCAATTGCAAGCACTGAAATATTTTTGTCTAATGCACTTGTTTCAACCCATGCATACGGACAAACTGACCATCAACTAGGTTAACCCCTGCCCCACTGTTAATAAACACTTCAATTCCCACATTTTTGGAATCTAGCGACACCTCGGGTACTACCGGCAAATGACAAAACTGAATGTTCTGATTCCCCACCCACACCACCAAGAGTGAGATGAGGACTAAACATATTTTTTTCTTTTTCACCTTGACGTTGAACATAAGGACATACGTTAACAAAATGTCCCCCTATTCTACAGAAAAAGCAGAGTCTCTTCTTAAACCTAAATATATATAAGTGAGGAAAAAGAAACCAAAAAATGAGGATAATGAAGAAGGTTTACAGAAGCGCCAGGGAGACTACTGGGTGGTGAAGAAAGATGAAAGAGAGGCGTATGGCTGTTCCCGAGGCAGCACCCTTACATATGCAGTGCACTGCAGGTAATTGTAATTAGAAGGGGGAAAAAAGGGAAAAAAGATATGTGTGCTAGGTGTTCCCCTAAGTTGCTTGGTGGTAGTGGAGGGGGGATTAGCACTGGGGCGCCAAGGGGGGAAGGGGGATTGCCAAAATCTTATTTTAAAATCTTATATTAAAAAGGAAAAATATAGGTGTAAAAATATATGTAAAGTTGTATAAATGAATATACGAACAAATGAAAAAAAATAACCTAAAGTTCTTATCACCAGGTCCAGAGGTAGCTCCCCCCACCCCCAGCTACATTGGCACGTCACCAGAGATAAGCTCAAGTGTCTCTCTACCCAAAGTGTCTGGGGAGGCCGCCACCCCATATGATAGTACATCCTGAGTGTGAGGAACCTTAGATGTCTCCCTCAGGCGTCTATCAATATGTACAGCAAGAGACATGGCCGCTTCCAATGACTAAGGATATTGGTGAAACACCAACGTGTCCTTCAGGCTCTCTGATAGCCCTTGACAGAATTGACTACGAAGAGCTCCATATCCGTAGCCCATCTCCTAAATTCAGAGCAATAGGCCTCCGCAGAACGCTCTCCCTGCCGTAAGCCACGTAACTTAGTCTCGGCCAGGGAGATCCGATCTGGGTCATCGTAGATAAGACCTAGAGCTCAGAAAAATTCATGTACCAACCGGAGGGACTGTGATCCGGTTGGCAACAAAAAAGCTCAAGACTGGGCGTTACCTTTAAGTAACAAAATTATTATGCCCACTCTTTGACTCTCGTCCCCAGAAGAGTTAGGACGTAGTTTAAAATATAATTTGCTCGACTCCCTGAACTGAATAAAGTTGTCACTTCCC
The DNA here is from genome assembly GCF_905171765.1 of Bufo bufo. Lineage (NCBI taxonomy): Eukaryota > Metazoa > Chordata > Amphibia > Anura > Bufonidae > Bufo > Bufo bufo. Next base: position 89,491,107 of record NC_053390.1, read on the forward strand.
CCGGAAAATCTCTCCGGTAGAGAAACCTTAGGTTCAGGACAGGCCTGGTTCCCGCTGCCGGAACCAGCCGCCTGTGGTCTCTGGATCTGTGAGACGGTCGTGCGGAGGTCAGCTGCCTCCAAAGACAGCCCCTGCAGTTGTCCCACTAGTGCAGAAATAGTATCCATCGCTGCACTGACACAAACAAAATGGCGTTTTTTGGGGCGGTTGATAATGTTACAATGTGGGGGGAGGGGAGGAACACCAGAATGACAACAGAAGGAAAATAACCAGGAACTAGGCCTCAAGGCTAGGGAAACCCTAAACCTAGCCCTGACTCCCGTCAGTATGAATAGACCCTGAAGGTGGGAATATTCATACACTGGAAACCTAGGCCCTAGTAACCCTGAAAATCCCTAGGAGTAGTGACAGGGTCTGAGACTACTGGTTCCTTCTCAGATGAACGAACCAGCGTCTCCCTGAGGCCTAGTAAACAACGAGCATACACAAAATACAAAGAGAAGTACACTTATCTTCAATAGAAAATAGATGAGAAAGAACTCAGATGAGAACCACACACCAGCTCTTCCAACTCCAGGCAGAAAATATCAACCACATGGTAGGAAGTGTGAGTCCAGACTAAATAGACGAGCATTAAGGACCACAAGCTGCACCTGAGACAAGAGGTGTGGTCATTACCAATAACAACACTGCAACAAGTGAAAACAGATAACCTCAAGTGAAAACAGATAACCTCAAGTGCAGCCAGTCTCTCAGATCTTCTAACCTCTGTCATGGGAGGGACCGTGACACTACTGTGATAATCATCAACCCTGGGCCGCCATGGACTCCCGTTTCGCCGTGGAAGCTGCCACAGGAGGAGCAACAATGGTACTGACAGGAATATCTGGCCTGGATGTACCACTGGATCCGGAGATGCTCCATGTGCAGGCCTCAGCCGTTGCTTCTGGATCCAGAAGGCACTCCTGTTCAACAGTCACAGAGCCTGCATCACCAACAGTGGCCACTGGAGGTCACTAATGCTTCAATTTTGCTACCAGCTGCAAGTGTGAGCATCAGGAACCATGTGAGGATGACCTCGTCGACCTGGGAGAAGAAGAGGAGGAATTCCACTCCCTGACCTAAGGTTTCTTGACAAGTCCAGAAGATCCAGGAGCTCCAACGGGCTTCCGGATGGTGAGATACTTGAGACTGGCCCCAGTTCTGTCCTTGTTTTATGGGCCCTATTTTTGCCACCCTCACGTTTTTAGACAGTACAGGACTATCCAAGTTGTGCCTGTTGTGCATTTCCCCATCCTCTCTCAATATTAAGTACTTTGCCCAAAAAGGGTGTTTTTTAAATAACAGAATATGACAGAATATAACGCTTGAATTTCACACGTACAGATGCAGACAAGGCCGCAAATTAAGTATTTTGCCCAAAATGGGTGTTTTTTTTAATACCAGAATATGACAGCAGTATCTAAAGCGTGTATCTCACACTGACAGATGCAGACAAGGCCGCAAATTAAGTATTTTGCCCAAAAAGGGTGTTTTTTGAATAACAGAATATGACAGCAGTATATAACGCTTGAATTTCACACGTACAGATGCAGCAAGGGCTGTGAAATTGAGTATTTTGCTCAAAAAGGGTGTTTTTTAAAACCCAGAAAATTATAGCTGTATTTCTAGCTTAAATTGCACACTGACTAATGCGGCAGAGGCCCAAGATGGAGGGTATTGCCAAAAATTGGTGTTTTTTAAAACCCAGAAAATTATTGAATTATTTCAAGCTTGTTTTTAACAATCACAGATGCAGCAATGGCTGCAATATTAAGTATTTTGCCCAAAAAGGTGTTTTTTTAATAACAATATGACAGCAGTATACACTCACCTAAAGAATTATTAGGAACACCTGTTCTATTTCTCATTAATGCAATTATCTAGTCATCCAATCACATGGCAGTTTCTTCAATGCATTTAGGGGTGTGGTCCTGGTCAAGACAATCTCCTGAACTCCAAACTGAATGTCAGAATGGGAAAGAAAGGTGATTTAAGCAATTTTGAGCGTGGCATGGTTGTTGGTGCCAGACGGGCCGGTCTGAGTATTTCACAATCTGCTCAGTTACTGGGATTACTAGGGTTTACAAAGAATGGTGTGAAAAGGGAAAAACATCCAGTATGCGGCAGTCCTGTGGGCAAAAATGCCTTGTGGATGCTAGAGGTCAGAGGAGAATGGGCCGACTGATTCAAGCTGATAGAAGAGCAACGTTGACTGAAATAACCACTCGTTACAACCGAGGTATGCAGCAAAGCATTTGTGAAGCCACAACACGCACAACCTTGAGGCGGATGGGCTACAACAGCAGAAGACCCCACCGGGTACCACTCATCTCCACTACAAATAGGAAAAAGAGGCTACAATTTGCACGAGCTCACCAAAATTGGACTGTTGAAGACTGGAAAAATGTTGCCTGGTCTGATGAGTCTCGATTTCTGTTGAGACATTCAAATGGTAGAGTCCGAATTTGGCGTAAACAGAATGAGAACATGTATCCATCATGCCTTGTTACCATTGTGCAGGCTGGTGGTGGTGGTGTAATGGTGTGGGGGATGTTTTCTGGGCACACTTTAGGCCCCTTAGTGCCAATTGGGCATCGTTTAAATGCCACGGGCTACCTGAGCATTGTTTCTGACCATGTCCATCCCTTCATGACCACCATGTACCCATCCTCTGATGGCTACTTCCAGCAGGATAATGCACCATGTCACAAAGCTCGAATCATTTCAAATTGGTTTCTTGAACATGACAATGAGTTCACTGTACTAAAATGGCCCCCACAGTCACCAGATCTCAACCCAATAGAGCATCTTTGGGATGTGGTGGAACGGGAGCTTCGTGCCCTGGATGTGCATCCCTCAAATCTCCATCAACTGCAAGATGCCATCCTATCAATATGGGCCAACATTTCTAAAGAATGCTATCAGCACCTTGTTGAATCAATGCCACGTAGAATTAAGGCAGTTCTGAAGGCAAAAGGGGGTCCAACACCGTATTAGTATGGTGTTCCTAATAATTCTTTAGGTGAGTGTATAACGCTTGAATTTCACACGTACAGATGCAGACAAGGCCGCAAATTAAGTATTTTGCCCAAAAAGGGTGTTTTTTTAATAACAGAATATGACAGCAGTATATAACGCTTGAATTTCACACGTACAGATGCAGACAAGGCCGCAAATTAAGTATTTTGCCCAAAATGGGTGTTTATTTTAATACCAGAATAGCACAGCAGTATCTAAAGTGTGTATCTCACACTGACAGATGCAGACAAGGCCGCAAATTAAGTATTTTGCCCAAAAAGGGCGTTTTTTTAATAACAGAATATGACAGCAGTATATAACGCTTGAATTTTACACGTACAGATGCAGCAAGGGCTGTAAAATGTAAGTATTTTGCTCAAAAAGGGTGTTTTTTAAAACCCAGAAAATTATAGCTGTATTTCTAGCTTAAATTGCACACTGACTAATGCGGCAGAGGCCCAAGATGGAGGGTATTGCCAAAAATTGGTGTTTTTTAAAACCCAGAAAATTATTGAATTATTTTAAGCTTGTTTTTAACAATCACAAATGCAGCAATGGCTGCAATATTAAGTATTTTGCCCAAAAAGGTGTTTTTTTAATAACAATATGACAGCAGTATACACTCACCTAAAGAATTATTAGGAACACCTGTTCTATTTCTCATTAATGCAATTATCTAGTCATCCAATCACATGGCAGTTGCTTCAATGCATTTAGGGGTGTGGTCCTGGTCAAGACAATCTCCTGAACTCCAAACTGAATGTCAGAATGGGAAAGAAAGGTGATTTAAGCAATTTTGAGCGTGGCATGGTTGTTGGTGCCAGACGGGCCGGTCTGAGTATTTCACAATCTGCTCAGTTACTGGGATTACTAGGGTTTACAAAGAATGGTGTGAAAAGGGAAAAACATCCAGTATGCGGCAGTCCTGTGGGCAAAAATGCCTTGTGGATGCTAGAGGTCAGAGGAGAATGGGCCGACTGATTCAAGCTGATAGAAGAGCAACGTTGACTGAAATAACCACTCGTTACAACCGAGGTATGCAGCAAAGCATTTGTGAAGCCACAACACGCACAACCTTGAGGCGGATGGGCTACAACAGCAGAAGACCCCACCGGGTACCACTCATCTCCACTACAAATAGGAAAAAGAGGCTACAATTTGCACGAGCTCACCAAAATTGGACTGTTGAAGACTGGAAAAATGTTGCCTGGTCTGATGAGTCTCGATTTCTGTTGAGACATTCAAATGGTAGAGTCCGAATTTGGCGTAAACAGAATGAAAACATGTATCCATCATGCCTTGTTACCATTGTGCAGGCTGGTGGTGGTGGTGTAATGGTGTGGGGGATGTTTTCTGGGCACACTTTAGGCCCCTTAGTGCCAATTGGGCATCGTTTAAATGCCACGGGCTACCTGAGCATTGTTTCTGACCATGTCCATCCCTTCATGACCACCATGTACCCATCCTCTGATGGCTACTTCCAGCAGGATAATGCACCATGTCACAAAGCTCGAATCATTTCAAATTGGTTTCTTGAACATGACAATGAGTTCACTGTACTAAAATGGCCCCCACAGTCACCAGATCTCAACCCAATAGAGCATCTTTGGGATGTGGTGGAACGGGAGCTTCGTGCCCTGGATGTGCATCCCTCAAATCTCCATCAACTGCAAGATGCCATCCTATCAATATGGGCCAACATTTCTAAAGAATGCTATCAGCACCTTGTTGAATCAATGCCACGTAGAATTAAGGCAGTTCTGAAGGCAAAAGGGGGTCCAACACCGTATTAGTATGGTGTTCCTAATAATTCTTTAGGTGAGTGTATAACGCTTGAATTTCACACGTACAGATGCAGACAAGGCCGCAAATTAAGTATTTTGCCCAAAAAGGGTGTTTTTTTTTAATAACAGAATATGACAGCAGTATATAACGCTTGAATTTCACACGTACAGATGCAGACAAGGCCGCAAATTAAGTATTTTGCCCAAAAAGGGTGTTTTTTTAATAACAGAATATGACAGCAGTATATAACGCTTGAATTTCACACGTACAGATGCAGACAAGGCCGCAAATTAAGTATTTTGCCCAAAATGGGTGTTTATTTTAATACCAGAATAGCACAGCAGTATCTAAAGTGTGTATCTCACACTGACAGATGCAGACAAGGCCGCAAAATTAAGTATTTTGCCCAAAAAGGGCGTTTTTTTAATAACAGAATATGACAGCAGTATATAACGCTTGAATTTTACACGTACAGATGCAGCAAGGGCTGTAAAATGTAAGTATTTTGCTCAAAAAGGGTGTTTTTTAAAACCCAGAAAATTATAGCTGTATTTCTAGCTTAAATTGCACACTGACTAATGCGGCAGAGGCCCAAGATGGAGGGTATTGCCAAAAATGGGTGTTTTATTAAAACCCAGAAAATTCTTGAAGTATTTCAAACTTGTTTTTAACAATCACAGATGCAGCAAGGGCTGTAAAATGGAGTATTTTGCCCAAAAAGGGTGTTTTTTAAAACCCAGAAAATTATTGCTGTATTTATAGCTTAAATTGCACACTGACAAATGCTGCAAAGGCACCAGATGTAGGATATTGCCAAAAATTTGTCTTTTTTTAAACCCAGATTATTATTGCAGTATTTCAAGCTTGGATTTGAATGTCACAAATGCACATATGCTGTGCTGGTGCACTGAGCTTGCATAAAATGGCCGCGGCCGCCCACCTAACTAACAGACGGATAAAAGTTATTTTTCTGTGTCACTGGGCTCAGGGCAGGGTAAAAATATTGTGCACTGCACCCACAAAACTAAATCTAGGTAGATCGCTGAGTTAACAAGCACTTCTGATTAAAGATTCTCTCCTATTCTCTCCCTCACAGCAGCAGCATCCTCTCCCTAGACTAGTAACAGCAGAGTGACGTGCAGCACTACATGACTCCAGCTTATATAGAGACTGGGTCACATGCTGCACTGGCCAATCACAGCCATGCCATTAGTAGGCATGGCTGTGATGGCTTCTAAGGGCACACAGTTAAACGCTTGTTGATTGGCTGCTCTGCAGCCTTTCAGAAAGCGCCATAAAATAGCCGAACACCGAACCCGAACTTTTACTGAAATGTTCAGGTCCGAGGTCCAAAAATCCTAAAGTTCGGTACGAACCCAAACTTTACAGTTTGGGTTCGCTCAACCCTAGTTAGAAGGCTTAAAAGTTTAGAAGCAAATCTTGAAAATTTTCAGAAAATTTCCAAAACCCACTTTAACCACCTCCGGACCGCCTAACGCAGGATCGCGTTCCGGAGGTGGCAGCCCTGCGCACAGTCACGCATATACGCGTCATCTCGCGAGACGCGAGACTTCCTGTGAAAGCGCGCACACAGGCGCGCGCGCTCACAGGAACGGAAGGTAAGAGAGTTGATCTCCAGCCTGCCAGCGGCGATCGTTCGCTGGCAGGCTGGAGATGTGTTTTTTTTAACCCCTAACAGGTATATTAGACGCTGTTTTGATAACAGCGTCTAATATACCTGCTACCTGGTCCTCTGGTGGTCCCCTTTGTTTGGATCGACCACCAGAGGACACAGGTAGCTCAGTAAAGTAGCACCAAGCACCACTACACTACACTACACCCCCCCCCCCGTCACTTATTAACCCCTTATTAGCCCCTGATCACCCCTAATCACCCCTGATCACCCCTGATCACCCCATATAGACTCCCTGATCACCCCCCTGTCATTGATTACCCCCCTGTCATTGATCAACCCCCTGTAAAGCTCCATTCAGACGTCCGCATGATTTTTACGGATCCACTGATAGATGGATCGGATCCGCAAAACGCATCCGGACGTCTGAATGAAGCCTTACAGGGGCGTGATCAATGACTGTGGTGATCACCCCATATAGACTCCCTGATCACCCCCCTGTCATTGATTACCCCCCTGTCATTGATTACCCCCCTGTAAAGCTCCATTCAGACGTCCGCATGATTTTTACGGATCCACTGATAGATGGATCGGATCCGCAAAACGCATCCGGACGTCTGAATGAAGCCTTACAGGGGCATGATCAATGACTGTGGTGATCACCCAATATAGACTCCCTGATCACCCCCCTGTAAAGCTCCATTCAGATGTCCGCATGATTTTTACGGATGCACTGATACATGGATCGGATCCGCAAAACGCATCCGGTCGTCTGAATGAAGCCTTACAGGGGCATGATCAATGACTGTGGTGATCACCCCCCTGTCATTGATTACCCCCCTGTAAAGCTCCATTCAGATGTCCGCATGATTTTTACGGATGCACTGATAGATGGATCGGATCCGCAAAACGCATCCGGACGTCTGAATGAAGCCTTACAGGGGCATGATCAATGACTGTGGTGATCACCCCATATAGACTCCCTGATCACCCCCCTGTCATTGATTACCCCCCTGTCATTGATTACCCCCCTGTAAAGCTCCATTCAGACGTCCGCATGATTTTTACGGATGCACTGATAGATGGATCGGATCCGCAAAACGCATCCGGACGTCTGAATGAAGCCTTACAGGGGCGTGATCAATGACTGTGGTGATCACCCCATATAGACTCCCTGATCACCCCCCTGTCATTGATTACACCCCTGTCATTGATTACCCCCCTGTAAAGCTCCATTCAGACGTCCGCATGATTTTTACGGATGCACTGATAGATGGATCGGATCCGCAAAACGCATCCGGACGTCTGAATGAAGCCTTACAGGGGCATGATCAATGACTGTGGTGATCACCCCATATAGACTCCCTGATCACCCCCCTGTCATTGATTACCCCCCTGTAAAGCTCCATTCAGACGTCCGCATGATTTTTACGGATGCACTGATAGATGGATCGGATCCGCAAAACGCATCCGGACGTCTGAATGAAGCCTTACACGGGCGTGATCAATGACTGTGGTTATCACCCCATATAGACTCCCTGATCACCCCCCTGTCATTGATCACCCCCCTGTCGATGATCAACCCCCCTGTCATTGATCAACCCCCCTGTCATTGATCACCCCCCCTGTCATTGATCACCCCTCTGTAAGGCTCCATTCAGATATTTTTTTGGCCCAAGTTAGCGGAATTTTTTTTTTTTTTCCTTACAAAGTCTCATATTCCACTAACTTGTGTCAAAAAATAAAATCTCACATGAACTCACCATACCCCTCACGGAATCCAAATGCGTAAAATTTTTTAGACATTTATATTCCAGACTTCTTCTCACGCTTTAGGGCCCCTAGAATGCCAGGGCAGTATAAATACCCCACATGTGACCCCATTTCGGAAAGAAGACACCCCCAGGTATTCCGTGAGGGGCATATTGAGTCCATGAAAGATTGAAATTTTTGTCCCAAGTTAGCGGAACGGGAGACTTTGTGAGAAAAAAATAAAAAATATCAATTTCCGCTAACTTGTGCCAAAAAAAAAAAATTTCTATGAACTCGCCATGCCCCTCATTGAATACCTTGGGGTGTCTTCTTTCCAAAATGGGGTCACATGTGGGGTATTTATACTGCCCTGGCATTCTAGGGGCCCCAAAGCGTGAGAAGAAGTCTGGTATCCAAATGTCTAAAAATGCCCTCCTAAAAGGAATTTGGGCACCTTTGCGCATCTAGGCTGCAAAAAAGTGTCACACATCTGGTATCGCCATACTCAGGAGAAGTTGGGGAATGTGTTTTGGGGTGTCATTTTACATATACCCATGCTGGGTGAGAGAAATATCTTGGTCAAATGCCAACTTTGTATTAAAAAATGGGAAAAGTTGTCTTTTGCCAAGATATTTCTCTCACCCAGCATGGGTATATGTAAAATGACACCCCAAAACACATTCCCCAACGTCTCCTGAATACGGCGATACCACATGTGTGACACTTTTTTGCAGCCTAGGTGGGCAAAGGGGCCCATATTCCAAAGAGCACCTTTAGGATTTCACAGGTCATTTACCTACTTACCACACATTAGGGCCCCTGGAAAATGCCAGGGCAGTATAACTACCCCACAAGTGACCCCATTTTGGAAAGAAGACACCCCAAGGTATTCCGTGAGGGGCATGGCGAGTTCCTAGAATTTTTTATTTTTTGTCACAAGTTAGTGGAAAATGATGATTTTTTTTTTTTTTTTTTTTTCATACAAAGTCTCATATTCCACTAACTTGTGACAAAAAATAAAAACTTCCATGAACTCACTATGCCCATCAGCGAATACCTTGGGGTCTCTTCTTTCCAAAATGGGGTCACTTGTGGGGTAGTTATACTGCCCTGGCATTCTAGGGGCCCAAATGTGTGGTAAGGAGTTTGAAATCAAATTCTGTAAAAAATGACCTGTGAAATCCGAAAGGTGCTCTTTTGTATATGGGCCCCTTTGCCCACCTAGGCTGCAAAAAAGTGTCACACATCTGGTATCTCCGTAATCGGGAGAAGTTGGGGAATGTGTTTTGGGGTGTCATTTTACATATACCCATGCTGGGTGAGAGAAATATCTTGGCAAAAGACAACTTTTCCCATTTTTTTATACAAAGTTGGCATTTGACCAAGATATTTATCTCACCCAGCATGGGTATATGTAAAATGACACCCCAAAACACATTGCCCAACTTCTCCTGAGTACGACAATACCACATGTGTGACACTTTTTTGCAGCCTAGGTGGGCAAAGGGGCCCACATTCCAAAGAGCACCTTTCGGATTTCACAGGTCATTTACCTACTTACCACACATTTGGGCCCCTAGAATGCCAGGGCAGTATAACTACCCCACAAGTGACCCCATTTTGGAAAGAAGAGACCCCAAGGTATTCGCTGATGGGCATAGTGAGTTCATGGAAGTTTTTATTTTTTGTCAGAAGTTTGTGGAATATGAGACTTTGTATGAAAAAAAAAAAAAAAAAAAAAAATCATCATTTTCCACTAACTTGTGACAAAAAATAAAAAATTCTAGGAACTCGCCATGCCCCTCACGGAATACCTTGGGGTGTCTTCTTTCCAAAATGGGGTCACTTGTGGGGTAGTTATACTGCCCTGGTATTCTAGGGGCCCAAATGTGTGGTAAGGAGTTTGAAATCAAATTCAGGAAAAAATGAGGAGTGAAATCCAAAAGGTGCTCTTTGGAATATGGGCCCCTTTGCCCACCTAGGCTGCAAAAAAGCGTCACACATCTGGTATCCCCGTACTCAGGAGAAGTTGAGGAATGTGTTTTGGGGTGTCTTTTTACATATACCCATGCTGGGTGAGATAAATATCTTGGTCAAATGACAACTTTGTATAAAAAAATGGGAAAAGTTGTCTTTTGCCAAGATATTTCTCTCACCCAGCATGGGTATATATAAAATGACACCCCAAAACACATTCCCCACCTTCTCCTGAGTACGGAGATACCAGATGTGTGACACTTTTTTGCAGCCTAGGTGGGCAAAGGGGCCCATATTCCAAAGAGCACCTTTCGGATTTCACAGGTCATTTTTTACTGAATTTGATTTCAAACTCCTTACCACACATTTGGGCCCCTAGAATGCCAGGGCAGTATAACTACCCCACAAGTGACCCCATTTTGGAAAGAAGAGACCCCAAGGTATTCGCTGATGGGCATAGTGAGTTCATAGAACTTTTTATTTTTTGTCACAAGTTAGTGGAATATGAGACTTTGTAAGAAAAAAAAAAATAAAAAAAAAAATCATCATTTTCCGCTAACTTGTGACAAAAAATAAAAAGTTCTATGAACTCACTATGCCCATCAGCGAATACCTTAGGGTGTGTACTTTCAGAAATGGGGTCATTTGTGGGGTGTTTGTACTGTCTGGGCATTGTAGAACCTCAGGAAACATGACAGGTGCTCAGAAAGTCAGAGCGGCTTCAAAAAGCGGAAATTCACATTTTTGTACCATAGTTTGTAAACGCTATAACTTTTACCCAAACCATTTTTTTTTTTACCCAAACATTTTTTTTTTATCAAAGACATGTAGAACTATAAATTTAGAGCAAAATTTCTATATGGATCTCGTTTTTTTTGCAAAATTTTACAACTGAAAGTGAAAAATGTCATTTTTTGGCAAAAAAATCTTTAAATTTCGATTAATAACAAAAAAAGTAAAAATGTCAGCAGCAATGAAATACCACCAAATGAAAGCTCTATTAGTGAGAAGAAAAGGAGGTAAAATTCATTTGGGTGGTAAGTTGCATGACCGAGCAATGAACAGTGAAAGTAGTGTAGGTCAGAAGTGTAAAAAGTGGCCTGGTCTTTCAGGGTGTTTAAGCACTGGGGGCTGAGGTGGTTAAGGACCAGTTCAGGTCTGAAGTCACTTTGTGAGGCTTACATAATAGAAACCACCCATAAATAGCCCCATTTTAGAAACTACACCCCTTAAGGTATTCAAAACTGATTTTACTAACTTTTGTTAACCCTTTAGGTGTTCCACAAGAATTAAAGGAAAATGTAGATGGAATTTCAGAATTTCACTTTTTTGGCAGATTCTCCATTTTAATCTATTTTTTTCCAGTAACAAAGCAAGGGTTAAAAGCCAAACAAAACTTTTTTTGGAGGGCAGATTTCACTGTGATAATTTTAAGTTGCCATGTCACATTTGAAGACCCCCTGATGCACCCCTAGAGTAGAAACTCCAAAAAAGTTACCCCATTTTGGAAACTACAGGATAAGGGTCCATTCACATGTCCGCAAAATGGGTCTGTATCTGTTCCGCAATTTTGCGGAACAGGTGCGGGCCCATTTATTTTCAATTGAGCCGGAATGTGCTTTCCGCATCCGCATTTGTGTAATCGCACTTCCGTTCCACAAAAATATAGAACATGTCCTATTCTTGTCCGCAATTGGCATTTTCTATAAGAGTGCCGGCGATGTGCGGTCCGCAAAATGCATAACGCACATTGCTTGTGTCCGTTTTTGTTACTCTATATTACACTTTTTGTGAGGCAAGGTAACAAAAAATAGCTGTTTTGGCACCGTTTTTATTTTTTGTTATTTATAATGTTCATCTGACAGGTTACGTGCTATTTTTATGGAGCAGTTTGTTACGGAAGCAACAATATCAAATATGACAAAGATTTTTTAGTGTCTCCATATTCTGAAAGCCCTAGTTTTTTTTTTTACGAGATTGTCTTATTCAGGGGCTCATTTTTTGCGGGATAAGGTGACGGTTTGATTGGTACTATTTTGGGGGACATACGCCTTTTTGATCGCTTGGTGTTGCACTTTTTGTGATGTAAGGTGACAAAATTTTTTTTGCTTTAGCAGAGTTTTTATTTTTTCTACGGCATTCAGGTGAGGGGGTGGATCATGTGATATTTTTATAGAGCTGGTCGTTACAGATGCGGCAATACCCAATATGTCTGTTTTTCTATTTTTTACGTGTTTTATTTTATTACTTGTTTTTTTTGTCCCACTCTGGGAACAACTTCTGGGGTCTGATCGCCTCTGCAACGCATTACAATACAACCTGTAGGGCCGGATCTCACAGGCTTCCATAGAAGGAAAACCCCGATGCCTATGGAAGGCATCGGGCTTCCTTCCCTGCCATTGGGTCCCTGTCACCGCAGCGCGGGGACCCGATGGGGAAGCGGAGGGAGCCCGTACCCTCCGCAAACCCTCTGCATGCCGCGGCCAGCTTTGACCACGGCATACAAAGGGTTAATACGCCGCATCAGTGTTTTCACCGATGCCGACGTATGCAGCAGGGGCCCAGCTGTCAGTGACTGCCAGGTCTGTGCCGCTGATCGGGTGCAGCTCCTGCACCTGCCCGATCAGCCTGCCGTATATGTACGGCATTGGTCCTTTAGTCACGTCCACCAGCGCCTTACATGTACGGCACAGGTCCTCTACGGGTTAAATGTGCATACTGAGATAGCTGTAAGTCACTGATGACTTCTCCATCCAATAGCTGTACCAATAGCTTTTCACAGAAAGTGGAAAAGGCAAATATATAAACGTATACATTTCAGGTTTTACTGAATCTTTTCCCACAAAACTATACAGTGATCCCTCAAGATACAATGGCCTCAGGATACAATGTTTTCAACATACAATGTTCCGGGCCATTGTAAGTTGAAACTAAACTCAACATACGATGCCTTAGACTCAGATCCAACCAATCAACATGGCCATTTCATTGGTATAACACCTTTATGGGTTATCTAGTTGCTCCTCTGTGGTACTAAATGCTTTGCACTGCTCTATGTCTGTGCCAGGATAAGCTGCTCCTTTGGACACTAGGTGAGCGGCGAGTTCATTTTGTTTTACTTAGGGCTCTTTCACACCTGCGTTCTTTTCTTCCGGCATAGAGTTCCGTCGTCGGGGCTCTATGCCGGAAGAATCCTGATCAGGATTATCCTAATGCATTCTGAATGGAGAGTAATCCGTTCAGGATGCATCAGGATGTCTTCAGTTCCGGTACGGAACGTTTGTTGGCCGGAGAAAATACCGCAGCATGCTGCGCTTTTTGCTCCGGCCAAAAATCCGGAACACTTGCCGCAAGGCCGGATCCGGAATTAATGCCCATTGGAAGGCATTGATCCGGATCCGGCCTTAAGCTAAAACGTCGTTTCGGCGCATTGCCGGAGCCGACATTTAGCTTTTTCAGAGTGGTTACCATGGCTGCCGGGACGCTAAAGTCCTGACAGCCATGGTAAGTGTAGTGGGGAGCGGGGGAGCAGTGTACTTACCGTCCGTGCGGCTCCCCGGGCGCTCCAGAGTGACGTCAGGGCGCCCCAAGCGCATGGATCACGTGATCCATGTGATCACGTCATCCATGCGCATGGGGCGCTCTGACGTCATTCTGGAGCGCCCCGGGAGCCGCACGGACTGTAAGTATACTGTTCCCCCGCTCCCCACTACTACTATGGCAACCAGGACCTTAATAGCGTCCTGGGTGCCATAGTAACACTGAAAGCATTTGGAAGACGGTTCCGTCTTCAAATGCTTTCAGTACACTTGCGTTTTTCCGGATCCGGCAGGCACCTCCGGCAACGGAAGTGCATGCCGGATCCCAACAACGCAAGTGTGAAAGAGGCCTTAAGGACTTGCTTTATATTTCTTGGTTATCTGTCTATTTTTCTTAACATTTCACTTTTTCCTATTTTGGGATGACATTTTTGGAACCAATTACTGGTTTTTCATGGAGTTATGGACTCAAGTTACAATGGTTTCAACTTACAATGGTCACCCTGGAACCAATTAATATTGTAACTTGAGGGACCACAACACTACATATGCAACAACAGCGGTCCGCAAGGGGTCCCTTTAAGATGAGATAAGTGTTTCGTGACGCCAGTTGCAATGAAGCAACAAGAAATGGTGTTGGCACCCGGGTGTAGGAATGGCTGAGTGATATAGGGTGTCCTATAATGTTCCTTAATGTTTTGTGCGTGTGTCACGGTGCTCCTACCTGGATACGCTGGAACCCTAGGTGTTGGCTCTGAAGCAGACAAATGGACTGAACAATTGAGGGATTTGAAGAAATATTTGGGCAGACCTTGTGATGAAGCTTAATGGCAGCTTTACTTTGCATAAACGTTTCTCCAAAAGGTTTATAGACTTTATCTTGGTTCCAGCAGGCTTCAGCATTAACTCTGGCAGGCAAACAATCTCAACTCTGCTACATTGGTTTCTCTTTGGCTCTGCTGTACTAACAGACTTAGATGGAATCTCTGATTCTGCAGGATGCTGCAACTTCTCTCTGTAGTCTGATTATCCCAGGGAATAGGTTAGAATCCTGGCAGCTCCAACATGGAGTCTCAACCAGAACACACCACAACTCCCTACCTCGTTCTGGTAGCAAACAGGACTGGCCCACTTCTGACCAAGAAAGGAAGTGAGAATGAAATGGTGAGTTCCGTTCTATCTAAGTGTAGCTCTGCCATAGTTGCTGCCACCTGCTGGTGAACTAGGCACATTACATGAACAATTACATAACATTATTATAAATGCACAGTGTTGAGGGACCTGGAAATAAATGCATAAGATAATATTATATTAGCATTCACAGATAGAAGTAGGGCGTAGGAGCGGTAATGCCAAGGGGGTGAGGTGGCGTTACACATATCATGTGTGCTTAGGCCTCCAGAGTCATAAGCCCCTCAATTAAATGTTCAGGATATAATAGGCTTTATGAACATGGAAAGTTATTACCTTGATTTCCACTCTGTCCCACAAGCCTTTTTCTTTCTGCTCGGTTTCTCAGTAATCATTCAACTTACCTGTCAACCACATCATTGGAGATGAGCCACACCGCAGATGCTGTACCTGCTTCCTTGATAAATACTGTTATGGATCCACTATAGTTGGAATGAAAGTCCTTGAAATGTCACCTTCAAATGTTGTATGGCACATTGTGCACCAAGACAAACGTGAGGGATAAGAAGTAGTATTACTATGCAAAGAATCGGGCATTTCAAATGGGAGATTATTGCGATATACATTCAACATGATCCGAGTTTATGATTGCACAATTAACAGGACACAATACTGGCCCAATATACTGCCCTTATCTATGCGGTATCCTGTTGTGATATTACGTCCAATGGGTGGATCCAGGTGCAATACCAACTTCCACCTATAGAACAGAGAAATAGAAAAAACACGGCCAGTATTGTGTCCTGTTAATTGTGCAATCATAAACTCGGATCATGTTGCATGTCCCCCTACATTAAGCTGGCAAAAATGTTCCAATTTGCCAGCTTAATGTAGGGGAACATGCAACATGATTTCTGGTTTCCATGGGAGCAGTAGACACCCCCTATGCAAATCCGACAACGGGGAATGATATGGGCGCAGGAGTGCGATCATGTGACCGTTTTCCTATAACGTGATCGCTGCGCGTCATAGTAACCATAGTCATGTGGACGGTCTTGAGTCACATGATCGCGATGTGAGCGGACATGCGCAATCGGGTCCAGGGAACGCCAGGACAACGAGCTGTATCGCCGGCGCCCCGGCAGCATGTGTGATAGTTTATTTTCAAGTTAGTTAAATATCGATTCTAATGACCAGGCCCCCTCGCTAATGTGATCTAATCTTACTGTCTCCTAAAGTCTCCTGTGTCTGGGATTCGAACCCACAACCTCCAATGTATCAGTGGCAAAGCATTTACCCACACAGCCATGAAGGCTGCTTTACAACTGATTGACAAAAATATGAGACTTCTACTGTTATAGCTGGCTAAGTGTACATCTATACACATGACAGCTGTCCCAGCACACTCAGCTCTGCTATATCTCTATATATGAGCAGCTGTCATGTGTATAGATGTACACTTAGCCAGCTGAGCACCTGATACTGGCACCTGGGGGGGAGGAGGGGTTGGCACCTGATACTGGCACATGGGGGGGAGAGAGGCACCTGATACTGGCACATGGGGGGGTTTGGCACTATGATATTGGCACATGGGGGGTGGGAAGGAGAGAGGCAGTTGATACTGGCACATTGGGGGGGGAGATGGCACTATGATACTGGGACATGGGGGGAGGAGAGAGGCACTTGATACTGGCATGTGGGGGGGTTTTGGCACTTGATACTGGCACATGGGTGGGTTTGGCACTATGATACTGGCACATGGGGGGGAGAGGCACTTGATACTGGGACATGGGGGGGAAGAGAGAGGCACTTGATACTGGCACATGGGGGGTTTGGCACTATGATACTGGCACATGGGGGGTGGGAAGGAGAGAGGCACTTGATACTGGCACATTGGGGGGGGAGATGGCACTATGATACTGGGACATGTGGGGGGGAGGAGAGAGGCACTTGATACTGGCACATGATGGGGGGGCATCTATGGGGACACTTTCTGGCACATTATTGGGGGGCATTATGGGGGACACTAGGCCGGCAGCCTATCAGAGGCCGGACACTGAGGGGCATCTACTGGGGCACTATATATGGGGCATTTTATACTGGTACATTATGGGGGGCACTAGCAGGAAGGAGGGAGAGGAGCACTATGGGGGAATTTACTGGGGGCACTATATAGGGGTATTTTATACTGGGACATTATGGGGCACTATAGGGGCACTATGGGGACATTAGCTCAACTGGGGGCATTACAAGGGGGTATTTTTGCACTGTCACATTATAAGGAGAATTATTACTACTGGGGGGAGGGCATTATAGTGGGCTTTATTACTCCCCCATGGTATGACCCCCTAGTAGCAGCACCAGCCTCTCCCTGCTCTGCTATCCCTCTGCCCCTTCTCCAAATCCTTATTATGAAATCTTTCTCATTAGGATAAAGCACAACATCAGCTCCGCCGAGCCCCCGGCCAAAGTGTGGAAGTGGTGTCCGGGATCCCCAAGGGTCAAGTAACTGTAAGTTTTCATATGAAATATGTTTATGTTATACACATATCGCATCCACTGTGCCCCACAATATACAGTATACCGCTACACTGTGCCAAAGGAGTGGGGTTTACACAGGAGGAGGGAGGTGCGAAGCGCGCTGAAGGGGCCCTTACAAATATTTGCTGTGGGGCCCAGTCACTTCTAGTTATGCCCATGGCCATGGGCAACGAGCTGTATCGCCGGCGCCCCGGCAGCATGTGTGATAGTTTATTTTCAAGTTAGTTAAATATCGATTCTAATGACCAGGCCCCCTCGCTAATGTGATCTAATCTTACTGTCTCCTAAAGTCTCCTGTGTCTGGGATTCGAACCCACAACCTCCAATGTATCAGTGGCAAAGCATTTACCCACACAGCCATGAAGGCTGCTTTACAACTGATTGACAAAAATATGAGACTTCTACTGTTATAGCTGGCTAAGTGTACA
The DNA here is from genome assembly GCF_905171765.1 of Bufo bufo. Classification (NCBI taxonomy): domain Eukaryota; kingdom Metazoa; phylum Chordata; class Amphibia; order Anura; family Bufonidae; genus Bufo; species Bufo bufo. The sequence continues at coordinate 89,508,953 of NC_053390.1, forward strand.
TCTATACACATGACAGCTGTCCCAGCACACTCAGCTCTGCTATATCTCTATATATGAGCAGCTGTCATGTGTATAGATGTACACTTAGCCAGCTGAGCACCTGATACTGGCACCTGGGGGGGAGGAGGGGTTGGCACCTGATACTGGCACATGGGGGGGAGAGAGGCACCTGATACTGGCACATGGGGGGGTTTGGCACTATGATATTGGCACATGGGGGGTGGGAAGGAGAGAGGCAGTTGATACTGGCACATTGGGGGGGGGGGGAGATAGCACTATGATACTGGGACATGGGGGGAGGAGAGAGGCACTTGATACTGGCATGTGGGGGGGTTTTGGCACTTGATACTGGCACATGGGTGGGTTTGGCACTATGATACTGGCACATGGGGGGGAGAGGCACTTGATACTGGGACATGGGGGGGAAGAGAGAGGCACTTGATACTGGCACATGGGGGGTTTGGCACTATGATACTGGCACATGGGGGGTGGGAAGGAGAGAGGCACTTGATACTGGCACATTGGGGGGGGAGATGGCACTATGATACTGGGACATGTGGGGGGGAGGAGAGAGGCACTTGATACTGGCACATGATGGGGGGGCATCTATGGGGACACTTTCTGGCACATTATTGGGGGGCATTATGGGGGACACTAGGCCGGCAGCCTATCAGAGGCCGGACACTGAGGGGCATCTACTGGGGCACTATATATGGGGCATTTTATACTGGTACATTATGGGGGGCACTAGCAGGAAGGAGGGAGAGGAGCACTATGGGGGAATTTACTGGGGGCACTATATAGGGGTATTTTATACTGGGACATTATGGGGCACTATAGGGGCACTATGGGGACATTAGCTCAACTGGGGGCATTACAAGGGGGTATTTTTGCACTGTCACATTATAAGGAGAATTATTACTACTGGGGGGAGGGCATTATAGTGGGCTTTATTACTCCCCCATGGTATGACCCCCTAGTAGCAGCACCAGCCTCTCCCTGCTCTGCTATCCCTCTGCCCCTTCTCCAAATCCTTATTATGAAATCTTTCTCATTAGGATAAAGCACAACATCAGCTCCGCCGAGCCCCCGGCCAAAGTGTGGAAGTGGTGTCCGGGATCCCCAAGGGTCAAGTAACTGTAAGTTTTCATATGAAATATGTTTATGTTATACACATATCGCATCCACTGTGCCCCACAATATACAGTATACCGCTACACTGTGCCAAAGGAGTGGGGTTTACACAGGAGGAGGGAGGTGCGAAGCGCGCTGAAGGGGCCCTTACAAATATTTGCTGTGGGGCCCAGTCACTTCTAGTTATGCCCATGGCCATGATAGCGATTTTTACTGACCAGGTGGGGAATATTCCAGCTGCAATCACTTCCATAAGGTAACATTTGTTTACTAGGATGTTGTGGGTTATAGGATATGTGAACTAACACAGGTTTTAGAAAGAGTGATTTTAAGGTTCTATTGGTGGATTGTAACTGGGGGAGGGACCGATTGGTCTTTATATACTCAGCTCATACACTTCTGTAACAGCTTGACAAAGGCTAAGATGTAGCCGAAACGTTGCTGTATCAAGATTGTGTGTACTGCCTCATGCACCATGTGCGAATAAAATCTTGTTGGATTGGAGATGCTGCCGTCTACCTCTGTGATGAATATTGCTTTAACCCCCATGGCTCTGGGGCACTGGAGTGGCAGATGCATTGCTAATATCCTCACCATAAGGTACTGTAGTGCTGCTCTACATTTCATCATATTTATTGCTTCAGTGACAGCGTCGCTGAGATCCTGCTCTTTTTCATGCTCACCTACTTGGAGTAGGCTTGAAGTTTTCCGAAGTGCTGGTTCTTCTTTTATAACTTATATGCAAAAAAAGTCAATGGGGTGTAAAGCTAGCAGCAGCAGCCAAGCTCTCTACACCCCTAATCTGGCCTGACTGACACCATAGCACGGTGGGAACATCATTATATCATAATGGTACTGACGTTCCACCAGAGAGGCCAGATTAGGGATATGGAGGGCTTGACTTTTGCATATAAGTTCTAAAAGTAGAACCAGCACTTAAGAAAACTTCAAGCCAAAACTGTGAAACAATTCACTCAATGCACAGCCTTGGCATGAAGTTCTCAGGAGCCACTTCTCCTTTTCCAAGTGTTTATTGTGAAGATAAGGTTTACAGTCCTAAGCTTTGAGGCTTGCACTCTGCTTTTTATGCGTTAGCTGTACTGCATCATTGTGGTGATTTTAAAGTGCCCTGAATGTAGGCAGGCGATTATAGCTAAATTATAAAGTACATGGAAGATATACTATACTGGACTGTAGTATTCAGGTTAAATTGCCGTGTTGGTACTTTGCGATAAATAAGTGGGTTTTGGGTTGCAGTTTGGGCACTCGGCCTTTAACCACCTCAGCCCCCCTAGTTTAAACCCCCTTAATGACCAGACCACTTTTTACAATTCTGCACTACACTACTTTCATGGTTTATTGCTCGGTCATACAACTTACCACCCAAATAAATTTTACCTCCTTTTCTTCTCACTAATAGAGCTTTCATTTGGTGGTATTTCATTGCTGCTGACATTTTTACTTTTTTTGATATTAATCAAAATTTACAGAAATTTTTGCAAAAAAATTTAATTTTTCACTTTCTGTTGTAAAATTTTTCAAATAAAACTACATTTCTATATAAATTTTTCTCTAAATTTATTGTTCTACATGTCTTTTTTTTTTAAATAAATGCAATAAGTGTATATTTATTGGTTTGCGCAAAAGTTATAGCGTTTACAAACTATGGTACAAAAATGTGAATTTCCGCATTTTGAAGCAGCTCTGACTTTCTGAGCACCTGTCATGTTTCCTGATGTTCTACAATGCCCAGACAGTAGAAACACCCCACAAATGACCCCATTTCGGAAAGTAGACACCCTAAGGTATTCGCTGATGGGCATAGTGAGTTTATGGAAGTTTTTCTTTTTTGTCACAAGTTAGCGGAAAATGATTATTATTTTTATTTTATTTTTCTTACAAAGTCTCATATTCCACTAACTTGTGACAAAAAATTAAATTTTACATGAACTCGCCATGCCCCTCACAAAATACCTTCGGGTGACTTCTTTCCAAAATGGGGTCACTTGTGGGGTATTTATACTGCCCTGGCATTTTAGGGGACCTAAAGCGTGAGAAGTAGTTTGGAATCCAAATGCGTAAAAAATGCCCTGTGAAATCGTAAAGATACTCATTGGAATTTGGGCCCCTTTGCGCACCTAGGCTGCAAAAAAGTGTCACACATGTAGTATCGCCGTACTCAGGTGAAGTAGGGCAATGTGTTTTGGGGTGTATTTTTACATATACCCATGCTGGGTGAGATAAATATCTCTGTAAAAGACAACTTTTCCCATTTTTTTATACAAAGTTGTCATTTTACAGAGATATTTCTCTCACCCAACATGGGTATATGTAAAAATACACCCCAAAACGCATTGCCCTACTTCTCCTGAGTACGGCGATACCACATGTGTGACACTTTTTTGCAGCCTAGGTGTGCCTGAAGCCTATGAGGCATAACGGAGGGGACGGGAGCCATAGGCTCCCGTGGCCCTCAATGAAATCTCAGCTGCCTGGCGCCCCCTGCAATTTGGCACCTGAGGCAATGGCCCCCCGCCCCCCCCCCCCATGCTACGCCCCAGTTACCATGTGGTTCTAGTTACTATCCATTTGTATTCGTTGCAGCTGCTCTGTGTTTTTCTACTAACACTGCATTTCACCATATCGATGTTAGAGGCAGAGCTTGTTAAGAGCTCATTTGCATCCTTTTCCTCCCAGAATTCCAGAGGAGCATGTATGGCCTATAAGTCTCCTCACACTGATTAAGGTGCTCTCTCCCTAAGGAGAGTTAGTTCCCCCCTTGCCATATCAATGTGTTCTTATACAAATTATCCTTTAAATTAACTCTGCACTAGCCCATTCATTGGTAAATGTGAGTGCAGCAGGCCGCCCCCTGGGGCACTAAAGGAATTGAAGTCCCGAATACCTACGTGTAGGAATGGCCGAGTGGAATAGGGTTGCTTAAAATGCCCCTTAATGTTTGTGTCCCGGTGCTCGGTACTCTTACCTGGATATCTTGTCTCCGAAGCAGACAAATAGAGGGTAGTAATAGAGGGATGAAATAAATAACTTGAGTCCAGACCTTGTGATGAAGTTAAATAGCAGCTTTACTTGAATAAATATTCTTCAAAACAATCTTCAAGCTTTATCTTGGTCCCAGCAGGCTTTAGCATTAAAACTGGCAGGAAAACTTGACTCTGCTACATCTGTTTCTCTCTGGCTCTGCTGTACTGACAGGCTGACTGTATAACTTTGCTTCTTCTTTATGCTGCAACTTCTCTCTTTGTAGTCTGTCTTAAAGGGAACCTGTCACCGGGATTTTGTGTATAGAGCTGAGGACATGGGTTGCTAGATGGCCGCTAGCACATCCGCAATACCCAGTCCCCATAGCTCTGTGTGCTTTTATTGTGTAAAAAAACAGATTTGATACATATGCAAATTAACATAAAAGAGTCATATCTTACTTGTGTGACCAGAGAAGAGTCATATTTTCAAGCTCTGACTCATCTTAGGTTAATTTGCATATGTATCAAATCGGGTTTTTTTACACAATAAAAGCACACAGAGCTATGGGGACTGGGTATTGCGGATGTGCTAGCGGCCATCTAGCAACCCATGTCCTCAGCTCTATACCCAAAATCCAGGTGACAGGTTCCCTTTAATTATGCCAGGCAACTCCCCTCCTGGCTCCTGAGGCTCCAAACTGTTGCCTCCATATCCAGCAGAGCTGAAGGTGCACTGGCTGGCTTGGGTTTGCTTGGCTTGGGCACATCCAGCAGAGACATGCCCAGCACTTGCTTCCTTCCCCTAGCTGGGGTAAGCTAGACTGCCTTCTAACTGAGACCCACCCTTCCTGCACTCCTCCACAGAGGGGGGTTAGAATGGAATGGAAAGCTCCATTCTACCTAACTGTAGCTCTGCCATGTTTTCTGCCACCTCCTGGTGAACCAGGCACATTACACGTGAATATAACAGTTGCAAAATAGGAAATGCACAGTGTTTGGACCTGGAATAAATACACATGATGACATGAGGTTAACAAGTAGACAGTAGCGAGGTGCAAAGGTGGTAATGCCACTCTGGGGCGTTATATGAGCATGGGTCAATTAATCTATATATATCTTAAAGGGAACCTGTCATGTGGATTTTTGATTATAATCTAACTAATTATATACAATCATTAACTACTAAAAAGTGCCTTAGATGTATTCACTTACTGCTGTGACAGATGGTTACCTCATAATATACACACAAAGATGCCTCATGCCGCATGCTAATGAGCTGATTTGAGTCCAGCGTGATGTCATTGAGTCCAGCGTTTATTTAATTAACAGCTATAGCCACTCCCCTGCCCACCTGCTGCTGATTCATATGGAAAATAACTGTCATTCAGCAGCAGGTAGGCGGGGAGAGTCAGGAGCTCATGAATATTCATGACTCATCATTATCAGCTAGAGCTTTTCAATACAAGATGTTGGCAGATTGACTGGGTCAATTAAAGAAAGTGACCCAGCATTTTGCTAAGAGAATCAGTCACTTATTTATGTTGCCCTTAGTTAGGACACCATAAAACTGGTGACAGGTTCCCTTTAAGATAAGCACTAGATTTATCACAACTTTTTGTATAACTCTATATTAACTATTGGTTGACTTACTCTGAAACAATATGCCAGTTATGTGGCACAATTTTGTTGCAAAATTTAGCATCTTTGGTTACACCCTTTCCTCCAAGGCCAATCCCCTTTATGTTAAGGTGCACCTATTTTTTGGACTAGGCAAGGAAAAAGAAACACATTCTCTAAACCTACATGCACCAAACGGCACCACTTTTTGGCCCAATTTACACCAAAATCTAGGTGCATTCACAATAGTAAATCTAGTCCACTGACCCTTGCTTCTAGTGTGCTTGGGCATGCAGCACTTTTACTCACAGCTGCATTTTTGCTCTCTCAGGTTTTCATATTGAGAGAGTGCCAGTGTCTTTTAGTGTTCTAAAAAAAACTTGCTACAAGACAAGTGAAAATCTTGGAAATTCACTAAAATTGTTGTAGAAAACTGTATTGTATTGCCACCTGGTGGTTATATTGTAGATGACAGTACCAAATACAACTATATGAATAGACAGTACCAAGATCTTTCTAAAGAACTTTTTATACATACAGCTGTAACCATGACAAGGGGGCATCCTCTGCATCTAGTGGAAAAAAAGGTTTCACCATTATCATAGACAGGAAATTCCTTACTGTTACAGCAGTGAGACTATGAAACTCTCTGCCAGAGGGAGTTGTGATCAGGGGCGTAGCTATAGGGAAGCGGCTGCTTTGCGGCCCGAACTCAGAAGGAGGAGGACTAAAAGATTTTATTGTCAGGGCCCCCTCAACAGTATTATAAAATTACATTATATACAGAGACACTGTAGGAAACGGACAGAGTGGCTGCCGGGCCTCGTCTGAGAGAGCGATCTTGAATAGCAATAGGAGTGGGGCTTTAACGGGAAGAGGGAATTGCGAAGATGTTGCTGGGGTGGTGGTGGTGGGCTGTTAAAAAATTTGCTGTGGGGCCCAGTCATTTCTAGTTACACCTCTGGTTGTGATGGATGATTCATTGTACAAGTGCAAAGAAATAGAGATAAGGAAGATTACAGGTTCAACACCTGGGACCACTGCCAGCAAACTCTAATTCTTCTACCTATTGTGTCTTCCTTAACCACTCCAGTTAATAGATCTAAGGCTACCACAAGGTGTTCACAAGAGCCCATCTTGGGGCCGGTTGGACTTGGCTGCTAGAGACCCAGGTTACGTCTGCGAAGTAAAGCGCCAGAAAACAGGTGCAAGATCACAGATATCATATCTATCAGATAGGAAAGAGAAGCGAAGTGAAATACAGTCCTCCGCCCCCCCCCCTTCCCCGTACCAGTCTGTTTATAATATATATATATATATCCCATCTTGATGTACAGCACCATGGAATTAATAGTGCTTTCAAATAAATAATAATAAAATACAAGCCAAATTCAGTTCACAGGAGAGACAATTGCAGCCAAATCAGTAGACAAGGAGTTAATCCTGAGACAAGCCAGTACACAGGAAGGTCCAACAGAAACACAGCTCAGTTCTGAGCACACAGAACTAATAGGAACCAGTAATAAAATCACAGGCAAAGACAAACAGCAAATTCCCATATCACATCCCTTGCATAGCTCTACGAATGGACACTGAGCCAGAAAACATGGCTCAGCTGGTCAGCATAGCAACCCTAAAACAGCTAAATGTCTTTCTTATGTTTTACACAGCTGACCTCAGCAATAGTGTCCGTGATAGAAGGCAACTCTGATCATAGACTCTTACTCTAAGATGCCACAATCAATACCAACTGCGCCATGCTTCTAAGCAGTTAGTCAGTAGGAGATATACAGTTAGACAAAACAGCGTTAGGAAAAAGTGTCTATCTCTTGTTATGGCAGCCTGGGACATTGTGCAGGCTCCCAGGCCTGACACTGTTATCTTACTATAAAGAAATCTTCTTATGACGCCCTGCCTGTGACATATTTGGTATAGCCATGTCCTAAATTGTCTGAACTACTAAAATATAAAAGTTTATTTATAAGGACGTTGGGACTGAAGATTACATGTGGGGATGTTTCTGGAAAGCAGGTCAGAGACGTGAAGACGGGACATGGTGGCATATGTCCTATAAGCTTTTGATAAATAGATCAGGTGAGTAAATTAGTTGTATTAATAAAAATAACAAAGGGGGTTAAATAATATCTTTATTTATTAGTGGTTTAAATTATGGCTGCAATGCTTATCATGTTTTCCTATTCATATTATTGTCAACAACATAAAATATGAACATTACCAACAATGTAAAGAGGTTCTCCCATGACTAATAAAAAAAATGGAAATCAGACATCATATAGTACATGCCAACATCTTTCTAACAAAGCTAGAACCAGCCCTGTCCTCACATGGGTCCAGAGATCTCCCCAGTCATTGTCTGCTAGATTTATATCAAGCTGGCAGCTCAAGGGGAGTGTCTTATCTGCTGCAGCTCAGGAAGCGTGTTCATGCTCTCCCTATCACAGCTCAGGAGGCGTGTCCATGTTCTCCCTATCACAGCTCAGGAGGCAGTTGAAGGATAAAAATGAGCATGTGCGGCCTTCTCAGTGAGCAGGTCAAAGAAATAAGAAAAAAAAATGCAGGGGGCGCTATACAGATACATTTTATTGAATACCTCAGTGGCTATGCTAAATTTTTAATTACATGCAATTACAAAAGTGTTCAAATCCAGGTCCTGGTATGAAAACACTGAGTAACTAGTCCAGTCAATACCTTAAGTGGTATAACCCCACCAAGGGGGAAGGGGATTCAATCGCACTTACGTGAATGTGCATCTAACGTTATTTTCCCTTCCCTTATACCTGTAGGTTCTTCTTCAGTGGCAGTCCTGATCTTCACTTCTGTCTCCTGCAAGACCAGAAGACTCTTTGGACCTCAGCAAGGTAATCTGTTACCAGGTAAGATTATAAATATTATTTAATTGGAAATGCAATGACAGAGACCATGAGCTCCCCTCATTGTATTTCGTAATGAATAGGTCCTTTCAGATAGTGGATGGCCTCAGATGTAGTTGTGAGTATTTTAAACTGAATTTGCTGGGTAATGGGGAGCCATTGAGAAGGGACTGTCAGAGGGTGGACGAAGGGAGAGGCGCATTAACCTAGAAGGAGAGTTGAGAATAGATTTGAGGGGTGGACAGTGCTGCTTCTCAGGGCTCACCTGGCAGCCATGGTGTCTCCATATCACTAAATTTTGTTTATTGTAATTACAAGTTAGGAGATTTAACCCTCACACTGCTTACCTTCAGCTAATGTGAACACAATCTCTTCAGGAAGGCAGTGTAAGGGTTAAATGGCATCTGTCAGCAGATTTGTACCTATGAAGCTGGCTGACCTGTTACATGTGCATTTGGCAACTGAAAGCATCTGTGTTGGTCTCATGTTCATATGTGCCCGCATTGCTGAGGAGAAAAATAATGTTATAATATATGCATTACACCTAGAGGCTCTGCTCTCTCTGCAACTGCCATGTCCTCTCCAGTTTGATTGACAGGGCCAGGCTGTGAAAGCATCATCATGTCTGGCCCTGTCAATCAAAGTGGAGATGAGGCAACAGTTGCAGAGAAAGAGTAGCTTCTAGGTGTAAGGGCAATGCCCCCGTTGCTCCTAGAGCAGGGGTCGACAACCCCCGACATGCGTGCCAGAGATAGCACGCAGGCCATATTTGACTGCCACACTGTATCGCAGTGCACTGCACCTTTAATGTTAAAAAAAGTCAGACTCGCTACCCATCACAATGCCGTGCCGGCCATATTCAGTCTCCACTACCTCATGGTGACAGGGATGGGAGTAATAGTGACACAGGTAACAGCAGAGGGTAAGGAGTAGTAGTGGCATAGGGGACAGGAGGGAATGATGTGCTGGGGCAGATAGAAGGTTGATAGTGAGCTTGGGGAATGGGGGAAGCTTTGTGACTAAATTGGGGATGGGTTTAGGATGGTGAGCCTGCATGTGACTGCTGGGGGTTATGGAGGGACAATTTGGGGGAAACTTCTGACAACTTTGGGTGAGTGGGAGAATGCTGAGCCTGCATGTATCTGGTGATAACCATGCCAGTCACGCAACTTCTTAGAGTCAGGGGTGCAGTTAAAAATCCTTCTCATTTGCAGAACTGAGCGCTCACTGCCCTGGAGGACCTGCCAAACTTGACAGGAAGTGACATCATCAAAGGTCTTTCTCCACAGCAACAATAATTACATTAGTATGCACAAGAAAATGTGATAGCAGCTTTGCAGCATAAACATAACATAAATGGTAAAAGATGAAAGTTAGGTAGTTGTCTAGTAGGGGGTATGCCCATATTCAACTTATATCCCTTAGGACCATTTCACATATATAAGTTATGTCCGACCAGCTATTTTAGTAGGGTGGCCACTTGCAGAACCCCAAAAAGGAGGACATCACATCCTGATAAGGAGGACATCGTACCGGGGACAGTGGCGCACAATAGTTCAATACTACAGCATGCACAATACTACATTATACAGATACTTTTATAAACAGAATGTACATTCTACCAGCAAGCTCCATATCACTGTATACATGAAGATGTATAACTTATACCAGCTGTACATATATAATTATATACAGGAGATGCCCAGGTTATACCAGCATGCTCCATATCACTATATTCAAGAATTTCTTATACGGTATAACATCTTCTTGTATATAGTGATATGGACCAAGCATCTCCTGTATATAATTATATATGTACAGTTGGTATAACCTGGGTATCTTCTGTATATCATTGTATATGTACAGCTGGTATAAGTCATATATCTTCTGGTACCAGAAGAGGACAGATGTACAGTCAGGTCCATAAATATTGGGACATCAACACAATTCTAACATTTTTGGCTCTATGCACCACCACAATGGATTTATAATGAAACAAACAAGATGTGCTTTAACTTAAGACCGTCAGCTTTAATTTGAGGGTATTTACATCCAAATCATGTGAACGGTGCAGGAATTACAACAGTTTGCATATGTGCCTCCCACTTGTTAAGGGACCAAAAGTAATGGGACAATTGGCTTCTCAGCTTTTCCATGGCCAGGTGTGTGTTATTCCCTCATTATCCCAATTACAATGAGCAGATAAAAGGTCCAGAGTTCATTTCAAGTGTGCTATTTGCATTTGGAATCTGTTGCTGTCAACTCTCAATATGAGATCCAAAGAGCTGTCACTATCAGTGAAGCAAGCCATCATTAGGCTGAAAAAACACAACAAACCCATCAGAGAGATAGCAAAAACATTCTGTTTGGAACATTCTTAAAAAGAAGGAACGCACCGGTGAGCTCAGCAACACCAAAAGACCCGGAAGACCACGGAAAACAACTGTGGTGGATGACCGAAAAATTCTTTCCCTGGTAAAGAAAACACCCTTCACAACAGTTGGCCAGATCAAGAACACTCTCCAGGAGGTAGGTGCATGTGTGTCAAAGTCAACAATCAAGAGAAGACTTCACCAGAGTGAATATAGAGGGTTCACCACAAGATGTAAACCATTGGTGAGCCTCAAAAACAGGAAGGCCAGATTAGAGTTTGCCAAACAACATCTAAAAAAGCCTTCACAGTTCTGGAACAACATCCTATGGACAGATGAGACCAAGGTCAACTTGTACCAGAGTGATGGGAACAGAAGAGTATGGAGAAGGAAAAGAACTGCTCATGATCCTAAGCATACCACCTCATCGGTGAAGCATGGTGGTGGTAGTGTCATGGTGTGGGCATGTATGGCTGCCAATGGAACTGGTTCTCTTGTATTTATTGATGATGTGACTGCTGACAAAATCAGCAGGATCAATTCTGAAGTGTTTCGGGCAATATTATCTGCTCATATTCAGCCAAATGCTTCAGAACTCATTGGACGGCGCTTCACAGTGCAGATGGACAATGACCCAAAGCATACTGCAAAAGCAACCAAAGAGTTTTTTAAGAGAAAGAAGTGGAATGTTTTGCAATGGCCTAGTCAATCACCGGACCTGAATCTGATTGAGCATGCATTTCACTTGCTGAAGACAAAACTGAAGGGAAAATGCCCCAAGAACAAGCAGGAACTGAAGACAGTTGCAGTAGAGGCCTGGCAGAGCATCACCAGGGATAAAACCCAGCGTCTGGTGATGTCTATGCGTTCCAGACTTCAGGCTGTAATTGACTGCAAAGGATTTGCAACCAAGTATTAAAAAGTGAAAGTTTGATTTATGATTATTATTCTGTCCCATTACTTTTGGTCCCTTAACAAGTGGGAGGCACATATGCAAACTGTTGTAATTCCTACACCGTTCACCTGATTTGGATGTAAATACCCTCAAATTAAAGCTGACAGTCTGCAGTTAAAGCACATCTTGTTCGTTTCATTTCAAATCCATTGTGGTGGTGTATAGAGCCAAAAATGTTAGAATTGTGTCGATGTCCCAATATTTATGGACCTGACTGTATAACTTATACCAGCTCATATACATAATCATATACAGAAGATACCAAGGCCAGGTTGCAACTAGTAGTAATACCTGGGCCTAATTCCTAGTGGACTGTCTGTGTGGGTTGGCTGAATCGACTTGCTGAAAGCAGCCTGAACGCTGGGGGCAGGCTGGGCTCAGTGTGGGCTGGCGGCTGGCTGAGCTGAGTGCCTGAGAGTGCTGCTGCCTGGACCTGGCTGGCGAGGGTGGTTTCAAAAGTCAAATGAGTGACTGAGTGTGTGTACACTGTCCTGTAGTCTGTACAGACTCTGTAGATAGAGACTGGGCAAGTGCAGTGGTGGCACACCCGGTCTCTCCATGTCCTGCGCTCCTCTGTTCCCGCCTGTAAAAAAAAGAATTGGCCGATGCTGCATGCAGCAGCTGCAGCCCTGATGACGTTGTGATGTCACAATACAATGCACTGTGATCTGGACATGCTGCCAGGCCATGCCTCCTGTCGGGAATACTTAAAGTGACCATGTCTGAGCCGGAGGCTGCCGGCTGTCAGCTTAACCACAAAAAAGGAGGAGTTCTGGGCGTCCTGGCCTTGCGCCGGACGGAGGACCAGAAGTCTAAAATCCGGACTGTCCGGCATAAAACAGGACGTCTGGCCACCCTATATTTTAGGCCGAACACAACTGATATATGTGAACTGCACTACACTAATAGCGCCGGACCAAAAAAACAGGCATGCAGTGTTCGATCCAGCGCTATTTGGCATCTAACACCACAACTGATGCTCCGGATGTATGAGAACGATCCCATAGAAAACTGTGGGATCAGTTCTGGCATCAGTTCCTCTATGGTGTGTTTTACTTCACACCAGGGGGCACTGAACTAGATCGCCAGACAAATGTGAAGGGGGCATTACAGGTTCTTTTACTATATGGCATTTTGCATTATTTCTATATTCTTGATAATTCTGTGTCTTTCTTTGACCAATGTAACTACTGTATATGAATGTGTGGCCTCTACCAGATACTACAACCAACATGCTATGTGTCCTCTTCAAGAGACTGTACATCACCAAGCTCAATGCCTTATGGTACACTACTTGTCACTAGTGTCCCTTCAGAATGTACAATATTAAAGGGCTTCTGTCACCCTCCCATTTAACAATTTTCAGTATCGGACATTACCTTAGCTATTTGCTAATGTCAGTTGAGTCCATATATATCACTCTTACCTCTCTCTGTGCTGTAATTTCTTAAAAAATCATACTTTTATAATATGCTAATTACTTCACTACCAGCAAGTTGGGCGGTTACTTGCTGGTAGCCGCCACATCCTCAAACTATAAACACGCCCCCTCCTCCACTTGATAGACAGGGCCAGCGAGCGCTCTCCTCCTCCCGCTGGCCCTGTCTGCCCATGAAATCCCGCGCCTGCGCCGTACCAGTCCTCATTCGGAGCAGGCGCTCTGAGAGAAGGACACTCGCTTGCCCGCTCCTTACTCAGTGCGTCTGAGCCGATGATGTCAGCCTATACCCGGAAAAGAAGACTGCTTTTCCGGGTGTAGGCTGACATCAGCGGCACAGGCGCACTGAGGAAGGAGTGGGCAAGCGAGTGTCCTTCTCTCAGAGCCCCTGCGCCGAATCAGGACCGGTACGGCGCGGGATTTTATGGGCAGACAGGGCCAGCGGGAGGAGGAGAGCGCTCGCTGGCCCTGTCTATCAAGTGGAGGAGGGGGCATGTTTATAGTTCGAGGATGCGGCGGCTACCAGCAAGTCCGCCCAACTTGCTGGTAGTGAAGTAATTAGCATATTATAAAAGTACAATTTTTAAAGAAATTACAGCACAGAGAGAGGTAAGAGTGATATATATGGACTCAACTGACATTAGCAAATAGCTAATGTCCGATACTGAAAATTGCTAAATGGGGGGTGACAGAAGACCTTTAAAGGGGTTAGAGGTTTAATATTGATGGCCTATCCTCAGAATATGTAATCAATACCTGATTGGTGGGGGGTCTCCCCCCCTCCCCCCCCGATCAGCTGTTTGAAGAGGCCGTAGCGTTACAGTGAGCCCTGTGGCCTCCTTGCAGCAAACCAAGTACAATGGATAGTTTGTCATGATCTGCCATGCTATTTTGGGTCCAACAAGCCAATGGTTTTTCAGATATTTAACTACAGTTGCAAGAAAAAGTATGTGAACCCTTTGGAATTATATGGATTTCTGCACAAATTGGTCAAAAATTTGATCTGATCTTCATCTAAGTCACAACAATAGACAATCACAGTCTGCTTAAACTAATAACACACAAATAATTGAATGTTACCATGTTTTTATTGAACACACCATGTAAACATTCACAGTGCAGGTGGAAAAAGTATGTGAACCATTGGATTTAATAACTGGTTGAACCTCCTTTGGCAGCAATAACTTGAACCAAACGTTTCCTGTAGTTGCAGATCAGACGTGCACAACGGTCAGGAGTAATTCTTGACCATTCCTCTTTACAGAACTGTTTCAGTTCAGCAATATTCTTGGGTGTCTGGTGTGAATCGCTTTCTTGAGGTCATGCTACAGCATATCAATCGGGTTGAGGTCAGGACTCTGACTGGGCCACTCCAGAAGGTGTATTTTCTTCTGTTTAAGCCATTCTGTTGTTGATTTACTTCTATGCTTTGAGTCGTTGTCCTGTTGCAACACCCATCTTCTGTTGAGCTTCAGCTGGTGGACAGATGGCCTTAAGTTCCCCTGCAAAATGTCTTGATAAACTTGGGAATACATTTTTCCTTCAATGATAGCAATCCGTCCAGGCCCTGACGCAGCAAAGCAGCCCAAACCATGATGCCCCCACCACCATACTTCACAGTTGGGATGAGGTTTTGATGTTGGTGTGCTGTGCCTCTTTTTCTCCACAGATAGTGTTGTGTGTTTCTTCCAAACAACTCAACTTTGGTTTCATCTGTCCACAGAATATTTTGCCAGTACTGCTGTGGAACATCCAGGTGCTCTTGTTCAAACTGTAAACGTGCAGCAATATTTTTTTGGACAGCAGCGGCTTCCTCTGTGGTATCCTCCCATGAAATCCATTCTTGTTTGACTTAGTGTTTTACGTATCGTAGATTCGCTAACAGGGATGTTAGCATATGCCAGAGACTTTTGTAAGTCTTTAGCTGACACTCTAGGATTCTTCTTCACCTCATTAAGCAGTCTGCGCTGTGCTCTTGCAGTCATCTTTACAGGACGGCCACTCCTAGGGAGAGTAGCAGCAGTGCTGAACTTTCTCCATTTATAGACAATTTGTCTTACCATGGACTGATGAACAGCAAGGCTTTTGGAGATACTTTATTTAACCCTTTCCAGCTTTATGCAAGTCAACAATTCTTAATCATAGGTCTTCTGAGAGCTCTTTTGTGCGAGGCATCATTCACATCAGGCAATGCTTCTTGTGAAAAGCAAACCCAGAACTGGTGTGTGATTTTTTTATAAGGCAGGGCAGCTGTAACCAACACCTCCAATCTCATCTCATTGATTGGACTCCAGTTGGCTGACTCCTCACTCCAATTAGCTCTTGGAGATGTCATTAGTCTAGGGGTTCACATACTTTTTACACCTGCACTGTGAATGTTTACATGGTGTGTTTAATAAAAACATGGTAACATTTAATTCTTTGTGTGTTATTAGTTTAAGCAGACTGTGATTGTCTATTGTTGTGACTTAGATCAAGATCAGATCACATTTTATGACCAATTTGTGCAGAAATCCATATCATTCCAAAGGGTTCACATACTTTTTTTTTGCAACTGTATATTCCTTTTCAGAAGAGTGTCTACTATTTTTACTACTACAGGGGGAACTGAAAGATTTTATTGTCAGGGCCCCCTCAGCAGTATTATACAATTACATTATACAGTATACAGTGACATGACATACATTACATATACATGTAGAAAACAGAGGGTTGCACTGGAGGAGGGGGTTGCCGTTTGGGGGGTAAGAGTTCAAAAATTTGCTGTGGGGCCTAGTCAGTTCTAATTACTTCACTGCTACAGATGTCATACTAACTGATCTGGCAATAAAAATGTCTACAAAAAAGAGCTTATGGGCAATGATAAAAAGAAGAAAAAGTTTAGATTTCATTTTTCATTCCTTCATTGAATGCCAAAAGGTGAACGTCGCAACAAAATCAGTAAAAAGGTAAAAGCACGCAGAAAAAAAAAACTTTATTAAACCCTAACATGCACTTATTCAAATCTACCACTAGATGTCGCAATTATAGTGAATCTGTGCATACTAAGTTTTCGACAGTTTCAGGCTGCCAGCTACTAGAGGACTACAAGGATCAGCAGCTTTTACTGTGACTTTAGCTTTTGAATGACTGAAGAAGCTAAGCAAGTTTGCAATGTTAGCAATGTTTCCTATACTTATAGGATCTATGGTAAGTGGGTGACAAACATGGAGTCGCTGTGGCATGCACTATTGGGAGCAGTGTGGTTGTCTCTGCTAAACAGGGGCTGACATAGACAATAGAGGTGCCATGCACCAGCCAGCAGGGGGATGCGTGAGGGTGGAGAGAATAGAAGTTGTAGCTGAGGCAATGAGGATGGTTGTAGTCCTCACGGTGGCTTATCCCAAATGCAGCGCCCTCCGGGGCCACGCGGGCAGTAAATGTGTAATACCACAGAATGGTATTACCATTCCTACACCCTGCTACTGCCTCTAATGGGGTAACCATAATGTCATCTGTGTATTAATTCCAAGAGAAACACCACTTCTTGTACAGACGCAAGTTGATTTAAGTAAAGCTGTTTAACTTTATAAAAGTCTGTACACGGCTATTTTTCCACCTCCACAATTACTCTCCTCTTTATTGCTTCGGAGCCTAACCCTGGGGCGCGACGGTATCCATGTAGGACCACCGTGACGCACAGAGACTATTAAGGGCCATACCACACCACTCGGCATTCCTAAGGGACATGATCGGCCCTGGGGGGCGGAATGTTGCAATTGGAGGGGAGCCACCCTTCTCCACCTCGAGGCACACTCTGGACTTTTGCAGTCTACTGCCTGGTGGTGGCCTGGGTGCCATTGATGTTAAGGAAGAATGAGCAGCGGGCTGCAAGGCAGGAGGACAGGAGGAAGATGGCGATGGTCGGGTATAGAGACCACAGACCAGGCCAGCTTAATTATTGCAAAATTAAGTCTCTCCTTTACTGAATAGATGATAGGGGTCACAGTACAAATACATGCAGCAGGCACAGTACTGAAGTATTTTACAGAGTAGTATTGCAAGCACGGCCGAGTGGTCCTCAATAGAGATGAGTGAATTTCTCAAAAATGTGATTCACTCGATTCGCTGAATTTTCCAAAAAGATTAGATTTGCTCCTCATCTCCTGTTACCTGTGTAGAAAAACCACCCATTTCTCTACACACTGCTTGTGCTCGAATGTCCTCCTCCTCCTCTAGTTCAGCCCCCACAGGGCTCATGTGGCCATGAGATGTAGTCACCACCACGTCTCCTGTCTCCTGACCAGCCAGATTTAGCAGCATCTGTTCCAGGACATGAATCAGTGGAATTATGTTATTCATCCAGGAGTCCTGGCAACTGACAAATAAAGTGGCCTCCTCAAAGGGCCCGAGCAAATGGCAGGTGTCACGCATGAGCTGCCACTGGCTAACATTGAAGTTACACAGGGGAGTACCTCTGTCCGCCTGTATCATCAAGAAATTGTTTATGGCCTTTCTCTGTTCATATAGTTGGTCCAACATATGAAGGGTGGAATTCCAATGGGTGGAAATGTCACATATCAACCTATGTTGGGGGATGCTATTCTGCCGCTATAGTTCAAGGAGGGTGTGCTTTGTGGTGTACGAGTGGCTGAAGTGCATGCAAAGTTTCCTGGTCATTTTCAGGATGTCTTGCAGATGGGCAGAAACCAATTTACAACCATATTGAACATGTGCGCCATGCAGAACGCATGGCTCAGCCCTCCTTGACGCAGCGCAGATGTAACCCTCTTTTCCTTGCACCATCTGCGACACCTCCAGCTTTGACACTCACTCGGTCACCAGCTCCTCCAGGCATAAACTCTAAGTGGACTCTAAGGGACAACACTCATGTCTTCTGTGGTTTAAAGCTTTATTGAGGTGGAGTGCACTTGGCTGGAGCCTGTAATACAACAGGGAAACACTGCCACTATGCGGTATACAGCCAGGTCACCAGCCCACCTCCTTCACAGTAAATGTCTGCACTCTAAATATATTATAAAACAGTGATCTTATAGTGGATTTTACATTGAACAAGTATATGAAGATAACAGCAACATACCTGTAATACAACAGGGAAACACTGCCACTATGTGGTATACAGCCAGGTCACCAGCCCACCTATATCATAACAGGCAGTCATTATATTACATTCCCACATACATGTTACAGGATATAACAAAGCATACAGAAAAATGAACAAGAGAAAATCATTTACAAAGATATTGCAGCAGGGTGACCTGGAATACAGCATGTCTTACAGCCATTTTAGGAAGAGCACATGGCTCTCTAACTGTACATCATCTACTCAGCCTAGCATGTGCTACAGGGCTTCAAGGCTGCTAAAAAAATACAGTCACCTCTTTACATTCTACAGAACTATTTTGGGTATATATTATAACTTTTTACAATAGATAAATGAACTTTATCTTTAGAGAACTTAGACAGAGATCCTACCTCCTTCACAGTAAATGTCTGCACTGAGGAGACCAAACCAAGTAGCAGAATACACAGGGGGCTTTCTGGAAGAGTCCACTGTAAACACTCTGTCTGTTAGAACTTTCCTCAGTTATCTAATAGCACATTTGAAGAGGTTTATTTAGCATGTCCTGACTCTCTGCTAACAGCTTATGAATATATGGAACTATATTTAACAAGTGCTCATTGCTGCAGCTCCTATATATTGGTATGACCCTATTGCAAACCTGCAGACTGGATATTTGGTGAAACTTCATGTGGTTCATATTGACTGTACTACACAGACACCATGTTCTTCCCATTGTCAGTCACCATGGTTCTGATTTTGAGTTTTCAAGGAGAAAGCCAGGATTCGATTTCTTGATAAAGGACGCAAAGCAGTTCCTTCCCTGTGTGACTCTTTTCGCCCAGGCGAACTAGGTGCAGAACAGCATGACACCGCCGTGCCCTGCACATGTGGTATGCTGGTGGGGCACTGTGAATTGTCCCTGCAGTGGAGGCTAAGGACACGGTGGAGGATGAGGAGGCAGAGGCGGAAGCGTCGTCACCTGGCCAAGTTGCTGCTGTGGCTGGGCAGAAATCACATTTACCCAGTGGGCTGTAAAGGACATAAATTGTCCTTGACCGTAGTTATAGCTCCATACGTCGGCGCTGCCGTGCACTTTGGCAGACACCAACAGGCTCAATGGAGGGACTGCAGCACCAGCAACTTTGCCAGGAGCACGTTCAGCTTCTGAGCCGTTGGATGAGTGCACGCAACCTGTTGTCTCTTGGCAATCGCTTCGGTGATCAATTTCTGACAAAAAAACTGACGAGGAGTAGGAGGAGCAGGAGCATCAGGTGATGATGGGAAGGACAGACATCTCCCTTCGGCTGAGGTGGGGAAGCCTTGACGGCATAAAATTGGGTGAGTACCACTGGGTGATGCAGCAGTTGCTACAGCAGGCTGGACCACCACATCGGAGCCACGGTTCTCCCAGGCCACTTTATGCTGACGCTGCATGTGTTGACGCGGTGCCGTGGTGCCAACATTGGCACCCAGGCCACGCTTCACCTTCTGCCCACAAATCCAGCAAATGGCCATGTTCACCATCTCTGGCGGCCTAACGAAAAATTGCCACACCGCCAAGTATGGCACTTTCCCACCAACACTCCACGCTGACTGCCTGCTACCGCTGCCTTCGTGAACCCCTACACCGCTACTTTCTGGGCCGGTAGGCTCCTTCAAAGCGGGTGGTCTACCCCAGGCACGTATGGCTCCCGACCTCCCACTGCTGCCACCCTGCTGACTCACAGCCATGCTGCCACCCTTCTGGCTCAGCTGCCACCCTCTTCTCCTGATGATGATGATGATGAAGCCCCTTCTTCACCCGGCTACCAAGTGCGATCGGCTACATCATCATCATCATTCGCTACTGTCTGCACGTCCCTGATATCCACCTCAACGGTCTCAGGGCCAGGAGCCTGACCGTTCGCAACACCTGCTCCCACGCGACTCTCCTCATCACTACGTGCCCGCCTACCGGAGGAAGCGGCGAATGTCTCCTCCAGATCTTGGCTGGGCAATAGCTGCTGACTGTCCTCTAGTAGCTAGTCCTCGCTGAAAAGTGGAGCTGAGCCTACAGCATATAATACTTCTCGCATTGAGGGAACTGAAAATGACAGCGGAAGGTTCAGGACAGGTGGGGGCACAGGGCCTTCTCCCGGGCCATGCCAACTCAGTGTCGTGTAAGAGGAACCCACGACTCTTGGCTGGGGTGTCTGATGTCACTTGCGACACCGGGAGCTCAGGCCACCGTTGAATGCCAATTGTGACATATATTTTCTCCTTTTTTTTCCTATTTCTACACCCCAAAAGAGAAAAATAACAATCACAATTCACCGCAGAACGGATGATTGGACATACGTATACTTACTTTTTTTACACCATGTAAATGGCTGTAGTACAATGTAACTTCACCACCGAACAGAACATATACACCCCACCCCCAAAAAAAAAAAAAACTATGTAAAATCAACGCAGAAAGGCTAATGATGAAGACGCCCTAAATCAGAGCATTTGAGATGCACTCTGGTGTTCCAAATCAATGTACCCCCCCAGGGGTTAATATCCACGCGTGGCTGAGAGACTAGACGCTGACACATAGATGGTCAATGCAATCTCTAACTTTTATTACATGGGGTAACCGTATATACATCTTCAGAAGAGGGCAGTCCTCACTGAGGCTTAAACATTGTTTCATTGGTCAAAAAGGAAGAAGAGATAAGAGAGAGGAGATAACACCCTGGCATCTGCGCACTGGGCCCTACTTTGGAATGTGAACTAATGTAAACATCTGGTTACCATCGTCATTTTCTAATTGCTTCTATTCTAACAATAATACTGCATACGTCATATGTGACACTTCAAAGAGGTGCTTCTCTATAGGCAGTGAATAATATATACATATCATCGAGCCATATAATTGGCTTATGCACTCCTTCACACTCTATATACCTCCCTTGTTGGGACATCTGTACAAGGATGAGAAATCAGACACTTCTCACAGCACAGCTCTTTGCCCCCCCTCTCTTCTCCAGTCTTGAAACAAAGAGGGGGTGGGTGGGCACTTGGAGAAGAAAAGGTTAACTCATTACAATCCTATATATACAAAAAATATAGAATAAAATTCACACATCTTTAACAGTCCCCCCTTGAATTTCATTCTCTCCCTAAACCTAAACATCTGTCCCAATGCTCCGACATCCTCTTCACCAGCTTCCATGACAAGCCATTCCTAGCGAACAGCCTCCCGTGACACTGGATTTGAGCACGGGGAAGTCAGATGATCTTTCCCTAACTGGCGTTGACATTATATGGGGGGACTGGAGGTCATCAGTGCTTCTGATTTTCTGGATCGATGTTTTCATACAATTTTTACCATATTCTTTTGAGTCATGATCAACAGTCACACAAGGGAAAACCAGTCTCAACACTTCCTTGAAATCAATCCAATTATGCTTTACTTTGAGCTGCACTGTGCTTGTGGTCAACAACACTCGGAATGGACCATCAAACAAGGGTTTTAGGACTTTTCTAACGTCTCTTTTTCTACCACCCAATCTCCAGACACAAGTGGGTGGGTTCCTGGTACTTTATCAAAACCTGGAAGTGAAGCAAAAACTCGAAAATGTACTTTAGTCAAATGCTTGTACAAAACTGATCACATAATCTGCCAGACAACCATGTTGCATCTGAAGCTGCTGTGGGAAATAAAATCCTATCCTAGGGGCTGACCCAAAAAGGACCTTATAGGGACAAAGGCCTGTCTCATGGTTAGGCGTATACCTTACTAAAAGAGGGCTACCAGCAGGCACTATATTAAGGCTTTTGAATCTTTAACTTAGTGTCCCGTTCAGTTCCTTTTCCCTACTCTACTGCTGCTTTGTGGAGGGTTCGAAGCATGTAAGGCCTGTCCTACACCCAAAACCTTCATCATCTCCTGCATCACTTCACCTTTGAAGTGAACACCTGTGTCACTTTCAATGATCTAAGGTACCCCCAACCTGCACACAACTTCGGCCATAATCTTCTTTACTTCTTTTCGTACGGTTTTGGCCATCCTGAAAACAAGCCATCACATATCAATACATACTTATACATGCCCACCTTGGGTAGTTGAAGGTAGTCTGCAAACGTTGAAACAAATACAAAAGCAAGTCGTGTTTCTTGGGTACCTTAACCACCTTGCCCACGTTGTTCTGGGCACAAACCATTTATCCTTGAGTATGTCTGACTGTTACAGTGCTGAACCCTGGGGCGTACCATATGCTACGTACTAAATCACACATAGCAGTTTTTGTCTGGTGCATCACTCCATGGGTTGCCTGTGCCATCGTGGAGTAGAGGGATCTGGGAAGGCAAAGTTTTCCCTTCTTATTTGTAGTCCCCCCTTTTCCATCCACCAGTCCCTTTCCTCCTTCCCCATCTGGTTCTGTAAGGTCTTAAGAACTTTCGGGAGACAGGAGGAGTTATTTCAGGGACCTGAACTGTGGCCACCTAGGACAGGGGTCTGCTTAGGTAATTTGGCAGCCATTTTTGCCGCCTGATCTGGCTTTCCCCTTTGCCTTCTCTGCATCTGTTTACAGTGGCCTTTCGTTGCTATCATCACCTCTCATGTTAGTGACAAAAGGGCTTCCATCAGAGACCTCACTGCTTCCCCATTTTCGATGGGTTTACCTGAAGCGATCAAGGAGTCTCTGGCTTTCCATATGGGCCCATAGTCATGGGCTATCCCAAAAGCACACCTGGAATCAGTGTAAATGTTGGCTGTTTTTCCATCTGCATATCTGCAAGCCATCTTCAGAGTCTTTTAGCTCCACTTCTTGAGCAGACATGTGTGGTAGTTCACGTTTAATCACCACTGCCCAACCTGTGTAGTACCTGCCATCCTGGCCATACCTCGATCCATCCACAAAGAGCACATGATCTAGATTACCTAATGGCTGATTTACCAAATCCCACTACCTCTTGTGACATCATCTGCAAACAGTCAGGAGCCTCTTCCTTTGAATCTGGAAGAAAAGTTTAAAGTGCGGTGCCCTAACTCTTCCCTCCCCCCTTGATCCAGAGGCAACAGGGTGGCTGGGTCCAAAGTATTACACCTTTGGAGAGCAACATTGTCAGGCAACAAAATGGAACACTGCATTCTCAAATAACGGGCAACAAAACAATCATTTGGATTGTACGTTCATGACGATAGATGTAATATCACCATCACTTTATGGTTCAGAACTATCTCAGAGCTTTCATCAAGCATAGCTAGTACAACTACTACAGCTCTGATGCAGAAAGGGGCACCTCTGGCCACGGGATCAAGTCTGGCTGAATAATATGCTATGGGGCGTTATTGCTGGCCATGTAGTTGGGTGGGGACAGCTGAGTCATGGCCACTCACTTCATAACAATACAATCTAAATGTAATAATCTGATAGGCCCAGTGTGGGGGAACACAAAATTGCCAGTTCTAGGCATAAAAAGCATCTACCACCTCATCTGTGAAGCGGTAGGGACTAAAGGACAAATCAATCACAGTGGAGTGAGTGGCGGTAACCTGAGCCAACAAGGTGTGTGTATTGGGCACGATGTGGGTGTTAGAAACTGTGGCTTCATTAACTGCATGTAGGTCATGCACCATCCAATGGTGAGTGGTTTTGCTTTTCTCAGTTTCTGGGAGTACTGATACAAACATGGACCGGGGAATTTTATCACTAATGGCCAACAAACAAAGTTCCTGGTCGTTGAGGGCACCTGTAAGCTTCACAGTGCCGTCCTACTGATATGAGATACCAGCATGTACTTTTGCAAGCAAATCTGCACCCAGGAGGCAACAAGGGGCGTTACCACTGACCAGCAAATGGGCAAGCGCATCTTGGTTAGGGGCAAATCTAATATGGATGGTTTCTGTTGAAAAGGGAGCGTACTACAAACCGGATTCCAAAAAAGTTGGGACACTATACAAATCGTGAATAAAAACTGAATGCAATGATGTGGAAGTGCCAACTTCTAATATTTTATTCAGAATAGAACATAAATCACGGAAAAAAAGTTTAAACTGAGAAAATGTACCATTTTAAGGGAAAAATATGTTGAATCAGAATTTCATGGTGTCAACAAATGCCCAAAAAGTTGGGACAAGGCCATTTTCACCACTGTGTGGCATCTCCCCTTCTTCTTACAACACTCAACAGACGTCTGGGGTACGAGGAGACCAGTTTCTCAAGTTTAGAAATAGGAATGCTCTCCCATTCTTGTCTAATACAGGCCTCTAACTGTTCAATCGTCTTGGGCCTTCTTTGTTGCACCTTCCTCTTTATGATGCGCCAAATGTTCTCTATAGGTGAAAGATCTGGACTGCAGACTGGCCATTTCAGTACCCGGATCCTTCTCCTACGCAGTCATGATGTTGTGATTGATGCAGAATGTGGTCTGGCATTATCTTGTTGAAAAATGGAGGGTCTTCCCTGAAAGAGATGACATCTGGATGGGAGCATATGTTGTTCTACAACCTGAATATATTTTTCTGCATTGATGGTGCCTTTCCAGACATGCAAGCTGCCCATGCCACACGCACTCATGCAACCCCATACCATCAGAGATGCAGGCTTCTGAACTGAGCGTTGATAACAACTTGGGTTGTCCTTGTCCTCTTTGCTCCGGATGACATGGCGTCCCAGATTTCCAAAAAGAACTTCGAATCATGACTCGTCTGACCACAGAACAGTCTTCCATTTTGCCACACTCCATTTTAAATGATCCCTGGCCCAGTGAAAACGCCCGAGCTTGTGGATCTTGCTTAGAAATGGCTTCTTCTTTGCACTGTAGAGTTTCAGCTGGCAACGGCGGATGGCACGGTGGATTGTGTTCACTGACAATGGTTTCTGGAAGTATTCCTGAGCCCATTCTGTGATTTCCTTTACAGTAGCATTCCTGTTTGTGGTGCAGTGTCGTTTAAGGGCCCGGAGATCACGGGCATCCAGTATGGTTTTACGGCCTTGACCCTTACGCACAGAGATTGTTCCAGATTCTCTGAATCTTCGGATGATGTTATGCACAGTTGATGATGATGATAGATGCAAAGTCTTTGCAATTTTTCGCTGGGTAACACCTTTCTGATATTGCTCCACTATCTTTCTGCGCAACATTGTGGGAATTGGTGATCCTCTACCCATCTTGGCTTCTGAGAGACACTGCCACTCTGAGAAGCTCTTTTTATACCCAATCATGTTGCCAATTGACCTAATTAGTGTTAATTGGTCTTCCAGCTCTTCGTTATGCTCAAATTTACTTTTTCCAGCCTCTTATTGCTACTTGTCCCAACTTTTTTGGGATTTGTTGACACCGTGAAAATTGGAATCAACGTATTTTTCCTTTAAAATGATACATTTACTCGGATTAAACGTTTGATCTGTCATCTATGTTCTATTACAAAAAAAATATTGACATTTGGCATCTCCACATCATTGCATTCAGTTTTTATTCGCAATTTGTTTAGTGTCCCAACTTTTTGGGAATCCGGTTTGTACTTTCCAATCCACTTCTACCCAAAGACTGGTGTCCTTGGAGAGTAAATCAGGGGAGGCCATGTTTGCTGTGCACAACTGTTTTGGCTGCTCCAGTATCAATCAAAAACGGGACTACTTCTTTTATCACCCAGAGTGAGGGATATCATTGGGCCAGACTGAATCTGCTAAAAATGTTTAAAAGTAGAGCCGATACTGGATTTCCTGTTTCCTAATCTTGATCTAACGGGACTACTTCTTTTATCACCCAGAGTGAGGGATATCATTGGGCCAGACTGAATCTGCTAAAAATGTTTAAAAGTAGAGCCGATACTGGATTTCCTGTTTCCTAATCTTGATCTAACTCCCCCTTACCTGTCTTTGTGTTCTCCTTATGACAAAAAAACATGGGTGTCTGTGGGGACGGACAGTGATCTGGGCATGGTCAACATAGAATACAATCCTCTCGTGTGGTGTGGACGAGGAGTACCAAACACAGCACAACACTCTCTCTTCTGGGATCTGGGTCCCACAGACTCTGCAGGCCCATCATTTTGAAAACAGCGTCTAATATACCTGCTACCTGGTCCTCTGGTGGTCCCTTTTGTTTGGATCGACCACCAGAGGACACAGATAGCTCAGCAATATGTAGCACCAAGCACCACACTACACTACACCCCCCCTGTCACTTATTAACCCCTTATTAGCCCCTGATCACCCCATATAGACTCCCTGATCACCCCCCTGTCATTGATTACCCCCCTGTCATTGATCACCCCCCTGTAAAGCTCCATTCAGACGTCCGCATGATTTTTACGGATCCACTGATAGATGGATCGGATCCGCAAAACGCATACGGACGTCTGAATGGAGCCTTACAGGGGCGTGATCAATGACGGTGGTGATCACCCCATATAGACTCCCTGATCACCCCCCTTTCATTGATTACCCCCCTTTCATTGATCACCCCCCTGTAAAGCTCCATTTAGACGTCCGCATGATTTTTACGGATCCACTGATAGATGGATCGGATCCGCAAAACGCATACGGACGTCTGAATGGAGCCTTACAGGGGCGTGATCAATGACTGTGGTGATCACCCCATATAGACTCCCTGATCACCCCCCTGTCATTGATTACCCCCCTGTCATTGATTACCCCCCTGTCATTGATCACCCCCCTGTAAAGCTCCATTTAGACGTCCGCATGATTTTTACGGATCCACTGATAGATGGATCGGATCAACAAAACGCATACGGACGTCTGAATGGAGCCTTATAGGGGGGTGATCAATGACAGGGGGGTGATCACCCCATATAGACTCTCTGATCACCCCCCTGTCATTGATCACCCCCCTGTAAGGCTCCATTCAGAAATTTTTGGGGCCAAAGTTAGCGGAAAATATATATTTTTTTCTTACAAGGTCTCATATTCCACTAACTTGTGTCAAAAAATAAAATCTCACATGAACTCACCATACCCCTCACGGAATCCAAATGCGTAAAATTTTTTAGACATTTATATTCCAGACTTCTTCTCACGCTTTAGGGTCCCTAGAATGCCAGGGCAGTATAAATACCCCACATGTGACCCCATTTTGGAAAGAAGACACCCCAAGGTATTCCGTGAGGGGCATATTGAGTCCATGAAAGATTGAAATTTTTGTCCCAAGTTAGCGGAAAGGGAGACTTTGTGAGAAAAAAAATATATATATCAATTTCTGCTAACTTGTGCCAAAAAAGAAAAATTTCTATGAACTCGCCATGCCCCTCATTGAATACCTTGGGGTGTCTTCTTTCCAAAATGGGGTCACATGTGGGGTTTTTATACTGCCCTGGCATTCTAGGGGCCCTAAAGCGTGAGAAGAAGTCTGGGATCCAAATGTCTAAAAATGCCCTCATAAAATGAATGTGGGCCCCTTTGCGCATCTAGGCTGCCAAAAAGTGTCACACATGTGGTATCGCCGTGCTCAGGAGAAGTTGGGCAATGTGTTTTGGGGTGTCATTTTACATATACCCATGCTGGGTGAGATAAATATCTTGGTCAAATGCCAACTTTGTATAAAAAAATGGGAAAAGTTGTCTTTTGCCGAGATATTTCTCTCACCCAGCATGAGTATATGTAAAAAGACACCCCAAAACACATTCCCCCACTTCTCCTGAATACGGCGATACCACATGTGTGACACTTTTTTGCAGCCTAGGTGGGCAAAAGGGCCCACATTCCAAAGAGCACCTTTAGGATTTCACAGGTCATTTACCTACTTACCACACATTAGGGCCCCTGGAAAATGCCAGGGCAGTATAACTACCCCACAAGTGACCCCATTTTGGAAAGAAGACACCCCAAGGTATTCCGTGAGGGGCATGGCGAGTTCCTAGAATTTTATATTTTTTGTCACAAGTTAGCGGAAAATGATGTTTTTTTTATTTTTATTTTTTCCCTTACAAAGTCTCATATTCCACTAACTTGTGACAAAAAATAAAAACTTCCATGAACTCACTATGCCCATCACGAAATACCTTGGGGTGTCTTCTTTCCAAAATGGGGTCACTTGTGGGGTAGTTATACTGCCCTGGCATTCTAGGGGCCCAAATGTGTGGTAAGAAGTTTGAAATCAAAATGTGTAAAAAATGACCGGTGAAATCCGAAAGGTGCTCTTTGGAATATGGGCCCCTTTGCCCACCTAGGCTGCAAAAAAGTGTCACACATGTGGTATCTCCGTACTCAGGAGAAGTTGGGGAATGTGTTTTGGGGTGTCATTTTACATATACCCATGCTGGGTGAGAGAAATATCTTGGCAAAAGACAACTTTTCCCATTTTTTTATACAAAGTTGGCATTTGACCAAGATATTTATCTAAAAAAAAAAAATCATCATTTTCCGCTAACTTGTGACAAAAAATAAAAAGTTCTATGAACTCACTATGCCCATCAGCGAATACCTTAGGGTGTCTACTTTCCGAAATGGGGTCATTTGTGGGGTGTTTGTACTGTCTGGCCATTGTAGAACCTCAGGAAACATGACAGGTGCTCAGAAAGTCAGAGCTGCTTCAAAAAGCGGAAATTCACATTTTTGTACCATAGTTTGTAAACGCTATAACTTTTACCCAAACCATTTTTTTTTTTTACCCAAACATTTTTTTTTTATCAAAGACATGTAGAACAATAAATTTAGAGCAAAATTTATATATGGATGTCGTTTTTTGTGCAAAATTTTACAACTGAAAGTGAAAAATGTCATTTTTTTGCAAAAAAATCATTAAATTTCGATTAATAACAAAAAAAGTAAAAATGTCAGCAGCAATGAAATACCACCAAATGAAAGCTCTATTAGTGAGAACAAAAGGAGGTAAAATTCATTTGGGTGGTAAGTTGCATGACCGAGCAATAAACGGTGAAAGTAGTGTAGGTCAGAAGTGTAAAAAGTGGCCTGGTCTTTCAGGGTGTTTAAGCTATGGGGGCTGAGGTGGTTAAACACACACATATCATTAGGGTAACAAAACTTAACCAGTTCATTTCTGAACATTTAACACAAACGCCTTTCTGATTGCAGACACTAGGGCACTTTCTTTCTTGCTAGTGCCATCAATTAACATCCTGACACCGCTCTGTTTTCTCACTCATTAGAACCCCCCCTTCAACATCACAGGCGTTCTGATGCCCACAGTCTGTAAACTCTAACTTCACAGTTTCTTACAGATTTTCATCCCTGTTGCCAGCCGGGCGACCTTCTGTCCGGGGCCACACTTTCTCTAACATTCTTTGTCACATTTTAACTTTCAATTCTTAATATCACATCCTATAATCTCCCTCTTCTCTCGCTACTAGCTAGGGGCTGTATTTTCTCCTTCTTCATAATACTGGGACTGACCCATCTCAAAACAACAGTATTTCAGACTGACACACACAAAACAGAGGAGTGATCAGCACTTTTAACCCTTTCCTCCGCAGACAAAGGATTCACCCTCCCCTCTGGTTGGCTCAAATCTGACTATCACGTCTGACTAGTCAGCTGGGACTCCCTGCACGTCTTCCCCTGCTCCAGGGGTCAGGCGGGCTCCGCCGCGTCTTCCTGGGGTCAGGTCAGGTGGAGAATATCTCCGCAGTCTTCCCTTAGGTCAAAGGGTCATACGGCTCCACGCGTCTTCCTGAGGTCAGGTCAGGTGGAGAATATCTCCGCAGTCTTCCCTTAGGTCAAAGGGTCATACGGATCCACGCATCTTCCTGCCAGGTCAGCCGGAGTTTACTTTGTCCCACACCTCGGCGCTACAGCGCCCCCTTCCAAACCAGGAGGTTACTGTCCCCTCCCTTTGTCTGTGGTTTTACCCTCTGTGCTCAACTAACTCCTCACATAAATCACAGACACACACAAAACATATACACACCAGAGTGATCTATAATTTCAGATTATTGGTTCTATAGACTCCAAGCTTTCAGCATTACAGCCTACTACTATACTTACATCGGTACCACCTCACAGCAGACTGAGCTATTTGAGCATGACGAAGTAAATAGCAGAAAGGCAGATGAGATAAAAAGTTTTCTCACCTTTCTTTGAGGTTGCAGTGCTCTCCCCTCTGCGGTTCGTCAAGCTCAGGGGCCCGTCTTGTCAGCTGTTGGATGCTACTTTCGCTCAGAGTCCCTTCATGGTCACCATTTGATGAAGATGCCCTAAATCCGAGCATTTGAGATGCACTCTGGTGTTCCAAATCAATGTACCCCCCCCAGGGGTTAATATCCATGCGTGGCTGAGAGACTAGACGCTGACACATAGATGGTCAATGCAATCTCTAACTTTTATTACATGGGGTAAGAGTATATACATCTTCAGAAGAGGGCAGTCCTCACTTAGGCTTAAACATTGTTTTATTGGTCAAAAAGGAAGAAGAGATAAGAGAGAGGAGATAACACCCTGGCATCTGCGCACTGGGCCTTACTTTGGAATGTGAACTAATGTAAACATCTGGTTACCATCGCCATTTTGTAATGGCTTCTATTCTAACAATAATACTGCATACGTCATATGTGACACTTCAAAGAGGTGCTTCTCTATAGGCAGTGAATAATATATACATATCATCGAGCCATATAATTGGCTTATGCACTCCTTCACACTCTATATACCTCCCTTGTTGGGACATCTGTACAAGGATGAGAAATCAGACACTTCTCACAGCACAGCTCTTTGCCCCCCCTCTCTTCTCCAGACTTGAAACAAAGAGGGGGTGGGTGGGCACTTGGAGAAGAAAAAGTTAACTCATTACAATCCTAGATATACAAAAAATATAGAATAAAATCCACACATCTTTAACACTAATAGGATGTACATATCTTTCCTATTAATACACCCAGGAAATGGCTGTATCACAGAACTTGCACCAAGGTTTGCTGGAATTAGTGATGTATCATATAGTGCAAACAACCTAAAAGCAATTTGGATCCCCAATAAGTGCAGCAAGTAGAATCCCTCCTATTACACCCTGTTCTCCTTTTATACTGTAGATGATGCCTCCCTATCCTTTCTCTACACCTTGACTAATCTTTCCCTGAACTTGTAAATCATTTTTTCAGCACAATGAAGTCTTTCCTAGCACTGTCCCTAGCGCCTGCTGACGTCTCTCCCTGCACTAAGTACACTGGAAAATGGCAGAATCCAAAATGGCTGAGGGTATTTAAAGCCTACCTCCCAACCATCCCAGATCCGGCGGGACAGTCCCGTATTACAATGGCTGTCCCGCTTTCTGGCAGCTGTCTCTGCATCCATAGGAAGCAGAGACAGTTGTCTGTATTATGATGAAGCAGAGAGTCGTCATTCTGTTTCATCATCCCTCCCCCTTGCTGGCTCTCCACTCCTCTGGTCTGTGTGGGGGGCCTCGGCTCCTCCTCCTTCACAGACTAGAGCAGCCTATGTCCTGCTGCTTGGAAGAAGGTAAGTTTGTGGTTTATTTTTTTTTACTTTTTGTGAGGGGCACAATTTGGGCATATTACTGGGGGCACAGTGTGGGCATATTACTGGGGGCACAATGTGGGAATATTACTGGGGGCACAATGTGGGAATATTACTGGGGGGCATAGCTAGGCATATTACTGGGGGCACAATGTGGGCATATTACTGGGGGCATATTACTGTGGGCACAGCTGGGCATATTACGGGGGGCACAATGTGGGCATATTACTGGGGGCACAGCTGGGCATATTACTGGTGGCACAGCTTGACATAATTCTGTGAAGACACAATGTGGGCATAAATACTGTGCCGTGGCATGAAAGGGGAATAATTACTATGTGGGGGCATTGAAGGGACTGGGTGGGATTAGGTGTATAGTTATGTTTTGGACGGAGTTAGAGGCGTGGCCTAGTGTGGAAAAATTTGCCACAATCTGTCCTTCTTTATTCATTTACAAAGTTGGGAGGTATGTAATAGGGCTGTAACATCACAGGGCTGGCTGGCTGCTGATTGGCTGCATGCATGGCATTGTGGGTGATCCCTCATTCCCAGAGTTCTTTGCTCTATGTACTAACATGAAGCATCAGGAAATTCGGTGTGAATCGAATTTTTCCTGAAATTCGGATCGAATTCCACTTTGTCAACTTCAATTCGCTCATCTCTAGTCCTCAACCATCTGCAAAATTCAATGCTTCTTTCCTTCAGAGGTAGTTCTCAGCAAAGTTGCTTTTCTGACATCTTTCACTCTCAGGAATGGTGTTCTCCTGGAGCAGAGTTTCATGCTAGATTGCATAGTTGCAGACCTCCACTAACCAGGGGAAAATGGGACCAGCTCATAACCTAGTAACTCATAATAAGAAACTGTTAGTAACAGTTTCCTACCTACAATATACATAGCCTTTTTGGGTTACATAGTGCATAGATCATAGTCACTATCACAATGAACACTTTTACCACGTTAGTAATGAACTTGGTATTAACCCTTTAGCAGTGAACCAGACATTAACCCCATAGCAGTAAACCTTGTATTAACCCTTTAGAAGTGAACCAACAAGTCACTGCAGGGGGCCACTCTAGTCAACCCTTCATCTGATCAATCAGTAATATTGAGCCAAGATGACCTTGGTACCCTTTTTTATAGTGGTGTTGTGGCTTTTGGTCCCTAGCTCCCTTTAGCGACCTTCAGTAAACTTTCAGTTTGCTTCCTGTAAACTGATAAGTCACCTACCGCTTGGGGACACATCACCACTGAGGTCAGTCATTGGCTGCAGTGGGGCATTTGAGACCATCCTCTAGAAGTTTACAGGGCAGCACTAGAAGACCAAAAAAAAAGGCCCAGAAAGCTGAAACAGAGTGTCGTGGAGCACGTGAGTATATGTTTTTTTCAACAGATACGACATGCTGAGGTTGAAAGTTAAAAAAGTCCAAAAAGCTGGACAACCTGTTCAATCTGGCAGAATACAAGTTCATATTCTTACCACTCCTGATGATTAAACCTTCACAAAAAGTATGCTTGTTCTGCTCTCCCCAGCCCCTACCTAGTGCTGTCAGTTTACGATTTTGACAGATTCCAAGAGCCATAATGTTTTTTAGTTTTTTTTCAATGTAGCTGTTTAAGGGCTTGTTTTTTGCAGTAGGCGTTGCATTTTTCAATGGTATGATTTTGGGGCATATATTGTATAATGTTCAGATTAACTTATATTACTCTTTCTTGGAGGAATGGAATAAAAAAAAAATTCCAGTTATCTTGCAGAATAAATGATGTGATATCTTTTTTCTATGGGAAGGTACCATCAAGGCCGAATTAACAGTTTAAGCAGTACGAAGCAGTGAATATATCATGGGACACAACTAAGGGTACTTTCACACTTGCGTTTTTCTTTTCCGGCATAGGGTTCCATCCTAGGGGCTCTATACCGAAAAAGAACTGATCAGTTTTATCCCCATGTATTCTGAATGGAGAGTAATCCGTTCAGGATGCATCAGGATGTCTTCAGTTCAGTCTTTTTGACTGATCAGGCAAAAGATAAAACCGCAGCATGCTACGGTTTTATCTCCGGCCAAAAGAACTGAAGACTTGCCTGAATGCCGGGTGTATTAGTGCCGGATCTGGCATTAAAAATACCAGAATGCCTGATCCGCCCTTCCGGTCTGCGCATGCGCAGACGTAAAAAAAGGTGAAAAGAATAAATGCCGGATACTTTTTCAATGCATTTTTCAGGATCCTGATCAGTCTTACAAATGCCATCAGTTGGCATACGCCTAATATAGACGTATTTCAGCAACATAAATGACCCCCTATATACTGTATATATATATATATGGTCTATTCACACACAACAGATTTTGTACCAGAAATCCCTGTAATTTTCCATATATTTGCATGGAACCTAAAGAGAGCCATCCACATGCTGCAGAAACAAACATATTCAGGAAGATCTTTGCAGATAGATAGTAACACCAAGGAATGCTAGATTTCAGCTCTGAAGTCTACATAGACATTAAACATTAAGAGAATGCAATATCTCTTGGGTTTACTTTTTCTTAACAGATGACTGATGTCTACATATTTTTGCTATAAACTGAAGCTGTTAGAAAAACTAGAGTATTGCAAAGCAGAAACTCATATAGCAGCTCAGAGATGATGTACCAAGTGTGCTGCATATAGCAGTTGTTCCACTAGGGGGAGCTTGGGATGGGATTTTATTGCTTATTGTTATAGATTCATACAGGTGAGCTTACTTTTGTGTATATGTTTGTTACTTATTTTTGCTATTTTTGTTGCACAGTATTATACCAATATCTGCCTTATTATTCTATACCCAGTATAAAGGGGTCTTCCAACTTTTTTATACTGATGACCTGTCCTCAGGATAGGTCATCAGTAATGATCAATGGGAGTCCGACACCCGGGACCCCCGACGATCAGCTATTTGAGCACCGTGGCTTTCTCACAGGTTATCAAGCACAGCGCTGTACATAGTACAGCAGTAGTGCTTGGTATCGCAGCTTAGCCCTATTCACTTCAATAGGGCTTAGCTGATTCTAGGTCACTGATGTCACTGGCCTAGGAAAAGCTGTAAGAATGCAGCGGTGCTCAGCGCATTGCCGTGGCCTCCTCAAACAGCTGTCAGCGGCAGTATCGGGTGTTGGACCTGCACTGATCAGATACTGATGACTTATCCTAAGGATAGGTCATCAGTATAAAAAGTTGGAAAACCCCTTTAAGCAATACTTCTGGAGCAGACAACGTATGATCAGTAAGCATTTGGATCCTTAGATGACATAAACATATCCAAGATTGCTACTTGCACAGCTGGGACCCGGGGACCTAATGATAATAATAATCAGGGCCGTTTCTAGGGCCGGGCGATGGGTGCCACCGCACGGGGCGCAAGACAAAGGGGGGCGCTGGTCACACTGGCGATGCAGGGGGGAGGCAACGGGTCAAAGCTCTCCTCTCCATAGTCATCTTTATCGCCGTCCTCAGGACAGCCTATTAGAGGCCGGTGCAGGTGGCGCGATGACGTCATCGCGCCGCCTGAGCCATACAGCACGGGACACAGGCCGAAAGAGGCCTGCATCGCATCGCTGACATGGAGGTAAGTATAAGTGTTTTTTTTTTAAATACGGGACAATACTTGTGGTACATGATTGGGGGGTATGGAGAGGCACTTCTAACTGGCACATGATTGGGGGGCATCTATTGGGGCACTTACTGGCACATTATTGGGGGGCATCTATGGGGCACTTACTGGCACATTATTGGGGGGCATCTATGGGGGCACTTCTTACTGGCACATTATTGGGGGGCACTTCTACTGAGGCCACAAAGAAGGGGTATTTTATATGGGGGGTTTTGCATGGTACTACTATTATCAGGGGGTTTATCTGTTTCTGCAGTATAGTATTGGGGAGCACAGCGGCACAGTATTGGGGGTGGTAGGATGATTTGTCCAGAAGATGGGAGGATGATGGAAAAGTAGTAAACTAAGAT
The DNA here is from genome assembly GCF_905171765.1 of Bufo bufo. Lineage (NCBI taxonomy): Eukaryota > Metazoa > Chordata > Amphibia > Anura > Bufonidae > Bufo > Bufo bufo. The sequence continues at coordinate 89,544,827 of NC_053390.1, forward strand.
TTTTTTTTTGTCAAACTGCAGAGACGAAAAATGGCAGAAAAACGATGGTTTGGTCTGAAGGTCTGAAAGGAGACGATAAGGAAGAGGGAAGGAACATCTACATCAAAGGAGACGTCACTGGATGTAAGAGGTATGTGTAAACAAACTGAAAAGAAAAGGAAAGTGACCAAACTGAGATCTGTGGAGACTTTAAAGAGGACCTTTCATGGGTGCCAACATTGCAAGATAACTATCTGGCCATGTAGAGCGGCACCCAGGGATCTCACTGCACTTACTATTATCCCTGGACGCCGCTCTGTTCGCCCGCTGTGGCCCCGTTACCTACTCCCGCTCTGTATGGTAATTGCTACTATCGGTTCACCAGGGAGGAGTCTGCACTGTTTCTCTCCTGGGTGTTCCTTCTCCCTGGATGTAGCGCTGTCCAATCGCAGTGCAGAGCTCACAGCCTGGGGGAAGGAACGCCCAGGAGAGAAGCTGATGTCTCCTCCCTGTTGCGAAGTTAGCAGCAATTACCATACAGTGCGTGGAATATACTGGGGGCCAGAGCAGGCGAACGGAGCAGCGCCCAGGGATAATAGTAAGTGCAGTGAGATCCCTGGGCGCCGATGTACATATGCAGATAGTTATCTTGCAATGTTGGGACCCATGAAAGGTCCTCTTTAAACGTGAATCGGGGGGGGGGGGGGGGCGCTTTTGTATTGTTCGCCTTGTTGGCAAAATTCCCCAGAAACTGCCCTGATGATAATAGTAATAATAATAATATAAATTTATATAGAATGGGCAGCACGGTGGCTCAGTGATTAGCACTGGTGCCTTGTAGCGCTTGGGTCCTGGGTTCGAATCTGACCAAGAACAACATCTGCATGGAGTTTGTATGTTCTCCCCATGTTTGTGTGGGTTTCCTCTGGTTTCCTACCACACTCCAAAGACATACTGATAGGGAACTTAGATTGTGAGCCCCATTGGGGACAGCCTGATGCTAATGTCTGTAAAGCGCTGCGGAATATATTAGCGCTATATAAGTGGATAACGTAAACATAGCGCCACCATATTCCACAGCGCTTTACAAATTCATAGTGTTCATGTACAAAACAAAAGTAACTGGCTAATATACAACTGAAACACTAGGACTCAGGGCCCCGCTTGCAAGAGCTTAAAATCTATGAAATACACATAAATTAAAGAGGACTCATCACCTCTCCTGACATGTCTGTTTTAGTAATACCTGTCTTGAACCCCCCGATGTAATAACAATTCTGGATCTATTCTTTTAAGTCTATGTTGTGCCATTATCCTATTATTCCTTCTAGATGTTTATGAATGAATTGCCAGCAGTCTGCAATAAAGGACCGTCTAGATGTTACTAGTTGGGGGGGTGTCCCTGCACCATCTGAGACTCAGATCAGTGCTGCCAGTGTGAGATTCTGCAGGAACACACCACCAACTGGTAACTAGTGATGAGCGGGAGGTGCTATATTAGATTGAATATTCGTCCTATATTCGTCGAAATCGAATATTAGTCATTATTCTATTTATCGCAAATAATATGCGATTTAATTGTTCGCGTATTGCGATTTTTTTTTTAACTGTATAAGGCAACTTTCATATTGGTTGGCTATGGCTATTGGCTAATATGTGTATTTTACGAATATTCGCTATATTGCTATATATTCTTGTTTTAGAATATTCTAAAAAATGAAGTTATAGCAATATAGCGAATATATTCGTTATTTAGAATATTCGTCTTTTTTTTTTCAATCTGTACTGTTATTCCACTTTGGCATACTCCTCCACGACAAGCGTCCCCGTCACCATGGGAACACCTGTGGGTTAGAATATAATATCGGATCTGAGTTTTCATGATCTCAGGGAAAACTTAGATCCGATGGTATTTTCTAACCCACAGGCGTTCCCATGGTGACTGGGACGCTTGTCGGGGAGGAGTATGACCCACAAGAAAGAAGCAGGGAGGAATCAGGTTTTCAGATGTTAAAAAATTACGAATTTTCGATATAGCGAATATGTAGCACTATATTCGAAATATTCGCAAATTAGTGAAGTTGCGATATTCACGATTAATATTTGCGCTCAACACTACTGGTAACACCCAGGTGGGCCATTATGGCAATTCAAAGATAAACTTCTAGTAGGAATAATAGTGGCACACAACAATATAGAAATCACTGCAAAAAATGCACCAAAATGATACGCAATTGACAATACTAGCTAATTCCTCAGGCCAATGTTAAAAGCTGAGAACTTTGCCAATATCTTCCAGTCAGGAACATATCGGAGCCCCTCATGCACCACGTCACGGTGTCTCAGCACGCATGGGGTCCTACCACTCAACTGCCTGTGGTGTGTGAACAGGGTCTGAACCAACTCACAGCCAGGCTCTCACATGCCTCCATAGTGGTATCACCAATGTACTGTGAGGTAGGATAAAGCTGTGAGCCGCACCCACAACAGACCATGTGACACAGAAGCCACCAGGTGCAAAAGAATGTTACCAACAAAATAGGGTCATAAGAATAGATCCAGAATTGTTAACACACGGGGAATGCAAGTAGTTACTAAAACAGACAATTCAGGCTCGGACTGGCCCACAGGGGAACAGGTGAATCCCCAGTGGGCCCCCAGCACAGCATCTCAACCAGCCTGCATCCATATAAAAAACTGGGTACACTATTTAACAAACTACCCAGTTTATTATTATACTGTAGATGCATCGGGTAGCTGAAATTACTTCTTTCCCCAGGGACTCACCTTCTTGAAGTTATTGCAGACACCCCCATGATCAGTCGTCTTGAGGGTCTTATTGCTACCTGTCGCTCTGTGAGCAGGTAGTACATATCTGCATGTAGCTGTACAGTGGGTACCCAGAATGAATTTACTGACACTGGTGACAGGTCCTCTTTAACCCCTTCTTGATGCAGCCATTTTCCCTTTTCATTTTTTTACTCCCTGCCTTTCAGTAGCCATAATTGTTTTATTTTTCTGTTTGCAAAGCCAACCCTGACTTGTTTTTTTGCCAGACAAAAATCTGTAATGGCTGCAGTTTATATTCCATATGAAGTAGTGGGAAGCTGGAAAAAAAAAATCTAAATGGCGTGGAATTGGGGAAAAAAACGCAACCACCATTGTTTTATGGGTTTTGTTTTTACAGCATTCTGCTGGCTAGTACGATTACAGAGATACCACATTTATATAGTTTTTCTTATGTTGTAATACTTTAAAACATATAAAAAAACATATTTCTTTACATCGCCATATTCTGACCCCGTAACTTTTTCATATTTACGTCTACAGAGCTGTGTGAAGGCTTATTTTTTGCAATGCAGATTTATTGATCCCATTTTGGGTGTGTGTGTCAATTTTTTAAATTTTTTGGGAATGCGAAGGAAACAAACAACAGCAATTTGTCCATTTTTGTTTCTTTTCTGCTACACTGTTCATATGGGATAAATACTTTCAGACGCAACGATACAAATGATCTTGATTTTATTGTATATTTATTTTTATTTGTAAAATAGGGAAAGTATGTGATTTAAATTATGAATTCTTTGATTACAGCGATGACCTGCTCCCCTTGCATCATGTCAAACGGTCACGTGATGCAAGCGGAGCAGGTCACCTCTGTAGACAGCGATTGGCTGCAGCTGCGTCAAAACAGAACTTTACATCCTGGGAGCCAAGAGAAGATGCAGAGACCGAGTAAAGAAGTTGGTGGGAGCCAACGGCAGGAAGCAGGTAAGTATGCTTTCTTTCATAGGTCTGCCAAAGGCAGGGGAAGGGGAGGATTGCCAAAACCCTCCAAAGGTGCACAACCCCTTAAGATTTTTACAACATAGTAAATGACCACTAGAGGGAGACAGATTACCGGTATAAAAGGTTTACTATGTGAATTGCATACTCATGATAAATTCTATCAGCAACCAGATAAAGCATAAAGCATACGGAAACATTACAGAAGAACCGTTCTAACCAAACCTTAATTATATAGAAATGCTTCTGCTGCTTCCACCATCCCCTTGAAATTGTTTTAAAATGTATTGATGGGAAGGACATTTACATATTGTGGGTCTCGGAACAGATTATAACATGGAATGATGTCAGGAACATGGTTTGCCTGTGTTTATTGTAGCATCTAGAAAAGAAGAAGCCTTTAGGCCTCTTTCACACGAGCGTGTCCGGATTAGGTCCGGATGCGTCCCGGTGCATTGCGGCAAACCCGCGCGAGTTGGAATGCAATTGCAGTCAGTTTTGCCCTATTGTACTATACATTCTGTGTTCAGAATGCTATTATTTTCCCTTATAACCATGTTATAAGGGAAAATAATAATCATCGGGTCTCCATCCCGATCGTCTCCTAGCAACCGTGCATGAAAATCGCACCGCATCCGCACTTGCTTGCGGATGCTTGCGATTTTCACGCAGCCCCATTCACTTCTATGGGGCCTGCATTGCGTGAAAAAAGCACAAAATAGAGCATGCTGCGATTTTCACGCAACGCACAAGTGATGCGTGAAAATCACCGCTCATGTGAACAGCCCCATAGAAATGAATGGGTCCGGATTCAGTGCGGGTGCAATGCGTTCACCTCACGCATTGCACCCGCGCGGAAAACTCGCCTGTGTGAAAGGGGCCTTACAGTTCTGGCAAAAAAGCAGATCCACTATAGGGGAAGGGCCACGATGCAGCCGAAAAAAACACGAGCATCTGATCTGCAGCTGTTAAAAATTGATTGCCATCAGCTGATCACTAATTGCGGATAAACCTTCCTTCCTGCCATTAACAATAAGGAAGAAAGTGACAGTCAGTTTGTGCCAATGTATAGAAAACAGCTGCTGTTTGCATGGTCGTGTGTTTTTTTTGTCACACCGCGCCCACATCTTGAACGGCCACTAGGGATGAGCGAATTGACTTCGGATGAAACATCCGAAGTCAATTCACATAAAACTTCATTCTCGCGAGACTTCGCAAAGCAATAACTTTGGCTCATCGGAGCCAATACATTCTAATACTGTCCGGAGCTCCTGCTCCGTACAGTATTAGAACGAAATTTTATGTGAATCGACTTCGGATTAAACATTCGAAGTTGCTTTGCTCATCCCTACCGACCACCAAGATTGTGAGTGTGCCTAAACGGCACTGAAGGCACACTCACAATCTAAACAGCCTGTTACTCCATGTTCCCTTGCGGATACATCAGCAGAGATCAGACAGTGTGAATGCATCTTCTTATGGTGCCCGCAGATCCGCTAATTTCCGGGCTGCACTGGTATTTGCTGAGCTGCGCCTGTACTTCAAATGGCAGGTATAGTATAGATGCAACATGCAGCCCAGCAATTAGCAGTACCCTAATCCTAATAAACTAGGTGGGCTAGATGTGTTTACTTTTCATTTGCACAGTAGAATGACCCTCTAGTACCCCCACATAGTAGAATGACCTGTAGTATCCCTACACAGTAGAATAACCCTCTAGTGCCCCTACACAGTATAATGACCCCCTAGTCCCCCTACACAGTAGAAAGACCCTTTAGTGCCTCCACACAGTAGAATAACCCCCTAGTGCTCCTACACAGTAGAATAACCCTCTAGTGCCCCCACACAGTATAATGACCCCCTAGTGCCCCTACACAGTAGAAAGACACTTTAGTGCCTCCACACAGTAGAATAACCCCCTAGTGCCCCCACACAGTAGAATAAACCCCTAGTGCCCCTACACAGTAGAATGACCCCCTAGTGCCCCCACACAGTAAAATGACCCCCTAGTGCCCCCACACAGTAGAATGAACCCCTAGTGCCCCTACATAGTAGAATGACCCCTTAGTGCCTCCTCACAGTAGTTTCGCCCCAAGTGCCCCAACACTGTAGAATTTCCCCCTAGTGCCCCCACACAGTAGTTTTACCCTCTAAGTGCCCCCTTACTATAACAATGATCCTTAGTGCTCCCCTCACAATAGTGCTGCCCCCTTTAGTTCCCCCTTACAATAGTCCCTGAAGTTTTAATAAAATTAAAAAGTAATGCTCACCAAGCCC